>NC_069782.1:7485166-8110500 GCF_027406575.1 Nycticebus coucang
CTTTTAAGTAAACTACAAAATATCACCTCAAGAAATCAGGAACTTCTAAGAAACTTCTGTGCTGTCTATTATAGTCTACGTATTTTCAGAGACTGACAGTCTATGCAAACTGGCAGTAACACTCACAAAGTACTTGGGAGGCAACATCTGCTACTTTTGTGGCCCTGTGGCCTATACAGACAACGCCATACCCACGTACAGTATGTCCACAACTGAAGTCCAACTCATGACAGTAGAACCTCTGCAAGTTGACCACCCAAGGGACTGTGACAAACTGGTCTACATAAGGAACTAGGCCTGCTGTACTCAGATGTACATGTGGTACATGGCTGGTCTATGAAAATTAGGTAAACTTAGGGAGGTAGTCAACTATGGAGGTTCTACTGTATTCTGAAGGCCTTTTTCACTGACTCTGTTGTGCTAGAAATTTGTTGCATTAAATATAGCTTGAAACAGCTTATGACTATTAATTGTTAATAATTATTACTTAGGTGAGGCCCTCCCCACTAGATCTCAGGTATTCTTCCATTTCATTAGCATGGCTGAGGTAATACCAAGGCATCTATTATTTAGGTTACCTCGCTGACTTTATCAGCACCTTAGGCCTAAAGAAAAAAAGGGCAAGGTTGGGTAGAGTAGGTATGGGAAAATACCTATAGAGGTCTAGCACCATCATAAAAATAGAGAGATGTTACTATTTCTCTTCAAAAGACACTGCTTAAACAAATTTGGTTGTAATTCTATACCTAAAATCAAGCCTTCAGTTCCCTCTCCACATAATTGCCACTTCCCATAAAGTACCTTATTATATGTTATATTCCTGACAACATGAATTACACATTAAGTCTTCTGGCTTTCCTTATCTTACCAATTATGATGTTGAAGGGAAAAAAAAAAGCCACTTGCAGTTGTTTTCCCAACAACATAATTAACGGAAAATCCAAAGTTTTAACTAAGAAGGGGTTGTAAATGCATATATGAAAATCTGACTATTCTACAATCACTGTTAATGTTTTTTTTCTTTTCTTTTTGAGACAGAGTCTCACTATGTTGCCCTCGGTAGAGGGGCATGGCATCACAGCTCACAGCAACCTCAAACTCTTGGGTTTAAGTGATTCTCTTGCCTTAGCCTCCCAAGTAGCTGGGACTACAGGCGCCCACTGCAATGCCTGGCTATTTTTCTGTTGCAGTTGTCATTGTTGTTTAGTTGGCCCAGGCCGGGTTGGAACCCGCCAGCCTCGGTTGTATGTGGCTGGCGCCGAAACCACTGTATTACGGGCACCGAGCCTCCATCAACATTTTTTATTCATTTCTTTTCCAAAGTGCCATTATGACAAATTAAAACAGCCAATGGAAGAAGCGTGACTGAGTAATAAAACAACAGAAAGTAAAAAAGCCAATCTCCTGAAAAAAATGGACAAAAGTTACAGGGTTAAAGTATGTTTATACTTTAGTCTCACTCTGTCACTCAAGCTGAAGTGCAGTGGCAATCACAGCTTATTGTAGCCTTGAACTCCCAGTCTCAAGCAATCCTCCCGCCTCGGCCTCTTGAAGTGCTAGGACTACACTGTATATAGCCCCTAACACCACCTAGATCGCTAACATAGCTGTACAGCTGAAGGAAAACAAGTAGTTCTTACTCTACCACCAACTTCTAATTACCTCTTTTCTTCCTAATCACCCCTCAAATAATTTCTTCCTTCTAAATCTCAAACAATCTGGTGCTCACACATTATAAATGCCAGCTTGGGTAGGCAGTTTTTCAGAAATGCTACCTTGTTTGCTTCCTAACTGCTGGTACATCTTACCTCTTTATGCTTCTCCATGGTGGCATACAGTTTCTGTGACAGGTCATTGGACACATTGGGCATCCCAGGCTTCTTCTTATTGCCTCTACTCAGACTGCTCTTATTTTTGCTGGTTTTCTTATTATTCTTCTTTTTAGCATTCTTGCTGTCTCCCTTTGTCACCTACAGGGTAGCACAAAGGAGATAAAAAAAGTATTAAGTTTTTGTTAAGAAGTGACTTGGAAATAATACTGGAAAATTGTCTCATGCTGTCACCCTGAGTAGAATGCAGTGACATCATAGCTCACAGCAATCTCAAACTCTTGGGCTTGAACAATCCTATTGCCTCAGCTACCCAAGTAGCTGGGACTACAGGCGCCCACCACAACACCCAGCTAGTTTTTCTGCTTTTAGTGGAGACAGGATCTCACTCTTGCTCAGGCTGGTAATGAACTCCTAGGCTTGAGCAATCTACCTGTCTCAAGTCTACCAGAGTGTTAGGATTACTGGCATAAGCCACCATGCCAGGCCTTTAATCATAAATCCTATGTTCATTATCTTCTTTCACTACTTGCTCACTTCATGTAGCCTCTCTCCTTTTCAAATTGTTATTTATAATAAACTAATATTTACAACATATTTGACCTAATTTTCTCACAGTGAAGAAGCCTTTTCGTTAAGACAATGACAGCTGGCTGTGGAGTTTATAGTCCTTGCTGATGGGGCATTCCCCAAGAGATTTGGAACTAGGGAACAAAAGGAGTGGGTGGCAGGAGAATAGTCAAGAGTGTAGAGAAGTGTGGAGCCAAAAGACTTTGGCTTTATCTTCTTCTACTCATATTCTAAAATTTTAGAAGCCCTTTAAAACCTCCCCCCCAAAACCCACATCCTATTCTGGAAACTATCCCATCAATAAATTTAAACAAGGGTTTAAAGAATTTGTAAACAGACTATTTTAAAGTGGCATTAAATAAGTCCAATTCAACGGAGCTAATTCTAGATATGCTATAGAGAAATGACTAAGCCAGGTTCTATATGGGAACACAGGCTGGTTTTGGACAACTAAGAACAATTTTTATATTTAAAAAGGATAGTTGGGCTTGGTACCCATAGCACAGTGGTTATGGTGCCAGCCACATACACCAAAGGTGGTGGGTTCAAACCCAGCCCGGGCCAGCTAAACAACTGCAACAACAAAAAATAGCCGGATGTTGTTGTGGGTGCTGTAGTCCCAGCTACCTGGGAGGCTGAGGCAAGAGAATTGCTTAACCCCAAAAGTTGGAGGTTGCTGAGAATTGTGACGCCACAGCACTCAACCAAGGATAGACTCAGTCTCAAAGAAAAAAAAAATAAAAAGGATAGTTGTTAGGTGGGGCACAGTGGTTGGCCCGTAGTCCTAGCACTGAGGGAGGCTGAGATTTGGCCTGGGTGGACTGCTTGAGCTCAGGAGTTTGAAACCAGCCTAAGTAAGAGACCCCATCTCCACCATAAACAGAAAATTTAACCAGGCGTTTTGGCTTTTGCCTGTAGTTCCAGCTATTTGG
Source organism: Nycticebus coucang (assembly GCF_027406575.1). Taxonomy (NCBI): domain Eukaryota; kingdom Metazoa; phylum Chordata; class Mammalia; order Primates; family Lorisidae; genus Nycticebus; species Nycticebus coucang. The sequence goes on from NC_069782.1 coordinate 7,488,498, forward strand.
GAGGCTGAGGCAAAAGGATGGTTTAAGCCCAGGAGACTGAGGTTGTGAGCTATGAAGCCATGGCACTCCACTGAGGGTGACAAAATTAAGACTCTTGTCTCAAAAAAAAAAAAAAAAAAAAAGTGCCCTTTTTAGAGACAGAGTCTCACTGTACCACCCTCGGGTAGAGTGCCATGACGTCACACGGCTCACAGCAACCTCTAACTCTTGGGCTTACGCGATTCTCCTGCCTCAGCCTCTGGAGCAGCTGGGACTACAGGCGCCTGCCACAACGCCCGGCTATTTTTTGGTTGCAGTTTGGCCGGGGCTGGGTTTGAAGCCGCCACCCTCGGCATATGGGGCCGGCGCCCTACTCACTGAGCCACAGGCGCCGCCCATGCACTTTTTTTTTTTTAAAGGGGGGGGGGCGGGAAAAAAGAGACTATGGCAGAGAAGATATGTGGTCCACAAGGCCTATAATATTCATAATCTAGTCTTTATGCAGGTAATTTTTCTATTAGTTTATAAGGATTTCTTTTATCAGTTTGCATTATTCAGAGTCTGAAATAACATTTTAAAAGGTGAGTCTCATGCTCAAAGGTTTAAAACTACTAAAATAGAATTCTGGTACCTTTTCTTTTTGGAGGCAGAGTCTCACTGTGTTGCCCTCGGTAGAGTCCTGTGGCATCACAGCAACCTCAAACTCTTGGGCTCAAGCGATTCTCCTGCCTCAGCCTCCTAAGTAGCTGGGACTACAGGTGCCTGCCACAATGCCCAGCTATTTTTGGTTGCAGTTGTAATTATTGTTTAGCAGGCTAGGGTCAGGCTCGAACCCACCAGCCTTTGTGTATGTGGCCTGCGCCCTACTCACTGAGCTACGGGTGCCAAGCCCTTGGTACCTTTTCTAAGCCAACATTTTTTGCCCAATTTAAAGAGCTGTTTCCTACCTGAGAGCTTTAGAATTAAAAAACATTTAAGCTCACTTCAGGATTATATAATTAGAATTAAGGTATAAATTGTCCTTACATCTGTGCTTTCATTGCTGGTGTTTTCCTCTCGCTTCCTTTCTTCCTCTTCCTGTTCCAGTTCTTTAATGCTTTCTTCCAAAACATTGGGCCAGAAATCACCCTCAAAGTAAGGCAATTCCTTTGCACTTGTTAATCGATCTTCAGTAGCTTGCTTAAAAATATCCTGTAAAATATCCATATACAAATAAAATTTCTATTATTTTCTAAAAGTTTTGATTATACAAAAGCAGTCATAGCTAACTGACACAAGAAACATAAAAGATTAAAATGTCTTCTGAAATTTGGCAGAGATTTTATATATAAGCCACATGCCAGGGAGGTATACAGTGTCATAAACAGTGTAAGGGCTGCTGGTGAGTACAGTGGTGCCTATAAATAATTGACCACAACCAGTTACAGATTTCTTTGTTCCTTCTCCATTCCCACTGCTTCACTTGACTAGCTTTAAAAAAAAAAAAAAAAGAAAAACAAACCAATACCAACAAAACAGCACCCCCTCACCCAAAAAAAAAAAAAAAAAAAATAGTGGAAAAGGTTAGGAAGATAGCATTTTCAGTTTTCTCTTTCCTCTGCCTATGAAGCTGAAGATTATCAGCCTTTACATAACCAAGTGGCAAATTATCCTGTCCGGATCAGTCAGAGGGTTTTGGAATCATCAGTCTCAGTATAGCCTTTACCACCCATCACAGAATAACATGCGATACAAGGCACGTCCTCCTTGCATGCATTATTGGAATTTTAGCAGCTTGAACTGAGAGTTGAAAATAGGCAACTAAAATTACAAATACTGAAAACCATAATCTGTCATAGAATGATTTGCTAGGAAAATATCCAGTCTATGTTTATAGTTCAAGTCTATAACATCAGATAGTCCATACTCATAAATGTTTAAAATAACATGGCTATTAAAACAAAAAACATGGCTATTAAGAATACATTCTTGGGCAGCGCCTGTGGCTCAAAGGGGTAGACGCTGGTCCCATATGCTGGAGGTGGTGGGTTTGAACCCCGGCCATAAAAAATACATTCTTAATGGGTTAAATGTTTAAAACAGATTTCTTCAAAAAGAAATTAAATCTTCCAGTTTTATTTAAAGAAACTGGGAATATATAAAATAAAAACACTTATCAATTTAGCATAATTTTATGGATTACATGGGAGAGGCAGCACAGACAGAATACAGACAGCACCAAGATTAGTACATCTCTAGATCCCTCCATACTTCAGCTGACCTTATAATCATGGACAATGCGCTCTGACACAGCCTTGTCAAGCATCTTTTTGTACCACTCCTGCAGTCGCTTAGGCTTGGGAATCTTCTGGTCAGGAGGATGGCAGTGGAAGATATAGTCATCTCCCTCACTTGGTGGGCATGCCCAAATATGCCCTGTTGTGTACCTGAACATCACACAGAAGAAGAAACACGCAACAGAAATGATCATCCATTTTAGACAGAATGCTGCACTTTAAATAATAAGGTGGAGCCAATATAGAAACCAACGATTCCTCCCAAAATGACACAAAATGTTTAATCCAGCATCGTATCAAAATTATGAGGCCAACTGACACAAGAAACATGAAAGATTAAAATCTCTGAAAGCTGGCAGAGATTTTATACTTAAGCCACATGCTAGGGAGGTGTTTAGCATGACCCACAAAACTAATAATGCATCTCACATTCCCTGCTTTTTTTTTGGAGGCCACAGAGGAGTGCTGGTAACTTTAGTTATAGAGAGAATGACTTAGCCCTGAATCCCAAGATTCTGAATTTGGGTTTTAGGGTTGAATTAAGATTCTGATATAATGGAAAATGAACCTACTTGAACAAGAGACCTCAACGAAAGGAAAATTATTAAGAATAATAACCTATAAGATACAGTAGTTAATATTCTCAAGGACATGTCTCTAGAGCTTAGTTGTTTTTGGTCTCAGTACCCAGGTATAAAAGGATCAAATACACAAAGATTCTGCCCACAAATCAGTAACCGAACTTCAAATCAATGTAGCCAATGGCTTAACTCAAACAAACACTCATGTGGGAAATGAGGAACTAGGGCTAAAACATTCACTCCCCCCTCCCCTCACTGATAAAATTTACTTCAAAGGGTACCAGCAAAATTGAAGTTTATGAAACTCAAGATTGGGGGAAGAGCAAAAAATTACATGTTTGCATAGTTTAACAACAGCACACTAATTATTTTAAAAACATTACCAATATGCTTACCCTAATTTCTTGACATATTCTAAATATCCAATTAGAATTTCATGATAAACCGCAGTCCTCAGGCATTTAGGACGGAAGAAATGAACACTATCAAGGTAAGATATATATACTCTCCTATACATCAAATAGGAAGGAAAAAAACAAGTCACACAATGAATTCCTATACCATTATGGCTAAAATACCTTCCTGCTCTCCTGTGTTCTTTGCCTTCACTGTCATTTGTAATGCTTCCCACAGTCAGGTAAGTTTACTGTGAACCCCATTGGGAAGTTTAGTGAATCTGTGACTTTGTTCTTTTTACATATGAGACAAAGTCCTGCTCTGTTGCTGGGCTAGAGTACAGTGGCATCATCATTTTAACTCACTGTAGCCTCCAACACATTGGACTCAAGCTATCCTCCTGCCTCACTTTCCTGAGGAACTAGGATAACAGGTGTATTTACCATATCTGCCTAATTTTCAAACCTTTTGTAGAGACAACAGAATCTCACTAACGACTTTGAAGTTGGTCCTAAACTCCTGGCCTCAGTTGATCCTCTCACCTCAGTTTCCCAAAGTGCTAGGATTATAGGAATGAACCACTGTGCCCCCTACTTCCTCATTTTCTTTTTAGTACCTAACAGTAACTGGCACATACTACATCAGGAATGTTGATCCCAATATATTCTGGGTACCATAATTGTGGCCGTTGTACTATTTTTGGAAATAAGAAATTCTAAACTGTACATTACACATTACCCCCATTTATATGACATTCTTTTTTTTTTTGTAGAGACAGAGTCTCACTTTATGGCCCTCGGTAGAGTGCCATGGCATCACACAGCTCACAGCAACCTCCAACTCCTGGGCTTAAGCGATTCTCCTGCCTCAGCCTCCCGAGTAGCTGGGACTACAGGCGCCCGCCACAATGCCCGGCTATTTTTTGGTTGCAGTTCAGCCGGGGCCGGGTTTGAACCCGCCACACTCGGTATATGGGGCTGGCGCCTTACCGACTGACCCACAGGTGCCGCCCTATATGACATTCTTTTACATAACTTTCAGAGGGGTACTTAATCTAGATGTAACCATTATTTTATGAAGAGTATTCAGTTTGATTTTCATTGCCAATCTCAGGCTACTATGTATCCTTTTATTAACTATGACCACAGAAGAGCAGCACTGTTTTGTCTGTTTGGGGGTTGGAATTTCAATTTGGTTTACTTTAATATTATTACTTTTTAACTTATTACAACCTGAATACCCCCACCCCATGCCTCAGGAGCAGGCCACAGTATGTGAGTCATACCTCTGGTTGGGTGGAGGGCAGTCAGAGCCATACTCCTGAACATGCATGCCAAAAAAGCACAAGTCAACACCATCAATCTCTTCGAAGGCGAAGAGGGCTTTGGTTCGGTATGGAAAGGATTCTGCCATTTCTCCACTGTCTACAAACCTAGACAATTCAGATTTGGAGGACAACAACATAACTCATTCAGATTGGAATCATTAATGGTACTAGCCAACTGTAAGTAAATGAGAGAAAAAAGGAGAAATGACAAGATACCTTGCTTTCATGCCTGGTTTGACTTCCACAGTTTTGTCAGATGCATGAACTACCCTAACAGTGACCTCTCCTGACTCAGGGTGATTCTGTCGCCTCAGAAAGTCATTTACACGATTTTCCAAAAAGGTGCCCAGCCTGGTAGATGGCAATCCTAGGAATGTAAAAGTTAAAAGTTACTAACATGCAAATTTATTACTGTCAGTCTTAAAGGTTTAATCTCAAATCTCATTTGCGCTTTTGTTCAATGTAAATACAATAATTTCGTGGAAGTTTTAAAAACTTAGCAAGGTAGTCAATTACTTTATTTATCAATTAAAAGATGGGGTTCAGCCAGGCACGGTGGCTCACGCCTGTAATCCCAGCACTGTGGGAGGCTGAGGAGGGAGAATTGCTTGAGCTCAGGAGTTCAAGACTCGCCTGAGCGACAGTGAGACCCCGACTCATGAAAAAAAAAAAAAAAAAAAGAAGATGGGGTTTCACTCTGTTGCCCAGACTGGAGTGTAGTGGCACGATCCAAGCTCAGTGTAGCCATGAAGTCCCATCCTCAAGTAATCCCCTTGCCTCACTCTCCCGAGCTTCTAGAATTACAGGTGTGAACCACCATACCTTGCTATTTTTTTTTTTTTTTTTTTGAGACAGAGCCTCAAGCTGTCGCCCTGGGTGGAGTGCCGTGGCATCACAGCTCACAGCAAGCTCCAACTCTTGGGATCAAGTGAGTCTCTTGCCTCCGCCTCCCAAGTAGCTGGACTACAGGTGCCTGCCATAACGCATGGCTATTTTTTGGTTGTAGCCGTCGTTGTTTGGCAGGCCTGGGCTGGATTCGAACCCACCAGCACAGGTGTATGCGGCTGGCGCCTTAGCTGCTTGAGCCACAGGCGCCGAGCCCACACCTCGCTATTTTTGGCCAGGGCTGGGCTTGAACCCACCACTTTCGGCATATGGGGCCAGCACCCTATTCCTTTGAGCCACAGGTGCCGCCCACACCTTGCTATTTTTAATAGAAAACATTCTGCCTGTTTCCATGATCATACTACCATATTTAGATGAAATTGAGAAGATTAGCATGGTCCCTGCACTTGTATGATAATGCAAATCTTCTCTGTATCATTTGAATTTTTGTACATGTGCTGTTAAAACAGGCATAATACTCAATATCTAAATATCTCTCCCCCCCCATGTTTTTTTTTTTTTGAGACAGTCTTACTTGGTTAACCCTTGGTAGAGTTCCGTGGCATCATGGCTCACAGCAACCTCAAACTCTTGGGTTCAAGTGGTCTTCTTGCTTCAGCCTCCCAAGTAGCTGGGACTATAGGCACCTGCCACAATGCCCGGCTATTTTTTAAGAGACGGAGTCTCACTCTGGCTGAGGCTGGTCTAAAACCTGTGAGCTCAGGCAATCCACCCACCTGGACCTCCCAAGTGCTGGGATTATAGGTGTGAGCAACCGTGCCCGGCCTTTCCCCCAAATTTTTATTATGAAAATTTCCAATTTTCAGAATAGTTCAAAATATGGAACAATTAATATCATATATTTTGCCTAAATTGCAATTTTGAGGACCATTACAGAAAGCACAGCAATCAGTAGTTTAGAAGGATATGTACTACAAAAGTAAACAAAATACTACATTGAAATTATTAGTGTCAATTAGTCACATGATATGATTTTTGATACCCTTTTCCAATAGTGGAAAAGATCAGGAAGGGCAAAAAGGTTCAAACTAAATTGAGGGAATCACTCATAGGATAGCAATTTCCGGCTATTTCAACATCTGGCCCCCATAAGGAATATGCCCCAAATATCCACCAAATAAGGAAAAATACAGGGAAAGCACATGTATCGTGTACATTTTACAAAACTTTTATTTTTCTTAGGTCTAATGAATTTCACACCAAAAACTTAATATGATAGCCCAACTTAAAGTAGACTATAAAAATACTTTATTTTTACTCATTAAAAACAAAGGAATTCTTTTTGGATGGGTTGTTATCGCCAGTGGACTTCAGAGAAGTTTTGCCAAGATCTTCCTGTAAAAATGGAACTTACTTTTAGCAGAAAACTTATTTTCTTTCCTAGTCCGTGCAGTTTTCTTTAAGCAGCCATCACAGACAAATCTAAAATGCAAACCAAGACAACTTTGTTTATATACATTAGAGAAATCTTTAAAATAATTAATGTATGTAACAAAATCTATTATGTGAATAAACTTAAAATTCAAAAAAATCTGATAGAAAATTTTCTACCTTTCTAATAGTTATAACTGGCACGTGAAGAGCTTTTATAAATCAAGAAAAAAGATAAACATAACAAAAATAGGCAATGAACATGAAGAAATGTAAAGGGCATATAAATTGAATATGAAAAGTTAATCCAGGATTACAATATAAGACAGGAAGTTTTTTGGCTTAATCGTACTGGCGAAAGTTACCCATCAGTACTGGGGGTTATGTGTTACTACTAGTTGGAGTAAGTATGCATTTTGAAAGCAAAACCAGTCAACTTAAAATGTCTATTCTCATTGCTCCTGCAATTACATATGATGTGTGTAGTTTCTTTCTTTCCTTTTTTTTTTGAGATAGAGTCTCACTTTGCTGCCCTGGTAGAATGCGTGGCATGATAGTTTACAGCAACCTCAAACTCCTGGGCTCAAGAGATTCACTTGCCTCAACCTCCCAAGTAGCTGGGAATACAGGTGCCCACCCCAATGCTTGGCTATTTTTAGAGACAAGGTCTTGCTCTGGCTTAGGCTGGCCTCGAATCTGTGAGCTCAGGCAATCTGCCCACCTTGGCCTCTCAGAGTACTAAGATTACAGGTGTGCCTGGCCTCACTTGCAAAAACTTAATACCACATAAATGTTCCTCAACATTTAAATAATTCAGTGGGTCAAAATAAATTAGAAAATACTACAAAGAACTGAAGCAAATCAATAAGAGCAAACAACCCTATTAATCATTGGGCCAGAGATATGAACACAACCTTTTCCCAAGAAGACAAAAGAATGGCCAATACACATGAAAAAATACTCATCATCCCTGATCATCACAGAAATGCAAATCAAAACCAGTTTGAGGTATCACATAACCCCAGTGAGAATGGCCCACATTACAGGTCCCAAAGCAGCAAATGCTGACATGGGTGTGGGGAGATTACATACTAGTACAGCTTTTTTGGAAAGAAGTATGAAGAATTCTCAATGAACTAAAGTAGACCTTCAACTTGATCCCATAATCCAATTACTAGGTCTCTAACCAGAAGGAAAAAAAAATTACTACAAGGACATTTGCACTCAAATGTTTATAGCATGTCAATTCACAATTGTAAGGATGCGGAAACAATTCAAGTGCCCATAAATGCATCAGGAGATTAAAAACTGTGTTATAGTATAGGGAGGTTGCCTGTGGCTCAGTGGGTAGGGCACCGGCCCCATATACCAAGAGTGCCAGTTTGAACCCAGGCCCGGCCAAACTGCAACAAAAAATAGCTGGGCATTGTGGTGGTGCCTATAGTCCCAGCTACATGGGAGGCTAAAGCAAGAAAATCGCCTAAGCCCAAGGGCTGAAGATTGCTGTGAGCTGTGACGCCAGAGCACTCTACCGAGGGCGATAAAGTGAGACTGTCTCTAAAGAAAACAAACAAAAAGAAAACTGTGTTATATGTATATCATGGAATACTATTCAGCCATAAAAAGATGGAGTCTTTACATCTTAACCTAGATGGAGTCGAAGAACATTCTCCTTTATTACTATAAGAATGGGAAAGCAAGTATCTAATGTACTCAATCACTATGAAACCAGTAGATGAACAACTACACACCCACACAAGAGACAAACACAATTAAATTTAAGTAGAGGAGAGGGGAATCGGTTACCTAACAGGCACAAGGTAAGGGTATATGGCACACCTTCTGGGTGAAGGGTTCAACTACAATTTGGACTTTACCAAACAAATGCAAACAATGTAATCTATACCCTCATATAAATAAGAGACAGACATTTGATGCCCAGATCCCTTCTTCCTTTGGAACAGAACTAGGATCAGCCTCCTTCTTGGGAAACAAAGAAGTAGACTCCCTGACACGCGGTGGTCAATTATACTTTTTAACTATAGCTGCGTGATGTATCATCACCATGCTCACCAACAGAGATTTAAATCTAACACCTGGGTAATCACATAGTGCTCTGTTCCTAATGTGATATTTGTCAGGTAGGAACAGAGGGGCATGCCCCCTAGTATCCATACCTTCTAATTTTCCTACTACACTATAACACTCAATCTGGCAAAATCGAATATATCTAACATTTGCTAGTTTCCAAATACCTTATCAAAGCATTTACTTTTGATGTATAATAACCACAATATACATTTAATAAACCCCAACAGAATAAAATACGTTTATATGGATATAAAGCATACAAATAACAGAAAAATGTATTTTTACTTTTGGATTCTAGGCTGTTTAATGTATTAAAACTGTATTATAGGGTGGCACCTGTGGCTCAGTGAGTAGGGCACCGGCCCCATATACCGAGGGTGGCAGGTTCAAACCTGGCCCCGGCCAACCTGCAACAAAAAAATAGCCGGGGGTTGTGGCAGGCGCCAGCAGTGCCAGGTACTTGGGAGGCTGAGGCAAGAGACTTGCCTAAGCCCAAGAGCTAGTGGTTGCTGTGAGCTGTGACGTCACCGCACTCCACAGAGGCTAACAAAAGACTGTCTCTAAAAAAAAAAAAACTGTATTGTAATTATCTTTTCCTAATATAAGGAAAAAATTTTAAAGATGGTAACTAACTTCGAAGATATACAGATATTGAAAAGAAGAAAAAACTTATTAGAAGAGCATTTCCAGAGAAAATATTGAAATAAGGCCTACCCAGTTGGCCAGATGATCTCATGATGAAGTACACAGATCTGATGCATCTTTCTTCCACATTCTATACATTCAACAAACCTGGAAATGAAGAGCCAATTCTGAGATTAGTCCCAAAATCTTAACCAAATTAAAACTTCCATATTTCCTAGGATTTCTGACAATTCAAAAGACAGCCAAAGTCTGGACGTCCAAGTAATTGAAAAGATAGCTCTAACAAGGTTTTTATTCTTAAATCGCTCCTTACTGTAAAAGGTAGAGCAAATTTCAAAAGTCATTAAGTTCAGTAAATAAATGTGACAATAGAAGGGAAAGATCACTGGGTGTTGAAACTTCCAAATTAGTCTGATACCACCCCATTTTGGGAATGCCTGCATGCTCTGAAAGGTCTCACCACCAACTAGGGGATTATGAATTACGAACTGAAAACGCCGAGGGTAATAGGGATAAGGATTCACAGCACTGAGCAGACTATACAACATCAAAGCATCAAGTCAATTCAGTGAAATGTAAATGAATACTAACTGTAATGTAGACTAACAGCCTTAGTACTTGAATACATTTTTTTTTTGTAGAGACAGAGTCTCACTGTACTGCCCTCGGGTAGAGTGCCGTGGCGTCACACGGCTCACAGCAACCTCTTAACTCTTGGGCTTACGCGATTCTCTTGCCTCAGCCTCCCCAGCAGCTGGGACTACAGGCGCCCGCCACAACGCCTGGCTATTTTTTTTGTTGCAGTTTGGCCGGGGCTGGGTTTGAACCCGCCACCCTTGGCATATGGGGCCGGCACCCTACTCACTGAGCCACAGATGCCGCCCGTACTTGAATACATTTTTATTATCTGTTGGATGCATGTTATGTTGACTGAGCCCAAGAATACACAATCACCTAACTGGTCATGGAAACCAAGAGAATGAAAAGGGGGAAAAAAAAAAAGTCTAGGGAAGCACCTGTGGCTCAGTGGGTAGGGTGCTGGCACCATATACTGGGGGTGGCGCATTCAAACCCGGCCCCTGCCAAACTGCAACAAAAAATAGCGGGTGTTGTGGCGGGTGCCTGTAGTCCCAGCTACTCGGGAGGCTGAGGCAGGAGAATCGCCTAAGCCCAGGAGTTGGAGGTTGCTGTGAGTTGTGTCACCACAGCACTCCACTGAGGACGACAGGTTGAGACTCTGTCTCAAAAAAAAAAAAAAAAAAAAAGTCTAAATGTGCCAAGTGTTTGAGGGGAACTACTTACAGTTCTGGATCCAGTGTGTCATTTTTTCTCTTGGAAAATTGTTCTTTATTTATTGTACTAAGGAGAGAAGAGGGACATAATGAGAAAAGTTATAAAAACGAGCACTAACTGCTGTTCTAACCAAAGGGTACAACAAATCTTACACTAAAAATGGATAATTTAGATCCTGTAAGATTATGCATTTAGCAGTTACATTCCTGACTCACGAAAACGTATGTTTATGTAAGGGAATGTTCTGTAAGACTTAATAAATTTCCACCTATAGGAATTTAGGAACGAAGGAAGAACTAGCAACATTAGTTTTTACTTCTTTTTCTTTTAAATATTGCCTACTACTGTCAGTATTAGTTATACTCTTTTAAGGTATAATGCTCCTAGACTAAGCTACAAAGGATAGTGTGTACGTTTACGGGGAAGTAAATGACTATTTAAGAATACTTGGGGGCGGGGTGTTGGGTGGGGTCTTTCCCAGTTGCCCATGCTAGAATGTAGGGTGTAATCATAGCTCACTTCACAGTCTCCAAACTCTTTGGCTCAGGTGATTCTCCTGCCTCAGCCTCCCAAGTATTACAGGTGCTACAATGTTCAGTTAAGCTACAGGCACCTGCCACCACATCTGGCTAATTTTCTTTCCTTTCTTTTTGAGACTGAGTCTCAAGCTGTCGCCCTCAGTAGAGTGCAATGACGTCACAGCTCACAGCAACTTCAAACTCAAACTTAAGTGATTCTCCTGCCTTAGCCTCCCAAGTAGCTGGGACTATAGCTGCCACCACAGCACCTGGCTATTTATTATTATTATTTTTCTGTAGTTGTGATTGTTGTTTAGCAGGCCTGGGCCGGGTTCGAACCTGCCAGCCACGGTGTATGTGGCCAGCACTCTAATCACTGAGCTACAGGTGCTGAGCCAACACACCTGGCTAATTTTTTTGTTTGCTTTTTGTAGTGAGAGCCTCACTACGTTGCCCAGGCTTGTAGTCAACTCTTGGCCTCAAGCAAGCTTCTAGCTTCTACCTTCCCAAATGCTGAGATTACAGACATGAGCCACTATACCCAACTAAAAATTTAAGAATACTTTTTCATTTTTTTTTAAATTTATTATTTTTTTTTTATTGTTAAATCATAGCTGTGTACATTTGTGCAATTAAGGGGTACAATGTGCTGGTTTCATATACAATTTGAAATATTCTCATCAAACTGTTCAACGTAGCCTTCATGGCATTTTCTTAGTTATTGTATGTAGACATTTGTATTCTGCATTTAGTAGGTTTCACCTGTACCCATTCTAAGATGCACCGTAGGTGTGGCCCCACCCATTACCTTCCCTCCACCCTGACTCCCTCCCACCCCCTCCCCTCCTTAGCCCTTTCCCCATATTCTTGTGCTATAGTTGGGTTATAGCCTTCACACGAAAGCTATAAATTAGCTTCATAGTAGGGCTTAAGAATACTTTTTCAGGAGAATTTTCTTGTCAAGCTAATTTCAACACTTTTTTAATTAAAAATTTTTTTTTAAGGCTTGGAGCCTGTAGCTCAGCAGCTAGGGCGCCAGCTATGTACACTGGAGCGGGCCGGTTCGAATCCAGCCCAGGTCAGCCAAACAACAATGACAACTACAAGCAAAAAATAGCTGGGCACTGTGGCGGGTGCCTATAGTCACAGCTACTTGGGAGGCTGAGGCAAGAGAATCGCTTAAACTCAAGAGTTTAGGTTACTGTGAGCTATTTGACGCCACAGCACTCTACCGAGGGTGACATAGTGAGAGACTGTCTCAAAACAAAACAAAACAGGATCTCCCTCTGTCACTCAGGGGCAAATGTAGTAACATCATCACAGCTCACCAAAGCCTCAAAAGCTTAGGCTCAGCCTCCAGAGTAGCTAGGACTACAGGCACAGGCCACTATGCTCAGTTAAGAAAATCTCAACATTAATTAACACATGTTTCAGGGCAATTTTTTAGCTTCCCATATTGAAATCTAGCATACCACAGTGCTCATAGCTTCATTACATAAGGAATTTAACAGTATTACCATTCTGTATCCTAAAGTTAAAGTTAGGGATCCCAATTATCACTGTAGTTATTCCTCCTTACCAAAGTGAGCACCATGTCTGAGGTCAGGCATGGTGGCTCATGCCTGTAAACAAACCCAGCACCTTGGGAGGCTGAGGCAGATCACTTGAGGCTAGAAGTTCAAAGAGGCCATCTCCACATGTGAATCTGTTCCCTACGCTAGTTTTTGTCTAGAGCAGTGATTTTCAACTGGTGTACCATGGAAATTTTTAAAGATCATTAATTATTATTATTATTTTTTTTTTTGGTGGTTTCTGGCCGAGGCTGGGTTTGAACCCACCACCTCCAGCATATGGGACTGGCGCCCTATCCCTTTGAGCCACAGGCGCCGCCCCATTAATTATTTTTAAAAGAGTTTCAAAGCACAGTAAGGATATTCTCTTTTTACTTCTTCTTCTTTTTTTTTTTTTTTTGATCCACATAATTTAAGTGTGTCATAGAAGTTTAACTATAGGTTCAAGTGTGCTGTGAGATTAAAAAGGTTGAAAAAACAGTGCTCTGGAAAGTCATTCATCCATGTTAACAGCATTTTCCTGAATGACCTCAGGGCTTACTACTCAAAGTAGGATCTGAAGACCAGGTACACAGAAGGTGGACCTGGGAGCTGACTAGTAATCCAGACCCTCAGGTTGACATAAAGACCCACAGCATCAAGAGGGGATTATACTCTTCAGAATCAGGAATATACAGCTCTAAGGTTTACACTCAGCATGTCACCCCAGAACTCCTGGATCAGGGAAACCTATACTCAAGTTAACCGCCTTGGTTTAGCCAAGGGTCAAAATATCTCAATGCTCAAGAACTCCTAATTTGTATTCTCCTAAGCAAATACCATCTCAGATTGTATTTCCATAGTGACTGAAAGGGAAAGTGCAACTCGACAACTCAATTTGGATAAATTAACCAGTTTTCCTGAGAGGCACAGGTATCTTTTTACTAGTAACATGACAACTCCATAGTTTTGTGGAATGTCTTGAACAGCTTTCATTTAATATAGGTAAATATGAACCTGCAAGAATACTAAAATTACATGTAACAGTTCTTTCTTCTTAATTCAACAGTCTAAATTTAAATTATAGTGTGTGGCTATACTACTACTATTAGGCCAATTAGGCTATAGGCTAAGTTTGTGAGAGGGCAAAGTCCATCCAAATCTCTTAAACCTCTCCATGTTGTTAGATTTTATTCACTAGTATAGAAATTTAGGTCTTCTGTTAACAAACTGTAAGAGAAGGGTCTAAGTTCAATTATCATTATTGCTTCAATTCTCCTCAAACTCAAAACAATGAAGTTCTCTTGCATTACTAACCTTCCAACTATTAGAAGAAAAACCGATTGTTTTACATTTTAATTATTCCTTTATTATTATTTTTAGAGATAAGAGTCTTGCTCTGCCACCAGGTTAGAGGATAGCAGCCTGATCGTAGCTTACTTTCACCAAGAACTCCTGGGCTCCAGTGATCTGACTCAGCCCCATGAATAATTGGGACTATAGGCATATGCCACAAATTTTTAAATTTTTTGTATAGATGAATTCTTGCTATGTTGTCCAGGCTGATCAAACTCCTGGCCTCAAGTGCTCCTTTAGCCTCTGCCTCACAATTTCAGGTGTGAACCACCGCTCTCTTTACAGAATAAATACTTTCAGTACATCTAAGGTAAGTGCTGAGTAACAGTATTTTCTGCTATGATGGATACGTTCTCTGTGCTGACTACTAGCCACAGATGGCTACTGAATACTTGAAATGTGAGCGGTACAACTGAGAAACAATTTTTAATTTTCTTTACCTTTACTTGTATTTAAACAGTCATCTGAGGGTAATGGCTATCATACTGGACAACATAGCTCCAGACCATTTAGAAAGAAGCCTGAGCACGATCACAACAACTAACAGAAATAACATCACACTTTTCAATACAACGTAGCTACTTACGTCTGAGGCTGGGAAGGGTCATCCCCCAGAGAAACGCTCTCCCCTTGGATCTCATTGAAACACTTCTCACAGAAATGATACCTGTCGGCAAGAAGGCCATACTGGGGTGAACTGCTCCGTTCACACAACACAGCCCAAGCCAAGCAACGAAGCCACCAATCACAGCAGGCCAAGGAGGGGGACAGGAGCAGAGAGCAGGTCATCAACGGCGACAAGGACATTCAATGATGCAGATTTATGGGCCCCACAGTTTGTTTTTTTGTTTTGTTTTGTTTTGTTTTTGCAATCAAAGCCAAGTGCAGACAACGACAAGCATGAGGGAGAAAAAAAAAACACAAAACAAACGAAGAAATGAGGGATTGCAGGACAACAAAAAACATAAAAGCAAGACAGAACAACACAAAGCAGAAAGCCAAGGCAAAGCACAGATTAGCATTAATATCTCAAATGGGATCACAAGCAGCAAATGATTACAGCAAATAAAAACAGAAGTTTCACTTACACAGACCCACACCCTTTCATTTCAGTAATTAATGCTATTTGATATAAATAACCAAAAGGAAGAAGGAGAATAAATATACCAAGGAGAGAACCGCTGCTCCCACCATTATATAAACATAACAGTCATACTTCTTCCCACTTGCAAAAAAAAAAAAAAAATCCACAAACTGGGGATTGAAAAATTGAAAATTTCTTTTTGATCTCAAAGAAGCTATGAGTATAAAAAAATTTCTCACTGAACAGCCTGCACAATCTAACATTGACTATAGCCATCTAGCAACACATTTCAAAGGCAGTGGTGTGTGCAGGAAAATGATTAAATGTATCTTGGTACAAAGATGAACAAATAACTGTAGAAAGCTGTTAAAAATCCAAAAATGGTATAAATGTTGAGGGTGTAACACAAGAAAAGATTCATGCCAGTTGTTCCTTGCTTTTTGAAGCATAAAGTGCTTATAACAACTTCAGTCCCACTTTTCCTACTTTTAATAAGGAAAATACTGGAGTTTTACTCACTGTAACACCAAAACATTAGGCCTACAAAGCCTAAGGAGTGCACGTAACTTTTTGTAAATGAAACAAAAAGTTTAAGTGACTTTTTCAAAGCTAGAAACGCATCTGTACAACACAAGTTCAGCAATAACATAGGCTTGGTATTATCAAACAAGTAAAAGGAATGAATGAACTGCCCAGCCTTGTTATTTCTATGTCAGAGCCCCAAATGCCACAGGCAGGCTATAATGTAGGCCAATTCCTGAATACAGGAGACAAATCGGTTAAGATAGATTAGCAACGTGGATACAGCTACTGGTGGGGCACAAGACAAAATGCAGACTAGGCTGGGTGCGGTGGCTCACATCTGTAATCCCAGCACTCTGAGAGGCCACAGAGGGGGACTGCCCGAGTCCATGGGTTTGAGACCAGCCTGAGCAAGAGCAACACCCCATCACTAGAAATAGCTGGGCGTTTTGATGGGTGCCTGTAGTCCCAGGTATGTAGGAGGCTGAGTCAAGAGGATCACTTGAGGCCAATAGTCCGAGGTTGCTGTGAGCTATGACACCACAGCACTCTATAAGGGCGGCAAAGTGAGAACTCTGTCTCAAAAAATAAATAAATAAAAGGCAGAAATACCTGGTTTATTAGGTACTGTCACATGCAAGTCTTCAGATGCAGACCTATTTGGTAGGTTTTCCTTTTAATTTATATATTAGAGAAAAAGCAAATATTACGGAATCCTGCTTTTCACATATTTCAAGAATCACAATTTAGGGAGAGTCCACACGCACAAAAGAAAACGTTTCCAAAAAGCAATCTAAAAGACACTACACTTAAATATTTTGGGGAAAGTTTAATCTCGTCAGTTTTGCTTGGTCTGTGGTGAGCACTAAAAGCCCAGTAGAAAAAGTAGAGCCTGGAATATACTATCATCTATAACACCAACTCACACAACTTTTCAAGACTTTGGGCTTGGGCGCCTCCCTAATAAAAATAAGACCCCAGACAACTGAGGCAACGCTAAGTTTGCTACAGAATTTCATAATTGTGCAAACAAAGACAGAAGGCCAAGCATAGACCTTGTGCTGTACAGCTGTTTCTAACCAAGTTACACATGAACCATGACTGTTCATGTGCTGGACTATCTTCATGCACTCCCTGGAAACGTGGACATACAGCCATGGTCCACACGCTGTGGGACTTACCTGTTCTGGTAACTGTAATAAGTGGCATCACGAGGGATAGTGCATAACTGCTTGCCATAGCAACACAGTGTCTGTGGAGAGAACTCCAACTGCAAAAGAAACAATTTGTTAGGACAGAGGCATCAAGGACAAGCTAGTACAGTCACACTGGCAAAGCATGAATAAAGTCAGTGATATCTTAGTTCTTATTTATGTTAACCAAAATGGGCTATTTCAGTTTTCAAAAAAAATTCTACGTTTACTCCACTGTCATCACCTAGACGTAGGCTTAGTAGTCATATTCTTCTATCACTTTACCAAAGAACCCAATAGGAAATGTGGACCTCAAGAATATGTGAATTGGGGCTCGGGACCTGCAGCTCAAGTGGCTAAGGTGCCAGCCACGTACACCTGAGCTGGTGGGTTTGCATATAGCCCAGGCCCGCCAAACAACAATGATGGCTGCAACCAAAAAATAGCCAGGCATTGTGGCGGGCACCTGTAGTCCCAACTACTTGGGAGGCAGAGGCAGGAGAATCGCTTGAGCCCAGGAGTTGGAGGTTGCTGTGAGCTGTGATGCCACGGCATTCTACACAGGGTGACAGCTTGAGGTTCTGTCTCAAAAAAAACAAAAAAACAAAAAACAAAAAAACCCCCAAAGAATGTGAATTGGGGTTCAGTGCCTATAGCTCGGTGGCTAGGGCCACCAGCCACATACACCCAGCCTGGGCCTGCCAAACAAGACAACTACAACCAAAAAATAGCCGGGGATTGTGGCTGGCGCCTGTAGCTACTTGGGAAGATGAGGAAAGAGAATCGCTTAAGTCCAAGAGTTTGAGGTTGCTGTGAGCTGTGACACCACAGCACTCTACCAAGGGTGACATAGTGAAACTGTCTCAAAAACAAAACAAAACAAATTGGTATGCACACAAAACTAGTAAATGCTAAGCAATGTGCACCCACAGGTGATCATCATAAAGCCCCAAATCTATGAGCTTGGAGTCTAATGATTCATTATTCTAACTAGTCAAGTTTTCCATAAAGTTCAGGTGTGCAAAGAAAAAATACTTTATAGAAAGCCAATTCCATATGAACAGATGTTACTGTGGTATGGGCAAGTAAGCCTAAGCAATGCATTAAGAAAAAGGTCATGTTAATGCCCAAAGCAGGACATTCTCTTATGCTAGTCACCAGTATATTTTAGGTATTGTAAGAAAGCAAAGGCAAGTATGAAAACCATTTCTTACCTTTCTGCCACAACAATATCCAAGACTTTGCATGACTGGATCAATTTCTTGTTCAAAGACCTCAGATAGCTTGGAACAGTATTTGTATACCCGCGATGTTTTCCGATTATATAACCAGGCATTGTTGAACATAAGCCAAATGTCATCCACGTACTGCCAGGGCTCCTGATACTGTCCGGTGTCTAATTTCCTCTTGATGGTAGAAAGATCCATGGGGCTCTTCACAATATCAAAATAATCCTAGAAGGATTAGTGACACTAAACAACATCGCCGAAGTCTCAATATACTTACGGCAGATGGATTATCTTCCTATTTATCATTCATTTTCAAGGTAATGTTGAATTTTTGACCTATTTTTATTCCTAGAGCTGAATATGCCCATTACCTCTTTTTAAATCATTAATCTACAAAGATACTAAGCTGCTCAGAGGGCTGAGAAAACAGCTACTTGTACTTTTCCCAGAGAGCAGGTTTACAGAAGCAACTCCAGATGCTTTACCGCAGTGTTATGAGAGATCAATAAAGTCAAAGAGACTTAAAATTGTTATACCAGAAGACCCTACAAATGAGGAAACTGAGCCCAGAAAACTTCAGTGTTACATCTAAGAACACAAATACAGGAAAAATAAATTCCTATGGGATTTTTGCTCTCATCCAATAATAGTTTAAGACCCGCAAATAAAGTCTGCTAGCAGCTTGGGGTATAAAGGTGACTTTTAAGACAAAGCTAACCTGGGTCCATCTTTCTGTCATGATCTACTGCTCTTCAAATAATAAACCATATAATCTAGCAATTCCACTGTAAGTGTATACCACAGATGAACAAAAACATATATTCCCACAAAAACTTATACACCAGTGTTCACAACAGCAGTGTATTAATCAAAAAGTGGAAACGCAAGTATATATGAATGGGTAAAAAAACGTGATATATCCATATAATGGAATATTATTCAGCCATAAAAAGGAACACAGTATTGATTCATGCCATAACACGAACATGAATAAACATTCTGCTAAAGTGAAAGAAACCAGTCACAAGGGGACCGGGCACGTGGCTCATTTCTGGGCACGTGGCTCATTTCTGTATTCCTAGCACTCTGGGAGGCTGAGGCAGGTGGATTGTTGGAGCTCAAGGAGTTTGAGACTAGTATAAGCAAGGAGACCCCCTCTCTACTAAAAACAGGAAAACTAGCTAAGTGATCTGGCAGGCACCTGCAGTCCCACCTACTTGGGAGGCCAAGGCAAGACGATCTCTTAAGCCCAAGAGACTGAGGTTGCTGTGAGTTATGATGCCACAGCACCCTACAAAGGGTGGAGTCTCAAACAACAACAACAACACAAAACAACAAAAAAAACCCCAACAAAACCAAGAACCACCACCAAAAAGAATCACTTATTGTCATGTTTCCATTTAATGAAATTTCAGAATAAACAAATCCAGAGACAGAAGGCAGACTGGTGACTGCCTACGACTGAGGTGCAATGGGAGGAAAAGATGAATGTAATGGATGTAAGGTTTGTCTTTTGGGATAATGAAAATGAAATAAAAACTGTGGTGATGGTTGGACAACTCTGAATATACTAAAAACTACTGAATTGTACACATTAAATGAATGATTTGCATTATCTCACAATTAGGCTATAGCAAATTAAAAACAAAAAATCAGAAGTACCATCACATACTTACAGGGATTTGTAGAAAGTGAGGGTCCACAGGTTGACGAAAGGGAATGGATTCTGGGTCTTGGCGATAAAGTGCCTCCAATGTTGGCATCAGTGCCTGTCGTAATTCTTCTGGTTTGAAAACTTTAAGAAGAGTACATTTGAAATTAAGAGAAATTCAAGTTAAAGCTCTAAAATCATCTCAAGAATTATAGAACACAAAATTGATTGTATTGTCCACAGGGACATGTAACTAATGCCTCATTTTATGATTCTAAGTCCTGCTCTGGTTCAGGTAGTATCTAAAAATCAGAATGGGCTTGGTGCCCATAGCTCAGTGAGTAGGGCACTGGCCACCTACACCAAGCTGGTGGGTTCAAGCCTGGTCTGGGCCTGCTAAACAGTAACTGCAATAAAAAAAAATAGTTAGGCATTGTGGCAGGTGCCCATAGTCCCAGCTACTTGGGAGGCTGAGGCAAAAGAATCGCTTAAGCCGAAGAGTTTGGGTTTGCTGTGAGCGTGACGCCAGGACACTCTACTGAGGGCGACATAGTGAGACTCTGTCTCTAAAACAAACAAAAATCAGAATGTAGGCCGGGCACAGTAGCTCACGCCTGTAATCCCAGCACTCTGGGAGGCTGAGGGGGATGGATTGCCTGAGCTCACAAGTTTTAGACCAGCCTGAGCAAGAGCGAGACCCTATCTTTACTAAAATTAGAGAAACTGAGGGAAAAGGCTCCCTTGGGCCCAAGAGTTAGAGGTTGTGAGCACTCAACCAGGGTGACAGCTTGAGACTGTCTCAACAAAACAAAACAAAAAGGATGTATTGTCTGTCACCTTTAAATACCCTTTATGACTGACTAATTTTTCAGTTACAAGTTCAGTTAAGATAGACTCGGGCAAGTAGAAACAGAATCTACAGCCCTCTATTATATAAATTTATGAAGAGAGGTCCCATAGTAAACAATGCAAAAGATACTGGTGGTAAGAGAGCAATACTATCAAGCAAGAAAAGAAGTCCTCCTTCCCAACACTGACATTTAGCAAGTCAGAAGTGAGACCTTGGCACTACACAAAGGAATCAGAAGCACTGAAGGGAAAAGTCTCACATCAAAATGCTTGATAGAGCTGAAGAGCTATTATTATAATGGCCAATATTAGAACAAAGGACGCATCTGATCAAATTTAGTTCATTAAATTAAGTGTTCTCTGTGATGCTTTCTAAAAGCCAGCAAAGATTTCCTGTCATATCTCTAAAATTTGAGTAATCATTCAAGAAACTAGTGATTTAAGGGATAATTCTGAGCTTTAAAAAAGTCTGAGTAAGGGCCTTGTTATTTCTGAATTGGCGAACTAATTTTATCTTCAAGAGTGCTATTTAATTTTTCTTCATCTTGCTCTGTTACCTGGAGCTACAGTGTCATGGCCTCAGGCCAGTTTACCGCAACCTCAACCCCCTGGGGCTCAAGCAATTCTCCTGCCTCAGCCTCACCAATAGTCGGGATTATAGGCACATCACCACACCTGGCTAATTTTTGTATTTTTACTGGAGAAAGGAATCTTGGTTCTTGCTCTGGCTAGTCTCGAACTCCCAGAGGGCTAGGATTACAGGTGTGAGCCATGGTGCCTAGCCCAGAAGGGTTTACCTAGTTGTGAGATGTTTTAAAAAGATTCTTAACAGTGATTAGGTCTGTTACAGCCTACATTGAAATTAACACCCCAATATGTACAAACATTATTTTTAAGTGATTTTTTCAACTCCCAATTTTTTAACATATTATATTAATGAAACAATTTAATACACATCATCTCCAAGAGCCAGCAGACTACTCTTGACATAATTCCTACTCATGCCATATCCAATACTCATGCCATATCCAAGTGTCATAGAGCCATAGAAATTCTGATGTCAAAATAGTGAATTACTGTCTGTGGGATTCTCAGAGCAGAATACTCCACCCAGCAGCACTGGGTGTCCTGCCTGACCAACTCAATTTCAGCAGAGACTGTTTCAGCCTGCCTAGATTGCATCTCAGCCCAAGCACTGACCCGCCGAGTAACCTGAGGTAAGTTACTTTACTTTCTGAGTAATAACCTCAAACAGCTGTGAAGTCATTAAAAGAGACAATGCAGGGGCTTGGCACACAAGAGGTGAATGATAAATGTTATTGTTATTCTTTCCTGCATTTTAATTAAGGCTATCACTTAACAATGTCTCTCTTGTGAAAGAAATAATTTTTATTTTATTTTGTATTTCTTTAAAAATAGAAACTGGAGGAAGCAGCGCTTGTGGCTCAATGGAGTAGGGCACCGGCCCCATTTGCTGGAGGTGGTGGGTTCAAACCCAGCCCTGGCCAAAAACTGCAAAAAAAAAAAAAAAAGCAGCTGTAATACATAGCAACAAAATCATAGGATACTGCAGCCTCAAACTCCAGGGGTTCAAATGATCCTCCGGCTTCAGCCTCTCTAGTAGCTGAATTACAAGTACATTCCACCATGCCTGGCTAACTAAAATAAGACTTTCAAAGTGCTGGGATTATAGAGGCGTGCCATTGCACTTGCCAAGAAATCATTTTTAGGGGGTGATAACCATTGAGCCCCGACGAAATGACAGTGGTTACAGCAAGAGAATATACCTAAGGAGGCTGGGTGTGGTAGATTGCCTGAGCTCAAAGGTTTGAGACCAGCCTGAGCCAGAGTGAGATACCGCCTCTAAAAATAGCTGGGTGGGGGCGGTGCCTGTGGCTCAGTGGGTAGGGTGCTGGCACCATATACTGAGGGTGGCGAGTTCAAACCCAGCCCTGGCTAAACTGCAACAAAAAACAGCCGGGCATTGTGGTGGGAGCCTGTAGTCCCAGCTACTCAGGAGGCTGAGGCAAGAGAATCGCCTAAGACCAGGAGTTGGCAGTTACAATGAGCTGTGTGAGGCCATGGCACTCCAAAAAGGGTGATAAAGTGAGACTCTGTCTCTACAAAAATAAATAAATAAATAAATAAAAAGTAGCTGAGTGTTGTGGCAGGTGCCTGTAGTCTCAGCTACTCGGGAGACTGAGACAAGAGAATCACTTGAGCCCAAGAGTTAGAGGTTGCTGTGAGCCATGATGCCATGGCACTCAGACCGAGGGCAACAAAGTGAGACTCTGTGTCAAACAAACAACAAATAAATAAATAAAAATAAAACCCAACATGCCTAAGGAAAGAAAAATTCTTTCTCAGTAGTAATAATGCAGAGAATAGCCATGGTTCAAAGTTTAATGAAATCACATGAATGGCAATTTCTGAGGCCCGAGGGGCCTGATACCAAATCTATTCTGGTTCCGTTGTTTTCATCACTATGTCCAGGAACAAAGAGCCTAAGAGACTTACTCTTTTTCTTTGACTGTCCTGGAGCTGGAGAAGACTGAGTAGCTGAAGTACTTGGCTGATCTTCCTCCTCTTTCATTTCAGTTTTTAATTCTGCCCCCCTTTCTTCTGTTTCTGCAGGTTCTACTTTACAATCTTCGGCTTTAGTCTAAAAGAAAAGGTAGAAATATCCAATTGGAAATCAATAAATCATTATGTTACTTAGTCTCCCCTGTAGACACAGTAACAAGACCTAAATAAATTATCAGAATACTTTCTTGCAATACTGACTCTTTTATACATTAGGTTTCTAGATTGAGGTCCTACGAAATCGCAGCAGTTTAACTGCTGTACTCTCACCTCTGGAATATCTTCTGACTGACTATCTGTTGGTTCTGGTGGATCCACTTCCATTTTAGGCTCCATTTTTACTTCCTGCAAAGGCTGCTTCTCAGGAATGGTCTGCGAATTTACCTCTGCGCTACTAGTAGATGGAGGGTTTGATACCTGTCCTTCAATGCTTACAGCTGGCTGGGAAAGCTAGGCAGAAAAGGGAAGAAAACACACAGTGAGCTTTGCCAATTGTAGAATCAGACTAAGTTACTCAACAGGATGGCAGTTAACCAGTTGGATAGTACCATTATATCCATTTATGGTGCTTCACTTGATAATGTCAATTTGACCTACTTTATGCTTAAGAGGAGGAAATTAAGGAATTACAAAGACTAGCTAATTGGATGCATTAAAATCGCTAGCAAATGTTTCTTTGTTGACTATGATTCTCTTGTAGTGAGTGGTGGGGATTTTAAAGATGACTGCTTCCCCAGCCCTGGCCAAAAAAAAAAAAGAAAAGAAAAGAAAAAAATAAATAAATAAAGATGACTGCTTCAGAGAAGTTCACATTTAATTTTTTTTTGTGAGACAAAGTCTCACTTTGTCACCCTTGGTAGAGTGCTATGGCATCATAGCTCACAGCAACATCAAACTCTTGGGCTTAAGCAATTCTCTTTTAAGCCTCTTCTCACTTAAGCCTCTGCCTCCTGAGCAGCTGGGACTACTATAGGCGCCTGCCACAATGCCTGGCTATTTTTAGAGATGAGAGGTCTCACTCTGGTTCAGGCTGGTCTCGAACTCCTGAGCTCACGCACCCACCTTGGCCTCCCAGAGTGTTGGGATTACAGGCGTGAGCCACTCTGCCCGGTGGGGAAGTTTGCATTTGCAAAGGCATGAATGAAAGCAAATAAGGAAGATTAGCTATATCTTTGTTGTTTGTTTTTAATTTCTTAATCAGGTAAAGTTTTAAATGTGCAGAAAAAGAGGAAAAAAACTGGAAACTCCAGGGCCACTTTGAATTATCACATTTTAACAGGATATCTGGCAAACCCTATTTTTTTTTTTTTTTTTGAGACAGTGTCTCACTTCATTGCCCTGGGTACAGTGCCATGGCATCATAACTCACAACAACCTCAAAGTCTTGAGCTCAAGTAGTACTTTCGCCTCAGCCTCCTGTGTACTTGGGAATATAGACAGGCGTCACCACGCCTGACTAGTTTTTCTATTTTTAGCAGAGATGGAGTCTTGCTCTTGCTCAGGCTGATCTCAAACTTCTGAGCTCAAGTAATCCACCAGCCTCAGCCTCCCAGAGTGCTGGAATTACACATGTGAGCCATCACACCTGGTGTGAAATGCTTCTGCCTAAATCCTAATCTCTACTTACCGGAGTTGCAGGCTGTGGAGGCAGCAGTGGTGCTGTTGGGGTAGGCACAGAGGCTGTTGTACTCTGCTGTGAGCGAGGTTGCTGCTGAGGCTGGTCAGTTGAAGGAGCAGAAGGAAGGGAAGGCTGCACTTGAGGGGGAAGTTGTGTCGGTGGTGGTGTAGGTGTCTGCCTTGGAGGGGGATGAAGAGCCTGGGACTGTGACCCTGATGGCAAGGCTGGAGGAGTAGGAACAGGGGCTGGAATTGCTGTTGCTGGTGGCTGCTGAGACCCAATGCTTGGTGGAGTGTGGTGAGGGGTAGGCGTACGACTGGGTACGGGAGAAGGTGAATTCTGATGCAGAGCTGGTTGAGGGAGAGGAGGACAGTGAATGTGGCTCCCTTGAGACCCTGGAGGCATTATAGGAGAGTTCACTGGGCAGGAAGAGCTGGACATTTGTGCCTATCAAAATAAAAAATGTAACAATGTGGTAATTTAAAATAGAACTGAAGAAATATTTACACAGGCAGGTTATATGCACTGAGGACACAAACTGTATCAAGACATGTTAAAAATCCCATGGGGGGCGGCGATTTTGGACAATACAAACAATATAGAACATAAGTAAACAGACTCTAAACCACTCAGGAGAATGGCAATGGCCAGTGCAGAAGCTTGGGACAATGAAGTATGGAGTGCTCTAGGGCCTTGCTGAGCTCTCTTCAGCCAGAGTTCCTCCTTGTAGAATTCTCACTAACATTTTTTTTTTTTTTTTTTTTGTAGAGACAGAGTCTCACTTTATGGCCCTCGGTAGAGTGCCATGGCATCATACAGCTCACAGCAACCTCCATCTCCTGGGCTTAAGCGATTCTCTTGCCTCGGCCTCCCGAGTAGCTGGGACTATAGGCACCCGCCACAACACCCGGCTGTTTTTTTGTTGTTGTTGCAGTTCGGCCGGGGCCGGGATTGAACCCGCCACCCTGGGTAACCCTACCAACTGAGCCACAGGCGCTGCCCCTCACTAACATTTTTTAAAAATCTTGAGATATAGTCTCACTTTGTCACCCTTGGTGCTGTGGCATCATAGCTCACAGCAATTTCCATCTCCTGAGCTCAAGTGATGCTCTTGCCTCAGCTTCTCTAGTAGCTGGGACTACAGGCACCTGCCATGCCTGGCTTTTTTTCCCTTTTGGCAGGCCCAGGCTGGGTTCAAAACCACCAGCCTTGGAGCATGTGGCCGGTGTCCTAACCCACTGAGCAACAGGTGCTCCAAAACATTTTATTTTTAAAGGGATTTGCTAGTTTAAAGAAAGTTTAAATCATCAATTTCAATTATTTCCTAATCTGTAATAATTAAAACCATTGCTATGTCATAGAATAATCTCATGTTCAGAATACTAGAAGTTTGCTTCCAGTATTTGCTGCCATCCTCCCCCATAAAAACTTAGATCAAGACAAGTTTCAAGAAACAAGTAAGTAAAAAAAATTTACTCATTGAGACATACTTGAGACACTGGAGCTTGACCACTGGATGGAGCCAAAGGCATATTTGTTACATTCATCCCCTGTGATGAGAATGGAGGCTGGGTAAGGAACTGGCTCTGATTGGAAGGCTGCTGCATACGAGGCCCATAGCCCATAGGCTGCAAAAAAAAACCAGAAAGCACCAAACTGTTTCATTAGTTATTCTATTGCGACTGAAATTATCCACTACTTTGGGCCTGCTGTCAGGCTTACTGAGCAGAAAAGGACCAGAGACAAGAGAATAGGTAAAGGAGGAGGGTAGCAGAAAGTGGTAGAACAACTTACTCTCTCTCACACCAAGGTTAGGTGGAATAGGGACAAATACACATTCTAGACAAATATGCCTAGAACACTGACAAGGAAGAGAGATAACTGTTTCTTTGCATACTTCTTAAGAGAGGAGAGTGGCTAATGAAATCATGAGCTACAAACTCTAAGACTCCATAATGGGGGAAAAAAATCAGTAAAAGTGGTTTTATAAGTTGTGGCTGAATTAGAATTCACGATCCACCAATGTTATAGAATTATGACATTTAAGTTCCCTACACCTAAAATTACCCTATACAAATCCAGGCATTTAAGAAAGGATGGAAAACTAGAGTACCAAAGGCCAAAAACATTCTAAGAATAGTATGTTTTCTAGATTAAAAGGTAGAATAAGAATCCTTGTTAAAAGTGGCAGACTGGAGAGACGTAATGTAATGCTGAAGAAGCTCTAAAAGGCTCAAGAATTGAAGGCACCAGCTAATTTTTTTTTTTTTTTGTAGAGACAGAGTCTCATCCTATGGCTCTTGGTAGAGTGCCGTGGCCTCACACAGCTCACAGCAACCTCCAACTCCTGGGCTTAGGCGATTCTCTTGCCTCAGCCTCCCGAGTAGCTGGGACTACAGACGCCCGCCACAACGCCCGGCCATTTTTTGGTTGCAGTCTGGCCAGGGCTGGGCTTGAACCCACCACCCTCGGTATATGGGGCCAGTACCCTACCAACTGAGCCACAGGCGCTGCCCAGGCACCAGCTAATTTTAAAAGACAAGAAGTGGATTGAAGCCAATGTAGAAGGCTGAATGGCTGGATAAGAATTTGCATTAGGATGGCCAGGCATGGGGGCTCATGCCTATAATCCCACTACTCTGAGAGGCTGAGGTGGGAGGATCACTTGAGGCCAAGAGTTCGAGCTCAGCCTAAGCAGAAGTGAGACCTCCGTCTCTACTAAAAATAGAAAAACTAGGCTCAGCGCCTGTAGCTCAGTGAGTAGGGTGCCAGACACATACATCAAAGCTGGCGGGTTTGAACTTGGCCCAGGACTGCTAAACAATGACAACAGAAAGAAGAAGAAGAAAAAAATAAAACATATCCAGGCATTGTGGTGGGCACCTATAGTCCCAGTTACTTGGGAGGCTGAGGTAAGAGAATTACTTAACCTCAAGAATTTGAGGTTGCTGTGAGCTGTGAATTCACATCACTCTACAGAGGGTAAAATAATGAGACTGTCCCAAAAAAGAAAAAAGAAAATCTAGGCTCAGCGTTTGTTGCTCAGTGGTTAGAATGCCAGCCACAAACACCAGGTCTGGCAGGTTCAAACCCAGCCTGGGCCTGCTAAACAACGAAACTAAAACAAGAAAATAGCCAGGACTTGATGTTTGTAGCTCTGCGGCTTAGGGCACCAGCTACATACATCAGAGCAGGCAGGTTTGAACCCAGCCCGGGCCTACCAAACAACAATGAAAATTACAACAACAAAAAAAACAGCTGGGAATTGTGGCAGGCACCTGTAGTCTCAGCTATTTGAGAGGCTGAGGCAAGAGAATCGCTTAAGCCCAAGAGTTTAAGCATGCTGTGAGATGTGATGCCACAGCACTCTACCAAGGGAAATATAGTGAGACTCTCGCCTCAAAAAAAAGAAAGAAAGAAAAAAAACTAACCAGACCTAGGGGTGGATGCTTGTAGTCCCGGGTACTTGGGAGGCTGAGGCAAGAGAATCACTTGAGCCCAGAAATTTGAGGTTTCAGTGAGCTATAACGATGCCACTGCACTCTACCCAAGGCAACAGAAAGAGACTATCTCAACAACAACAACAAAAAGTATGCATAAGGTCCAGTGTGGCACCTAACTTTGCTTGTGGCTCAAAGGAGTAAGGCGCTGGTCCCACATGCTGGAGGTGGCAGGTTAAAACCCAGCCCCAGCCAAAAACTGCAAAAAAAAAAAAACAAAAAAAACTTTGCCTAAAGAGTGGCAAGATGCTCATTCCCTCTTCTCTAAGCTCCAAACCAGGCAACTGCCCCTCCATCACCCTTGAAAAAGACAGGGGGTGGTGCCTGTGGCTCAAAGGAGTAGGGCGCCAGCCCCATTTGCCGGAGGTGGTGGGTTCAAACCCAGCCCTGGCCAAAAACTGCAAAAAAAAAGAAAAAGACAGATGGTTTCCTGCCTGGACAGGGAAAGATAGGCATCAGGGAAGAGAGATGACTGTGAAAAAGTGTGGAAGACACTAAACATTGAGACTCCAGGACAGTGAGCTGGCTGCTTTCTGTCAGCTTTCTACGAGATCTAAACACAATTGAATTGCAGTGTAAGAACAAGGACTTATGCCTTGTTTAAGGGTGAGAATTTTTGTTTATGAATTAAAAGCAAACAAGCAAAAGGACTTTTTAAATGTGTGGTCCAAAAACATTACCCAAAGAAGATAAACTGACCGGGTTGAGAGCTCCAGGCTGAGCCAACTGTCCATGGTGCTGAAGAGGAGAGGTTTGCCGGGGTCCTAGAGGCGGCTGGGACATGCTCATCTGGCTGAATTGATTCAAACCTATAAATTCAAGCAAAATAATAGACCTGAACACCTTTGTGAAACTGGAGGTTATCAGAGTTCTGATATCTGATTATATATCATTTTATCGGGATGAATAAAGGAACCTGCTTTCAACCTCATAACTATAAATGAACCTGATTAATTCACAGCAGCTGCAGATGGGCATATGAACTAACATGATTTCTGAACTGAATTTTACACCCTACAGCAATGCACACCAACATTTACTGTCATCTGTCCCCGGACCTGCCAGTCAACCTACTCTTTATCCTTCATGGGGTTCAACTCTAAGAGATTTTCTAACTTCCAAGTGGATAATTATAACACTTGCTAATGGCCTGAAATAGGAATCAAGGTATTAACTATTATCTTTAGCACACCAAGAATTCTGCTATTTAATAAAAATGACCATGAATTTAACAGTTTACCAGGTTGTGGAGTTATCCGAGGAATCATCTGGTTTGGTACATTGCCACGGATCATTGCTGGGTCAGGCAGAGGACCATCTGGAGGAAAAAAAAAAAAAAGAAAACAAAAGAAAAAAAGGAAGGAAGGAAGGAAGGAAGGAAGGAAGGAAGGAAGGAAAAAACAAAAAGAAATGGTTAAAAAAATATTTGTATACCATCTGCCCCCTCCTGACCTTAAAAACCCACAAAGTATCTTTAATAATTATCATGAATTCAGGGCTTGGCGCCCATAGCACAGTGGTTACGGCACCGTAGGTGGCGGGTTCAAACCCGACCCTGGTGAGCTAAATAATGACAACTACAACAACAACAAAAAATAGCTGGACATTGTGGTGGGTGCCTGTAGTCCCAGCTACTTGGTGGGCTGAGGCAAGAGAATCACTTAAGCCCAAGAGTTTGAGGTTGCTGTGAGCTGTGATGCCACGGCTCTCTACCAAGCTCGACAAAGTGAGACTATCTCAAAAAAAAAAAAAAAAAAAAAAAAAAAAACTTAAATTCAGGCCAGGTGTAGTGGCTAACACCTGTAATTCTAGCACTGAAGGAGGCTGAAGTGGGAGGATCCCTTGAGCTCAGGAGTTCAAGACCAGCCTGAGCAAAAGCGAGACCCCATCTCTACTAATTATTGAAAAATGAACGAGGTATCATGGTGGGCACATATAGTCCCAGCTATTTCGGAGGCAGGGGCAGGAGACTGCCTGAAGCCAGGAGTTTAGGAGGTTGCTATGATCTAGCTAGAGTAGTAGTTCTCAACCGTGACCCCTTTAGGGGTCGAACCACCCTTTCACAGGGGTCACCTAAATACAGCCTGCATATCAGATATTTACATTATGATTCATAACAATAGCAAAATTAACAGTTATGAAGTAGCAATGAAAACAATTTTATGGTTGGGGGGTGTTACCACAACATGAAGAACTGTATTAAAGGTTCATGGAAATAGGAAGGTTGAGAATCACGGATGTAGGGTGAGGCCATGGCACTCTAGCCTGGGAAACAGAGTAAGACTCTCTTAAAAAACAACAACAACAACAAAATACACTCTTAAAACTTGAAGAATTTACTTTGAATTTCAAAACATTAAATAAAGCTCTGAGCTAGAAATGCTTTTCTGGAATAGAAGAAATGCCTCCAAATGGTTTTAGTTTTATTCCTTTATAAACCAAGATGCTTTCAATGTTGATAGTAAAGTAATAGCTTTTTATAAAAATGAAGCTATTAGGCTGGGTGTGATGGCTCACACCTGGAATCCTAGCACTCTGGGAGGCTGAGTTGGGTCATTGGCCTGATCTCACAAGTTTAAGGCCAGCCTGAGCAAGAGTGAGACTCTGTCTTTAAAAATGGCTGGGCATTGTGGTAGGTGCCTGTAGGCCCAGCTACTCAGGAGGCTGAGGCAGAGAGAATCACTTTAGCCCTGGAGTTCGAGGTTGCTGTGAGCTATGATGCCATGGGCCCTCTACCTAGAATGATAAAGTGAGACTCTGAAAGAAAAAAGAAAAGAAGGGCAGCGCCTGTGGCTCAGTCAGTAGGGCGCTGGCCCCATATACCGAGGGTGGCGGGTTCAAACCCAGCCCCAGCCAAACTGCAACAAAAAAACAGCCGGGCGTTGTGGTGGGCGCCTGTAGTCCCAGCTACTCGGGAGGCTGAGGCAGGAGAATTGCCTAAGCCCAGGATTTGGAGGTTGCTGTGAGCTGGGTGACGCCACGGCACTCTACCGAGGGCGATACAGTGAAACTCTGTCTCTACAGAAAAAAAAAAAGAAAGCTGCTGGTTTGGTGCCTGTAGCTCAGAGGCTAGGGCGCCAGCCATATACATTGGAGCTGGCAGGTTCAAACCCAGCCAGGGCCTGTTAAACAACAATGACAACTATAACAACAAAATAGCCAGGCATTGTGGCGGACACCTGGAGTCCCAGCTACCTGGGAGGCTGAGGCAAGAGAATCGCTTAAGCCCAAGAGTTGGAGGTTGCTGTGAGCTGTGACGCCATGGCACTCTACCGAGGGCGACGTAACAACACTATCTTTAAAAAAACAAACAAACAAACAAAAAAGCAACAGTCTGAACCTTTGCTTGTTGTGGAACAGAATACCTGTACAAATAATCACTATGGATTTTGTCCAGTGGTTACTAAATTTGATTATGTACCCCAATAATACATGATTTTGTGCACACAAAGCCACTGTTAACACTGAACTTAAATAATATGCACATTATAACTATACCATGTTATCTCTTAAACAAAAGCTCCCAAGGGCTGCATATTCAAGCCTCAAGGACAATCGTGGGAAACCCTGCTCTAAGGAGATACCCACCACTTTTCTTTTTCTTTTTTGAGACAATCTCATTCTGTTACCCGTAAGGACAGTGAGGTGGTGTCATAGCTCACAGCAACCTGACACTCTTGTGCTCAAGACATTGTCCTGCCTCAGTTTTTCTATTTTCAGTAAAGATGGGGGTCTCGCTATTGCTCAGGCTGTTCTCAAACTCCTGAGCTCAAGCAATCCACCTGTCTCAGCCACCTACATCTAGAGTGCAAGGATTACAGGTGAGAGCCACCACTTTAGTCAATTTTCAACTTTAGTAAGTGGGCAAAAGTGACAGAGAAAT
Source organism: Nycticebus coucang (assembly GCF_027406575.1). NCBI lineage: Eukaryota > Metazoa > Chordata > Mammalia > Primates > Lorisidae > Nycticebus > Nycticebus coucang. Next base: position 7,520,899 of record NC_069782.1, read on the forward strand.
GCTGAACACTTATTTATGTAACTTTTTTATGTAACTCCACAAGATTTATCAAAGTACATGTGTAATTCATGTTCATTATTTAAAAAATTAGAAAACATAAAGGAAAAATGAGTCATAATCTAATGAATGACTCAGCAATAAACCTCTATGGTTCTTTTTTTTTTTTTTTTTTTTTTGAGGCAGTCTCACTTTGTCACCCTGGGTAGAGTGCCGTGACATTACAGCTCACAGCAATCTCAAACTCCTGGACTCAAGCGCCCGCCATGACACCCCGTATTGGTTCAGGCTGGTCTCAAAACTGTGAGCTCAGGCAATCCACCCATCTCGGCCTCCCAGAGTGCTATGATTGATTAAAGGCATGAGCCACCACACCTTGCCTCTACAAACAGTTTTAATTTCCTTTCACACATATATATTCACACATACTTTAATATAGACCAATGTTTTCACCTAATATATAAGGAACATTCTTCTCCTGTGAACAATATAAATAGGTGTTGCAAACTAAGCAGCAGCAAGGGCCTTGCAGTATCAAGTGAAATGGTTTTAGGTATCCCCCAAAAGAGGGAGTGGCTGAGGACTGGGTGAAGTGGAGAGAAAGCGTAATTCCTCTAAAAGTCAGCCACTACTCCAGTTGCAGACAATGGTGTCCTCATGGAAGAGAAGGTCAAACATGCTAAATCCTTCTTTTTTGTTTTTTGAGACAAAGTTTCACTCTGTTCCTCAGGCTAGCGTGCCATGGCCTCAGCCTAGCCCAAAACAACCTAAAATTCTTGGGATGAAGTGATCCTCCTGCCTGAGTAGCTGGGACTACAGGTCTCCGCCATGACATCTGGCCAATTTTTAGTTTTAGTAAAGACGAGGGGGTCTCATTATGTATCAGGCTGCTTTCAAACTCCTGACCTCAGGTGATCCTCCCCACCCTCAGCCTCCCTGAGAGCTAGGATTACAGGCTGAGCCACTGCCAGCCTGGTCTGATCCTTCTATGTTTAAAAAGAAGTCAGAAATGCAGATTTTTATGCAAAATCTGATTTTTAAATGAGACCAATCATATGAAAATCAAAGTGAAAACATAATCCTATTGCGTACATTTGCCCTAAGCACTTTTGTTTACAACTATGATGTGTATGACAGATTTGACTGACTGCAAGGTAAGAACGTATCACAGAGTCTATTGTCGGTCCATGACGCTGCTGATCTTAAATTGCCATTATAAGGATTCGATGAACACATGCAGGAACACTTTCCTAACACTTAAATGAATACTCATTAATGCAAACTAGGTGCACAGATCAATCAAAACACCTTTACACACAAAGTATCCCCCAAACCAATTTTAACATGTTAGTATTTATTTCTTCCAGAATCTTTTTCTGGGCATATATCATAGTCATAAAAAATTAGATTGCAATACATATAGCAGTAAATCAGATTGTAATACATACAGTTGTCTGTTATTTATCCTTCAAGTTAGTATGTTTACAAAAAGTTAAGAGGGAAAAACCAGCTATGTCTTCTTTTATTGAGACAGTCTCATTTTGTTGCCCCCAACAGAGTGCCATGGCCTCACAGTTCATAGCAATCTCAAACTCTTGGGCTCAAGCAAATTTCTTTCCTCAGCCTCCCAAGTAGCTGGGACTATAGGCACCTGCCACAACACCTGACTATTATTAGAGACAGGGATCTCACTCTAGCTCAGGCTGGTCTCAAACTTGTGAGCTTAGGTAACCCATCCACCTTGGCCTTCCAGAGTGCTAGGATTATAGGCGTGAGCCACCATACCTGGCCTACCGGACTACTTTTAACATAACATTAGAACATAAATATCTCATAGACACTAGACATAGCTCACATTTCACCTAGAAATTGAGTAAATTCTATCAAAAACAAGTATCTAAAATATGTCCACTTGTTTCTGTATCTTCAGTTAACATCCAAGTACGACCATATCACGCATGTACTACAGTCTCCCTAACCCTAATCTTGACTTTCTCATTGCTGAACACTTATTCTCCCACCTACACAAGAAGTACACATACTTTCTCTTGTAAATGCTCCTCCATTATACTGCCTCTTGTACCAGAAATGTTGCTCTTCCCAATTCTTTCCACATCATACCCTAATTAGTAATAGTGTATCTGGCAAGCTGCATTTAGGAAATCAGGGTGCTAAAGGCTGCAACCAATGGTTCTCTACTTTATGACTTCAAGGACAGGAAACGCCTCAGTTCACCTATAACTCACTGAAAGAATAAGAGCTGTTGGGCAGCGCCTGTGGCTCAGTTGGTAGGGCGCCGGTCCCATATACGGAGAGTGACAGGTTCAAACCCGGCCCCAGCCAAACTGCAACAAAAAAATAGCTGGGCATTGTGGCGGGTGCCTGTGGTCCCAGCTACTCGGGAGGCTGAGGCAAGAGAATCGCCTAAGCCCAAGAACTGGAGGTTGCTGTGAGCTGTGACGCCACAGCACTCTACCCAGGGTGATAAAGTGAGACTCTGTCTCTACAAAAAAAAAAAAAAAAAGAATAAGAGCTGCTCTACCTGTTAGCTCAGTTGGCAGTTATAGGTAGTCAGCATTCCCTGACTCAAACATAGGTTTCCCCTATTATACTCTTTCTCAGAGCATTTAAACAGCCTGTGTAACTGGTTACTACTCTGTGACCAACTCACTATTTCACTGCTTAGAACCTAGTAACAAGTCAATATATGAAGGCAATGTACAGGGTCAGGTAGAAGTAATGCCCCCTTTTGTGCTTCTGTTACATTACAGAATTATATCCTTATGATTTTGTAATAAAAGATTGATATAGATTACTAGCTCATAAAAAGGGAGGGTTATTTCTGCCATGGTTTGTAATCTGCATGTAATTCTGTAACACAACAATATCACATTCAAACATAAAAGGGTGTTATTTTTTCTTGACCCTGCCTGTATAATAGTAGTCTTGGGGCCAGGTGTCATGGCTCACACCTGGAATCCCAGCACATGGGAAGGCTAATACAGGAGGATGCTTGAGCTGGGAGTTTGAGACCTGCCTAAGCAATAGAAAGAGACTGTGTTTCTACAAAAAAAAAAAAAAAAAAAAAACAAACAGAAAAAAAGAAAAACTAGCCGGGTGTGGTGATACACATCTGGAGTCCCAGCTACTCTGGAAACTTAGGCAGGATGTTGAAGTTGCAGTGAGCTATGGTTGACACTACTGCACTTTAGCTTGGGTAACAGAGCCAATACCCTTTCTCTTGGGGGGGGGGGGGGGCGGCAAGGAGATTCTTGGCTATTGGACTGATTCATCAGGTTGACAGTGATGCTGTAACCAAAAACCGACGCTGATGAGATGTAATTTTAAAGATGCTTATAAAGAAAGAAGCCATCTTAGTTCTTAGCCTTGATGCTGTGTCAAGAAGAAAGTGTGCTGACAGAAACATGGCACGTGTGTTCAGGAAGTATGTAAGCCTTTATGGGGTCAGTGAAACTGGTCGATGTACAAACATCTATTACTCGTTGCTTAGCACAGACAACAAGACAGTCTTGGAAAAAGACAAGGAGAATCTGTAGGCTATCATTTTCTAGGTATCAATATTAGAAAAGTGTGTCTTGGGTTAGAAATTTTTTTTTGAGACAGAGTCTCACTACATCACCCTTGGTAGAGTATTGTGGCATCACAGCTCAGAGCAACCTCAAACTCCTGGGCTTAAGTGATTCTCCTGCCACATCCTTCCAAATACTTGGGACTACAGGCACCTACCACAATGCCCGGCTAGTCCAGCTATTTTTATTGTTGTTGTTGTTGTTGCAGTTGTCATTGTTCAGCTGGCCTGGGCCGGCTTCGAACCCAACAGCCTTGGTGTATGTGACCAGAGCCCTATCAACTGAGCCACAGGTGCCGCCCATGTCTAGAAATTTTAAATATACTGTTCAGCTATTGTTTTTTACTAGTTGATGAATTATTTTCATTGCACAGGCAAAAAAGGCTCCTCGTAAATTCTACAATAGTTATACAAGCTTATACAAATTAATGACTTTGGTTAGAAACCACTTTATCATCGATTTTTTCCCCAACAAAAATACAACAAAAAGCACTTACTAGAAGTCATTCCTGATTGTGGCTGTCCCATGTTAGGTCCTGCATTCATGGAAACTGGTACCATGCCTGTAGCATTAGGTAGCATATTCTGTTTCTGTAGTCTAGTTCTTCGTTTTTCTTCTAGTTCTTTCTGGATCTTATAGATCTTTTCAGCTAGAAGATGGTAGTATTCCGCCTTTTTGAATATTTGAAGTAAAATAAGAGAGATTAATAAAAAAGAGGCACTGATACTGCGTTAACAGTAAAAGCGAACTAAGAACAGACTTAAGTTCCATTTAATATGCTACATTTCGAAGTAGTGCCAATTTACAAAGGACAATTCAGATGATGTAGAGAAACTGAAATATTGCTTGAGATGAAAATTATCAACTAGCTGCTTCATCTAGCGAAAACAGCAGAGTAGCAGATAAACCACTTTTTAGGTTGAGAGAAGGACAAAAACCAAAAAAGTACGAGTGCATTGTATGAAGAAGAAAAACAAAATTCTTGATGATACATATTTAAAAAGATTGCCTTATTATCTTGACTGTGCTCCGTAGCAATAAGATGAGATAGCTAAAGGTAGAACCCTCCTCTGAAGCACAATACTGCTTGTATATGTTACAGAAGAAGAGTACTAAATAACCAGAACAGTTCTATCAATCAATAGAAAATAGGAAAGAAATTAACAGATGCTTACTCGATTATTTGCAGATTCATACATGTCCCCTTCGACTTTCCGAGCATATGCAACCAGGTTTTCCATTCGTCTATCTTTTAAAGCAGCAGGATCCGGAGTAGGAAATATGGCTTGAACACTAGAAACAGAAAATTCTACCTCTGTAATACCATGCCAGCTTTTCTTTCATGTTACAGAAATATACAAAACCTTAGAATTTTTCCTGATTATTATTTTCCTACTTTTCATACTACAAATACATAGAGGAAAAGAAAAAATAGTAAGAGGGTGATAGATGCTTCAAATCGAATACCTACTGAAATAAAATTCTTTTTGTCATAAAGGGTTTTCATGATGAAAATGTAGTAACAATACTCTCTCGTCCCTGTCACTCTCAACGTAGAACAAAAAATTTTCTGTGCTACATTTAAAGAGAAAAAGACTGATTTTTTGGTCATAGTACAAGGACCAAAAGCCTTCAGACCTGTCCACTCTATTTATGCAGCTTATGAAAATAAGGCCTGGGTGGCACCTGTGGCTCAAGGAGTAGGGTGCCGGGTCCCATATGCTGGAGGTGGTGGGTTCAAACCCAGCCCCGGCCAAAAACCACAAAAAAAAAAAAAAAAAAAAAAGAAAAGAAGGCCTAAGGTCTCAGCACCCATACCTCAGTGTTTAGGGCGCCGGCCACATGCACTGGGGCTGGTGGGTACGAACCCAGCCAGGGCCTGCTAAACAACGACAACATCACCAAAAAAATAGCTGGATGTTCTGGCAGGTGCGCCTGGAGTCTCAGCTACTTGGGAGGCTGAGGCAAGAGAATTGATTAAGCCCAAGAGTTGGAGGTTACTATGAGGTGTGACGCCATGGCACTCTACCGAGGGTAACAAAGACTGTTCTCCCCACTCCCACCCCCCAAAAAACATAAAAGGAAAGAAAAGAAGGCTTAACAACCACTGCAAAATTGTAGAAGATTGGAAACTTATAATGGAGGAACAGAAAAGTTTTTTTTTTTTTTTTTTTTGATTTTTTTATTTTATTTTTTGTAGAGACAGAGTCTCACTTTATGGCCCTCGGTAGAGTGCCGTGGCCTCACACAGCTCACAGCAACCTCCAACTCCTGGGCTTAAGCGATTCTCTTGCCTCAGCCTCCCGAGTAGCTGGCACTACAGGCACCCGCCACAACGCCCGGCTATTTTTTGGTTGCAGTTTGGCCGGGGCCGGGTTTGAACCCGCCACCCTCGGTATATGGGGCCGGCGCCCTACCGACTGAGCCACAGGCGCCACCCAGAACAGAAAAGTTTTAAACATTAAATTGGGGGCAGCACCTGTGGCTCAAGGAGTAGGGCGCCGGCCCCATATACCAGATGTAGTGGGTTAAAACCCGGCCCCGGCCAAAAAAAACTGCAAAATAAACAAATACAATAAAATAAAATAAAAATTGGCTAGACACGATGGCTCCTGCCTGTAGTCCCCTTAGCTACTTCAGAGGCTGAAGCAGGAGGACCACTTGAAGCTATGAGTTTGAGGTTGCTGTGGGCTATGATGTCATGGTAATTTAGTCTGGTAAACAGAGTGAGACTCTGTCTCCAAGAAATAAAATAAAATAAAATAAAAAGGTTTTCTTTCTTTTTTTTTTTAATAGAGATAGTCTTATTTTGTCACTCTTGGTAGAGTGCCTTAGTGTCATAACTCACAGCAATCTCCAGCTCTTTGGCTTAGGGGATTCTCTTGCCTCAGCCTCCTGAGTAGCTAGGACTACAGGCGCCCGCCGCGATGCGCAGCTATTTTTTTTGTTGTTGTTGTAGTTTGGCTGGGGCCAGGTTCGAACCTGCCACCCTCAGGATATCAGGCTGGCGCCCTACTCACTGAGCCACAGGCACCACCCAATAAAAAGTTTTTCACACTATCAGAATTCCCTTTAAAATGTTTGCCACGGTATTTAAGATCAACAAGAAATGAGACCACGTGATGTGGGCCAGTAACAAACATTTGGTTCAGGGTGGCGCCTGTGGCTCAAAGGGATAGGGCGCTAATCCCATATGCTGGAGGTGGTGGGTTCAAACCCAGCCTCGGCCAAAAACCACCAAAAAAAAAAAAAAAAAAATTGGGCAGCGCCTGTGGCTCAGTCCGTAAGGCGCTGGCCCCATATACCGAGGGTGGCGGGTTCAAACCAGGCCCCGGCTGAACTGCAATAGCTGGGCGTTGTGGTGGGCGCCTGTAGTCCCAGCTACTTGGGAGGCTGAGGCAAGAGAATCGCTTAAGCCCAGGAGTTGGAGGTTGCTGTGAGCTGTGTGATGCCATGGCACTCTACCGAGGGCCATAAAGTGAGACTCTGTCTCTACAAAAAAAAAAAAATTTGGTTCAGAATAATCCTCCTTAAATTATTTTAGAGTTTGGGTTCATTTCCATCGATACTTGTATGTTTCGTTTGCCACAGAACCCCTAGGAGTGAACAGACAGTACTGAGCTGCATGTAGGCATACAACAAGTATTTGTGGACCACTGACAGGCAACAAAAAAGTCACGCCAAGAATTTTTAGTGCGACTACACTTTATGAATTACTGAAAACCAAAAAGAAAAAAATCACTATAATCAACAACTGATTTTTAGCCACTGTTCTTGGTTTTGTTTTTTTTTAAATTTGGTCACTGTCTGTTCAGTTAGTTGTATGGTACTTGATCAAACCAGATTCAGAAGATACTAATAGAATTTTGTTTTTTCCTTTTTTGAGATGGGATCTCACCACTACTCAGGCTGGTGTTTAATGCCTGGCGTCAAGTGTTCTTCCTGCCTAAGCCTCCCAAAGTGCTAGGATTACAGGTGTTAGCCATCTTGCCTGGCCTATATATAGAGGTTTAGAATATTTGAGTTAGTAGAAAATTCATAAGCATATAATACACTTTTAATGTCATGATAAATAATTTGAAATAATCTATCATTTTTGTCCATTATATAAAAGTTCCTAAAATAATGAAGTTAACAACTTAGTTATTCCTTATTAGTTCATTTCATTAACAGTCATATACCAATGGAATGGAGAAGGGTTAGGGACCCTTTGTTTTTTTACATGTCCCTGACCCCTGCCATTGGTATTCGACTGTTTATCATGGCATTCCTTATCTAATTCCAATTATTATTAGCACTATTGCTAAAGAATTATATAGGACATATCCATTAACTGATTAAAAAAAAAATATATCCCTAAATGAAACTCTGGCAAACTATACAACCAGATCCCATGGTTCCAGTCAATAAAAAGAAAAAGACAAGAGTAATCGAAATTCTGTTATTTACTGGAGTTAACAGCTTTCTCCTAAGAATTGAAACTGCTTATTCCAAGAAAAAATGCTGCATGGTGTTTGCAGAATAAACTCTTATCAACAAGGTCTAAGCTCTCTACCTTTATGAACATGGGCACAATACATTTAACCACTCTGTATGCCTCTCCCACCTTCTGACGAGAATTTTTTAAGATTAAATAAAATGGAGTTTAAGAGAGAGAATCTTGTACATATCAACTATACAACAAATGGGACCGAAGATATTTCATAAAATGCTATGTGCACTTATGGAGGAACAGAAGACCACAGAGAGACCACTCCACCAGATTCAATTTGGCAGTATACTAAACAGGTTTACCAAGAATAACAGAAAAGGGTGTGAATGTTGCCATATTATAATGCCCTAAAGCCTGATTTTTCTTACGGAATTATGAGTTAATGATTTTTAGGGGTGGTGCCTGTGGCTCAGTGAGTAGAGTGCTGGCCCACATACCAGAGGTGGCAGGTTCAAACCCGGGCCTGACCAAACCACAAGAAAAAATGGCCAGGTGTTGTGGTGGGCACCTGTGGTCTCAGCTACTCAGGAGGGAATCCCCTAAGCCCAGGAGTTGGAGGTTGCTTGTGAGCTGTGACGCCAATAAATAAATAAATAAAACCTTAAAAAAAAATTTTTTTTTTAGTTAATATGTTAATAACGAGGCAGAATAGTTCAATTCACATACTGCTAAAACTGAAAGACTGCTTTTAAAAATGACGATAACAAAGCTGAGGTGGGTAGATTGCCCAAAGTCACACTTTGGGACCAGCCTACGCAAGTGTGAGACCCCGTCTCCAAAACATAACCGGGAATTGTGGCAGGCACCTGTAGTCCCAGCTCCACAGGAGGCTGAGGAAAGAGGACTGCTTGAGCCCAAGACTTTGGAGGTTGCTGTGAGCTATGATGCCACAGAACTCCACCAAGGGCGACAAAGTGAGACTCTGTCTCAAATAAATAAATAAAAAATGATGGTAAGGAGAAAAATTGAGAAGTAGAAAACTAGTGCCTATAGTGCCAGCAACATACACTGGAGCTGGCAGGTTCAAATCTGCCAAACAATGACAGCTACAAGCAGAAGATAGCCAGGTGTTGTGGTGGGCACCTGTAGTCCCAGCTACTCGGGAGGCTGAGGCAAGAGAATCGCTTAAGCCCAAAAGTTTGAGGTTGCTATGAGCTGTGACGCCACAGCACTCTACTCAGGGTGAAAGCTTGAGATTCTGTTTCAAAAAGAAACAAAGAAAGTAGAAAACAGAATTAAGATGCAAGAATCAACAGCAACAGCCAGGCTATACAAGAACAACATTCCTCTGTGCTTAAAAGCCCAGCAGACTGGCCGGGCACGGAGACTCACCCCTGTAATATCAGAATTTTGGGAGGCTGAGGCAAGAGGATCACTAGAGCCCAGGAGTCTGAGGTTGCTGTGTGCTATGACACCACAGTACTCTACGTAGGGAAACAAAGTGAGACTCCGAAGAACTAAAATACGAAGAAAAAAAAAAAAAATCCTCCCCACCAGCAGACTGAAAGCATATCAACAAGACATCTCTTGACGAATGAGACACATCTACAAATTACTTACAGTTTGTGAACAAGATGATTTCGAAGATCCTGAGTAATATCTTCATGCCACTGTTTCCGAATTCCAGTACTGGATGGTTGAGCTGCAGTTGGCATAGGACCCAGGGAGGTGACACTGGCATTTTCATTCATCATTGGGCTTTAAAAAGGAGTCATCAAATAGTCAAGAAGGATCACAGAAAGATGATCTCATTTAATTAGAAATGACAATGATTAGCGCAATAGGTTTAATACCATATGAGAACTCTATCTGCATCAAGGAGTTGGGGTGCATGTGTGTGACTGTATTTCTTTTATGTGCAGAGTATGTGTATATATCTATGTGAGGAAAAAATAATTACATTTCTTTGGAGTAGAGGACAAGGTGTTATATTTAGAAAACTAAATCTTGTGGCTGGGCATGGTGAGTCATAGCTGTAATCCTAGCACTTGGGGAGGCCAAGGCCAAGGCTGGTGGATAGCTTGAGCTCACAGTTTGAGACCAGTCTGAGCAAAAAGTGAAATCCTGTCTCTACTGAAAAAAAAAAAAAAAAAAAAGAAAAACTCAGGCAAGAGGATCGCTTGAGCCCCAATTGGAGGTTGCTGTGAGCTATGACATAATAGCACTCTACACAGGCAATAGCTTGAGACTCTGTCTCAAACAAAAACAAGGAAGAAACCTAATTCTTGGCCAGGCACGGTGGCTCATAGGTTCAAGACCAGCCTAAGCCAGAGCGAGACCCCCGTATCTAAAAATAGCTGTAGCTCGGCGCCTATAGCACAGTAGTTACGGCACCAGCCACATACACCAAAGTTGGCGGGTTCTAACCTGGCCTGGGCCAGCTAAACAACGACAACGGCAACAACAAAAAAAAAAATAGCTGTGCACTGTGGCGGGTACCTGTAGTCCCAGCTACTTGGGAGGCTGAAGCAAGAGAATTGCTTGGGCCCAAAAGTTTGGAGACTGCTGTGAGCTGTGTTGCCAGGGCTGAGGGCAATGTAGTGAGACTCTGTCTCAAAAAAATTAAAAAATAAAAATAAAAATAGCTGGGCATTGTGACAGGTACCTGGAGTCCCAATTACTTGGGAGGCTGAGGGAAGAAAATCCCTTGAGCCCAAGAGTTGGAGGTTTCTGTGAGCTAAGATACCACAGCATTCTACTGAGGGTGACAAAGTAAGACTCTGTCTCAAAAAAAAAAAAAACTAGGGCGGCGCCTGTGGCTCAGTGAGTAGGATGCCGGCCCCATATGCCAAGGGTGGTGGGTTCAAACCCAGCCCCGGCCAAACTGCAACAAAAAAAATAGCCGGATGTTGTGGCGGGCACCTGTAGTCCCAGCTGCTCGGGAGGCTGAGGCAAGAGAATCACATAAGCCCAAGAGCTGGAGGTTGCTGTGAGCCGTGTGACGCCACAGTACTCTACCGAGGGCAGTAAAGTGAGACTCTGTCTCTACAAAAAAAAAAAAAAAAAAAAACTAAATCTTGCGTTATTAGACTAAGCTGTCACTTGTGACACAGCTTATCTCAGGGAGTCCCTTGGGTAATGAACTAATTCTTTTTTTTTTTTTTTTTGTAGAGACAGAGTCTCACTTTTTTTATGGCCCTCTGTAGAGTGCCGTGGCCTCACACAGCTCACAGCAACCTCCAACTCCTGGGCTTAAGCGATTCTCTTGCCTCAGCCTCCCGAGTAGCTGGGACTACAGGCGCCCACCACAACGCCCAGCTATTTTTTTTTTTTTGGTTGCAGTTTGGCCGGGGCCGGGTTTGAACCCACCACCCTCGGTATATGGGGCCAGCGCCTTACCGACTGAGCCACAGGCGCCGCCCCATGAACTAATTCTTATTACTGGGGTAGATCAAACTCATTTTTTTATGCAGCTACAAACTTGAAATTTTCTACTGTACTTGGGAAGATATAGGCTATCCTCGATGATTGATAGTTTCTAATAAGGCTGTAGAAAGAAAAATGGATTCAAACATCCTACTGTCTCCATTCACCAAAGGAAACTAAATTAAAAACTCAATTCTTAACAAGTATATGAAATGTAACACAGGGTGTAAACCAAGACAAAACTTACTTTTGAGAATTTATGGCTGAATGCAACATTGAGTCAGAAAGAAGATTTGATGCTTGAACCCCTACACCTCCATTCACTCCCATAGGACTAGAACCTAAGGCAAAAATGAAAAAACAAAAGACAGAAATAAATAAAATAGCCACATTATAAACTTGATAATCAAAGTCAAGAGTCAAACCACAAATCAGAAAAAAATATTAGTAGCAATATAGTAAACAATTATTGATAATATAATTAGCAACACATAAAGGCTAATACATCAAGTACCCTTGCAAACAAAGTAAGAAAGACAAATAATGCAATACAGAAGTAACAAGCTATTCAAAAGAAAAGATATACAAGCTAGATGCAGTAGCTTCTGCCTATAATCACGGTATGTTGGGAGGGCAATGTGAGTTCTGAAGTTCAAGATAAGCCTGGGCAACACAGCAACCAATCTGTACAAAAAAACCCCAATACCAACAACAAAAAAAACCTTAAGAAGGGCGGCGCCTGTGGCTCAGCAGGTAGGGCGCCGGTCCCATATGCCAGAGGTGGTGGGTTCAAACCCAGCCCCGGCCAAAAAAAAAAAACCACAAAAAAAAAAAAAAAACCTTAAGAAAACAACAGGGCATGGTGGTATGTTATGGCTACTTGAGAGGTGGGGGTAGGAGGATCTCTTGAACCTAGGTAGAAGTTAGAGTGAGCTATGATGATGCCAGTGCATAGTGGAACAAGACCCTGTTTTTTAAAAATACAAAGGAAAAGCTAGGTGTGGTGGCTCAGGCATTCATCCTAGCAGTCTGGGAGGTCAAGGTGAGTGGACTGCTTGAGCTCAGGAGTTCGAAACCAGCCTAAGTCAGAGCAAAACCCCATTTCTAAAAATAGCTGGGCATTATGGTGGGTGCCTATCATCCCAGCTACTAGGAGACTGAGGCAAGAGAATCACTTGAGTCCAGTGTTTGAAGTCAATGTGAGCTGTGCCATCACGGAGGTGACAAAGTGGGATTCTGTCTCAAAACAACAACAACAACAACAAAAAAAAAAAAAAACGGGAAAAGAGGCTCAGTGCCTGTGGCTCAAGCGGCTAGGGCACCAGCTACATACACTGGAACTGGCAGGTTAGAATCCAGCCCGGACCTGCCAAATAAAAATAATAATTACAACCAAAAAAAAAAAAAAAAAAAGTAAAAATAAAAAAACAGCTGGGCATTGTGGCGGGCGCCTGTAATCTCTCTGTGGGAGGCTAAGGCAAGGGGATCCCTTAATTAAGCCCAAGAGTCTGAGGTTGCTGTGAGCTGTGATGCTGAGCACTCTACCAAGGGCGACATAGTGAGATTTTTCTCAAAAAAAAAAAAAAAAAGGAAAAAAACACAGCATTTTAAAAACGCAAATATGCTAATTGCGCTTTTAAAATAATGTATTTTACATGTATGAAAATGTCAAAACTTTTAAGAACAAATTCTTAAACCGAGTGCTGAAAAGAGTATGACGAAATAAACATTTTCAATCAAGGGTGGCACCTGTGGCTCAGTCAGTAAGGTGCCAGCCCCATAAACCGAGGTTGCTGGGTTCAAACCCAGCCCCAGCCGAACTGCAACAAAGAAATAGCCGGGCGTTGTGGCGGGCGACTGTAGCCCCAATTACTTGGGAGGCTGAGGCAAGCAAATCGCTTAAGCCCAGGAGTTGGAGGTTGCTGTGAGCTGTGTGATGCCACAGCACTCTACTGAGGACCATAAAACATAAAGTGAGACTCTGTCTCTACAAAAAAAAAAAAAAAAGTTTTCAATCAAAATGTGGATGTGTAAACTAAAACTCTTGCAAGTGGTATTAGGCAAATGCTAGCATGTAAAAATATACATGCCTGGGCTCGGCTCCTGTGGCTCAAGCGGCTAAGGCGCCAGCCACACATACCTGAACTGGCGGGTTCAAATCCAGCCCGGGCCCGCCAAACAACAATGAAGGCTCCAACCAAAAAATAGCCCGGCATTGTGCCAGGCACCTGTAGTCGCAGCTACTTGGGAGGCGGAGGCAGGAGACTTGACTGAGCCCAGGAGATGGAGGTTGCTGGGAGCTGTGATGCCACAGCACTCTACCCAGGGTGACAGCTTGAGACAGTCTCACTTGGCCCTCCTTGGCAGTGTGCTGTGGTATCACAGCTCACAGCATCCTCCAAGTCTTGGGCTCAAGGGCTCCCCTTGCCTTAGCCTCCCACAGAGTTGGTATTACAGGTGCCTGCCACAACACCCAGCTATGTTTTTTTTTTTTTTAGAAGACAAGGTCTTCTCTCTTGCTCCGGCCTGGTCTCAAACTCCTGAGCTCAAGCAATCCACCTGCCTCAACCTCCCACAGTGGTGGGATTACAGGTGTGAGCCACCGCATACACACACACACACTTTTTTTTGGTTTTTGGCCGGGGCTAGGTTTGAACCTGCCACCTCCGGCATATGGGACCGGTGCCCTACTCCTTGAGCCACAGGTGCTGCCCCACACATGTATTTTTATACGCAGAATTTACACTTTTGATAACCTGTTCTACCCTAGATGTATGGAAAGAAAGAAATACAATGATGCCAAAAGAAGCAAAAAACACTTCTAGAACCAAAATTGTTTACAACATTATAGATATTTTCGTAAGTGCAGGAAATTTATGTAAAGATATAGGAGCCTAAGTACAGTGACCTTTAGGGAGGGAATGAGAATTAGTGTTTAAAGAAAACACTTTTAGGCTCAGTGCTATAGCTCAAGTGGCTAAGGAACCAGCCACATACACCAGAGCTGGGGGGTTCGAATCTGGCCTGGGCCTGCCAAACAATGACAACTACAACCAAAAAATAGCCGGGTGTTGTGGCGGGCACTGTAGCCCAGCTACTTGAGAGGCTGAGGTAAGAGAATCGTTTAAGCCCGAGTTAGAGGTTGCTGTGAGCCATGACGCCGCAACACTACCCAGGGCAATAGCTTAAGGCTCTGTCTCAGTGAGTTATCATCACAACACTGCACTCTAGCCTGGGTGCAAGACTGTCTCAAAAACAAACAACAAAAAAGGGCAGTGCCTGTGGCTCAAAGGAGTAGGGTGCTGGCCCCATACGCTGGAGGTGGTGGGTTCAAACCCAGCCCTGGCCCAAAACAGCAAAAATAAAATAAAATTAAATTAAATTAAAAATTAAAAAAAAAAAAGAATGTGGTGATTGAAGACTTATGGTAGATGTTCTGATTTGAGGCACTCCATTTCTCTATCAGGCAGGAAGGATGTGTCAAGTTTGGCATACCCATCGATGATAGTAACTACCATGGCTTCTAGTGGTTTGTGGCCAATCCTTAGATGAGTGGCCTCCTGGCCAGGTGCCTGCAGTTTTGTATTGTTGGAGCATTTGCTGTATACCTGGGGGGTTGAAGCTTTCTATAGAAATTATGATTCTATGAAGAATTTTGAGGAGAAAAGGAAGGCTGGTATCTTTTTTCTTTTTTTAATTGCGACAGTCTCACTTTGTGCCCCTGGTAGAGTGCCGTGGCGTCACAGGTAGGAACCTCAAACTCTTGGGCTCAAGCGATTCTTTTGCCTCAGTCTCCCAAGTAGGGGATGACAGGCGCCCACCACAACACCTAGCTGTTCTTCTGGTTGCAGTTGCCATTGTTGTTTTAGCTGGCCCAGGCAAGGTTCACACCCACCAGCCTGGGTGTATGCAGCCAGCACCCTACCCACTGAGCTACGGGCGCCACCCAGGAAGGCTGGTATCTTTCAGAGTGCAAAGTGGTTTAAGAGTATAAATAATTTCTTTGGGTTGATTTACATATTAGTTTGTCACTGGCCTGTGGTCCTGAGCCATGAATGACTGCTGAGGAACAGTGTCTTTTGATAAATAACCCACCAAAAGAACTCCTATTTTGTTAATTGCTGACCAGCTTGAGCCAGAGTAAGATCCTGTCTCTAAGAACAGCTAGGAGTTGTGGCGGGTACATGTAGTCCCAGCTACTTGGAAGGCTGAGGCAACAGAATCGCTTGACCCAAGAGTATGAGGTTCCTGTGAGCTATAATGCCTCAGCACTCTACTGAGGGTGACAAAAATCAAGGAAAAAAAAAAAATCAAAACAAAAATAACAAGGATTGCCCTCCATAAAATAGCACAGCACACAGAACCGATAATTTTTTTTCTTTCAGTTTTTGGCTGGGGCTGGGTTTGAATCTGCCACCTCCAGCATATGGGGCTGGCACCCTACTTCTTTGAGCCACAGGCGCCGCCCAATTTTTATTTTTATTTTATTTATGTTTTTTTTTTTGAGACAGAGTCTCACTTTGTCGCTCTCAGTAGATTGCCATAGCGTCACTGCTCACAGCAATCTCCAGCTCTTGGGCTTGGGTGATTCTCTTGCCTCAGCCTCCCGAGTCTAGGACTATATAACGCCCGGCTACTTTTTGTTGCAGTTTGGCCGGGACTGGGTTCAAATCCATCACCTTTGGGTATATGGGGCTAGTGCCCTACTCACTGAGCCACAGGCACCACCCAGAATAATTTTAAAAAAGGTTTGATATTAAAGGAAGAACACTTCATAAGTAGGCTTCTGTTTGTGTCTGATGAGCAAAAAGAATGAGGGTAAATAGCCGGGCGTTGTGGCGGGCACCTATAGTCTCAGCTACTCGGGAGGCTGAGGCAGGAGAATCGCCTAGGCCCAGGAGTTGGAGGTTGCTGTGAGCTGTGTGACGCCACGGCACTCTACCGAGGGCGATAAAGTGAAACTCTGTCTCTACAAAAAAAGAAAAAAAGAAAGAATGAGGGTATTTAGAGGTTAGAAATCAGAGCGTAGGGTGGCACCTGTGGCTTAGTGAGTAGAGCGCCTGTGGCTCCATATACCAAGGGTGGCAGGTTTGAACCCAGCCCTGGCCAAACTGCAACAAAAAATAGCTAGGCATTGTGGAAAGCACCCGTAGTCCCAGCAACTGGGGAGGCTGAAGCAAGAGAATCGGGTAAGCCCCAAGAGCTGGAGGTTGCTGTGAGCTGCGACGCCACAGTACTCTACCCAGATTAACAAAATGAGTCTCTGTCTTAAAAAAAAAAAAGAAAGAAAACAGAGCATATACACTTTCATTCTGATTTCAAAACTGGACATGAAGATGACATCAAAAGCAACAAAAAATTCATGCAGTTTCTACAGGTACCATAATGATAATTATAGCTATTAACTGAAGAACAAGAAATAAATGGAAGGAAACTTGATTAATCTTAACTGCTTTCTAAAGCAAAGAAAAAGACATTGAGAAAGGGAGAAAAAGAAATACCAAAAAATTATCATGCAAATAACTTTGATGAGGGTGTATAGACAAAAGTACTATATAAGATGAGCACAGTAGAACAGCTATATTAATTAACACAGAAATTTGAAAAATGATAGGAAATAATTACAAAAGGTGAAATTCCAGATCAGAGATAGAAAACTGCATTACATGAACATCCTAAAACTCAAGGAAACAGGCCACATTCTGTCTAATATGGAAAGGGAGAGAAGAAACTAATGCTAATTCGTGTTTTTCTTTTTCCTTTTTTTGAGAGACAGACTTACATTGTTGCCCAATTTTTTTGTTATTGTTGTCACTGTTGTTTAGCAGGTCCTGGCCGGGTTCGAACCCACCAGTCCTGGTGCATGTGGTTAGTGCTCCTAACCAGTGAGTTACAGACACCAGGCCATGTTATCTGGTTTAAAATAATAGGGGGGTGGGGGTGGAGGGGTGGGCGGGGGAGATGAAAAAGAAAAAATAATGGCAAAGTAGTTAGAAACCTTAATGTCCATCTGTAAAAAATTATTCCATAAAGTGAAATATGATACAACCATTTTAAAGGATACATTGAGTACTGAATAGGGGAGAGATATATACACAAGCATTAAAAATAGTTTGTCAGGGAATAATACGTGGGATCCCATCTCGGTAAATTTAAAATTAACTTCACATGTGCAAAAAAAATCAAGGAGACATGATTGCAAGAGGGACTTTACCTAACAATTGCAATCAGTGTAACCTGGCTTATTGTACCCTCAATGAATCCCCAACAACAACAAAAAAAAATCAAGGAGAATGAACCAGTGGCAAATACCTCTGTTAGATAAGTATGAGGCTTTTATAATTTTTAAAAATAATTACTCCAAAACATTAAACATGTACTGTGCAAGAAAAAAGAAAAAGAATGTAACAAATTAAGGAGTTAATTCTGTACAGATAGAATGGTCCGCACACAGATAACCAATACCACGTTACCAGGACAACACAAACTTTTTTTTTTTTTTTTTGTGCAGAGACAGAGTTCTCATTTTACCGCCCTCAGTAGAGGGCCATGACGTCACACGGCTCACAGAAACCTCCAGCTTTTGGGTTTACACGATTCTCTTGTCTCAGCCTCCCGAGCAGCTGGGACTACAGGCGCCCGCCACAACGCCCGGCTATTTTATTTTTTTGCAGCTTTTGGCCAGGGCTGGGTTTGAACCTGCAACCTCAGGCATATGGGCCGGCGCCCTACTTCTTTGAGCCACAGGCACCTCCCTCGGCTATTTTTTTTTGGTTGCAGTTTGGCCGAGGCCAGATTTGAACCTGCTACCCTCGGTATATGGGGCCAGCGCCCTACTCACTGAGCCACAGGCACCACCCAGGACGACACAAACTTACTCATGTTGCTCATGGGCCGCATGCCTTGGGAAGACTGTCCAGACTGCTGATTCTGCGGGTTCTTCGCTTGCACCTGGGGCTGTGTCGGCATCTGATTTACTTGATAGGGTAGTCCAAGAGCTGCATAGGCTCTCTCTATGGAGCTAGGATCAATCTGACTGACAGTGCTCAGGCTGGGGGTAGACTGCTGACCCACTCCTAGAGAGCTAGGATTTCCAAGTCCAACGGGTGCTCCAGTCAAAATTGCTAGAAAACACAAAGATATGGTATCACAACATTAAAAGTGGCAAGAAAGGCTGGGCACAGTGGTTCATGCCTGTAATTCTAGTGCTCTGTGAGGCGGAGGCGGGTGGATTTGCTTGAGCTCACAAGTTCTGGACTAGCCTGAGCAAAAGAGAGACCACATCTCTACTAAAAACAGAAAAACTGAGGCAAGAGGATCGCTCAAGCCCGAGTTCGAGGTTGCTATGACCTATGATGCCACGGCACTCTACTCAGAGCAACAGCTTGAGACTCTGCCATTAAAAAAAAAAAAAGTTAAAAGTGGCAAGAAAACAGACTAATATATAGTAAATTTCATAAAATATAAAATTATTACATGCTACAAAATGTCTCTCATTTCCCATTATTTCCTTGAAAAAAATATCTAGATACAGAACTGATTGTTCAACGGAGATCAGATTGTTAGTATGAAAAGGCTTTTGATCTTTAATAGCAAACAGGCTTCCCACAGTCTATATCAATCTTTTCTACCAACAGCCTATAAATGCGTTAGAGCCAAATACTAACACCAGGCAACAACATTTCTGCCAATCTGACAGGAGAGAAATGGTACCTTCTTTCATTTCTTAATTTAATACTAAACTCTACTGGATTTTATCCCCTCTAGTGAATTGTCTATTTTTATTCTCAGTTTTCCACTGAATTATGATTTCTTCATAAATTTATAAAATTCCATATTCACATACATTTACTTCTCAAATTTGTCTTTCAACACCAAGGTATTTTGTTGCTAAAGAGATAAGGAAGCTGCACTTCAAAAATGCAATCTTTTAACCTCTCATGACTCGTATTTTTGTTTTTTTCTCAAGACTGGACCTCACTCTATTGCCTGGGCTACAGTGCAGTAGTATCATCATAGCTCACTGTAGCCTTGAACTCTTAGGCCTAATCAAGTGGTCCTCTTGCCTCAACATCCCACATAGCTGGATTATAGGTATTATGTGTACCTGGCTAATTTATAACTGTTTTGTAGGTATAAGGATCTTGTTACATTGCCCAGGCTGATCTTGTGAGTCTGAAGAGATCATCCTTCCTCTGCTGGGAGTACAGGCACAAGCCACTAAACCTGGTCTAAAATTGGGTCTGTTATAAGAAAAGCTCTTCCCTATCACAAGATTATAAAAATAATCTAAAATTTTTCTATATGAATAATTTCAAATCATTGGGATATGTGGGTCACAGGTATAAAAAAAACAACTTGCCCAATTACAAAGGAGTATTCTTTAAAATTCGCGTGTTAATAAATTCTCCTGTTGCTGTTTTCATAAAGAGTATCATGAATTCCTGGATCTAAATTTATCTGCTGAACAGGTCAACTGTACGCACTAATGTGAGGTTAACAGAAAGCGGAAAAATACCATTTTTTTGAAATGGTAGGATCAGACCAACTACTCACAGGAATCTCACATTATGGGTAAGGACTCTAAATCCTATCAAATCACACAAGTGAGATTCTAAGAATACTTTTATTATAAACTCTCAAAATACTTCATTACTTACACTGCTGATTTCTCTTATCCCCAGCATTTTTGAGGGGTAGACATACAGGACAATCATGCCTTGTACAGTTCTTCCAGTGTGAAATGATTTGTCGAGAAGATGCACAGTGTGCCACTAGAGAGAAGAAAAATTTTTTTCCCTAGAGGTTATTTTTTCATTTTAACAGAAGCTAATGAATAACCTAACAAGTCCCACAAATACATTAACTCATTTCATCTTCATAACAACACGATAGGTTAAGATCCTATTAAAAGAGAATTTACAGTTGAGAAAACAGGCAAAAACGGTCATTTACACAAAGTCAGAGCACCCAAACTGAGATTCAAACTCAAGTAGTCTGGCTCTAGAGCTCTCATTTTCACCACCATTCTGTACAACCTACTTTTTCTAAGTAAAGATACCAAACCAATATAATGATACACATGCCTATGAAAACGGTTTTTAATGACTACATATGCCAATTACAATAGATTAGGTAAAACTGGCTGCAGGAAAGTATATTAAACTGAATATATGCCCACATGACAATTAACAAACCCTCAATAGTATCTGAGGTATGTTACACTGGGGCAAATCAAAGTCTATGAGAATCACAGCAACATGGAAGTTTAAAATTTCTTCTACCGGCGGCGCCCACTGCTCTGTATGTAGGGTGCTGGCCACATACAACCAGAATGGCAGGTTCAAACCTGGCCTGGGCCAGCTAAACAACAACGACAACAACAACAACAACAACAACAACAACAACAACAACAAAATAGCCAGGCGCCTGTAGTCCCAGCTTCCTGGGAGGCTGAGGCAAGAGAATTGCTTAAGCCCAAGAGTTTAGGTTGCTGTGAGCTGTGATGCCACAGCACTCTACCCAGGGCGACACAGAGAGACTCTGTCTCAAATAATAATAATAATAATAATAATAATAAAATAAAATTTCTTCTACCAATAATCATACGTCCTTACTCACAAAATAACCGAATTTTTATTATTTCCTAAAATAAAGATATACTGTCAGTAAAGGAGCCTCAAAACAGATTGATTTATAGCAGTTTTGTAATTGCCAAAAATTGGACGTAGTCAACATGTTCTTTACCAAATGAGTGGATAAACTGGAAGTATATCAAGACACAGGAATGCTTATTTTTCCTTATATTTCAATTTATTTTTTCCAGAGCCCAGAGGGTGTGGCCTGGAAAAGGCAGCCTGTTTGTGCCTGGAAATAGGGGTCTGATTTCTAAGCTCACCAGGGCCTAGAGAATGGGGGAATCCTTTATCAGTAGGGACTCACTTCCAACTCTCTTTGGAAGTGCCCTAAGCTTTCTCTTTGGTTCTTCCCAAATAAAATTTGTCACCTGAAAAAAGAAAAAAAATTATTTTTTCCAGATAAGGTCTTGCTCTGTTGCTCAGGCTACACTGGCATGATCACAGTATACTGCAACCTCCAACTCCTGCGCTCAAGCGATCCTCTTGCCTTAGCCTCCCAAGCAGCTGAGATTACAGGCATGAGCCTGGCTAATCCTTTTACTTTGGTAGAGATAAGGTCTCATTATGTTGCTCAGGCTGGTCTCAAACTCCTGGCTTCAAGTGATCCTTCCTTCTTGGCTTCCCAAAGTGCTAGGATCACAGGTGTGAACCAATGCACCCATCCTGTAACTTTTTAAAAAGCATTATTGAAGTGTAAAACTGTACTTGTTGAATATGTACATCCTGATGAACTTGGACATATGTGTACTCCTATAATGCTGTCACCACAGTCAAGGTACTAAGCATATCTCTACCACCTCAAAATGGACTCAATCACAGTTTTTCTCTTCTCCCTGAATGTAAATATAGTGTTAATTGCTAAGCACAGTAATCCCATGAGCACACTCACCTTGGCAGGATTTGCCTGACTGGCAGTGTGTCATGTGGTTTAGGACATTCTTCATTGTGCGACAGTGGGGAAGGTTGCATTGCCTGACTTCTCCATTAGCCTGCTCCCGACGCTGGCACTTGTGAGCATGTAACAGGAGAACAAGCTGTTGTTGGATGAGCTTGCGCTTCTCTGGATCAGCAGTGTGTGCCCCAGAACCCATCCCTTGGGCAACTGGAGTCACCAGGCCTGGCTGCTGGACCTGGGGGGTTGCTTGCTGGCCCTAAGGGATATAACAATAAAGATACATTTAATAGTATGTGTCCACAGTGTGCGATCTTTGAATAAACAGGGTCCTGGATATTTTCTTTTTTTTTTTTTTTTTTGGATATTTTCAATGAAAAGCTTTATGGTTGATTTACAGGTCAGCCTCCTCCCCTCCCCCCTTTTTGATTCTGTAACCCAGGCTACAGTTCAACTCACAGCAACTTCAAACTCTTTGGCTCAAGCAATCCTCTTGACTCAGCCTCCCAAATAGCCGGGACTTTAGGTACCCACAACAACACCCACCTAATTTTTCTATTTTTAGTGGAGACAGGGTCTCACTCTTACTCACGCTGGTCTCAATCTCTTGAGCTCAAGAAATCCTCCTGCCTTAGCTTCCCAGAGTACTAAGAATATAGGCATGAGCCACCATGCCCAGCCTCAGACTCCATTTTTTGACACAGACGACTCAAATATAAACGCTGGCTCCTACCCTCAAGCTCAATTTAGGGCACTAGCTATATACACCCAGGTTGGTAGGTTAGAATCCAGTACGGGCCAGCTAAATAATAATGGAAACTCCAACAAAAAAATACCCGAGTGTTGTGGTGGGCACGTGTAGTCCAAGCAACTTGGGAGGCTAAGGCAAGAGAATCACTTAAGGCTATGAGTTTGAGGTTGCTGTGAGATGTGACACCACGGCACACTACTGAGGGCAACAAAATGAGACACTGTCTCAAAAAAAAAAAAAAAAAAAAAAAAGAGAAGCTCAATTTAGTAAGAAATCAAATTACAACATTAGCAAGCAATATAATCAAAGTACATAAAATATACAAAGAGCAAAAGCAAAAAGGAGGACATGGCAAACTCCAGGAGGGAAAAAGAAGGAGTCTGATGTTAAGAGCATGTCCAAAGCCCTCTGGGAGGCGGGGGGCAGGAAGATTGCATGGGGGTAAGAGTTTGAGTAAGAGCGAGACCCTGTCTCTACTAAACAGACAAATTAGCCAGGTGTTGTGTCAGATGCCTGTAGTCCCAGCACTTGGGAGGCTAAAGAAGGAGAACTGCTTGAGCCTAGCAGTCTGAAGTTGCAGTGACACCACCACTGAATTCTAGCTGGATTGACAGCTGTCTCAAGACCAAAACCCAAACAAACAAAAAACCCCCAACAACAAACCAAACCAAACCAAAACACCCCAAAACACCATATCCGAGTTAGGTTTTAAAGAACCGTGAAGAGCTTTTTGGTAAACTTAGTAGGAGTCTTTCACATGGCAGAAAATTATGTTTTATAAACTCTAGGTGAAATTTAGTTTTTCCTATAAAAAATCCAAACATTTCTGAAGACAGAGATGCCATATTTTATTCATCTTTTTATCTGAGTATCTGAAATACAGGCATTTATTAAACATATGATACAAAGTCGAAAATTAAAATATCTGAGAGGGAAATCAAATTATTGTAGGACAGTATTTCTTTTTTTTTTTCGTGGAGAAAGAGTTTTCGTGGTGTCATAGCTCACAGCAACCTCAAACTCTTGGGCTTGAGCGATCCTCGTGCCTTAGCCTCCCTAGTAGCTGAGACTACAGGCAGCCACCACAATGCCTGGTTATTTTTAGAGACGTGGGTCTCACTTTCGCTCACTGAAAAGGACAATTTTTACCAAGGTGAATACAGACGACTCATGAATACAGCAGACTATGCAACACGTTTACAATAAACAGTTATATATATATGTACATACACACACATATACGTATTATTTCAGTTTAATGTGAGGGTACAAACTAGGTTATGGTATTTGCATTTGTTAGGTAGAGTCCCTCTTGTACTTCTGTCCCACACCCAAAAGATGTGCCATATACACTTATATTGTGCCCATTACATAGAAGCACACCAAGTTTTACTTTATTGTTATTTTTTTGAGACAGAGTTTCAAGCTATTGCCCTGGGTAGACTGCCATGGCGTCACAGTTCACAGCAACCTCCAACTCTCGGGCTTAAGCGATTCTCTTGCCTCAGACTCCCAAGTAGCTGTGACTATAGGCACCCGCCACAATGCCCAGCAATTTTTTGGTTACAGTTTCATTGCTGTTTGACAGGCCTGGGCTGGATTCGATCCTGCCAGCTCTGATGTATGTGGCTGGCACCCTAGCTGCTTGAGCTACAAGCGCTGAGCCACCATGTTTTACTTAAAAAAAAAAAAAATAATAATAATAACATTATTATAATCTATGGACAATTTCTTGTAACACAATCAGTTTAAAACAATATGAAATTTTTGAGAGAGAAGTTACTTCTGTACAAGTGAACCAAACAAAATCAAATAGATATGGTCACTGAGAGTTGGGATCCTTCGACAAAGAGTCCTTCCCAAGAGTAGAAAGGTTCTAGTTTCCTATCCTATAGAAATGCTCATAAGACAAAGCTGCTGAACAGTAGGTCCCTAAAACTTCACTGTAGCAACCTACTTGCTTCTGTTTTGATCAGTACTCTTATCAATAACCATAAGGAACTTAAAAAATACCATGTGAAACCGAAAGGAGGCACAAGCCTCCTTGCTCACTGGGGTCATCCATTATATATCAATTTAAGTTCCCAGTGTATATAACAGAAGGTATGATAGCTTAACAATCGTTTTGTCGAAATTTCAGTTTGAAAGCAAGTTGATAATGGATCAGTACTCACCATGTTGGGCATTCCTCCACCAGGAACTGCCTTTTTGTCCATTGCAAATGGAGATAAGTTATTTGGTAGTACAGTCTTTGACTGAATTTGGAGACCAAGGCCACTAGCTCCAATCTGCTGTCCAGAATTCTGGGTATATGGTGAACCATAAGGACTAGGATTATTCATCATTCCCATCTGAGGGCAAGAAACAAAACAAAAATTAAATGTTAGTCCCAGTTTCAGTCCCTTTACCATTTCACTTTTTATATTTTCGTTTTTTTTTTTTTTTTTTTTTTGAGATTAAGAGTCTCACTCCCTCACACTGGGTAGAGTGCCATGGCATCGTATCTCACAACCTCTAACTCTTGGGCTCAAGTGATTCTGTTACCTCAGTCTTCCCAGTAGCTGAGACTACACACCACTCCAGCTAACTTTCTTTCTACTTTTAGTGGAGCTGGAGTCTGACTCTTATTCAGGCTGGTCTTGAACTCCTGAGCTCAAGTAATCTATCTGCCTCACCCTCCCAGAGGACTATTTTAATTTTCAAATACAAATGTAAAAGAAATTTTCTGCTTAGAGAGAACATATTGTATGCTAATAAAAATACATTTTCAAAAAGTCTAAGATCGAAATTCAGAGATCTCGAGTACAGTAAATTTATAGTTATTTCTTTTTTCCTGAAACAGAATCTCAAGCTATGGCTCTGGGTA
Organism: Nycticebus coucang; assembly: GCF_027406575.1. Taxonomy (NCBI): domain Eukaryota; kingdom Metazoa; phylum Chordata; class Mammalia; order Primates; family Lorisidae; genus Nycticebus; species Nycticebus coucang. The sequence continues at coordinate 7,546,491 of NC_069782.1, forward strand.
GAGTGCTGTATCATCACAGTTCACAGCAACCTCTAAACCTTGGGCTCAAGGGATCCTCTTGTCTCAAGTTTTTCTATTTTTAGTAGAGACAAGGTCTCACTTTTGCTCAGGCTGGTCTCAAACTCATGAGCTCAAGCAATCCATCCACCTTGGCCTCCCAAAGTACTAGGATTACAGTCATAAGCCTCCATGCCTGGCCTATAATAACTTTTGAAAATATTTGAGAGAAAGGTGTTTTAGATTTTAAACACTTTTAAAGCTGAATGTGGTGGCTGACACCACAGCAGGGCACAGCACTCTATCATGGGCAACAGGGTAAGATTCTCTTTCAAAAAAGAAAAACATAAATAAAAGACCAGACAAGAAAAAAATACTTTAAAGAGCCTTCATTTAACTATAGCTGCTGGGCCAGGGTTGCCATTCATCACCATTAAAAACCACACATGATGCTATGTTTGTTATGCACTTTCATTTAATGTACAAACTATGGCTAATTCAATTAAAATTAATAAGCCTCCTGGCCCTTAAATATATAATAGTTTGACACATCAAAGCATTCAAATGCTTATTCCAGCATTTTGTTTATATAAAAACAAAGAAAACTGGTGTCTTAAGGATATGTCCTTTTTAATTTATGGACACTGATAAGGGTAAGGGTATTTCTAAACCCTTCTGGTTGTGATTTTTTTTTTTTTTTTTTTTGAGACAGAGCCTCAAGCTGTCACCCTGGGTAGAGTGCCGTGGCGTCACAGCTCAAAGCAACATCCAACTCTTGGGTTTAAGCGATTCTCTTGCCTCAGCCTCCCAAGTAGCTGGGGCTACAGGCACCTGTCACAAAGCCCAGCTATTTTTCGATTATAGTTGTCATTGTTGTTTGGCAGGCCCAGGCTGGATTCAAAGCCGCCAGCTCTGGTGTATGTGGCTGGTGCCTTAGCTGCTTGAGCTATAAGCACAGAGCCCTGGTTGTTAATTCTTTAAACAGAATGTGTAAGACATCAGGTTCCTTACCATTCCTTGCTGTCTTAATTTGGCTGCTCTATTCAGTAAGTTACCTACCTGGAGCTTTAAATGATTTGACTTTGCAATTTTTTTGCCATATTTTATTCATCTTTTTATCTGAGTATCTGAAATACAGGCATTTATTGAACATACGAAGTTGAAAATTTAAATATCTGAGAGGGAAATCAAATTATTATAGGACAGTATTTCTTTTTTTTGTGGAGACGGAGTTTTACTGGTGTCATAGCTCACAGCAACCTCAAACTCTTGGGCTTGAGCAATCCTCATGCCTTAGCCTCCCTAGTAGCTGGGACTACAGGCAGCCACAATGCCTGGCTATTTTTAGAGACGTGGATCTTACTTTCTATCACAGAACCTGCATGACAGGCAAGAAAAGTCCATGAGGGCTCAGTGGCTAAGTCGCCAGCCACATACACCAGAGCTGACGGGTTCGAATCCAGCCCGGGCCTGCCAAACAACAATGACAAATCCAACAACAACAACAAAAATAGCCAGGCATTGTGGTGGGCACCTGTAGTCCCAGCTACTCAGGAGGCTGAGGCAAGATAATCACTTAAGCCCAAGAGCTGGAGGTTGTTGTGAGCTGTGACGCCACAGCACTCTACCCAGCGTGACAGTGAGACGCTTCTCAATAAAAATAAAAAAAAAGTAAAAGTTGGGCAGCGCCTGTGGCTCAGTGGGTAGGGCACTGGCCCCATACACCGAAGGTGGCGGGTTCGAACACAGCCCCTGCCAACCTGTAACAACAACCACCACCACCAATAAAAGTAAAAGTCCAAGAGACAATAAATTATGCTTTTAAGAGTCCATTATATGAGTAAATAGAATGCTGGAATTGGTAAGCTGACTTTATGTCTCTTGCTAATAAACATGTTTTTATACAAATACATCCCAATACAATATGGTCTTTCGCGATTATTTACAGGACGTGCTTGCCCAGACCAACTGAATTTCAACTAGTTCCTGACATCACTTGTTCCCTCAATCAAGATGCATTACCTAGAAACTCCAATCTCACTCTATGACAGACTACAATCTCAAACGCACAAACTGCACTACTAATCAGCTAAAAGTAATTAAGTCCTGATACTCTGATCACCCTGATCAACAACAAACTATCCCCTAGCTTTTGTTTTTCCATACCCCTCAGAGTTCTGCTGCTAGAGTTAACCTCTTCATCACTACCTGTTCTATTTCTTGAACTCCTTTCTCTACTCCTCCACTAAATATAAGAGGAAGGGAAGAAGGGGGCGGTGCCTGTGGCTCAAAGGAGTAGGGCGCTGGCCCCATATGCTGGAGGTGTTCGGTTCAAACCCAGCCCTGGCCAGAAAAACTGCAAAAATAAATAAATAAATAAGTGGAAGGGAAGATATTGTACTTAATTTTTCTGCTACACCATAGTTATTTGATCTTATCTCTTGCTCTATAGCTAAGATAAACAACTACCAGATGAACAACTACCCACCACCATAGTTAGGCAGCTAACCTTAAAATGTAGAGGACAAGAAAGTCACACACAGTTCTAGGCAGTTAAAAGGAAAAGGGTCCACAGGGGACATTTTTTTCTTTCTTTTTTTAAGACAGAATTTTATTTTGTCACCTTCGGCAGAGTGCCATGGTGTCATAGCTCACAGCAACCTCAACCTCTTGGACTCAAGCAATTCTCTTGTCTCAGCCTTCTGAGTAGCTGGAACTACAGGTGCCCACCACAATGCCCAGCTATTTTTAGAGACAGGGTCTTGCTCTTGTTCAGACTGGTCTGCAACTCCTGAGCCCTGGCAATCCACCCACCTCAGCCTCCCAGAGTGAGCCAGGCATGAGTGATGGTACCCAGCCTTTACTATTTTCTTTTTTTTTTTTTGAAACAGAGTCTCAAGCTATTGCCCTGAGTAGAGTTCCGTGGCACCACAGCTCACAGCAACCTCAAACTCTTGGGCTCAAGTGATTCTCTTGCCCCAACCTCCCAAGTAGCTGGGACTACAGGCGCCTGTCACAACGCCCGGCTATTTTCTGGTTGTAGTTGTCATTGTTGTTTGGCAGGCCCAGGCTGGATTCAAACCGGCCAGCTCTGGTGTATGTGGCTGGCACCTTAACTGCTTGAGCTACAGGCATCACCAACTTTTTTTCTTTTTAAAAAAAATCTGACTAGGGCACCGCCTGTGGCTCAGTCGGTAGAGCACCGGCCCCATATACCAAGGGTGACGGGTTCAGACCCAGCCCCGGCCAAACTGCAACCAAAAAATGGCCGGGCGTTGTGGCGGGCGCCTGTAGTCCCAGCTACTCGGGAGGCTGAGGCAGGAGAATCGCTTAAGCCCAGGGGTTGGAGGTTGCTGTGAGCTGTGTGAGGCCACGGCACTCTACCGAGGGCCATAAAGTGAGACTCTGTCTCTACAAAAAAAAAAAAAAAAAAAAAAAAATCTGACTAGTTTCCTCTAACAGAAGAAGAGAACATAGGAACAGAAAAAAACATGACAGGGACAAATACAGACAAATAGGAATAATAAAAAGCAGAGTTCAAAACAATGAACTTAACGTTTTTTTTTTTTGGTGGTTTTTGGCCAGGGCTGGGTTTGAACCCGCCACCTCTGGCATATGGGACCAGCGCCCTACTCCTTGAGCCACAGGCGCCACCCGAATTTAACATTTTAAGAACATTTAACACAGCAACTAAAATCCTTACAGGTCTTATTAAGACTCACTAGCACCACACTAACATAAGTCAACAGTTTTTGTGTGACTTATAATTCAACAAATAAAAACAAAATTAAATGACATTCAGGTATTACCTACTACTTATTAGATTCAATAAATGTCCATGTTACCTATCCATATTCATGCTATAAGTCAGGTACTATTTAGGCACTGGGGAAATCAATGGAATAAATAAAGACAACCAGGGACCCCTCAAACCCACACCATATCCTAAACATCACACTCTTTCCCATTACTCTTTTACGACACTGCCTTTTAGAGCCCATTTCTCTTATAATGATTCTCCACACCTAAAATCACATCCAAACATGGACACCAAACCATCCCACGAAAATCCACCAAAATACGGCATTTCAAATACATCAAGCAAATTATCTAACACAGCTATGTAAGTGGTTGAGCCCATTTTGAACCCAGACAGTATAGCTCCAGGGCCCAAACCATTAACTAAGACGCTTTGATTAGTTACTTTCATTCCCTCCTTTATGTACAAAGGAGGCAATCAGGGAAAGAATTTTCAAAACTTTGTCACTGGCATTTTTGTAAGTGCAAACATATTTGCCTTGTGAAATTATCTGAGTGAAATGATTTACTGAGAAGATTCCCAACATACGACTAAAGAGAAGACTGGTACAGTCCAAATACAACTCAGTATGTTTCAAAATTTGTGCACTATTCTGCCTTTCATTGCACCTTCCCGAAATAGAAAAAACAGTAAGACACAAAACATTCTGTATCATTATTTTATGATGACTCTAAAAACAAAGATGAGGGTAAAAGTATCATCCCAGCTTCTTCACATAAGCTACCCTTCCTTAGTCAGACTTTGGAAGACTGCTATAATTGATAATGTCAGAACCTGTCTGCATACCCTACATCACAGCTCACACATGGAAAGAACTGCACAAAACCTGATATCATTTGCTAGGAGGATTCAAGTCGTGACATCTCGTTGAAAACTTCCTTAACCTTTACTCCTGATTCTTAAGTACTACCACAACTCTTACCAGGAGTTTAGGAAGAATAATGAGTGTAATTAACCCTATAAGATCATTTTAGGAAATAGTGGCAGGACAACTTATGGCCAACAATTTGAACACCTTGACGTAATTTATTTGAATCTTCACTAGGAAATATAGAAAAGACTTCTCTGCCACAAAGAAAAATTAAGTTGTTTCATCAAGACACTTACTTGTATCGGTGGGCATTTCATACCCTGATAACTTTAAATTTTATTAAACACAGAGGGCTCTTACGCATCAGGCACTGATATAAGTGCTTTTACAATTACCAATAACGTGAGATCCACTTAAAATAAGGAAATAACCTCCTCCTGGTTGTATGTTCTCCACAAGGCCTTTCGTCTATTTTAAAACAAATTTTGTGTGATCCTTCCCCCTTTTGCATTTTGTTGTGTAATAGCAATTTAAGTAAATAAACTTCAAAATTGGCTCGGAGCCTGTAGCTCAGCAGCTAGGGAGCCAGCCACATAACACCAGAACTGGCGGGTCTGAACCCAGCCAGGGCCTGCCAAACAACAATGACAACTACAACCAAAAAACAGCTAGGCATTGTGGTGGGCGCCTGCAGTCCCAGCTACTTGGGAGGCTGACACAAGACAATCACTTAAGCCTAAGAGTTGGAGGTTGCTGTGAGCTGTAACATCAGGGCACACTACCAAGGGTAACATAGTGTGAGTCTATCTTAAAAACAAACAAACAAACAAAAAAAAACACTTGAGAACTGTTTAAAAATAAGGAAATAAAACATCACCAATAATAAAATTTTAGTAATTGAATTCTATCCTTGTGTTAAAATATAAGGTCCAGAAGGACAGGGATTTCTCCCCTCCACACCGATACATACTTAGTACTGGAAACAAGGCTGGTGCAAGAACTTTCATTCATAACTAGAACAAGCCTTATGTCCAACCTAGGCATTCTCTCAATGAGCCTTTCCTTACTTTCTTTTCCTTTACAGCACTTACCTATCATACTCTAAATGTATCTTATGCGCACACTATAAAGTTACATGAAGTTCATCCACTGCTTTATGTCCACCACCAAAGCTAAGAATCAGTATGTACTTTTTCTTGGAGACAGGGTCTGATTTTGTCACCCTTGGTAGAGTGCTGTGGCGTCACAGGTCATAGTGACCTCAAACTCTTGGGCTTAAGCAACTCTCTTGCCTCACCCTCCCAAGTAGCTGGGACTACAGGTATCCGCCACAACACACAGCTATTTTTTAGAGATGAGGCCTCACTCTGGCAATCCATCTGCCTTGGCCTCCCAGAGTGCTAGGATAACAGACGTGAGCCACTGTGCCTGGCCCAATATGTACTTTTATCAAGCAGTCAAGGTTTACTGTCATCCCTCTTCTTCCCACTAAAATATAAACATGGTTGGGCCAAGGACTTTATCTCTTCACAGCTATGTTTCAGCACCAAGAATGACTGTGAATAGTAATTTACCTTCTTGGTTCTAGTTCTTAACTCAGGTAGTTGAAGTAAATGAAATGACACTGACACAGCAATGTAGAAGTACCAGAAAAGGAAAATCTACAGAGCAGAGATGCTGAACGGAATCTCCTAAGTTGTCAATATTCTTTATTACTATATAGCAAAAAAATACTTGAGGGCTTTTGTATACCTACATGTGACATTAGTCTCTCCACCCACTATTTTTCCTGATGTCTTAAATTCATACTTGAATTCTCTCTCCCCATCAAGGAACACAGAAGTCCCATTGCCTGTTAAAATCACTCCTTTACTAGAGAAAACTTGTTCCTGACTACTTGCAAAATAGAATAATTTTATTTTATTTATTTTGAGACAGATTTTCACTTTGTTGCCCTGGGTAGAGTGCCTTGGCATCAGAGCTCACAGAACCTCAAACTCTTGGCCCAAGAAATCCTGCTGCCTCAGCCTTCCAAGTAGCTGTTGAGTGCCTGGCCAGTTTTTCTATTTTTAGTAGAGATGGGGGTCTCATTTTACTCAGGCTGATCTTGAACTATTAAGCTAAGGCGATCCACCCACCTCAGTTTCACAGAGTGCTAAGATTAAAGGGGTGAGCCACTGCACCCTGCCAGACTATTTTAAGGAAAATGTAAAGGCTGGGCCTGGTGGCTGATGTCTATAATCCCAGCACTCTAGGAGGCCGATCGAGAGGAAGATCGAAACCCCTGTCTCTAAAAGTAGCAGGGTGTTGTGGCAGGCATCTGTAATCCCAGTTACTTGGGAGTCTGGGGCAAGAGGATTGCTTGAGCCCAAGAGTTTGAGGTTGCTGTGAGCCTGATGCCAGAATACCCTACCCAGGGTGACAAAGCCAAACTCTGTCTCTCCAAAAAAAAACAAAACAAAACAACAAAAAAAACCACACACATATATGAAGAGAAAAGAGGAAGAAGCACCAAAGCATGTTGGACTTTTATCTTAACTATGTATACAGAACACACACTTAAAAAATTTTTTAAATTTTTAGGAAGATATTTAACAGTACCTACTTTATAAAATTAAGAAAGTGGGCTTTTTAGGGCGGCGCCTGTGGCTCAGTGAGTAGGGCGCCGGCCCCATATGCCGAGGGTGGTGGGTTCAAACCCGGCCCCGGCCAAACTGCAACAAAAAAAATAGCTAGGCGTCTGTAGTCCCAGCTGCTTGGGAGGCTGAGGCAAGAGAACCGTGTAAGCCCAAGAGTTAGAGGTTGCTGTGAGCCGTGTGATGCCATGGCACTCTACCCGAGGGCGATACAGTGAGACTCTGTCTCTACAAAAAAAAAGAAAGTGGGCTTTTTAAAAAAGAGCCTTTCAAATAATGATCAAAATCTGGTTAATGAAAACATCTAGAATATTAGGTTGAGGTATCACAGTAAACAAACCCATCTTAATTTCCATCAATAAAGAAAAAAGACATTTAATAAAATTCTTAGAATAAATACCTCTTTAAAACTAGGGACATTTCAGGCTTGGTGCCTTTTGCTCAGTGGTTAGGGCACTGGCCACATACACCTGGGCGTGCTAAACAAGGACAACTGCAACAAAAAAATAGCTGGGCTTTGTGGTGAGCGCCTGTAGTCCCAGCTACTTGGGAGGCTGAGGCAAGACAATTGCATAAGCCCCAGTGTTTCCGGTTGCTGTGACACCACGGGGCACTCTACCAAGGGCGACATTACGAAACTCTGTCTCAAAAACAAATAAAAAAAACAAAAAAGGGACATTTCAAGTAGTAGGAACAAATGATGTCTCTATATGAAGATAGTGACATGTAATGCCAGCTATCTCAATGAGGCTACAGGGCTAAAATGGACTTGGAAATGAGATGAAAATATACTCATACTCATGCCAGAGAAAACAGGAATTAGCTGGCAATCATGTGAAAACAAATTATGAAGGTATAGAATACCAGACATCAACATTTTACTTAAATTTAATAAAAACACTTCTTAGAACTTTTGACAGCACAGTAGATCCTTGGCAGGTAAAGTGGGAAATGCTACACAACATAAGATTAAACACAAGCAGTTAAGTATACATGAGTAACTGACCTCAAGCCCTCCCATCCTTGAAACACTCCAATGTGTATTGACTATGCACACAAACCAAAACTGCACCACTTACCTTAAGAGGCTGAGGGCCTCTTAATCCTGTTTGTCCTCCCATCTGTGGAGAGCCCTGCTGCAGTGGCTCAGTCATTAAGTTACCAGCATTTCCCATGCCTGGGTTTGGATACTGCATATTCGGTCGCCCCCGGCCTGCTCCAATTGAACCGTTCATGACTTGATTCGGCATTATCCCTTGTCCATTGCCTGCAGCCAACATTCCAGGATTTATGCCAACATTCATCCCTGTGTTCATTCCCATGGCAGGCTGATTAACTGGACTGTTCATCATACCTGTTGAGGACTGCGTGGGACCCGGATTTGGTCCACTAGTGCCCATTCCCATGTTGGGAGAAGTCAAACCTGCCTGTGCCATTGGGCTTTTGACCATGCTATTTATTAAACTTAATCCAGGACTGTTCTGTTGGGCCTGACTGGCCATGACTTGACCTGGACCACCAACACCCATATTGAGGTTAGGGGAACTACCAGACCGTAGTAATTCTGACAGCTGTTTATGTTTAGAGGCTGCATCTTGTACCATGCCAAGACTTGTCTGAAGCTGACTAATATCACCACCATTCGTTAGTCCCAATTCTGAAGAGTTGATTAATTCATCTGGTAAGTCGTGCTCCAAGTCAAACAGAGAGCCAAAATCTAGAAGCAAAGAGGAAAGATAAAGGTTAAAGTGTGACAGAACCAAAATCAGAAACTGTTCTATATTTTGTTACAGATAAGCATCAAGTATCACTTCCAAATCTCACTCCATGGGATGCTATTTATTATATGTACTGCAGTTTTTGATGCTATACAAAAAATTTTGTTATATGCATTTTAAAAAGTGAGGGGATATGTAGTGATACCAACAAGTTTAAACACTTTAAAAATTGTACGTAAAATAAAACCAAAGTCAAAAAGGATGAAATGTTAACACAATACCCATTACATGAAGTGCTCAAAGTTTGTATTGCTAGTCATGAAAAAAAGATAGCAATTAAGTTATTTTCCAGAATTCCTTAAAAACATTAAAATAACTTATCTAGACACAAACTAAATTAAGAATGAAAACAAAGGGCAGCGCCTGCGGCACAGTGAGTAGAACGCCAGCCCCACATACCGAGGGTGGCGGGTTCAAGACTGGCCTCGGCCAAACTGCAACAAAAAATAGCCCAGTGCTGTGCTAGGCGCCTGTGGTCCCAGCTACTCATGAGGCTCAGGCAGGAGAATCGCCTAAGCCCAAGAGCTGGAGGTTGCTGTGAGCTCTGACGCCATGGCACTCTACCGAGGGCGACAAAATGAAACTCTAAAAAAAATGAAAACAAGATTTAAAATATTAATACATTAAAAAGGACAACTGATACAAAAGACCCATTTTTTTACCTATCTGTAGACTGGATGTCCACCATTTTTCACCAAGCTCCTATCACAACACCTGATACAAAGTAGATCCTTAACAGGCTGAGTTAATTTTTTTTCACATGACCTATGGTCTGCCTAAGTTTTCCTTAACTAAAATCTAGCCAAAATAAGGCACAAAACCATGCTTCTGACTCCTACAACGTACAAACTATCCCGACAATAGCAGGGATGCAAATTATAGACTACTGCAGGGTTTTCTTGACCTTGGCACTATAAACATTTTAGGCTGTTATGGAGGGAAAGGGATTGTCTTGAGCTTTGTAATATATTCAGAAGAACCTGTGCTATTTGATATTAGCAGTACCCATACCTCAATTGTCACAACCAAAAATGTCACCAGATGGGCAGTACAACTTATGATATTAAAAAAAAAAAAGGCTTTGTGCCCACAGCACACTGGTTATGGCGCCGGCCACAAGCACTGAAGGTGGCAGGTTCAAACCCTGCCCAGGCCTGCTAAACAACAATGACAACTGCAACAAAAATATAGCTGACCATTGTGGCGGATGCCTGTCGTCCCAGCTACTTGGGAGGCTGAGGCAAGAGAATTGCTTGAGCCCAGGAGTTTGAGGTTGCTGTGACCTATGACGCCAGGGCACTGTACCGAGGGTGACACAGTGAGACACGGTCTCAAAAAAACAAAAAAGAATAAAAAACTAAATACCAATTAAATAAAAGAGAACCAGGAAATAATTAATTTAGAACTGAGTATGGGTGACATTAAGAAATTATTAACTTTTTGACGTGGCACCACTAGCTCGGGCCTGCCAAACAAAAATGACAGCTGCAACCAAAAAATAGCCAGGCACTGTGGCAGGCGCCTGTAGTCCTAGCTACTTGGGAGGCTGAGGCAAGAGAATCGCTTAAGCCCAAGAGTTTGAGGTTGCTGTGAGCTGTGATGTCACAGCACTCTACTAAGGGCGACATAGTGAGACTGTCTCTCAAACAAAAAAAGAAAGAAGAAAGAACTTATTGGTTTGGAGCCTGTAGCTCAGTGGCTAGGGCAACAGCCACATACACCAGACCTGGCGGGTTTGAACCCAGCCTCGGCCTGTCAAACAACAACTAAACCGAAACATAGCTGGGCATTGTGGTGTGCGCCTATAGTTCCAGCTACTTGGGAGGCTGAGGCAAGAGAATCGCTTGAGCCCAAGAGTTGGAGGTGGTTGTGAGCTGTGATGCCACAGCACTCTACCAAGGGTAACACTGTCTCCAAAAAAAGAAACAGAAAGAAATAAACAAAAGAAATTAGTAATTTTGAGTTCAACAACAGCATAGCATACTAACGATTTTAAAATAAATCCTTCAACAGGGTGTGGTAGCTCACACCTATAATCTTAATTCTCTGGGAGGGTGAGGTGGAAGGATCACTTGAGCTCAGGAGTTCAAAACGAGCCAGACCAAGAGCAAGACCCTGTCTCTATCAAATATAGGAAAATTAGCCAAGCTTTGTGGCAGGTATGGTCCCAGCTACTTGGGAGGCTGAGGCAGGAGTTTCAGGTTGCTATGAGCTACGCTGAGGCCACAGCACTCTAGCCCAGGTGACACACTTAAGACCCTGTCCCAAAAATAAACAAATCTTTTTAAACTCAGAGATACATATGTAAATATATATGTAAATATTTCTGGTGAAATGTGGTTGGAATTTGCTTGAAAATACTCCAGCAACAAAAAGGTAGAGGGAAACAATGGTGCAAAAGACTAGTTAACTTGAAGCTGAGTAATGAGGCACATGAACGTTCTTTATACTATTCTATTAAATTGAGGTTTCCCACTTATAAAAGTTTAAGAGGAGGAGACATGGGAAATCTGAATATTATAATCCTATTACTATTAGAAGAAAATAAATTCTTATTTAATCTTTCCACAAGGAAAGCATCACATTCAAATTTCTTTACAGACATGTCCTACGCCAAACTTAAAGAAAAAAAGACAATCCAATCTACACACAGACACTTCTAGAATAAAGAATAAATATTCTAACTATACATGAAGAAACGCAAACCACACGCCGATCTTCTTTAATAAGAATTTTTACAAGAGCAAACCAAATGCGTTGCTGTCTTTAAAATGTAGTATCATGATCATGTTGGGATAATCCAAGAATCCAGGGGATATGAAAACATATATAAATTATCATTCAATATAGAAACAAAGGAAAAAGTAAGATTCATCTCAATGACCACAAGAAAATCACTGGAAAAAATACAACGCCCTATGGGGCAAGACATGATTGCAGGAGGGACTTTGCCTAACAATTGCAATCAGTGTAACCTGGCTTATTGTACCCTCAATGAATCCCCAACAATAAAAAAAAAAAAAAATACAACGCCCAATCACAATTTAAAACAAAACAGGTCAGGCATAGTGGCTTTCACCTGTAATCCCAGCACTCTGGGAAGCCAAGTCAGAGGATTACAGGCAATACTGGAGTTCAAGATCAGCTTGGACAACAAGCAAGACCCCATCCCTACCAAAATAACCCACCTAATGAGATGTGGTGGCTTGAACTAGTATTCCCAGCTACTGGGGCGGTTGAGGTAGGAGGATCATTTAAGCCCAGGAGGTTAAAGCTGCAGAGAGCTGGTCCAGGTAACAGAGCAAGACCCTCTTCAAGATGCTGTCTCAAAAACAACACAACACTATAGTCATCTAAAAACTGAAGAGGCTTGGAGCCTGTAGCTCAAGAGGCTAAAGCACCAGCCACATACACCAGAGCTGGAGGATTCAAATCCAGCCCAGGCCTGCCAAACGACAACTACAACCAAAAAATAGCCAAGTGTTGTGGCAGGCGCCTGTGGTCCCAGCTACTTGGGAGGCCGAGGCAAGAGAATTGCTTAAGCTCAAGAGTTGGAGGTTGCTGTGAGCTGTGATGCTACAGCACTCTACCCAGGGTGACAACTTGAGGCTATTTCAAAAATATATATATATTATATTGAAGGGAGCTTCTTTATACTGACGTTTCTTCCAAAACCTAAAAACTGACAAATATAAATAATGTACCATTAACAGTAGTCCCTTCAGAATCAGAAAAAGACAAAGATACTCCACTTCTAGTCAACATTGCACTGGAGCAACTCAAGCAATCTACTAGTAAAATTATAAATAAAACAAAAAAAGGGAAAGAATGAAAACTTATTGTCTGCAGATGTAACTGTAAACACAGAAAATCCAAAGCAAATATATCAAAACATCACTGCACCCCATAAATATATACAATTATCATTTGTCAATTAAAGAAAAAAGAAAATGCTAAACAAATAATTGGAAATAGAGTTTAGTAAGGTGACTGGATAAATATCAAAATAAATCAAACTATGTCACCAGCAACATATGCTAAAAAATGATTTTTTTTTTTTTTTTTTTGAGACAGAGTCTCACCATGTTGCCCTGGGTCGAGTGCCATGGCGTCACAGCTCACAGCAACCTCAAACTCTTGGGCTTAAGTGATTCTCTTGCCTCAGCCTCCCAGGTAGCTGGGACTACAGGCACCTACCACAATACCCCGCTATTTTTTTTTGCTTGTAGTTGTCATTGTTGTTTAGCGGGCCCAGGCCAGGCTCAAATCTGCCAGCCTGGGTGTATGAGGCCAACGCCCTACTCACTGAGCTACGGGCACCACCAGAAATGACTTTTAAATACAATTTACAGTAACACTGGGAAAAGAGAAAAAACTGAATGTATAAGACACCTGTAAATTACAAAAGTAAAGACTACCAACTTAAATAAGAGTATCACAAACACCTGCATAGAAATCCTACATATTAAAGACATCATTTCTTCCCCGATATTGATCTACAGATTTGATGCAGTGTCATTCAAAACTCCTAACAGTTCTTCAGGGAACCAGACAAGATGAAACAACCTTGTTTCCACTTCTGCGTTACCTACTTCGTAAGTAATTTGTGAAGATTAAATGAGTTAATACATACCAAGCATTAGAACTACATCTGGCACATATTTAATACTATAAAGGCCATGCGCGGTGGCTTATACCTGTAATCCTAAGCACTCTGGGAGGCCAAGGTGGATGGACCGCTTGAGCTCAGGAGCAAGTCCAGCCTGAGCAAAAGCGAGACCCCATCTCTACTAAAAAATAGAAGAATGAGCTGAGTGTTGTGGCTGCCTACAGTCTCAGCTACCTGAAAGGCTGGGCAAGAGGATTGCTTGAGCACAAGAGTCTGGGGTTGCTGTGAGGTCTGACGTCATGGCACTCTATCCAAGGTAGCAGAGAGACACTTGGTCTCAAAAACAAACAATATAAACATGTCATCTATTATTATTCAAGGGACTCTTTACACCATTAGGAGACACGCTGGTGTATAACACTGAGCGCAAACATTTACTAGCCACTTTCGAGGTGTTCGGATGCTGTCCTTGGAACCTCATCTATTGTTCTTTTTTTTTTTTTTGTAGAGACAGAGTCTCACTTTATGGCCCTCGGTAGAGTGCTGTGGCCTCACACAGCTCACAGCAACCTCCAACTCCTGGGCTTAAGCGATTCTCTTGCCTCAGCCTCCCAAGTAGCTGGGACTACAGGCGCCCGCCACAATGCCCGGCTATTTTTTGGTTGGAGTTTGGCCGGGGCCGGGTTTGAACCCGCCACCCTCGGTATATGGGGCCAGTGCCTTACTGACTGAGCCACAGGCGCTGCCCACCTCATCTATTATTCTAAATCTTCTCAACAATCTCTGAAGTAGATAGAAACCACATGTATAGAATTCACTGAGTAGTAATCAGTTTCAGTAATATGAAGTCTTACTTAGAGGACTTCTAAGGCACAGGATGAGGACTTTATTCTGTACTACAGCCAATCTATTGTACTTGGTTGCTATTTTATGTTTATGCAAACATTTAATACCACATTACACAGGTTGGCTCCATTGTGAAGCGGAGAAAAAAATATTTACACTGCTGGACCGTGAAAATAAAGGTTAGGTTTGTCCTTTTTAAGTAAACCTGAACTTAATTTCAAGGGACCTAACTGTAGCTACGAGTATGAGATCCACACTGAAGTTTTCCCAATATTCCTGTTTCCCAGGATGGCTCACTTTTGCCACGACCTCAACTTTGCACATCTTTCGTATCTTCTGTTAGAGCTAAATATTTGTATGTACTTTACTTCTGCACCAAATTTTAAAAATATGAAGGATAAGGAAACAATTTAACAGATACTTGTATTTGTATCTGTCAAAGCACCTAGCACAGGCGGTACTTGTGGCTCAAAGGTATAGGGCGCTGGCCCCATATGCCGGAGGTAGGGGGTTCAAACCTAGCCCGGGCCAAAAACGGCAAAAAAAAAAAAAAAAAAAAGACCTAGCACATTCTTGGATAAGTAATATTAGGTAAGAGGTAATATTTGCTAATACTAACAAAATAATAGTTAGTATTAAATACAGGTAAATGTTCCCAGAAGTTCTATAATTGCACTCTATAATTATTTATATCTAGCTGGGTGCAATGGCTCAGGCCTGTAATCCCAGCACATTGGGAGGCCAAGGTGGGAGGAACGCCTGAACTCAGGATTTTTTTTTTTTTTTTTTAGACAGAGCTTCAAGCTGTCACCCTGGGTAAAGTGCCATGGCATCACAGCTCATAGCAACCTCCAACTCCTGGGCTCAAGTGATTCTCCTGCCTCCGCCTCCCAAGTAGCTGGAATTACAGGCACTTGCCACAACGCCCGGCTTCTTTTGGTTGCAGCCATCATTGTTGTTTGGGGGACACAAGCTGGATTCGAACCCGCCAGCTCAGGTGTATGTGGCTAGTGCCTTAGCTGCTTGAGCCACAGACGAACTCACAAGTTTGAGAACAGCCTGAGCTAGAGCCTATCTCTAAAAATAGCTGGGCATTGTGGCGGATGCCCATAGTCCCAGCTACTCCAGAGGGTGAGGCAAGAGAATCACTTGAGCCCAAGAGTTATAGGTTGCTGTGCTATGACGCCAAGACACTACTTTTTTTTTTTTTTTTTTAATATATTAGCCATTTAATTAGGTTCTCTTTAAGAAATTTGAAACACCATTTTATGAGGGTAAGCTCCATTTATTTGTCAGGGCAGACACGCATCGCAGGTACCCTTGGAGCTGAGGAATAGCCTTGATCTTCGGTAAAATTTGCGAGTTCACAGCTTTTTGATTAAGCTTGCACTGTTATCGCATATTTCTTTTTCTGTGGTAAAGATCTCACCTTACTGGTGTCTGGGCTTCCGGAGCTCCTTCTTGAAATAACCATCAGTAAGATGCTTCAGGATTTTAATATTACAGATGTCAATTTTTGTGGTGGTGGCGATGACAAATTTCTTGTGTGTCCTTCGTAGAGGAACTCTACTGAAGGACAAAGGTCAAGTCACAAGTAGCAAGCCACCGCCAAGTTGCTTTAGGAAAACCACTCTCTTGCCTCTGTGGCATCCAGTGAAGATAATTAGAATGGTCTCAGGTGTGATGCTAGATTGCAGTTTTCTCACATGCTAACTGAATGGTTTTTTGCCATGGCTCAATAGCTTTCGAGGCACATCTTCAGTGGGATAGTATCTAGGCATTTTGCGAAGTTTAACAACCCGAGTACCACCATTCTTGTCCCCACCAACTGGTTTTGTAACAGTGGCAAGGACCTTTGCCTTCTTTTTCTTTTCAATCTTGGATTTAGCTGCTGAGTATTTCCTCTTATACATAGCCTTTCTCAAATACATGGCAGATCGAGAATATCTGCCTGTTCCTCTGACAAGAACAGGATTTCGGCTGCAGTGGGGCTTCCCCTTCTTGGCCTTAGGCCTCTTCTTTTTATTAACAGGTTTCTTCTCTTTAGAAACCGGCTTCTCAACTTTTTCACCCGCCATCTTGCAAGACGGGAAAGACCAAGACACTAGTTTCTACCAGGGCAACAAAGTCAGACTCTGTCTCAAAATAAATAAATAATAAAAGGTTTGGCACCACAGCTCAGCAGTTAGGGCAGGGGCCACATGCACTGGGTCTAGAGTATTCAAACTCTGCCTGGGCCTGCTAAACAACAGTGGTAACGACAAAATAGCCAGGTGTTGTGGTGAGCCTCTGTAGTCCCAGCTTCTTAGGAGGCTGAGGCAAGAGAATTGCTTAAGTCCAAGAGTTTGAGGTTGCCATGAGCTGTGAAACCATAGGACCCTACCAAATACAACATATAAGACTATGTTTCAAAAACAAAACCAAATTTGGACTGAACATGTGGAAAACTTGCATTGAGTCAAAACATTTTCTTTTTTTTCTTTCTTTTCTTTTTTTTTAAGAGTCAGAATCTCATCTTGTCGCCCTCGGTAGAGTGCGGTAGTGTCACAACTCACAGCAACCTCCAACTCTTGGGCTTAGACGATTCTTTTGCCTCAGCCTCCAGAGTAGCTGGGACTACAGGCACCCGCCACAACGCCCAACTATGTTTTTGTTGCAGTTTGGCCAGGGCTAGGTTCAAAACTGCCACCCTCGGTATATGGGGCTGGCGCCCTACCCACTCAGTGACAGGTGCTGCCCCAACACATCCTTTCATTGTTACATACTTGTTATGCAGATTACCCTTGGTGTTTTCTGTATTGCTGTGGTCCTCACAGCAGATGAGGATCCTTATAAAATGAACTCATGTCACTTAATCTTCCCCAAAATCAAAAAACAAACACAATTCTACAATACATGAGAAATGAATGAAACAACTATTACCCACCATGAAATATAAAACTAACCTTCAAAATTGGGACAATTAACAATATAATCCCAAACACTACAGCTTTCTGTGAGCATAAATCAATTTTTTACAGTTATTTAAGTATGACACAAAATTTAAGTTGAAATTAAAATAATTTTGAATCAAGATATAATTCTATGGCCAGGTGCCATGGCTTAGGCATTATAATTCTAGCACTCTGGGAGGCTGAGGTGGGTGGAATGCTTGAGCTCAATAATTTAAGACCAGCCTGAGCAAGTGTGCGACTCCATCTCCACTAAAAAGATACAAACTAGCCAAGCATAGTGGTGCACATCTGTAGTCCCAGGTACTCCAGAGGATGAGGCAAGATAATTGCTCAAACCAAGAGTTTGAGGTTCCTGTGAGATATGATGCCAAGGCAAACCAGTGTGACTGAGTGAGACTCTGTCTCAAAAAAAAAAAAAAAAAAAAATCAACTCAGCTCCTATTCTATGCTTAACTTGTGTTCATTATGCAAAATACCAATATTTATTATTCTAAAACCAGTCAATTCAAATGTATCCACGCAAAAGACAGAATTCATCCATTCCTTCTCCCCACTTCAGCTAGCCTTCTTTGTGGCACTAAAATGCTTTCAGAAAGAATGGACGTTCCAGATCTCAAAACCTTTATTTCTTTCATCTAACTCAACCGGGCACTGTGGCAGTCACCTATAGTCCCAGCTACTTGGGAGGCTGGGGCAAGAGAATTACTTAAACCCATGAGTTTGAGGTTGCTATAAGCTATAACGCCACATAGCACTCTACCAAGGATGACAAAGTAAGACCGTGTCAAAGAAAAAGAAAAAGAAAAAGGAAAATCAAATCTACCACATTAAGTAATTCTGGTAAATATTTAGCTAAATATTCAAACTACCAATCTCAGATCTCTATTTCTTAGTGGTTTAGGACACTTTCTTACTCTTACACTGGGTTAAAAACCAAAAATTTCAGAACACTGTAGTCTTTAAAATGAGGCAATTTTGCAAATTTCACAAATTTATCAGGGTAAAACAACTTTTCCTAACCTCCATTCCGTATTTTGCTTAAAAAATGTATTAGTACTTC
This sequence comes from Nycticebus coucang, assembly GCF_027406575.1. NCBI lineage: Eukaryota > Metazoa > Chordata > Mammalia > Primates > Lorisidae > Nycticebus > Nycticebus coucang. Next base: position 7,565,002 of record NC_069782.1, read on the forward strand.
ACAGATGAAGCAGAATTACTCTTATACGAACAACGCACTTAGCAAGGAAAGAAAGATGCACAAACACATCAAACTACATAATTTGAAGGAACACCAAAAATATTAAACTGAGGGCAGAGCCTGTGGCTCAGCAAGTAGGACACTGGCCCCATACACCAAGGGTGGTGGGTTCAAACCCGGACCTGGCCAAACTGCAACAAAAAATAGCTGGATGTTGTGGCGGGCGCCTGTGGTCCCAGCTACTCAGGAAGCTGAGGCAGGAAGATCGCCTGAGCCCAAGAGCTGGAGGTTGCTCTGAGCTGTGACGTTACAGCACTCTACATAGGGTGACAAAGTAAAACTGTCTCTAAAAAAAAAAAAAAAAAATTAAAATGAAATATCCAGGCTGCAGGGACAGTTAAGATTACTTCTATTTCTAAAACAACTGGGAAAAATATGTGAGCTTTATACCAATTTGGATCAAAGGTGGCAATCAATTATATAGACTCATATAGCTAAGCACACGGGCAGCTATCAAAATCTGAAATCCAAAACAAAGGGCAAAAGTACAAACAAATTTCAAAATATACACTCTCAACACCTCCTGCAACCAGAACATAAAAAGGTATAACTATACTTTGAGAAGAGATTAACTTGAAATTTGTTCTGAGTTTTTTTTTAACTAACACCATGCTCATGGAATATCATGAAGTTTATATCCTTAAGCCCCAATACATTTAAAGTGTCAAATACGAAACAGAGATGAGTGTGTAACTATCAATAATGTGACCTGCAGCTTAAATTTTACCTTGACTATCTGCCTTGCTTTTTATCAATTTATTTAGTGACACTTATTACGAAAATATCTACAAGATGCAGACACTATTGTTCGTTAAAATCTGACCTTAAGAATCAACTCAATGACATCATATTAAACCTCAGCTGCAAGCTATCACTGAACGTTTCTTGGTTTTCTTTTTTTTTTTTTTTTTTGTAGAGATAAGAGTCTCACTGTACTGCCCTCAGGTAAAGTGCTGTGGCGTCACACGGCTCACAGCAACCTCTAACTCTTGGGCTTACGCGATTCTCTTGCCTCAGCCTCCCAAGCAGCTGGGACTACAGGCACCCGCCACAACGCCCAGCTATTTTTTGTTGCAGTTTGGCTGGGGCTGGGTTTGAACCCGCCACCCTCGGCATATGGGACCGGCGCCCTACTCACTGAGCCACAGGCGCCGCCCTGTTTCTTGGTTTTCAACAAACTTCAGGGTTGTCTTTTCTTTTCTTTTTTTTTTTTTTTTTTGGAGACACAGTCTCACTTTGTCTCCCTCAGTAGAGTGCTGAAAAATCATAGCTCATAGCAACCTCAGATTCCTGGACTCAAATGGTTCTCTTGCCTCAGCCTCTCAAGTAGCTGGGATTACAGGCGTCTGCCACAATATCTAGCTATTTTTAGAGGTGGGAGTGTCACTCTAGCTCAGGCTGGTCTTCCAACTTGTGAGCTCAGGTGATCTGACCGCCTTGAGCAGTGCTGGGATTATAGGTGTGAGCCACTGGTTCTTTTTTTTTTTTTTTGAGACAGTCTCACTATATCGCCCTTGGTGGTGCTGTGGCATCACAGGTTATAGCAACCTCAAACTCTTGGGCTTAAGTGATTCTTTTGCCTCAGCCTCCCAATAGCTGTGACTATGAGCTCCCGCCACAGCGCACAGCTATTTTCTCGTTGCAGTTGTCACTGTTGTTTACCAGCCCTGGGTTGGGATGGAACCTGCCAGCCTCGGTGCAAGTAGCTGGCATCATAACCACTGTACTATAGGGCGCCGAGCCAGAGCCACTGGTTTTCTACAAGGGAATACCTATAAAGGATCGTAGATGGAGGTGCTACTGTCTTTTTTTTTTGAGACAGAGTCTCACTTTGTCACCCTTGGTAGAGTGCCGTGGTGTCACAGCTCACAGCAACCTCAAATTCTTGGGCGTAAGCAATTCTCTTGCCTCAGCCTCCCAAGTAGCTGGGACTACAGCGCCCACCACAACGCCCAGCTAATTTTTTGTTTTGTTTCCGGCAGGCCAAGGCTGGGTTTGAACCCACCAGCCCTGGTGCATGTGTCTACTGCCCTACTGACTGAGCTATGGGCACTTTTTTTTTCTGAGACAGAGTCTCACTTTATTGTTCTTGGTAGATTACCATGGCATCACAGCTCACAGCAACCTCCAACTCTTGGCCTTAGGCGATCCTCTTGCTTCAGCCTCCTGAGTAGCTGGGACTACAGGCACCCGCAGTTACAATGCCCGGCTAATTTTTTGTTGCAGTTTGGCTGGGGCCAGGTTCGAACCTGCCACCCTTGGTATATGGGGCTGGTGCCCTACTGACTGAGCCACAGGTGCCCCGCCCCACTGTCTCTTTTTTCAAAAGTCTCCTGAGCTGTGCTTGATGGCTTGCACCTGTAATCCTAGCACTCTAGGAGGCCAAGGCAGGTGGATTGCTCAGGCTCAGGACTTCAAGACCAGTCTGAGCAAGAGTGAGACCCTGTCTTTACTAAAAATAGAAAAATTATAGCCGGGCATTGTGGCGGGTGCCTGTAGTCCCAGCTACTCGGGAGGCTGAGGCAAGAGAATCGCTTAAGCCCAGGAGTTGGGGGTTGCTGTGAGCTGTTTGAGGCCACGGCACTCTACCGAGGGCCAGAAAGTGAGACTCTGTCTCTACAAAAAAAAAAAAAAAGAAAAATTAGCCAAGTATGATAGCATGCTCCTGTAGTCCCACCAGCTACTTGGGAGGCTGAGGTAAAAGGATTACTGGATTACCTGAGCCCAGGAGTTGTAGGTTGATAGCTGGCCATGGCACTCTATCCTCAGGACAACAGTTATACTCAGTTTCCAAAAAATTTATGACAACCGGTAAACAAAACATGGATCTTTAGTATATTGGAATTACCAAAATGAATGAACACTCCCAAGGTAAATGATAAACTAATCTCAAAAGGAGGTAAATAACATACGCGGTCTTCCTGACATTAGGTTTTCTCTACTGCTGATCCTATCCATTGTCACCAGAAGTAGTCTTTCCCCAATCACATCACTCTTAGTGCGTAAAATTTTTACTCTGATGGCAAGATAACTGGCAAATTTCTTACCTTACCCCAACATCTTTTTCCATCTGTCTCCCAGGAAAATACCGCACTACACAGCCTGTGGTCCAGCCACATCAGAACTACTTATATTTGTTACACCTGAAATACTCTTCTCTGCTTTCCTCATTTCTTTCTTTCCTTTTTTTTTTTTTAGAGACAGTCTCATTTTGTTGCCCTCAGTAGAGTGCCATAGCATCACATTTCACAGCAACCTCCACCTCTCGGGCTTAGGCAATTCTCTTGCCTCAGCCTCCCAAGTAGCTGGGACTACAGGTGCCTGCCACAAGGCCTGGCTATATTTTTGTTGCAATTTGGGCAGGGCTGGGTTCGAACCTGCCACCCCTCGGTATATGGGGCGGATGCCCTACTCACTGAGCCACAGGCGCTGCCCCCGCTTTCCTTATTTCTAAGATAAATTACTTTCAGCTCCACCAGCCCTGTTAAAATCTGTTATTTTTGGCTCGGCGCCTGTAGCTCAAGTGGCTAAGGCGCCAGCCACAGAGCTGGCGGGTTTGAATCCAGCTCAAGCCTGCCAAACAATAACAACTAGAACCAAAAAATAGCCAGGTGTTGTAGCAGGTGCCTGTAGTCCCAGCTAGTTGGGAGGCTGAGGCAAGAGAATTGCTTAAGCCCAAGAGTTAGAGGTTGCTGTCAGCTGTGATGCCACAGCACTCTACCCAGGCTGACAGCCTTGGGACTCTGTCTCCAAAAAAAAAGAAATATTCCCTAATCTCTGCCTTTACCCAAAATATTTTTCCTTTTCTTTTTTACTTATCACTATACTAATGAGGACTCCAAAGTATTTTTTAAAAATTATCCCAGAGATGGGCAGTGCCTATGGCTTAAAGGAGTAGGGCACCAGCCCCACATGTGGGAGGTGGCGGTTCAAACCCAGCCCTGGCCAAAAACAGAAAAAAAAAAAAAAAAATTACCCCAGAGCATACATAACCTATGAAACACTGTGGGTCACTTAAGGTGTTGAGAGCAGAAACCACTCTTATTTTTCTTTACATTCCAAATGCTTAAGACTTAGTACATAGTCGATATCTACTGGCTGAAATGAGATACAGGCAAACGAAATGAAAAAAGTGACTACTCAGCTCACCACCTGTGGCACAGTGGTCACAGCACGGGCCACATACACCGAGGGTGGCAGGTTCAAACCTGCCCGCTAAACAATGACAACTGCAACAACAACAACAAAAAAAAAAAAAAGAAAGAAAGAAAAAAGTGGGACGGCACCTGTGGCTCAGTGAGCAGGGCGCTGGCCCCATATACCGAGGGTGGCGGGTTCAAAGCCGGCCCAGGCCAAATTGCAACAAAAAAATAGCCGGGCGTTGTGGCGGGCGCCTGTAGTCCCAGCTACTCGGTAGGCTGAGGCAGGAGAATCGCCTAGGCCCAGGAGTTGGAGGTTACTGTGAGCTATGTGACGCTACGGCACTCTACCGAGGGTGATAACGTGAAACTCTGTCTCTACAAAAAAAAAAAGAAAGAAAAAAGTGACTAAGGGACTACTCAAATTCAAGAGAACTATACAACTTCAAAACACCATCCCACCCTGGACACAAATACTTCTCTATGTTCTCTTCAACTTAGCAAACTGTCACCCATCCCACTGGCCCAAAGTTGAGCACTATCCTTGATTCTCCCATCTCATTACCTACCATCTAATCATTCAATCACAAACTTTTGTCAACCACCTATCTTCCTTCAAATCTTTTCTTCCATCTTCTGTGCACTTACAATTACACTTGGAGACTGGTTCCAGGATCATCCTTGGATACCAAAATCCAAGGATGCTCTCAAGTCCCTGATATAAAATGGTATGGATATTTGCATATAACGTACACAAATCCTCCAGTATACATTAAATCTTCTCTAGATTTACTATACCTAATACAACATAAGTGCTGGCCAGGCGCAGTGGCTTATACCTGTAATCCTAGCACTCTGGGAGGCCAAGGCGGGTGGACTGCCTGAGCTCAAAAGTTTGAGATCAGCCTGAGCCAGAGTGAGACCCCATCTTTAAAAAATAGCCGGGCATGGGTAGCACCTGTGGCTCAGTCGGTAAGGCGCCGGCCCCATATACCGAGGGTGGCGTGTTCAAACCCGGCCCTGGCCAAACTGCAACCAAAAAATAGCCAGGCGTTGTGGCGGGCACCTGTAGTCCCAGTTACTCGGGAGGCTGAGGCAAGAGAATCGCTTAAGCCCAGGAGTTGGAGGTTGCTATGAGCTGTGTGAGGCCACGGCACTCTACCGAGGGCCATAAAGTGAGACTCTGTCTCTACAAAAAAAAGAAAAAAAAAAAAAATAGCCGGGCATTGTAGAGGGCACCTGTAGTCCCAGATTGGGAGGCTGAGGCACAAGAATTGCTTAAGCCCAAGACTTTGAGGTTGCTGTGAACAGTGATGCCATAGCACTCTACCGAGGGCAACATAGTGAGATTCTATCTTTAAAAAAAAAAAAGAAAAGAAAAAACTCCTGAAGGAGGCTCAGTGTCTGTAGCTCAGCAGCTAGGGTGTTAGCCACATACACCAGAGCTGGCAGGTTTGAATCCAGCCTGGGCCTGCCAAACAAAAAACAACAACTGCAACCTAATAATAGCTGGGCACTGTGGCGGGTGTCTGTAGTCCCAGTTACTTAGGAGGCTGAAGCAAGAGAATCTCTTAAGCCCAAGAGTTTGAGGTTGCTGTGTACTATGACGCCACAGCACTCTACCGAGGGTAACAAACTGAGACTGTCTCAAAAATAAATAAATAAATAAAACTTCAGAAGGAAACTACCATCTATTATGGGAGGTAAAAGCATCTGAAAAGTTCAATGTTTCAAAATTTTACATTGGGGCGGCGCCTGTGGCTCAATGAGTAGGGCGCCGGCCCCATATACCAAGGGTGGTGGTTCAAACCCAGCCCCAGCCGAACTGCAACAAAAAGTAGCCGGGCGTTGTGGCAGGCGCCTGTAGTCCCAGCTGCTCAGGAGGCTAAGGCAAGAGAATCACATAGGGCAGTAAAGTGAGACTCTGTCTCTACAAAAAAATAAAATAAAATAAAATTTTAACATTGATATAATTTGTTTCACTTGTCCATTAATTTCATTGATGTTTGCCATACTCAAAACACAACTTTAGAAATCCTCAAAGGAGAAAACTCTAAAATCTGGACAAACACACAAAAGCAGCATATTTTTCCTTAATAGTTGGTTGTAAGAACTGGCAGAATCATAGCTGGTTGTTGTGGCGGGCGCCTGTAGTCCCAGCTACTCAGAAGGCTGAGGCAAAAGAATCGCCTAAGCCCAGAAGTTGGAGGTTGCTGTGAGCTGTGTGACGCCACAGCACTCTACACTGAGGGTGATAAAGTGAGACTCTGTCTCTACAAAAAAAAAAAAAAAAAAAAGAATTGGCAGAATGGCTATGTTGTTTTTGTAAATATACCAGGAAGAAGTATTTTACACTCCCACTTGTATCTGCAACATTCTTCCTACTCTTTTTTCCCTTTCCTATTTGCCAGTAATGTCCCCACAACTACAAATACCACTTTGCACTAATTTTCAACAGTTTCAATTTTTGCCTTTGTATGTAATAAATGAAAGAAGGGGCAGAAAAGCAAAGTAAAACAAAAACCAAAAATGCCAAAAAGTAACAGTCAGAAACCGCCTCCTCTCCCCCTAACATCCATTCGCTGGACATGCCAGTACCATCCATTCACTGGACATGCCAATCTACCTTGCAATAGAACATGAACTCCCTCCAGACAGGGGCAACTATACTGTAATACATACAAGATTTGCAACTGAACAAAAAATCATTTTATCTATCAACCACAGACAACTTTCTTGAAGTTCTGTAAATGAACTCACAAGCCCTTGAGAATAATTGCCAAAAGTTTAGGTACTTTAATAAAATATTTTGCAATTCCACACTGAAGTCAGCACTACCTCTCAAGATCAAGGAGCTGTTATCTCAAAGACTGCCAAAAGCAGACTCGATGCCTGAAGCTGCAACTAGGGCGTCAGCCACGTACATTGGCGCTGGCAGGTTCAAACCCGGTGCGGTCCAGCTATACAACAATGGCAACTGCAACAAAAAAACAGCCGAACACTGTGGTGGGCACCTGTCATCCCAGCGCCAGCCTACTTAGGAGGCTGAGGCGAGAATTGCTAGAGCCCAAGAGTTTGAGGTTGCTGTGAGCTGTGATGCCATGGCACTCTACCCAAGGTGACACAGTGGGACTCTGTCTCAAAAAAAAAAAAAGAAGACTGCAAAAGCAAAACTCTAATGTAAAGATTCATGCCTAAAAAAACAAAACATAATATCACAGTATTAAGAGCTGAAAAAGAACTGGTCATCACCAAAATGCTCTGGTTAGAATAAAAAATCACTTACATACAATGGTATTGTAAGAAAGTAAAACTGATCCTTAACCACTTCTCTTGACTGTGTACATTAATCTAGTGGTTAAAATGCAGATATATTTTCTATACTATCTGCCCTGGGACTCTGAAACAAACAAACAAAAAAACAAAAAACATAGGGCCACTGTACCAAGACCAGAAGGATTTTTTTTTCTACTTACTTATGCCAGATCCTAAAACTGCCACCCACCTTTCCAGAGTCTGCTCTTTACATTAAGAGTTTACGAAACAGGAACAAAATATGTTACTGAGTAATGAAGGCAACAGATCAGCCTTATTACTTCCATCACTCAAATCAACAGAAAAGGGCTCATCTGAAACTAACTTTCTTCTGGTCAATAATTTTGCCAAAACAATTTTACAAATGAATTTTATAATCTTGTTTAGTGGAAAAAGAGGTAAACCAAAAGCCATTTATCAAATGATTTCCCCTCCGACCATATCCAACTAAATACAATTTTCAATGCATCAAATGCAAATTTTAAAACAGGAACATAAAGATGCAAAGGCTAAAAATAATTCTTTTCCTCTCTTTCTCAACATGCATTAGCATGCCAACCCACTGATTTCAGCTTTATTTCTATAAAGCAGACACACTAAAACACTCTTGATAGGTATACTTACACTAGAAATTTAGCAGCCTGTATCACTTTCTAAAAAAGTTTCGGGGGTGCGCCTGTGGCTCTGTGAGTAGGGCGCTGGCCCCATATACCGAGGGTGGCAGGTTCATACCCTGCCCTGGCCAAACTGCAACAACAACAAAAAAAAATAGCTGGGTGTTGTGGCAGGCACCTGTAATCCCAGCTATTCAGGAGGCTGAGGCAAGCAAATCGCTTAAGCCCAAGAGCTGGAGGTTGCTGTGAGCTGTGATGCCACAGTACTCTAACAAGGGAAACAAAGTGAAAATCTATCTCAAAAAAAAAAAAAAAAAAAAAAGTTTCTGGAGTCTCCAACTTTGGGCTCATTTCGACCAGTTCTAGATAAAAATCCTAATGAAATCTACCAAGGAATAACTTCCTTTCACATTTATAAGCTATCCAAGGAACAACTCAAAAATTAATAGGTAAAAGTTTTAAGCCTGAAAATTTAAGTTTTGGCTTGGTGCATGTAGCACAGTGGTTACGGTGCCAGCCACACACACTGAAGGTGGTGGATTGGAATTGGCCCCGGTCAGCTAAACAACAATGACAACTGCAAACAAAATAAAAAAAGCATTTTGAAAATTGAAGTTTTAAAAAGGGAAGTGCCTCAATTAAAAGCTGCCTGCAAACTTATATTACACACTGCTGAACGCAAAAAAAATTAGAGGATACAATGGTGCCCAATTTTTTTAAGTTCACAAAAGGCGAGTATTTTTTTTTAATACTCATTTCTTCTTCAAAAACCTCAGAATGGTTACAATTAAAAATTGTACACCAGGCTCAGCGCCTGTAGCTCAAGTGGCTAAGGCACCAGCCACAAACACCAGAGCTCGTGGGTTCAAATCCAGCCCGGGCTGCCAAACAACAATGACAACTATAACCAAAAATAGCTGGGCGTTGTGGCAGGGGCCTGTAATCCCAGCTACTTGGGAGGCTGAGGCAAGAGGATTGCTTGAACTTGGCCGAAAGTTTGAGGTTGCTGTAAGCAGTGACGCCATGGCACTCTACCCAGAGCGACAGCTTGAGACTGTCTCAAAAAAATAAAAATAAAAATAAAGGACAGTGCCTATGGCTCAGTGAGTAGGGCACAGGCCCCATATACCAAGGGTGGTGGGTTCAAACCCGGCCCCAGCCAAATTGCATCAACAACAAAAAAAGCCGGGCGTTGTGGCAAGCGCCTGTAGTCCCAGGTACTTGGAAGGCTGAGGCAAGAGAATTGCCCAAGCCCGAAAGCTGGAGATTGCTGTGAGCTGTGACGCACAGCACTCTACCAAGGGCAATAAAGGGAGACTCTGTCTGAAAAAATGAATAAGTAAAAAATAATAAAAATTGGGCAGCGTCTGTGGCTCAAAGGAGTAGGGCGCCGGCCCCGTATCCAAAGGTGGCCCGAAGGTGGTGGGTTCAAACCTGGCCCTGGCCAAAAACTGCCCCTTCCCCCCGACCAAAAGTTATAAAAAAAATTAATAAGAAAAATTGTACACCAAAGAATTCCTGAAGTAGAATCTTGATGGAGGTGGGGGATCAATTCTAAATACTAAAGTTAGAGAATTATCTAATAGTAAAATAAACTCTTAGGTAGTACCACAAGTTAATATATTAATCCCAACATGGAGAATTTTTCCTAAATTATAAAATCCTACTTGATACATTCAGGATTCATAATTATTTAAAGATATTTAAAGTAGCAAAACAGTATGGGCATATTAAAGTACACAGATCAGATACAGAGAATGAAATAGTGTACCTGAACAAAGTGTTTGGACGTTTTTTACTCAAATCAGAACTGGTCAAAGTATCTAAGAGAATTTTCCTACAATATTCCAAAACACTGGTTAGCTCAAATGTAAAATCTACTACCACACTACACACAAACTAAAGAAACAGCACAAAAATCTATAGCATTATGTGTCTAAAGATCATCTAAAAATTCCTTTTTGAATCACACTTAAGTGCAAAGAAATACATTAATGTATGAATTTTGAAGAAAAAGCTAAAAAAAAAATCCCTTAAGACTATACAGAAACTTCAAGGGATACAGAATTTTGGTTCATGCAAAAACAATGTTACAAGCCTTTGGTATAGGAACTTTGCAAGACTCCTACTTCTCAATTTTTGCAGGTTAACTTAAACTTCTAACATCTTTAATACAAAAGCAAAGAATTTAAATCATTTGCTTTATACCCTCATTTTCATCCTCTGAAATGAAGCCTACTTAGAAAATGCTCTAGAAGTTCTCTACAAACTCAAAGGGTACATTTAACTCCATTATGCACTTTCACTGGCAGATGGAGGGATGACGTTGAGCCTGTTGTCGGGGAGTTAAAGAGATGCTCCGTAGTAAAGGGGGAACATCTTGGGGACTGTCAGATGGCCAGCTATTCTTCTTCCCATTATCCTAGCATCTCATACAACTAGGATAGCAAAAAGGTCGGTAGCCATTAAGATAACACCATTAAACTTAACGGAAGGAGAGGGAAAAAAGGAATGATGGAATAAGTCACTTCAATTTCTACTGACAAAGAGGCTAGTTCAACAATTTAAGAATGTGTGGAACTCTTTAAGTGAAATCTTAAGATATAAATCGTAAGTATAAAAAAACAAAACCACACACAAACACAGAACCTTATGCACATTTTAAACTTCTGTACAATCAGTTCATCATTGGGACTCTTTCGACTTCTAACTTTGATTTCCACAAAAGGTCTATCTTTGTTCCTTCCCCCCAAACGAGAGACAACAAACTGCAAAGAAAATGTCTCTGCTCTCCCAACCTGAAAAACTAGAGTTTCAGACATTTTAGTCTCTCACTAAAAAACTGGGAGATGTAAAATGAACTGCGCTCCATATTGATTCTTAAAGCAAATAAGAGGAAAAAAAAAAAGCTAACAATGGTAGGTAAAAGAAAATTGTTAAACTTCACAGAACCCGAAAATCCTGGATCTCAAACCCAAATAAAAATCAAAATTTTTTTAACACCCTATTCCTCAACAGAAATCTTGTGCAAAGAAGAGAAAATCCTGAAAAAGTGAAAAGTGGATGAAACAAAGTGCATTAAAAAGAAAAAATTCAAAATTCCTCCTTTACTCACAAAAATACCCTAAAATCGTACAAAAACCCTTACACACAAATGCATTGGCATTTCCCAAATTAAACTGCATGGGAGCAACAATGAAGGCCATTTCTATACAGTACCCACTTAACGAGCTCTAATTCCAGAACACACATCGATATGACACCGTGTTGCAATCAATGTATTAGGGAGGCAAAGAAAATGGTTGGGCTACTGGACGTCTTCGACCGGCTCATTCAAACACCTTTAAAATTAATTAAGAGGCAGAGAAATAGTAAGAGAGAAAGGAAATAAAATATGGAAGAATACTGTGCAACGAGTAGAATGGATTAAGGGGAATGTGGAAGGTAGGGGCTCCCGAAACTAACCTGTGCCATCACTGGCCGATGCCGAAAGGGCCGGAGATGAGAGTTTAGGCCGCTTGGCTGAAGGCGGCCCCGGTTCCACCACATTCTCGGCCATTTTTAATTCTTTCGGAGATACAAGCGAGGAAAACGAGAATCCTCAGGAAATCTCTTCTTCGGCCTGGGGTCCCCGCCCCACTCCCAGGGGTGGGCTTGGGGACTCCGCCGGCACCAAAGGGGGTAGGGGGAAGTTCCTTTTTCTCTTCGCCGGGTCCCGGTGGCTGGAGAGGGATGCGGACTCGATAGAAAAGGTAGGGGCAAGTGCGAGGGGCCGGGCCTGGGCGCAAGCCCAGAGGAGGGCACAAGAACACAAATCCGTCGAGCGCGTCCGCTGCGGCGAATTCCCGAGAACTCGCAGCTCTAGAGGCGCAGTCCCCGGCCCGCCACGGCCGGCGCCTGCCCAGCCGAGGTCTCTCGGAGCTCCGCCGCCATCAGCCTCTTCCTCCTCGGCGCTGTCCTCCTCCTTCTCATCGCCACAAGGAGGCGGGGGCGAAAAGGGGGGAGAGGAGGAGGCGACGAGAGACACTCACCTCCTCCCGGTGCCCCCTCCCGGGCCTGCGCCCCCACCCTCCGAACCCTCCTCCTGCCGCCGCGCTCAGCGCCGCCGCACCGGCCCCTAATGGCCGCAAAGCGCTCACCCGAGCGGAGAGCCAGGCTGGCGCCGCCGCCTCACATCGCGCGGCGGCCGACTGAGGCGCGGCGGACGCCGACCGCGGAACTTGCCGACCAAAAAGGCCGAGGGGGCCGGGCCGAACAGCGCCACCCGCCCGCGCCGACGCCGAGCCCACCGAGGAGGCCCCGCTCCGGCGGCGGCGCAGGCGGCCTCTTCTCGCGCCGCGCTCTCCTCCTTCGCCCTCCTCTCCCGCGGAAAATAAATAAATACGGCCGCCGCTACGGCCCCCACCCCCGGCGGCCAGGTGCTGGGAGCACCCGCCCCCCCGGGGCTCCGCTCGGGGCCGCCTTCGGCGGCTGGCAAAGGCGCTGCGGGGCGCGGGGTTATGTAATGGTCCCCCCTAGGCGTCGACGCCGGCCTGGCTCCCGAGCCGCGGTGGGGGTGTGTGCGGACGGGAGGGGGCTGGGGGTCGCCTTAGCCCCTGCGCCCCGGGCCCCCTGCCACTGTCTCAGCCCCTGCCGCCTCTCTCCGACCCGGCTTCCCTCCGCACTCTCTCGCTCCCGTAGTTCGCACTCAGCCCAGCGTCCCGCTTGCCCACTCTCGCCCGCTCCCTCTCGCCCTCTCCCCCCCAGCCTAGCACACAAACAAGATGGCGGCTGTTGTTTCTTCCCTCTGCCGAACCCTCCTTACAGGCTAGCGGTAGCAGCGGCGGCCGGAAATGAGCCAAGGGGGGAGTGAAAAAAAGGGGAGGGGTTGGGCCTCCGGAGAGTGGGGGTGAGAGGGCGGGGCCTAGGCCGGAGCCGCTCACACAATGGGGGAAGAGGGGCCGGGGGCGGGACTAGTTCCAATCACGGGACCCGCCCAAGGCCCCAACGCGGTTGGCGCTTCCGCAAACTCCCCCGGCGTCACCCAGTGGCTCACTTTAAAGGGGAGGACTTTAAGGAGAGATTCGGGGCGGAGGTGGGTGGGACTTGGAATCTATTTTCAGTCGGTGGACACTTACAGAGGAAGGTGGCTGGCCTGGGTCTCTGCGTAGGGGACTTGTGAGAACCGAGGTGACGGAACTCAGGAGCTTGCCCCGAGTAAGGTGCCCAATCAACTAGACACCGCACAGGTGGCCGAATGGGCCCGTAGGTCCTGCTCCCCAGGCCCTCCGGCGGCTGGTCCTCCAAACCCGTGTTGAATCCACCAGGCAGGGTGTCCCCTGTTCCGGCCCTGGAATCCAGTGCTTCCTCACTCTTCATCGCCTTTCTTAAGGGAGTGGTTCACATTAAAAAATCACGTTGATTGCGAGTTGTTTACATTTTCTCTGAATTTTCGAATTTTTTTGACAAGCATATTAGAAAAAAAATCAGCAATGACATGTTTTAGGACAAAAACCAAATTCATTTCTTGCCCACCGTAGGTCCACATTGCCCCTACCAGGTAGCTGTCTCACCCAAGGAGCCTGGAAATATTTTTCTGAAGACACCTGGGACCTGAAGACGTTTTTGTATAGGTTTTTTTTTTTTCACCCACTGCCAATAGATGAACTTAATCAAAGACTACATTTAGGTGCTTTAAAGATACTGTAATTACGAAAAAAAAAAAAAGATACCGTAATTACGGAAAAAAGCCAAAAACGTAAGACGTGTATGCTAACGGTAATGTAAGATGCAAAAATGTAATGATGGGGGAAATGCTGAGATTGAGGCCCAGAGCATAGGACGACATAGCCCTCAGTGGAGGGCTGAGATAGCTTTTACGGTCGTACTGATTACAGAAATCCTCTGTGTTTGGCCTTGGGTAGTTGCCTCAGTCTCTGAAGTAGCTGGAACTACAGGCACAGGCCACAACACTCGGCTAAATTTTTCTACTTTTAGTACAGATGGGATTTTGCTCTTGCTCTCGCTCAATCCTGAGCTCAAGCATTCCACCCATCTTGGTCTCCCAGCGCCTGACCCTCTTATTTCTTTTTTTTTTTGCGGTTTTTGGCTGGGTCTAGGTTTGAACCCACCACCTCCAGTATATGGGGCTAGCATCCTATTCCTTGAGCCACAGGCACTGCCCCTGACCCTCTTATTTCATATCTCATCTTCCTTAGTTGGAGTTTGCATATTGTGGGTTTACTTTGTTTTTGTTATTGTTTGTTTCCTAAATGAATGATGGGGAGAATAAATAACTTAAGAACCTGGGAGTGAAGTTCCTAACAAGAGGCAGTTCTGGTTCCCACAAGGGTGAATTCTGTGTTGTTCAGGCCCACTTCACTCAAACTGCATAGAAAAGCAAGCAAATAAGGCTCAGCACCTGTGACTCAAGTGGGTAAGGCGTCAGCCACATACACCAGAGAGGGCAGGTTCAAATCCAGCTCGGGCCGCCAAACAATGATGGCTGCAACCAAAAAATAGCCAGGCGTTGTGGCAGATGCCTGTAGTCCCAGCTGCTTTGGAGGTGGAAACAGGAGAATCACTTGAGCCCACAAGTTGGAGGTTGCTGTGAGCTGTTCTGCCATGGCACTCTACCCAGGGCAACAGCTTGAGGCTCTGTCTCAAAAAAGAAAGAAAGAAAGAAAGAAAGAAAAGCAAGCAAACTGAATAGGACAGAACCTCTTTTTTTTTTTTTTTTTTTTCTTAGAGACAGAGTCTTACTTTATCGACCTCACTAGAGTGCCCTGGTGTCACAGCTCACAGCAACCTCCAACTCCTGGGCTTAGGTGATTTTCTTGCCTCAGCCTCCTAAGTAGCTGGGACTATAGGTGCCTGCCACGACACCCGGCTATTTTTTGTTGCAGTTTGGCAGGGGCCGGGTTTGAACCCACCACCCTCGGTATATGGGGCCGGCATCCTACTCATTGAACCACAGGCACCGCCCTAAACTATCTTCCAAATCAAATGGATTTTGAACCATGTGGAAGAATTGCCTACTATTCCCAAAAATTAAGTTAAAAAGGCCTCCTGTTAAGTGTGGCCTCCTACCATGCATTTCCAAAGCCCTTGTCATTAAGAGAAAAATGGTTTGTATCCTTGGGCTGCTCCTGCAAGTGTCAACATGGACAGGGTGTGGAAGTGGCCATAAATCCACAACAAGGAATTACTGATTTCTATACTCTTCCAAAGTGTTGTCAATGTTTGCAGAAACATATTTTAATTTATATCACATTTAATAAAAAAGTATTCTTGAGGCTTGGCGCCTGTGGCTCAAGCAGCTAAGGTGCCAGCCACATACACCTGAGCTGGTGGGTTTGAATCCAGCCCGAGCCTGCCAAACAACAATGATGGCTGCAACCAAAAAATAGCCGGGTGTTGTGGCGGGCACCTGTAGTCCCAGCTATTTGGGAGGCAGAGGCAGAAGAATCACTTGAGCCCAGGAGTTGGAGGTTGCTGTGAGCTGTGATGCCACAGCACTCTACCCAGGGTGACAGCTTGAGGCTCTGTCTCAAAAAAAAGTGTTCTTGAAAGAAAACATTAAAAGCCAATATTGGCAAGGATGTGGAGAAGTGGGGCTTTCCTACACTGTTAATAGGAATAGAACATGGTATAAACTCTTAGGTTCATATTAAACTTTGGGTTGTTTTTTTTTTTTTTTAGAATAAGATTTATTTTTTATTTTTATTTTTTTTTGTAGAGACAGAGTCTCACTTTATGGCCCTCGGTAGAGTGCCGTGGCATCACACAGCTCACAGCAACCTCCAACTCCTGGGCTTAAGCGATTCTCTTGCCTCAGCCTCCCTAGTAGCTGGGACTACAGGCACCTGCCACAACGCCCAGCTATTTGGGTTTTTTTTTTTAGATCAGGTCTTGCCCTGTCTCTGGGCTACAGTGCAATGGTGTCATCATAGCTCACCACGACCTCAAACTCAGACTTAAATAATCCTCCTGCCTTAGTCTCTCAAGTAGCTGGGACTACAAGCACCACCATGCCCAGCTGATATTTCTGGTTTTTGTAGAAATGGAGTCTAGCTATGTTGCTCAGGCTGGTCTCCAACTGCTTAGCTCTCTACAAAAAATGGAGAAATCAATCATTGTGGTAGTGTCTACAGTCCCAGCTACCTGAGAGGCTGAGCCAGGGGGATTGCTGGACCCAGGAGTTTGAACTTGCAGTGAGCTATGATGAACACCACTGCCCAGGAAACATACCAAGAAACTTGTTTCCAAAACAAGTTAAGATTTTAGCTCGGCACCTGTAGCTCAGTGGCTAGAGTGTCAGCCACATACACCTGAGCTGGTGGATTTGAACCCAGCCTGGGCCTGCCAAACAACTGACAACTACAACCAAAAAATAGCCGGGTGTTGTGGTGGGGGCCTGTAGTCCAAGCTACTGGGGAGGCTGAGACAAGAGAATCGCTTAAGTCCAGAGTTTGAGGTTGCTGAGAGCTATGACGCCATAGCACTCTACCCAAGGTGACATAGTGAGACTGTCTCAAAAAGAAAAAACAAAAGTTAAGTTTTTTTTTTTTTTAGACAGACCCTCAAGCTGTCACCCTAAGTAGAATGCCATGGCATCACAGCTCACAGCAACCTCCAGCTCCTGGGCTCAAGTGATTCTCCTGCTTCCGCCTCCCAAGTAGCTGGGACTATAGGTGCCCACCACAACGCCTGGCTATTTTTTGGTTGTAGCCATCATTGTTGTTCAGCAGGCCCAGGCTGGATTCGAACCTGCCAGCTCTGGTGTATGTGGCTGGTGCCTTAGCCGCTTGAGCCACAGGCGCCGAGCCAAGATTTTTTTATGTGTATTTTATACTAAAATCTAAACTTTTTAAATGATTAAAATGGGAGCAGTGGGCAGCACATGTGGCTCAGTGAGTAGGGCACTGGCCCCATATACCGAGGTTGGTGGGTTTGAACCTAGCCCTGGCCAAACTGCAACAAAAAAATAGCAGGGCATTGTAGCAGGTGCTCGTAGTCCCAGCCACTCGGGAGGCTGAGGCAAGAGAATCGTTTAAGCCCAAGTGCTGGAGGTTGCTGTGAGCTGTGACGCCACGGTACTCTACTACTCTACTGAGGCCAATAAAGTGAGACTCTGTCTCTAAAAAAAAATAAATAATAAAATAAATGATTAAAATTGTAAATTAGATGTTATATCTATTTTTTTTTTTTTTTTTTTTTTGGCTGGGGCTGGGTTTGAACCCACCACCTCCAGCATATGGGACCGGTGCCCTACTCCTTGAGCCACAGGCACCGCCGATGTTATATCTATTTTACCACAATATATAAAAACTATGGAAGCAGCCTTATAATGATGAGATATTTAAAAAGAAGTAGATAAGGGTGGTGCCTGTGGCTCACTGAGTATGGCGCCGGCCCCATATACCGAGGGTAGCGGGTTCAAACCCGGCCTCGGCCAAACTGCAACCAAAAAATAGCCGGGCATTGTGGCGGGCGCCTGTAGTCCCAGCTGCTCAGGAGGCTGAGACAAGAAAATCTCGTAAGCCCAAAAAAGCTGGAGGTTGCTGTGAGCTGTGTGACGTCATGGCACTCTACTGAGGGCGGTAAAGTGAGACTCTGTCTCTACAAAAAAAAAAGAAGTAGATAAGCTGGGTGCACTGGCTCATGCCTGTAATCCTAGCACTCTGGGAGACCAAGGCAGGTGGACTGCTTGAGCTCGGGAGTTCACGACCAGCCTGAGCAAGAGTGAGACCCCGTCTCCACTAAAAATAGAAAAACTAGCCAGGCTCATGCCGGGTACCCTTAGTTCCAGCTATTCAAGAAGCTGAGGCAAGAGACTCACTTGAGCTATGCTACCATGGCACTCTACCCAGAGTAAGACTTTGTCTCAAAATAATAATAATAAGTAGATAAAAGGCTCAGCGCCTGTGGCTCAAGCGGCTAAGGAGCCAGCCACATACACCTGAGCTGGCAGGTTCGAATCCAGCCCGGGCCCACCAAACAACAATGATGGCTGCAACCAAAAAATAGCCGGACATTATGGTGGGCGCCTGTAGTCCCAGCTGCTTGGGAGGCTGAGGCAGGAGAATCGCTTGAGCCCAGGAGCTGTAGGTTACTGTGAGCTATGGAGCCATGGCACTCTACCCAGGGCGACAGCTTGAGGCTCTGTCTCAGAAAAAAGAATTTTAAAAAGTAGATAAAAAATAAGAAAAGAAGAGGAAAAACAAAGCAAAACAAAAAAATGAGTAGATAGCTATATACTACTATAGGAAGATGCCCACATATTCCTAAGGACAAAAAGGAAATTGTAGAGCCAAGTGCAGTGGCTCGAGCCTATGGTCACAGCTATTTGAGAGGAGGATTGCTTGAGCCCAGGTGTTGAAGGCCAGCCTAAGAAACAATGAGAAATATCCATCTCAAAAAAAAAAAAAAGGAAATTGTGGAGTAGCAGGGAATCCCTCTGAGTCCTGATTACCTACTCCTTGCCCTTCCCTGCCTCTAGTTTGTTTGTTTTTAGAGACAGAGTCTCACTTTATCGGCCTCAGTAGAGTGCAGTGGCATCACAGCTCACAGCAACCTCCAGCTCCTGGGTTTAGGCAATTCTCTTGCCTTAGCCTCCCCAGTAGCTGGGACTACAGGCTCCTGCCACAATGCCCGGCTATTTTTTTGTTGTTGCAGTTTGGCTGGGGCTGGGTTTGAACCCGCCACCCTCAGTATATGGGGTTGGCGCCCTGCTCACTGAGCCACAGATGCCGCCCACATTCATTCCTTTTTATACAAAAGGAATCCCCCCTGAGTCCTGATTACCGACTCCTCCTTGCCCTCCCCTGGCAAGCACCTTGTACCTCTGAATCACCCACACTGCACACTGTGTTATAGTTGCCTGAGTTCTTTTTGGCCTTTCCTGTGACAGCAAGGGAAGGTGACTATGTTGTCCGTCTCTCTCTCTCAGCTCCTAATTCAAGACTGATGCATAATAAGGTCTCCACTCAAACTTCTTGAACCAATGAATGTGTGCCATTAATTTATGAAGCTGGTCTGGGTTGGCGGATCCCCCTGCCCTAACCTTATCTGTTTTACTACAGCTGCAAGAACTTTCTGGCCCTCAAAAGGACAGGGTGTACTTTACCTGTCCATCAGGGTGACAGTTAACCTCTCTCTCTTCCAGAATCTCAGCTATCTTGACCTGGATTCTTTGTAATTACACCAGAAGAAGAAGTATTTGTACTCATTAATGATGTGGGAAACTGGAGCTGTAAAGCAAGTGAAATGTCCTTCAGGGGACCACAAAATGAGCCAAGGGAAGGGTTGACCTCAGGTCTTCCAATATCATATCCAAGCTCCTTTCTACTTACTCCTCACTACTTCCCTCAGACTAGAGGCAGGTCCTAGACTTCCTCAATACTGGGATCTCATATGGCAACTTGACAAGATTCATGGCCAATGAATGTTTATTGAATGAACAAAGACAAGCAGGACATTCTGTACATAAACTCTCTCTCTCTCTCTCATACACACACACACACACACACACACACACACAGCCTTTTCCATAAAATTAGAACACCGAGTGCTATACCCTCAAAAACAGCCACAGAGCTTGGACCTCTCCACATCATTAGGCATGATGACCCACCATCATGGGTCAGCAGGACCAAAGTAACCAAGGAACTCATGCTTTTTTGACCCTAAACATACCTTTACCAAGCATCTCCTCTGTGCCCAGCACAGCTGGGTACTATGATTCAAAGATGGAGAAGACACTAATCCCGTCCTCTTGGAACACAATCTGTTTGGAGGGAAACTCATGGAGATAGTTACTGTCCAGAGTAATGAGGCTCCCCAAGACAAACTATGATGGATAATTCGTGAGCAGAAGCACCTGTTACATTGACCCCTGAATACTGCTTACCAAGGCTGGAGCATATGCTAATAGGGGTGCCCAAGCAGGAGAGGATACTGAAAAGACAGGCCTAGCCAGACCACAAAGAACTATGTGTGCCATGAAGGAAGTTTGGGTCCTACATTTTGTTTGGATATGTGGTCATAAATTAATCTATAAATTACTATATTTGTACAGTAATTTGGTGGAATATTAAAATATGTTTAAAGTGGCTTGGCACCTGTGGCTCAAGCGGCTAAGGCACCAGCCACATATGCCTGAGCTGGTGGGTTCGAATGCAGCCTGGGCCTGCCAAACAACAATGACGGCTGCAACAAAAAAATAGCCAGGCTTTGTGGTGGGCGCTTGTACCTACTTGGGAGGCGGAGGCAGGAGAATCATTTGAGCCTAGGAGTTGGAGGTTGCTGTGAGCTGTGATGCCACAGCACTCTACCCAGGGTGACAGGGTGAGGCTCTGTCTCAAAAAACAAACAAAAAAAAAAAACCTTAGTAGGCTTGGCACCTGTAGTTCAAGCAGCTAGGGCACCAGCCAAATACACGAGAGCTGGCGGGTTTGAATCCAGCCTGAGCCTGCCAAACAACAATGACAACTATAACCAAAAACTGGCTGGGCATTGTGGCAGGTGCCCGTACCCCAGCTACTCAGAAGTCTGAGGCAAGAGAATCACTTAAGTCCAAGAGCTGGAGGTTGCTGTGAGCTTGACGCCACGGCATTCTACCAAGGGCGACAAAGTGAAACTCTGTCTCTAAAATAAATAAATAAATAAAATATGTTTAAAATATCGTAAATTAGGCTGCGCAAGGTAGCTCATGCCTGTAATCCTAGCACTCTGGGAGACTGAGGTGGGTAAATTGCCAGAGCTCATGGGTTGGAGACCAGCCTGAGCAAGAGCAACACCCTGTCTCTAAAAAATAGCCCGGTATAGTGGTGGGCACTTGTAGTCCCAGCTAGGCGGGAGGCTGAGGCAAGAGGATCACTTGAGCCCAAGAATTTGAGGTTGCTATGAGCTCTGACTCTACAGGGCAACAGAGGGAGACTTTGTCTCAAAAAAAAAAAAAAAGAAAGAAAGAAAGAAAAGAAAAACCACGATCTAGTATTTGGTCCTTTATATTCTAAAAGGAAGTTTCAGAGAAGGGCAAAATATGCAAATAAGATTTTTTTCTTCATGTCTTGTACCCCCTGTGTTGATGCTGTGTGTGGTAACTGCAGCCACAATGTGTGGACCTATCAGACTGTGACTCTACCTAAAGGATCTCAAAATAGCTCTGCTCTGGCAAGCAGGCGTCTGCTTTATTCGGCAGTAGCTCATTCTTTACTATTGTTGCTATGTGACAAACTATTGGCTCTCACTGTTAATCTCAGCCTTCCTGAGAAGGAGTGTGAGCAGAAGGCTTTGAGAGAATAAAATGTAACAAACGTGTCCTGAGCATTTCTTAGGTACCCCCATGATAATTTGCCCTGAAGATACAAATACCTCGTTCAGGTCAATGAACATTTATTGAGTAACACTTACCTGGATGCCAGGCACTGTGCTGGCCTCCAGGGATGCAAAGATAAATAAAATTCACATGGTTTCTGACCTCAGTTGCTCACTGTCTAGTGGAAGAGAGACTCATAAATCGGAAACCTCAATCGAATATACTGGATGTAATGATAGAGACGTAGGTGCTCTGTAGACATTCATACAGGGTGCTTCAGATGAATTCAGGTTTGAACATGGTGATGTGCCCTGGGACACCAATATGGAGATCACCTATGCATAGCTGGATATAAAGACTCATAGGGAATTTAAACTCTGTCTATATCCTTGAGGATCTTGTTATCTGGAGAAGGTGATGGAAGCCTAAATACAATAAATCGAATATAATACTCTGTAGTGAATTTTAACACAGAGGTTCAAAGATTATGGTATAACTCCTCTGGCCTGCAAATTTTTTTTTTTTTTTTTTGTAGAGACAGAGTCTCACTGTACCGCCCTCGGGTAGAGTGCCATGGTGTCACACGGCTCACAGCAACCTCTAACTCTTGGGCTTATGCGATTCTCTTGCCTCAGCCTCCTGAGCAGCTGGGACTACAGAAGCCCGCCACAACGCCCAGCTATTTTTTTGTTGCAGTTTGTCCGGGGCTGGGTTTGAACCCGCCACCCTCAGCATATGGGGCCGGCGCCCTACTCACTGAGCCACAGGTGCCGCCCTGGCCTGCAAATTTTTGACACATTCCTTTAGGAAATAGCCTGGGAGCTGAGTCTTTTTTTTTTTTTTTTTAGAGACAGAATCTCACTTTGTCACCCTTGGTAGAATGCCGTGGCATCACAGCTCACAGCAACCTCCAGCTCTTGGGTTTAGGTGATTCTCTTACCTCAGCCTCCCGAGTAGCTGGGACTACTGGCGCCTGCCACAACACCCAACTATTTTTTGTTGCAGTTTGGCCGGTGCCGGGTTTGAACCCACCATCCTTGGTATATGGGGCCGGCACCTTACTCACTGAGCCACAGGCGCCGCCCTGGGGAGCTGAGTCTTAAATGATTTTAGAGCAGCTTTCCTGGTTAACAAGGAGACACCTACTTGAAATAATCGGCTCCTTGACTCAGTCACCCAGGCACAGGTAGGAGAACATGTCCAAGTCTGACACAAAGCCAACACCTAGACAGTGGGCACTGGTGATGTACCTTACTAGGGAGCTGAATATATAGCATCGCCTGTGACAGAAGATGTTTGGGGGTGTTGAGGTGACTCAGAAGAAAACAAAACTGGAAACTTTGCTCCAACCTGATAAACATCTCACTTTGCATGGTCTGCCAAGACCATAGGACTTCAGGTGCAGGGAGACACAAGAGCAGTACGTGCCTTGCCTGCCTTCCTGGAGCCTCACTGAAAGTTGATCTTTGTACTAGAGGCAGTCTCAGGTTACAACTGAGATTGGTGCTATAGGTTTGTTTGTAAGTTGAATTTGTGTCTAAGTTAGAACAGGTACATTTACCTATCACCTATAAAAGCCTCCATTTGCAAGTGAAAGTTGTACGTAAGTAGGATTGTTTGTAACTCAGGGATTGCCTTTATTTCTTTGATTCTTCTTGTAAGTGTAATCCAAATAAGACCTATTTAATTCAAGTCCTAATTAATATTCTCACCCATTCTTTTTTTTTTTTTTTTTTTTTTTGAGACAGAGCCTCATTCTGTCACCCCGGGTGACCGAGTGCCATGGCATTATAGCTCACAGCAACCTCAAACTCTTGGGCTCAAGTGATCTTCCTGCCTTAAGCCTCTCAAGTAGCTGAGACTACAGGCACCCACCACAACACCCACTAGTTTTCCTATTTTTGGTAGAGATGGGGTCTCGCTCTTGCTCAGGCTGTTCTCAAACTCCTGAGCTCAAGCAATCCACCTGCCTCAGCCTCCCAGAGTGCTGGGATTACAGGTATAAGCCACTTTGGCCTCTCATCTGTTCTTGAACCTCAGTAAAATTCTGTGCTTTGACCCAGTTCAGCTTTCTAAATAAGGGGAAAAGACTCTTGAAGGGCCTGATGAAATCACTGTGGCTGCTGTTAAGTATGTAGAAGACTTGGTAAGAGATTCCTGAAGTCAATTTATTTATTAAAAATTTATCGAAGACTGGGTGTGGTGGCTCACCTCTGTAATCCTAGGACGTTTGGAGGCCAAAGCAGGAGGATTGCTTAAGACCAGGTGTTTGAGAACAGTCTGAGTAAAAGCAAGACCCTGTCTCTATTAAAAATAGAAAAATTAGGGCAGCGCCTGTGGCTCAGTGAGCAGGGAACCGGCCCCATATACCGATGGTGGTGGGATCAGACCCAGCCCCGGCCAAACTGCAACAAAAAATATAGCTGGGCGTTGTGGCAGGCACCTGTAGCCCCAGCTACTGGGGAGGCTGAGGCAAGAGAATCACCTAAACCCAGGAGTTGGAGGTTGCTGTGAGCTGTGATTACATGGCACTCTACCAAGAGTGATAAAATGGGACTC
Organism: Nycticebus coucang; assembly: GCF_027406575.1. NCBI lineage: Eukaryota > Metazoa > Chordata > Mammalia > Primates > Lorisidae > Nycticebus > Nycticebus coucang. Next base: position 7,588,989 of record NC_069782.1, read on the forward strand.
TGTCTCAAAAAAAAAAAAAAAATAGAAAAATTAGCTGGGTCAGCCGGGCACAGTGGTTCACACCTGTAATCCTAACACTCTTGGAGGCCGAGGCAGGTGGATTGCTTGAGCTCACAAGTTCGAGACCAGCCTGAGCAAAAATCGAGACCTCATTTCTACTAAAAATAGAAAAACTGGGGCGGCGCCTGTGGCTCAGTGAGTAGGGCGCCGGCCCCATATGCCGAGGGTGGCGGGTTCAGGCCCAGCCCCGGCCAAACTGCAACAAAAAAATAGCCAGGCGTTGTGGCCGGCGCCTGTAGTCCCAGCTACTCGGGAGGCTGAGGCAAGAGAATCGCGTAAGCCCAGGAGTTGGAGGTTGCTGTGAGCTATGTGACGCCACAGCACTCTACTCAAGGGCGGTACAGTGAGACTCTGTCTCTACAAAAAATAAAAATAAAAAAAAAAAATAGAAAACTGATGCATTGGTGCCTGTAGCACAGTGGTTATGGCACCAGCCACACACACCGAGACTGGCTGGTTTGAACCCAGCCTGGGCCAGCTAAACAACAATAATAACTGCAATAACAACAACAAAAGATAGCTGGGCATTGTGAGGCTTTGAGGCTCTGTCTCAAAAAATAAAACAAAATAAAATGTGAGGGTACAAATGTTTAGGTTACATTATCTTCAGTTCTACGGTGAAGTTCAAGTTGTAGTTGAGCCCTTAACCCAGGGTTATTTTATTTATTTATTTGTTTTATTATTATTATTATTTTTTTTTTTGTAGAGACAGAGTCTTACTTTATCACCCTGGGTAGAGTGCTGTGGCATCACAGCTCACAGCAACCTCCAGCTCTTGGGCTTAGGCGATTCTTCTTGCCTCAGCCTCCCCAGTAGCTGGGACTACAGGCACCCACCACAACGCCCAGCTGTTTTTTTGTTGTTGTTGTTGCAGTTTTGCCAAGGCCAGGTTTGAACCTGCCACCCTCGGTATATGGGGCTGGCGTCCTACCCACTTAGCCACAAGCGTCGCCTTATTTATTTATTTTTTTGAGACAGAGTCTCACTCTGTTGCCCTAGCTAGAGTGTCATGGCCTCAGCCTAGCTCACAGCAACCTCAAACTCCTAGGCTTAAGCAGTCCTCCTGCCTCAGAGTCCCAAGTAACTGTGATGCCCACCATGACACCAGGCTAATTTTTTCTATTTTTAGTAGAAATGAGCTCTTGCTCTTGCTCAGGCTTGTCTCAAACTCCTTAGCTCAAGAGATCCACCTGCCTTGGCCCCCCAAACTACTGAGATTACAGGCATGAGCCACTGCACCCAGCCTATTTATTTATTTTAAATCAAGACAGGGTTTCTCTTACGTTGTCCAGGTTGCCGACTCCTGGGCTCAAGCAGTCCTTTCACCTCAGCCTCCCAAACAGGTGGGAGTACAGGCTCACATCACCAATCTCAGCTTTTTATTTATTTTTATAGAGATAAGGTCTCCTTATGTTGCCCAGGCAGGCGTGATCATAGCACACTGTGGCCCTGAACTCCTGGGCTCAAGCTGTCTCCCTGTATCAACCTCCCTTTATTTATTTATTTTTTTTACGTTTTTTTTTTTTGTAGAGACAGAGTCTCACTTTATGGCCCTCGGTAGAGTGCCGTGGCCTCACACAGCTCACAGCAACCTCCAACTCCTGGGCTTAGGCGATTCTCCTGCCTCAGCCTCCCGAGTAGCTGGGACTACAGGGGCCCGCCACAACGCCCGGCTATTTTTTTGTTGCAGTTTGGCAGGGGCTGGGTTTGAACCCGCCACCCTCAGCATATGGGGCCGGCGCCCTGCTCACTGATCCACAGGCGCCGCCCCTCCCTTTATTTATTTATTTATTTTTATTTTTTATTTTGGTAGAGACAGAGTCTCACTTTATTGCCCTCGGTAGAATGCGTGGCATCACACAGCTCACAGCAAACTTCAACTCCTCTGCTTAGGCAATTCTCTTGCCTCAGCCTCCCGAGTAGCTGGGACTACAGGTGCCCACCACAACACCCAGCTATTTTTTTGTTGCAGTTTGGCTGGGGCCAGGTTTGAACCTGCCACCCTCGGTATATGGGGTTGGCGCCCTATTTACTGAGCCACAGGCGCTGCCCCAACCTCCCTTTATTTTTATTTTTTAATTGTGGAATGATACATCATTGTCTTGGCCTGTTCCCGATGCTGTGACAAAATACCTTAGACTGGGTAATTTATAAACAACAGAAAGTCTCATGGTTCTGAAGGCTGGAGTCCAAGATCAAGGCACTAGCATTCAGTGTCTGGTGGGGGCCTTTTTGCAGCATTGGGGCAGTGGGGCAAGAAGGGCTGACAACTCCCTCACACTTCTTTATAAATTCATTAATCCCTTGTGTACGTGAGCCATGCAAATTAGTGTTCAGAGTACAAGTGCTTCTAGTAGGAAAAGGATGGAAACTGGGATTCATGAAGTCAATTATTTGACTTGAGTGTCTACAGTAATGTAGATAAACTGTGGTTTATTAATACAATAGAAGCCACACAGCAATAAATAAACAAGTCACTGCTTTATGCATAACATGGCTGGATTGCATGAAAAAAGACTTGAGCTAAATCAGTAAGTCACAAAAGAAGAGTACGATTTCTTTTTCGTAAAGATCAAAATCAGGTGAAAGTATTAATAAGCTACCGTACAGTGTCTCGGATTATGTGCTTTGGAGGAAACACTATATTAACAAGGCACGGCCTGCTGCTCCCATGACTTGATCCCCTCCCAGGTCCCATCTCCTCATACCATCACCTTGGTGATCAGGTTCCATCATGTGAATTTTGGAGGGATATACACATTACAATCAGGGCAATCACACACTGAAGAGTATAGAAAACACGTAAGTACAACTTAAAGACAAAGCCAATGTTTGTGTAACTATTATTCAGGCCATGAAATAAAATATAGCCAATGTCTTAGCAGCCCAGCCGCAGCAGTATGGCCTCACCTGTCACAAAGCCCTTGCTTCTCTGAAGATGTAACCACCGCACTGAGTCCAGCCACTATCATTCCCCTGCCTTGTGAGTGGAGTATTGCCTCCTACGCACATGTCCTCGGATACTGTACAGTCGCTAAGTTGCACCTCGTTTTGACCTTTGTAAACTGGAATCATGCCCTTCTTTTGTGACTTGCTGATTTAGCTCAAGATTCTTTTTAAGCAATCCAGCCATGCTGACGGGTGGATCTGTGACCTGATCATTTCATTATTGTGCAGTTCCTACTGTATTAACAAACACAATTTATTTTTCCACTTTACTATATAGATAGATATTTGAGGTTTTCTATTTTTTTCTATTAGAAACAGTTCTGCTCTGAACACTAATTTACATAATTTCGGTACACGTGGGCAAGGCTTCCACAAAGAGTGTGTATATAAGGACTGGAATTGCTGGGATAAACAGTGTGCACATCAGTTTTTCTTTTTTTCCTTTTTTCTTTTTTTGGTAGAGACAGAGTCTCACTTTATCACCCTTGGTAGAGTGCCATGGCGCCACACAGCTCACAGCAACTTCCCAACCCCTGGGCCTAGGCAATTCTCTTGCCTCAGCCTCACAAGTAGCTGGGGCTACAGGTGCCCGACACAACAGCCAGCTAAGCACATCAGTTCTTCTATAAAATGCCAGGCCAGCGTGGCGCTTATGGCTCAGTGAGTAGGGCGCCAGCCCCATACACCGAGGGTGGCGGGTTCAAACCTGACCCTGGCCAAACTGCAACAAAAAAATAGCCAGGCGTTGGGCGGCGCCTGTGGCTCAGTCGGTAGGGCGCCGGCCCCATGTACTGAGGGTGGCGGTTTCAAACCCGGCCCCAGCTGAACTGCAACCAAAAAATAGCCAGGCGTTGGGCGGCGCCTGTGGCTCAGTCGGTAGGGCGCCGGCCCCATGTACTGAGGGTGGCGGTTTCAAACCCGGCCCCAGCTGAACTGCAACCAAAAAATAGCTGGGCGTTGTGGTGGGCAACTGTAGTCCCAGCTACTCGGGAGGCTGAGGCAAGAGAATCGCTTAAGCCCAGGAGTTGGAGGTTGCTGTGAGCTGTGTGATGCCACGGCACTCTGGCACTCTACCGAGGGCCATAAAGTGAGACTCTGTCTCTACAAAAAAAAAAAAAAATAGCCGAGCATTGTGGCGGGTACCTGTGGTCCCAGCTACTCAGGAGGCTGAGGCAAGAGAATCACCTAAGCCCAAGAGCTGGAGGTTGCTGTGAGCTGTGATGCCACAGTACTCTACTGAGGGTGACAAAGTGAGACTCTGTCTCAAAAAATAAATAAATAAAATAAAATGCCAGGCCAGCCAGGTGCGGTGTCTCATGCCTATAATCCTAGCACTCTGGGAGGCCCAGGTGGGTGAATTGCCTGAGCTCATAGGTTAGAGACCAATCTGAGCTAGAGTGAGACCCCGCCTCCAAAAAATACCTGGGCATTGTGGTGTGCCCCTGTAATCCCAGCTACTTGGGAGGATGAGGCAAGAGAATCGCTTTAACCTAGGAGTCTGAAGTTGCTGTGAGTTATATGCCATGGCACTCTATCGGGAGCAACAAGGTGAGACTCTGTCTCAAGAAAAAAAAAAAAAAGCCAGGCTGGACATGGTGGCTCACAGCTATAACCCTAGCACTCTGAGAGGCTGAGGTGGGTGGATTGCTTGAGCTCAGGAGTTGGAGACTAGCCTGAACAAGAATGAGACCCCATCTTTACTAAAAATAGAAAAATTAGCCAGGCATTGTGGTGGACACCTATAGTCCCACCTACTTGGGAGGCTGAGGCAGGAGGATCACTCGAGGCCAAGAGTTTGAAGTTGCTGTGAGCTATGATGCCACAGTACTCTACCCAGGGCGACAGAGAAAGTCTGTGTCAAAAAACAAAAAAAGAAGAAGAAAGGAGAGAGAATTTCCAAGGTGTTGGTGATAGTGTAAATAAATAAATAAATAAAACAAGAATTAGACTTAATACCCCTAGATAAAAGAGCCCACGTGGAGAATCCAGAGGGAGTTCTTCAGTTCTTTCCCCCTTCCAGAAGCTCTGGTGCTTTTTACTTCTTCTGTATTCCTTTCAAACTACTAATAAAAGTCCCATCTTAACACTGGAAAAAACAAATAAAAAAACAACAACAAGAATTTGTCCAAGGCTATAGGCAAATAGCAAAACAACAAAAAACATGTTTAAAAGGAAAAAGAGAGAAAGAAAATACACACACACACACACACACACAGAAAGAAAGAAAAGAAAAAAGAGAGAGAGATGATAGAACCATGGTGTTTTTTTTGTTTTTGTTTTTGTTTTTTGGCCAGGGCTGGGTTTGAACCCACCACCTCCGGCATATGGGGCCAGCGCCCTACCCCTTTGAGCCACAGGAGCCACCCAAAGGGTTTTTTTTTTTTTTTTTTGAGACAGAATCTCAATATGTAGCCCTTGGTAGAGTGCCTTGGTGTCACAGCTCACGGCAACCTCAAATTCTTGGACTTAAGAGATTCTCTTGCCTCAACCTCCCAAGGAGCTGGGACTACAGACGCCTGCCAAAATGCCTGGCTTTTTTTTTTTTTTTTTTTTTTTGTAGTTGTCTTTGTTTAGCTGTGCCAGGTTCGAACTTGCCACCCATAGTGTATATGGCTATTGCCATAACCACTGCTATGGGTGCGGAGCCCATGGTGGGTTTTTTTGTCACTATCAGATATGCCAAAGGCCAAAGGGTTGGTAATACTGTGCTGGCAATTATGTGACATACGTAGCACGTCATGGACGGCAGTGTACATTGACCAGCTCAAATGGAGATCAGTCTGGCATATCTATCTAATGCACTGCTAAATACAAGTGCAGTTTCACTCAATCATTTCACTTCTTGGAATTTATCCTATGGATATACTCACTTCTTTTTTTTTTTTTTTTTTTTTTTCTGGCCGGGACTGGGTTTGAACCCGCCACCTCTGGCATATGGGGCCGGCGCCCTACCCACTTGACCACAGGTGCCACCCTTTTTTTTTGACTTTGTTTTTTTTTTTTTTTTTTTGGTTTTTGGCCGGGGCTGGGTTTGAACCCGCCACCTCCGGCATATGGGACCGGCGCCCTACCCCTTGAGCCACAGGTGCCGCCCTGGATATACTCACTTCTATGTGAAATGACAAGTTCAAGGATATTCATAATAATATATATATATATACACACACATTTTTTTTTTTTTTTTTGGTAGAGACAGAGTCTCACTTTATCACCCTCGGGTAGAGTGCCATGGCGTCACACAGCTCACAGCAACCTCTAACTCCTGGGCTTAGGCGATTCTCTTGCCTCAGCCTCCCGAGTAGTTGGGACTACAGGTGCCTGCCACAACGCCCTGCTATTTTTTGTTGCAGTTAGGCCAGGACCGGGTTTGAACCCACCACCCTCGTTATATGAGGCTGGTGCCCTGCCCACTGAGCCACAGGCGCCTCCTCAGAATGATATTGTTTATAGTAAAGACCAAGTGCTGTGCCTCACGCCTATAATCCTAGCATGCTGGGAAACTGAGGCAGGTAGCTTGCTTGAGCTCAGGAGTTTGAGACCAGTCTGAGCAAGAGCCAGACATCGTTTTCTAAAAAAATAGCTGGGGCCAGACGTGGTGGCTCACGCCTATAATCCAGCGCTTGGGAGACTGAGGTGAGTGGATTGCCTGAGCTCACAGTTTTGAGACCAGCCTGAGCCAGAGGGAGACCTTGTCTCTGAAAATAGCCAGGCATTGTGGCAGGCACCTGCAGTCGCAGCTACTTGGGAGGTTGAGCCCAGAGAATTGCTTGAGTACAAGAGTTGGAGGTTGCTGTGATCTATGATGCCATTGCACTCTACCAGGGAAACAAAGTAAGACTGTGTCTCAAAAATATATATATATTGGGGGTGGTGCCTGTGGCTCAAGGAGTAGGGCGCCGGTCCCATATGCCGGAGGTGGCGGGTTCAAACCTAGCTCCAGCCAAAACCCACAAAAAAAAAAAAAAATATATATATATATATATATTATTTACACTAGCAAAAGAGGGAAAACAACTTAAATGCCCAGTAATGGAGACCTGGTTAAATAATTTACGATACATCTTTGCAAAGGAACACTATTGCTGAGTTGTTTTTTAAATCCATTTTATACAGGCTAAAAAGGCAAATGTTCCAAGACACATTGGTAAGTGAGAAAATAGCCAGCTGCAGAATACTGTGTAAAAGGGCAGCGCCTGTGGCTCAAGGGAGTAGGGCGCTGGCCCCATATGCCGGAGGTGGCGGGTTCAAACCCAGCCCTGGCCAAAAACTGCAAAAAAAAAAAAAAGAATACTGTGTAAAATATGTTGCCATACCCACGGGATTTATGCATATATGCTTGTTTGCACAGAGTGTCTTGGAAGGGTCCTCAGGAATATAGGTATGGAGGTATAGTGGCTAGGTGGCTGGGGAATCAGGGTGAAGAAGACTAGTTTTTTTACTACGCATCCCGTCACAGTTTTTGGATTTTCTATGTGTATGTATTATTGTTTTAAAGTACATTAAATGATTTTAAAACATACCATGCTGCTATTATGGGTCAGGCCTGTGCTCAATTCTAGAGGTACAGCAGTGAGCAAAACAGAAACCTTATCTTAGGGAGCTCCAGTCTAGTGATGGGAAACACTCACTGTACTGGGCGTGGCAGTGACGTGTGATGAGTGCTGTGACAGAGCACGCTGACACACAGAGGCACGTGGGAGGAAAGTGACATGTAGCAGCAACATCCAAACATCTCAGAGGTGGACAGACAGCCTTGTGTTTACATGGGAAACAGAAAGAAGAGAGAGGGCAGCACCTTGGCTCAGTGAGTAGGGCACCTACCCCGTATACCAAGGGTGATGGGTTCAAACCCAGCCCTGGACAAACTGCAACAGAAAAACAGCCGGGCATTCTGGCGGGTGCCAGCTACTCGGGAGGCTGAGGCAAGAGAATCGCCTAAGCCCAAGAGCTGGAGGTTGGTGTGAGCTGTGACGCCACAGCACTCTACCAAGGGTGACAAAATGAGACTCTGTCTCTAAAAAAAAGAAAAGAAAAGAAAGGAAAGAAGAAAGAACTAGTACATGGAGCTGGCTTAGGGCCCCAGCAGAGGAGACAGCATTTGTAGAAGACAGCAGAGCTGAAAGAAGGAACTGAAAGAAGCTCAGCTCAGCCGGAAGCTAACTTGAGTCAACTTGATTTTCAGAAAAAGCCACTGCTAGAAAGGGGGAGAAAGGATTGCAAAGGGCAGGAGAAGAGCTGAGAAGATCAGTCAGGAAGCTTCTGCTGTCATCAGACAAGACAGGACAAGAGGTTGGGTTAAGAGGGTGATGGTAGGGACAGAAAAAATGGGACTGATTCAAGAGATCCTGCAAACTGGCTTGGTGCCCATAGCTCAGTGGTTAGGGCACAGGCCACATACACTGGGGCTGGCGGGTTCGAACCCAGCTTGGACCTACTAACCAACAATGACAAAGAGTGGCGCCTGTAGCTCAGTGGGTAGGGCGCTGGCCACATACATCAAGGCTGGCGGGTTCGAACCTGGCCCAGGCCAGCTAAAAACGACGACTGCAACAAAAAAATAGCCGGGCATTGTGGTGGGCGCCTGTAGTCTTAGCTACTCAGGAGGCTGAGGCAAGAGAATAGCTTGAGCTCAAGAGTTTGAGGTTGCTGTGAGCTGTGATGCTATTGCACTCTACTGACATAGTGGGTGACATAGTGAGACTCTGTCTCAAAACAACAACAACAAAAAAAGCTGGGTGTTGTGCTGGGCACCTGTAGTCCCAGGTACTTGGAAGTCTGTGGCAAGAGAATCGCTTAAGCCCAGCAGTTTGGGGTTGCTGTGAGCTGTGACACCACAGCACTATACTGAGGGTGACAAAGTGAGACTCTGCCTCAAAAAAAAAAGTGACCTTCAGTTGTTCAGGTTTGGGCAAATAAATGGTCGATGATGTTACTCACTAAGCGAAAATATGGGGCCAGGCTCAGTGGCTCACGCTTGTAATCCCAGCACTTGGGAGGCTAAGGTGGGTGGATTGCCTGAGCTCACCAGCCTGAGCCAGAGCAAGACCCTGCCTCTAAAAATAGCTGGGCATTGTGACAGTTGTCTGTTGTCCCAGCTACTTGGGAGGCTGAGGCAAAAGGGTCATTTAAGCCCAAGAGTTTGAGGTTGCTGTGAGCTATGACAGAACAGCACTCTACCAAGGGTGACAAAGTGAGACTCTGTCTCAAAAAAAAAAAAAAAAAGACAGAAAATAGGGCGGCACCTGTGGCTCAGTCGGTAGGGCGCCAGCCCCATATGCCGAGAGTGGTGGGTTCAAACCCGGCCCCGGCCAAACTGCAACCAAAAAAATAGCCGGGCATTATGGCAGGCGCCTGTAGTCCCAGCTACTCGGGAGGCTGAGGCAAGAGAATCGCCTAAGCCCAGGAGTTGGAGGTTGCTGTGAGCTGTGTGAGGCCACGGCACTCTACCGAGGGCCATAAAGTGAGACTCTGTCTCTACAAAAAAAAAAAAAAAAAAAAAAAGACAGAAAATATAACAGAGGAAGAAGTTTTTGAGGAGGAAAATTGGCATTTGAATATTTGAGCAGATATACAGAGAGTGCCAAAAACAGGTATACACATTTTAAGAAAAGAAAAAACTGTAGTAAAATTATAGAAAAAACTTGCATACTCAAGCCATGGTCAACTTCTACAATTATAAGAGATACAAGATATGATATGCAAGATAACAAATGTTATCTGCATATACTGAGTATTACAATTTTACTATAATTTTTTTCCTTTGTTAAAATGTGTATACTTTTTTTGGCACCCCTCTCTATTTATATACTCAGAGAAAGTTCTGAGCTAGAAGCAGTGCTTTGGCATTATCACCATATAAACAGTGACTGAAGTCAAAGGAGTAGATGAAATCAAACTGTGACAGACCAAGTAAGAGCAAAGAGAAGCAAATATAGGGTTGTTTGTTTAAAAATTGGGTCTCTGTCATCCCTGCTGGAGTGCAATGGTGCAAGCATATTATCTCACTGCAGCCTTGAACTCCCGGGCTCAATGATCCTCAGCGTCAGCCTCCCAGTTAGCTAGGACTACAGGCATGTGCCACCACACTCAGCTAATTTTTAAATTTTTTTTGTAGAGACAGGGTCTAACTCTGTTGCCCACACTGACAATAGAATTTTTTTTTTTTTTTTAGAGACAGAGTCTCACTTTATGGCCCTCGGTAGAGTGCCATGGCATCACACGGCTCACAGCAACCTCCAACTCCTGGGCTTAGGCGACTCTCCTGCCTCAGCCTCCCAAGTAGCTGGGACTACAGGAGCCCGCCACAACGCCCAGTTATTTTTTGGTTGCAGTTCAGCCGGGGCTGGGTTTGAACCCGCCACCCTCCGTATATGGGGCCGGCGCCTTACCGACTGAGCCACAGGCGCCGCCCTAGAATTTTTTTTTAATGAGCATGTCACATGACCCAATCTTGTTTTAAGGAAGATAATTCCGGCAGCAACACAGAAGCTTGTCCGGCTTGGGAAAATATGCCATAGACACTCTAATACGTGCACTGGTACTTTCATAAGCATCTTCCAAGCATATCCAAACACTCTGTGCCAGAAGCCACTATGCCCAGAGAACACAGAGACAAAGCAGATGCTGTCCTTGTCCTCATGGAACTTTGCGGCCAGGAATAGAGAGCAGGTAGATGGGCAAAGGGGACTGTGGGAGCACGCAGAAGGGGGAGGAGCTCTAATTGAACTCAGGGAGGAGTTTCCTTAATACACGAAATGGCTGGAGGCAAGTCTCCAAGAACAAGCAGTGACAGTTAGATGAGTAGAGGGCAGAGTCCTGGAGGCAGAGGGAGCAGCGTGAATGAAGATGCCGCTCACTGAGAATTTGTAACTGCAAAGGGTTCAGTGAGGCTGGGTAATGAGTGCCATAAGGAAAAGGGAAATGGATAAGGCTGAAGATGTGGTGGGATCCAGAAAAGCTTGTTGTACTTAAATGAGGAATTTAATTTTTTTTTTGAGACAGAGTTTCATTATGTCTCCCACAGTAGAGTGCTAGGGTGTCACAGCTCACAGCAACCTCAAGTTCTCAGGCTTAGGCAAGTCTCTTATTTCAACTCCCAAGTAGCTGGGACTACAGGCACCTGCCACAATGCACAGCTATTTTTTTGTTGCAGTTGTCATTGTTGTCAGCAGGGTTGGGTTGGGTTTGAACCGGCCAGCCACGGTGTATGTGGCTGGCACCCTAACCACTGAGCAAAGGCATTTAAATTGGAAAGAGTGGTGAGACTTTGGAAGTAAGCAGGGAAATAATACAATCAGATTTGCCCTTCAGAAAGATGTGGCAACAATGTGGAGCATGGGCAGGAAGGGGCCAGATGATGAGGAGGATAGCTAGGAGGGGGGTGCAGGGATCTAGACAGAAACGGTAAGGACCTGAACTCAGTTATGTGTTACTGCTCAGCTTTCTCTGTGTCGTAACAAACAACTTTAAAGTCTCTAAAGTCTCATGGCAATTGGCAATCAGTAGATGTTTTCCACTCATGTTCCATGAGGGTTATAGGTTGGCTATTGCTTTGCTGGATTCAGCTTGACTCAGCTGCACATACGTTTTCATTCTGGATCACAGGTTGAGCAACAGCCACCATCTGGGACATGTTGTTGTCATAGTGGAGGCCTAATACAAAAGCACCCCAGTCAAGCCACACTCTTGCATTTCAAGCTCTGCTCAGATGTGACCAAGTTCCCGAGGGCAGCGGGTTTGAACCCAGCCCTGGCCAAACTGCAACAAAAAATAGCAGGGTGTTGTGGCGGGCGCGTGTAGTCCCAACTACTCGGGAGGCTGAGGCAAGAGAATCGCCTAAGCTCAGGAGTTGGAGGTTGCTGTGAGCTGTGATGCCATGGCATTCTACCAAGGGTCATAAAGTGAGACTCTGTCTCCAAAAACAAAATAAATTAATAAAAATAAAATAAAATAAAATAAAATACGTCACATGGCCAGGCGTGGTGGCTCACACCTATAATCCTAGAATTCCAGGAGACAGAAGCAGGAGGATCCCTTGAGCTCCAGAGTTTGAGACCAGCCTGAGCAACAGCGAGACCCCATCTCTACTAAAAATGGAAAAACTAGCTGGGTGCTATGGAGGGCGCCTGTGGTCCCAGCTGCTTGGGAGTCTGAGGCAAGAGGATTGCTCAAGCCCAAGACTTTGAGGTTGCCGTGAGCTATAATGCCACGGCATTCTACCCAGGACAACAAAGTAAGACTCTCTCTCTCAAAAAAAAAGCAACCAAAAATATGTCACATGGTCAACTCCAAAGTCAATAGGCCCAGGAAACATGTTAAGGGTTGAAGAGAATGAATGGGTATTGTGAACATATAAGATGGGCTATGGCAAACTGTCCTTGGGGAAAGTAAGGAGAACATAGGTTAGAATCTTGGGATTTGGTGGCAGATTGGATGTGGGGGATGTGACAAGGATTACCTCAGCTGATTAAACTGAAGATGATACCATTCAACACGGAAAGGGACAAAGGAAGAGGAGACCTGCAGTGGACATTTGTTGGTGCCAGCCTGGGATCTGCCTTCCTGTGAGAACAGGACCCTGGTTTTGCTTTGGGGATCCACTCCTCCGCCACTTTCAGTCCTCATGTTTTGGGTGAAACTTCTTGCATTCCCTATACCAGAGGTGGAGCACATGACCTAGACCTAAGCCAATAAGAACATTCTATACTCTTGAACACAATGATTAGCCCCAAATAGGGTCCTTGATGCACAAATCTGGCCAATCAGAGCCAGGGAGACCCAATTTGTAAGTCTTTAGTTTGGTGACTGAATGAGAACAGTTGGAGTTATGGCAACATGAGGAGAATGGAGTATGGGAATCAGGGAATGGAGTGAACAGGGAGGAGAAAGTGAGACTGGTACCTGTCATTCTGTTGGACTTTGATCAAGTGTATGTGGAACAACCCCAGGAAATATTGATTCTAAGCATCAGGAACCCAAGAGAAAAGGCCAGAGAAAGAGTGGTTCACGTAGGTGAGAATAGTCCAAACAAGAGATGATGAAGGATTAAAATAAATCTGTGACTATGAAAATGGATAGAAATGCTGAATGAGAAATATATTTGTTGGCTCACAGCATCTGAGGGTAAAGATGATGGTACAGTATACATACAGAGCACACACACAAACACATACACATACACAAACATATACAGTTAGTAATATTTGGGGAGATGGTAGCAGCACTGAGATCAAGAGAACAGAAAGTGGGGCATGGGGCGGCGCCTGTGGCTCAGTGAGTAGGGCGCCGGCCCCATATGCTGAGGGTGGCGGGTTCGGACCCAGCCCCGGCCAAAAATTGCAACAGAAAAATAGCCGGGCATTGTGGCGGGTGCCTGTAGTCCCAGCTGCTTGGGAGGCTGAGGCAAGAGAATCGCGTAAGCCCAAGAGTTAGAGGTTGCTGTGAGCTGTGTGACGCCACGGCACTCTACCCGAGGGCGGTACAGTGAGACTCTGTCTCTACAAAAAAAAAAAAAAAGAAAGTGGGGCATGCTTGATGGTTAAAGAGCAGAAGGGAGGCATTTAATTATTTTAATTGGATCATGTTTGGTGGGAAAAAAAATGCTCAGGAGGAAAGCCAATGAATTATGAATTGCTAGGATACAAAGACCAGGGAATCATTGTCATTTCTCCTGGAACAGGGCAAAAATCATCTGAACAGGAGGAATATTTTTCATATGACTGTATAGTGTAGGGTTGGAAGAAAATAGTTCTATGGTGATAAGGTGACTTTGCCCTTTGGTAACTGAGAAGTGAAACGCCTCCAGCTACTGCTGATAGAGCGAGATCAACCTGGAGGAAATGAGATTTTATAGCCCCGTAGGAGGATATGGGCTCCCCAATCCTCCTTGGAAACCAAGTAGATGCCCAAGCAGAAGAAAGCTGCACTGACATCCAACTGGCATGTGATATCAGCAGGGAAATGGGCTGTCCCTACTCTTGGCCCAACAGGGACGGAGAGGCTCCAGGGGCAGAGGCAGGACTCAGCATGCAGAGGGAACTACAGGATGAAGAGAGAGAGAATGTGCAAGGATCCACATGCCAGAAAGGGGGCCTTCAATCCTCCTCAGCCTCACCTACTGGGTCCTCCTTCTCTGCTTTTAAAATGCTGAGCTCAGGGCGGCGCCTGTGGCTCAAGGAGTAGGGCGCCGGTCCCATATGCCAGAGGTGGCGGGTTCAAACCCAGCCCCGGCCAAAAACCAAAAAAAAAAAAAAAAAATGCTGAGCTCAGCTGGGTGAGATGGCTCACCCTTGTAATCCCAACACTCTGGGAGGCCAAGGTGGGTCAATAGCCCAAGCTCAGGAGTTCAAGACCAGCTTAAGCAAGAGTGAGACTCCGTCTCTAAAAATAGCCAGGCGATGTGGCAGGCGCCTGTAGTCCCAGCTAGTAGGGAGGCTGAGGCAAGAGGATTGCTTGAGCCCAGGAGTTTGAGGTTCTGTGACCTGTGATGCCAGGGCATTCTACCAAGGGCAACAAAGTGAGACTCTGTCTCAAAAAAAAAAAAAAAAAGATGGGGGCAGCGCCTGTGGCTCAGTGGGTAAGGTACTGGCCCCATAAACCAAGGGTGGTAGGTTTGAACACAGCCCTGGCCAAACTGCAACAAAAAATAGCTGGGTGTGATGGTGGACACCTGTAGTCCCAGCTACTTGGGAGGTTGAGGCAAGAGAATCGCCTAAGCCCAGAAGTTGGAGGTTGCTGTGAGCTGTGACGTTATGGCACTCTTCTGAGGGCTATAAAGTGAGACTCTGTCTCAAAATAAAATAAAATAAAATAAAATACTGAGCTCCCCCAGGACTTTGTCCTTATCCCATTGATACCACACTCCATCCCTGGACAGCCTCATTCGCAAACATGACACAAAGTGCCATCTCCGCATAGGTCCATTAAATGTTTGTTAAATGACTCAGTGAATAAATGAAACCAAAGTTTCTAAGAAAAGATGATGTTGTGCACTGAATTGTGTCCTCTTCAAATTCATACGTTGAAGTCCCAACTGCCAGTACCTCAGAATGTAACCAATTTTAGAGAGAAGGACTTTAAAGGGCTGATGAAATTAAAATGGGCGGTTAGCGTGGGCCCTGATCCCATATGTTCAGCCGATGTTCTAATGAGAAGAAGAATAGACTCCAGGGATGCACCTACAGGTTCCCAGGGATGGTACAGCCCTCAAGACAGGGAAGCCTGAGAAGGATCATGCACCCATGGAAGCACCTGCCCCACCTGGCTGAATAAGAAGATTCTGGAGTCCTTGAGAAGTATGATGTCAGATTCTATTGTCTCTGCCTCCTATGGGAACAGTGGAAGGTGAGAAGAAAACACTTTCTCTAATACAGGGTTTTGCTTGTCAGAGATTGGTTCCAGAATATAGGCTTAAACTGAGGCTTTTGCACCGGGTAGGGTGACTCGCACCTGTAATCCTAGCACTCTGGGAGGCCAAGGCAGGTGGATTACTTGAGCTCACAAGTTCAAAGACCAGCCTGACCAAGAATGAGATGCCATCTCTGAAAAATAGCCGGGCGTTGTGGAGGGCACCTGTAGTCCCAGCTACTTGGGAGGCTGAGGCAAGAGAATCACTTAAGCCCAAGAGTTTGAGGTTGCTGTGAGCTGTGATGCCACGGCACTCTACCCAGGATGACATAGTGAGACTCTGTCTCAAAAAAAAAAATTAAAAAGGAAATTAAAAAATTAATGAGGGCGGCGCCTGTGGCTCAGTCGGTAAGGCGCCAGCCCCATATACCGAGAGTGGCGGGTTCAAACCCGGCCCCGGCCAAACTGCAACCAAAAAATAGCCGGGTGTTGTGGCGGGCACCTGTAGACCCAGCTACTCGGGAGGCTGAGGCAAGAGAATCGCTGAAGCCCAGGAGTTAGAGGTTGCTGTGAGCTGTGTGATGCCACGGCACTCTACTGAGGGCTATAAAGTGAGACTCTGTCTCTACAAAAAATAAAAAATAAAAATAAATAAATAAATAATAAAAATTAATGAGGCTTGGTGCTTGTGGCTCAAGCGCCAGCCACATACACCTGAGCTGACAGGCTCGAATCCAGCCTGGGCCTGCCAAACAACAATGACAGCTGCAACCAAAAAATAAGGTGTTGTGGTGAGTGCCTATAGCCCCAGCTACTTGGGAGGCAGAGGCAGAAGAATCACTTGAGCCCAGGAGTTGGAGGTTGCTCTGAGCCATGATGCCACGGCACTCTACCCAGAGCGACAGCTTGAGGTTCTGTCTCAAAAAAAAAAAAAAAAATTAACGAAAATACAAGGGACAGGGTGGTGCCTGTGGCCCAGTGAGTAGGATGCCAGCCCCATATGCTGTGGGTGGTGGGTTTGAACCTGGCCCCTGCCAAACTGCAACAAAAAATAGCCGGCATTCTGTAGTCCCTGTACTGTAGTCCCAGCTACTTGGGAGGCTGAGGCAAGAGAATCGCCTTAGCCCAGGAGTTGGAGGTTGCTGTGAACTGTGATGCCACAGCCCTCTACCAAGGGCAATAAAGTGAGAAAATATAAAAATATATACATATGGGGCTTGGTGCCTGTGGCTCAAGTGGCTAAGGCGCCAGCCACATACACCTGAGCTGGTGGATTTGAATCCAACTCGGGCCTGCCAAATAACAATGATGGCTGCAACCAAAAAAATAGCCGGGCGTTGGGGTGGGTACCTTTAGTCCCAGCTACTTGGGAGGTGGAGGCAGGAAAATCGCTTGAGCCCAGGAATTGAAGGTTGCTGTGAGCTGTGATGCCACAGCACTCTACCCAGGGGGACAGGTTTTTCTCAAAAAAAAAAATATATATATATATATGTATGTATGCATACATTTTTTAAGCTGTCCCCCTGGGTAGAGTGCTGTGGCATCACAGCTCATAGCAACCTCCAACTCCTGGGCTCAAGCGATTCTCCTGCCTCCACCTCCCAAGTAGCTGGGACTACAGGCACCATCACCCCAACGCCCTGCTACTTTTTGGTTGCAGCTGTCATTGGTGTTTGGCAGGTCCAGGCTGGATACCAACCCACCAGCTCAGGTGTATGTGGCTGGCACCTTAGCCACTTGAGCCACAGGCGCCGAGCCAACATATATATATATATTTTTTTGAGATGCCCTGCTATTTATAGAGAGGGGTTCTGGCTCTTGCTCAGGCTGGTCTCCAACTCCTGAGCTCAAGCGACCCAGTCTCTATTAAAAATAGAAAAACTACATGGTTGTTGTGGCAGGCGCCTGTAGTCCCCGCTACTTGGGAGGCTGAGGCAGGAGGATTGCTTGAGGTCAGGAATTCAAGACTAGCCTGGGCTAAAGAGCAAGACATGGATGATCATTACAAAAACTGAGAAGAAACTAGCTAGGTGTGGTGGTGCACACCTGTACTCTCAGCTACTCAGGAGGCTAAGGCAGGAAGCGAGCTTCAGCCCTGGGGTTCAAGGCTGCAGTGATTTTTTATGATGATGCCACTACACTCCAACCTGGGTGACAGAGCAAGACCTAACAACAACAACAATGATAATAAAAGAAAAACCTTTGAAGGTTTATACTCTAAGGGTTTGAACTGTATGTTATGTGATTTATAGCTCAACAAAATTGTTTTAAAAAGTCACGGTGAGCTGCTTGGGAGGCTGAGGCAAGAGAATCGCGTAAGCCCAAGAGTTAGAGGTTGCTGTGAGCCGTGTGATGTCATGGCCCTCTACGTGAGGGCCGTACAGTGAGACTCTGTCTCTACAAAGAAAAAAAAAGTCACAGTGACGGGCGGCACCTTTGGCTAAGTGGGTAGAGCATCAGCCCCATATACCAAGAGTGGTGGGTTTGAACCAGCCCTGGTCAAATTGCAACAAAAAAATAGCCAGGCATTGTGGCAGGCGCCTGTAGTCCCAGCTATTGGGAGGCTGAGGCAAGAGAATCGCCTAAGCCCAGGAGTTGGAGGTTACTGTAGGCTGTGACGCCACAGCACTCTACAGAGGGCGATAAAGTGAGACTCTGTCTCAAAAAACAAAAAAAAAAGTCAAGGTGACATTTGAATATGTCCCCCTCAGAGAAGAGGCTGAAGCAGGGACATAATTTGGAAGTAATCAGCCACAGATGTGGATGTGTGCACTCTCAATAGAGACACAGAAGTAATCAGGTTCAGGGTCAAGTCCTGAGGCCTGTCCACAGTGGAGGGAGAGAACAGAGGGGATTCAGGAGAGGAGGCTGAATAGAAGCAGCCATTGGGAAAATTCCCAGAAATGTGGACTAGCTGAGGCCGAGAGAGGAGAGTGTTTGTGGAATGAGGAGGAGGAGTTGAGTATGTCAAAGGCAATGGGGTTGGCAGGAGGGTACACATAGGCTGTCCTGAGCCATTGATAAAATTGAATGGGGGTGCCCTGCTAAAGTTTCCCCCAGCAGCCGGGGCTATAGTTGGGCTGAAGGAGTAGGAAAAAAGCACAGTGTTTGGCATCGAGCACAGCAGAGACAATCTCAACTCTATCCTTCATTGCCTGAGTGAATTTAGAAAAGCAAGGAATGAGCCTCTTCCTCCATTCCCAAATTGAGACAGCCTTTGGGGGTCAGAGAGACTGAATACCATAGCCTTAGCAAATTGCCTGGCACCTAGCACTTTAGTTGTTAAAAGCTCTGGCTCCTTGGGTGGCGCCTGTGGCTCAAAGGGGTAGGGTGCCGGCCCCATATGCTGGAGGTGGTGGGTTTGAGCCCAGCCCTGGCCAAACACTGCAAAAAAAAAAAAATTTAAAAGCTCTGGCTCCAAAGATAGGCAGCTATGTGACCTTTGTCGGTTTCCTCTAACTCTCTGAACCTCCATTTTCAGGAGGTTTAGAGGAATACTGGTAAAATTTAGCCCCCCACTGAGTCAGGTGATACCTTGAAGCCATGGGTCAGCAGTTTCAGCAGCCCATGTGTTCCAGCAGGGCTGGGCCAGGCCTCCTGGCCAACCTCTCACCTCAGCCAGCCTAGCACCAACTGGCCACCCAGGGGAATCAGATTGAGCAGCTAGGCCTCAGCTGGAGGAGGGGAGTGAGTTGTGTTGGAGGCCCTACAGCCTTGGATCCCAGACTGGCAATGTGATCGCCCCCTTGACCCTGAGAGAGAACAACTGCATTGGGGCCGTCCCACAGCCTGCATCCCTTACGTAGGGCCTGCTTAACCTTGAGCAGCTGCTGCATCCACGGCCAACAGCTGGGCCCCACTGGGCCATAAATCAGTGACAACACTAAAGGGTCAGAGTGGTCGGCTGCTCCTCGTGGTGGGGGATGGGAGCTGGAGGAGGAGAAGGCAGGGGACTCAGATACCCCCTCCATAAACCCCACTGATTGCATTCAAGCCAGGGGTGTCTTTGTATTTAGCTTCAAATTTGTACTGGGGCCAAGCGCAGTGGCTGGCTCATGCCTGTAATCCCAGCATTGTGGGAGGCTGAGGAGGGAGAATTGCTTGAGTTCAGGAGTTTGAGACTTGCCTGAGCGAGAGTGAGACCCCGGCTCCTAAAAAAATGGAAAAAAAACCCCAGCCAGGCGCCACGGCGAGTGCCTGTAATCCCAGGGGCTTCCAGAGGCTGAGGCAGCGGGATGCCCACAGCCTGAGTCTGAGGATGCAGTGAGCTATGACGCCATTGCACTCTGCTCAGGGGCATAGGGTGGGACTCTGTCTCAACAATAACAAATCTTTACTGGGCAAAATCTTCCTTTAAGTAACCACAGGTCTATAGACACCAAAACAGAAATAATGTGGACTTATGGGGGAGGCCAAACACATCAACTGACAGGGAAAGTCTGAAATAAAGCCACCTGATCACAAGGACCAGCAAGCCCACTGCCCAGCCCTGTCATGCATCCATCTTGCCTCTGCCCTTGCTTTGAAAACCAGCACAAACAGGAAGTCTCCGACAGATTCCACTAATGCTCAAAACACATGCTGCAGTCCAGCCTGCCCTGCGGGGAGGGGCAAAACACAGCCCGCACCCTCCTAGCCACCGGGCAGAGGCCAGGAAAGTAGAGCCAAGAAATAGCCGGGCGTTGTGGTGGGCGCCTGTAGTCCCAGCTACTTGGGAGGCTGAGTCAAGAGAATCGCTTAAGCCCAGGAGTTGGAGGTTGCTGTGAGCTGTGCGATGCCATGGCACTCTACCGAGGACCATAAAGTAAGACTCTGTCTCTACAAAAAAAAAAAGAAAGTAGAGCCAAGAGAAATAGGAAACACACCCAGAGGGTATGTGAACTACAGGACCACAGAAGGCAGCTGGATTCTTCCCTTATCTGATGAAAGTGAATTCCAGGCAGCTCATCTCCCTGTTCACTGCTCCTGTGCCATTCTTCTGGAAATGTCTGTAATGGCATTTTCCCTTTAATGTATTAATAGGTGGCAGAGAAGAGAACAGAACTAATGATTGTTTTGTCCATTACATTCATAAAGGCAAAAAAAAAAATTGGCAGAGGTATGTATGTGAAAACAAACGTGAGTGTCGGCTGTTTGCTCACAATTGTGAACATGTGTTTACCTCTTGGAAAGACTGGAAAGAGGGCACAAATGCTACCCAAGTTGTTGGGTGTGCTGGGATGAGTTGCTTTTAATTGTCCTTGGAAAATCCAGTATAAGAAGGGTCCGAATAGTGGGGCAGTGGGGGAGGGTGTGGTCCCTGGAAGGTGCTCTGGGCGTTTGGGTGGACTCAGGTGCCAGTTACACGGGCGTGTTCCCGTCACTCAGCAAACTGCACACTTAGGATTTGTGTGCTTTTCTGCGCAATATACTGTAATAAGATGTTTACTTTTCAAAATGTTTGTGAATGATATCTTTTTTGTAAACAATTTTGTATATTTACAAAGGAACTCAAAGAGTGAAGGGGATTTGGGGATCCTAATCCAGTGCCACCACTGTGCTGATGAAGAGTCAGAAAAAGGGCAGGGCTTTGTGTTGTAGGTTTTTTTGTTTGTTTTTAGTTTTTTTGGAACAGAGTCTCACTCAGTCGCTCTGAGGTCAAGTGCCATGGCATCATAGCTCACAGCAACCTCAAACTCTTGGGCTTGAGCAATCCTCTTGCCGCAGCCTCCCTAGTAGCTGGGACTACAGGCGTGCCACAATGCCTGACTTTTTTTTAGAGTCAAGGGTCTTGCCCGGGCTGGTCTTAAACTCCTGAGCTCAAGCAGTCCACCCTCCTTGGCCTCCCAGAGTGCTAGGATTACAGGTATGAGCCACCTCGCCTGGCCGTGGCGGTGCTTTGCACATCTCAAAACTGCTAAGAGATTAAATTTCAAATGTTCTCAGCACAAAAAAAAGAAGTATTCAAGGTGATGGATATGTTCATTAGTTTGATTTAATCATACCACATTGTATACGTAGTACATACAATATCACATCATACCCCATAAATACATACAATTATAATTTGTCAATTTACAATAGCAAGAGAGAGAAAAAGTGAATAACCCAATACCATCACCCACTGAGTCAGAGGCAAAACCAGGACTGAGATCCCAAGCCCTCTCTGCTTCCCTCCCATCATACCAGATGACTTCTGCAAGGTCCAATTAAGAAAGCTTTTACAGGCTGGGCACAGTGCCTCATCCCTGTAATCCTAACACTCTAGAGACCTAGGCAGGTGTGTGGATTGCTTGAGCTCAGAAGTTCAAGACCAGGCTCAGCAAGAGCCAGACCCTGTCTCTACTAAAAATAGAAAAATTAGCTGAGTGTTGTTTGTGGCAGGAGCCTGTACTCCCAGCTACTTGGAAGGCTGAGGCAATAGGATCACTTGAGTTTTGCTGTGAGATATGATGACACCACAGCACTCAACCCCAGGGGGACAGAGTGAGACTCTGTCTCAAAAAAAAAAAAAAAAAAAAGAAAAAGAAAAAAGCTTTTACAGGACCATGATTTTATTAATTTTTAAAGAAAGTCAATTATATTTTTTGCAGTTTTTAAATTAAAAAGATATTATTGGGAAAGGGGGGGGTGGGTAGAGGGAGGGGAATCAGTGGGATCACACCTGTGGTGCATATTACAGGGGTATTTGCGAAACTTGGTAAATGTAGAATATAAATGTTTTGGCACAGTAACTGAGATAACGCCGGAAAGGCTATGTTAACCACTGGGATAAAAATGTGTCAAATGGTTTATGAAGTGAGTGTATGATGCCCCATAATCATATCATTGTATACACTTATGATTTAATAAAAAAATTAAAAAAAAAAAAAAAAAAAAGATATTATTTTATTCAGTTAGTTTTTAAATTAGTAACATGTACAAAAGCCACAAAATTCGAAAGGTACAAAAGGCCCGCATGGTGGCACAAACTTATAGTCCCAGCTACTCAGGAAGGTAAAAGGATGATGATTACCTGAGGCCTGGAGTAAAAGGCTACAATGAGGAATGATCATGTCGCTGCACTCCAGCCTAGATGACAGACCAAGACACTGTCTCAAAAAAAAAAAAGGTAGCTACTCAGGAGGCTGAGGCAAGAGGATCGCTTGGGCCCAAGAGTTTGAGGTCACTGTGAGCCATGATGCCACAGCACTCTACTAGGGGCAACAAAGTGAGACTCTGTCTCAAAAAAAAAAAAAAAAGGTATATAAGAAGCCCCTTTCCCACTATTCCTTAGTGACTCTGCTCCACCCTGAAACCAGAACTGCTGTAAAGGCCTCTGTGTACATTAACATGTGTTCTTACTTACCCAAAGGGAGGCATACTTTACATACTATGCTGCATCTTGCTCCTATTACTTAATGATTTTGAAGCCTGACCATTTTTTAACCCTTGTCCATGCCCTGTTTTTTTCATTTGTTTGTTTGTTTTGAGACAGAGTCTTACTTTATCGCCCCACGTAGAGTGCCATGGCGTCACAGCTCACAGTAACCTCAAACTCTTGGGCTTAAGCGATTCTCTTGCTTCAGCCTCCCAAGTAGCTGGGACTACAGGTGCCCGTCACAATGCCCAGCTATTTCTTTTTTTTCTTTTTTTTTCAGTTTTGGCCGGGGCTGGGTTTGAGCCCGCCACCTCCGGCATATGGGACCAGAGCCCTACCCCTTTGAGCCACAGGCGCCACCTAGGCTATTTTTTTGTTGTTGTAGTTGTCATTGTTGTTTGGCAGGCCTGGGCTGGGTTCAAACCCACCAGCCCCTGTGTATGTGGCTGGCACCATAGCCACTGAGTTACACATGCCAAGTCTGTTTGTTTGTTTTTGAGACAGAGTCTTATTCCATTGCCCTGGGTAGAGGGTTGTGGTGCCATTATAGCTCACAGCAACCTCAAACTCCTGGGCTCAAGCAATCATCCTGACTCAGCCTCCCAAGTAGCTGGAACTATAGGCACCTGCCACAATGCCCAGTTAGTTTTTCTATTTTAGTAGAGATGGGGTCTTGCTCTTGTTCAGGCTGGTCTCAAACTCCTGAGCTCAAGAAATCCACCTGCCTTGGCTTCCCAATAGTGCTAGGATTACAGGTGTGAACCACCATGCTTGGCCAATTTTTCTGGGTTTTGTAGAGGCAGAGTCTTACTATATTGCTTAGGCTAGTCTCAAATCTTAGTCTCAATCTCCTGCCTTGGCCTCCCAAAATGTTAAGATTACAGATATGAGCCATTGTGCCTGGCCTCCTATCCTTTTTAAAGACTACAGAATGGGCTTGGCGCTTGTAGCTCAGCGTCTAGGGCGCCAGGCACATATACTGGAGCTGGTGGGTTCAAATCCAGCCTGGGCCTGCTAAACAACAATGACAACTACAACCAAAAAATAGCCGGGTGCTGTGGCAGGTGCCTGTTGTCCCAGCTACTTGGGAGCCCAGGCAAGAGAATTGGTTAAGCCCAAGAGTTGGAGGTTGCTATGAGCTGTGAAGTGACAGCACTCTACAGAGGGCTGGTTCCAACCTGCCAGTCCTGGTTATGTGGCTGGCGCCCTAACTGCTGAGCTATGGGCTCCAAGCCTATTATCAAAATTTTTCACATATAAATTTTTAAATATTTATTTTGAAAGTATAATTCGTAGAATTTTTGCATAACTAATTAGTAATAGCATCTGACATTTAATGACTACTTCCTGGGTACTAGGCATTATGTTAAATAATCTTAGGGCATATGAAATTTCTAGTTCTGCTTTTTCATAGGACATAGCAAGAGTGGTTTTTCATGTTGCAACATTGTGTTCGTGATTCTCCTTTGCAATGGCTGCTTAGCATTCTGTTGAGCTAGTGAACATGGTATCATGCAATTAGCTGATCTCTAATTGTTAGCCTTCAGTTGCTTCTATTGCCTTATAATTTTTGATTAGTAAACCCTCTGAATCAATGTTAAAAATTAAATTCTTACATTGATGTTATAAATTGCATTTTACTTTAATGTCAAATAAACATCCTTAAAATATTTATAAATGTTCAATCATTGTAATTAAAATTTTTGCCTTATAAAATGGGGGTAAGGGGCGGCGCCTGTGGCTCAGTGAGTAGGGCGCCAGCCCCATATACCTAGGGTGGCAGGTTCAAACCCAGCCCCAGCCAAACTGCAACAATAACAACAAAAATACCTGAGTGTTGTGGCAGGCGCTTGTAGTCCCAGCTGCTCGGGAGGCCAAGGCAAGAGAATCGTGTAAGCCCAGGAGTTAGAGGTTGCTGTGAGCTGTGACGCCATGGCACTCTACCCGAGGGCGGTACAGTGAGACTCTGTCTCTACGAACAAAAATAAAAAAATAAAAAAAAAAACAAAAATAAATAAATAAAAATAAAATGGGGGTGAATGAAATGGCAAAAATAACCAGTGGCCACACACAATCTACCAAGGTTTCTATTTTTTAGAGACAGAGTCTCACTTTCTCGCCCTCAGTAGAGTGCCGTAGCGTCACAGCTCACAGCAACCTCCAACTTCCTGGGCTTAAGAAATTTTCTTCCCTCAGCCTCCCAACTAGCTGGGACTACAGCCCCCGCCACAACTCCTGGCTATTTTTTGTTACAGTTTGGCTGGGGCTGGGTTTGAACCTGCCACCGTTGGTATATGGGGCTGGTGGCCTACCTGCTGAGCCATAGGTCCCTACCAAGGTTTCTTTCTCTCTTTTTTAAATTTTTATTTATTTATTTAGAGACAGAGTCTCACTTTATCACCCTCGGTAGAGTGCTATAACATCACGGCTCACAGCAACCTCCAACTCCTGGGCTTAGGCGATTCTCTCGCCTCAGCTTCCCGAGTAGCTGGGACTACAGGCACCTGCCACAAGGCCCGGCTATTTTTTTGGTGTTGCAGTTTGGCTGGGGCTGGGTTTGAACCCACCACCATCGGTATATGGGGCCGGCGCCCTGCTCACTGAGCCACAGGTGCTGCCCTTCTTTCTCTTCTTTTGACTTAGTGTCTCACTCTGTTGACTAACCTCGAGTGGCATTGGCATCATTATAGCTCACTGAAACTTCAAACTTCTGGGCTCAAACATTCTTCCTGCCTCAGCCTCTCAAATACCTGGAAATAAATACAGGTGCACACCACTACACCTGGCTAATTTTCTTTTTTAAAGTATCTATAGAGATGGAGTCTTACTATGTTGCCCAGGTTAGTACCAAAATCCTGCGCTCAAATGATCTTCCCCCTGCAGCCTCCCAAAATGCTAGGATTACAGGCATAAACCACCATACCCAACCTCAAAGTTTCTTTTTTATTTAGTGGAAACTTCCCCCATGATTTAAAATAATGGATGGAGGGGCGGCGCCTGTGGCTCAGTGAGTAGGGCGCCGGCCCCATATGCCAAGGGTGGCAGGTTCAAACCCAGCCCCGGCCAAACTGCAACAAAAAAATAGCCGGGCGTTGTGGCGGGCGCCTGTAGTCCCAGCTGCTCGGGAGGCTGAGGCAAGAGAATCGCGTAAGCCCAAGAGTTAGAGGTTGCTGTGAGCTGTGTGACGCCACTGCACTCTACCCAAGGGCGGTACAGTGAGACTCTGTCTCTACAAAAAAAAAAAAATAATAATGGATGGAGGCTCGGCGCCTATAGCTCAGTGGCTAGGGGGCCAGCCACATACACAGGAGCTGGTGGGTTCAAATCCAACCTGGGGCAACTACAACCAAAAAATAGCCGGGCATTGTGGTGGTGGCCTGTGGTCCCAGTCTCACATAATGAGACCATCTAAAAAAAAATAATAATAATAAAAATAAAATTATGGATGGAAAATAATATTGCCCTATTTTACTGTAAAAAGGTTTTATTTAATATAAATCTTACTGGTAAGCACTTTTAATGTTTTTTTTTTTTTAGAGACAGAGTCTCACTTTGTCACCCTTGGTAGAGTGCTATGACGTCACAGCTCACAGCAACCTCCAGCTCTTGGGCTTAGGTGATTCTTCTTGCCTCAGCCTCCCAAGTAGCTGGGACTATAGGCACCTACCACAATGCCTGGCTATTTTTTGTTGCAGTTTGGCCGGGGCCGGGTTGGAACTCTACCACCCTCAGCATATGGGGCTGGTGCCCTACCCACTGAGTCACAGGCGCCACCCAGGTAAACACATTTAAAACAAAATCAAAGGCTGAGTGCAGTGGCTTACACCTGTAATTCTAGCACTCTGGGAGACTAAGGTAGGTGGATTGCCTGAACTCAGGAGTGAGCAAAGTGAAACCCCCGTCTCTAAAAACAGGTGGGTATTGTGATTGGTGCCTGTAGTCTCAGCTACTTGGGAAGCTGGGGGAAGACAATGGCTTGAGCCCAAGAGTTTGAGGTTGCAGGAGCTATGACTCCATGGCACTCAACCCCAGGGCAACAGAGTTGAGACTGTCTTAAAAAAAAAAAAGAAAAAAATATCAAGAAACACTTTTTAGTGAGACTTGCTTCTCAACACCAATATAAAAATCAAGTCCAATTTCCCTTCACATTGCATAAAACTGTAATGAAAGTAGTATATTAGCACTATACTACCTTTAGAAGTAGGGTAGAGCTGGACACAGTGATACATGCCTGTAGCCCAGCTAATTAAGAGGCTGAGGTAGAGGATTACCTAAGGCCAGGGTTTTGGGCTGTAATGCTCAATGATCAAGCTGGTGAATGGCCACTGCACTCCAGCCTACGCAACATGATGAGATTTTGTTTTTAAAAAGAAATTGGAGGTGGGGGGCGGAGCCTGTGACTCAATGAGTAGGGCGCCGGCCCCATATACCAAGGGTGGTGGGTGCAAACCTGGCCCCGACGAAACTGCAACAAAAAACAGCCAGGCGTTGTGGCGGGCACCTGTAGTCCCAGCTACTCGGGAGGCAGAGGCAAGAGAATCACCTAAGCCCAAGAGTTGGAGGTTGCTGTGAGCTGTGACTCCATGGCACTCTACCAAGGGTGACAAAGTGAGACTCTGCCTCTAAAAAAAATATATTTTTTTTTTGGCTGGGCATGGTGGCTCACGCCTGTAATCCTAGCGCTCTGGGAAGCTAAGGCAGGTGGATAGCCTCAGCTCATGAGAGCAAAAGCGAGAACCTGTCTCTACTAAAAAATAGAAAAACTGAGGCAAGAAGATCACTTGAGCCCATGAGTTGGAGGTTGCTGTGAGCTATGATGCAACAGCACTCTACCCAGGGTGACAGCTTAAGACTCTGTCTCAAAAGAAAAGAAAAAAGACTTTGTGGGCTGTACAACCTCAAATTTTTAGGCTTGAATGACCCTTTTGCCTCAGTCTCCTGAGTAGCTGGGACTACAGGCACACCTTTACGCCTACCTAGTTTTTCTATTTTTAGAGACAGAGTCTCAGTTTGCTTAGGTTGGTCTCAACTCTTCAGCTCAAGCAATCCAGCCTTGGCCTCCCAGAGTGCTAGAATTACAGACATGAGCCACCACATCCAGCTAAAAAATTAGTTGACAACCTCCTTACATTGACCTAATAATCTTCATAGGCTGCACATACACAAGCCACATGTATTTATCAGTACACTAGGCCTAGTTCCTTGTGTTGACCACCTCTTCATGTTGATCAGTTTGTTATAGTCCCTTGGGTGGTCAACTTACAGAAGTTGTTCTGTATAGCCAACTAATTAAAATTTTTTAAAAGAGAAAAAAAAACCTCTAAAAGCATGGTAGTGAAATTGAAGTGACTGTTATATGTTTGTATATAAAAATGCTAATAAAAATGCTTATTTTCATTTATTTTTCCAAAGTAAAACTACTTTTATTTTATTTTATTTTATTATTTTTTTTTTTTGTAGAGACAGAGTCTCACTTTATGGCCCTCAGTAGAGTGCTATGGCATCACACAGCTCACAGCAACCTCCAACTCCTGGGCTTAAGCGATTCTCTTGCCTCAGCCTCCTGCTGGGAGTACAGGCGCCCGCCACAACACCCAGCTATTTTTTGGTTGCAGTTCAGCCGGGGCCGGGTTTGAACCCACTGCCCTCGGTATATGGGGCCGGCGCCTTACCAACTGAGCCACAGGTGCCGCCCCATCCAGACTTTATTTTTATTTTTATTTTGTAGAGACAGAGTCTCACTTTATGGCCCTCAGTAGAGTGCCGTGGCATCACACAGCTCACAGCAACCTCCAACTCCTGGGCTTAAGCGATTCTCTTGCCTCAGCCTCCCAAGGAGCTGGGACTACAGGCGCCCGCCACAACACCTGGCTATTTTTTTGTTGCAGTTCGGCAGGGGCCGGGTTTGAACCCGCCACCCTTGGTATATGGGCCGGCGCCTTACCGACTGAGCCACAGGCGCCGCCCCAAGTAAAACTACTTTTATATAATGTCAAGTAAAGAAAGAAGAATCTAAAATTACACACACAATGTGACTGCATGATATTAAAAAACTAAACTTGGTGTGCTTTCTTGGGCGGCTCCTGTGGTTCAGTCGGTAAGGCGCCGGCCCCATATACCGAGGGTGGCGGGTTCAAACCCTGCCCCGGCTGAACTGCAACCAAAAAAAAAAATAGCTGGGCGTTGTGGCGGGCGCCTGTAGTCCCAGCTACTCGGGAGGCTGAGGCAAGAGAATCGCTTAAGCCCAGGAGTTGGAGGTTGCTGTGATCTGTGTGATGCCATGGCACTCTACCGAGGGCCATAAAGTGAGACTCTGTCTCTACAAAAAAAAACAAAACTAAACTTGTCGGGCGGCGCCTGTGGCTCAGTGAGTAGGGCGCCGGCCCCATATGCCGAGGGTGGCGGGTTCAAACCCAGCCCCGGCCAAACTGCAACAACAACAAAAAAAAATATCTGGGCATTGTGGCGGGCGCCTGTAGTCCCAGCTGCTCGGGAGGCTGAGGCAAGAGAATCATATAAGCCCAAGAGTTAGAGGTTGCTGTGAGCCGTGTGATGCCACGGCACTCTACCAAGGGCGGTACAGTGAGACTCTGTCTCTACAAAAAAACAAAAAAACTAAACTTGTAATTCTAGCACTCTGGGAGGCCAAGGCAAGAGGATTGCTTGAGCTCAGGAGTTCAAGACCAGCCTGAACAAGAGCAAGACCCCGTCTTTACTACAAATGGAAACATTTTCCAAGAGCAACCAATATTAACTTAGATTAGTAATAAGCTACTATTCATTTTAAGAATGGTTTAAGTTTTATAAATGGTTGAGGCTTTTTTTAATTAAATACTAAATGTATTTAAATGAGAAAGTATTTTTATTTGGATGATACTACATTATCAATGCAAATAAAACAATACTAAGAAATTAAAAATAAAATGGAAAAATTAGCCACACACCATGCCGTGTGCCTATAGTCTCAGGTATTTGGGAGACCGAGGCAAGAGGATTGCTTAATAATTATAAAGGAAATCACACAAATTTAACAGTTGTATGTGTATTTAGTTGTTTTTTTTTTTTTGGCCGGGGCTGGGTTTGAACCCTCCACCTCCGGCATATGGGACCTGCGCCCTACTCCTTGAGCCACAGGCGCCGCCCTGTATTTAGTTTTTTTTTTTTTTTTTTTTTTTTTAAATATGGAACGCTTCACGAATTTGCGTGTCATCCTTGCGCAGGGGCCATGCTAATCTTCTCTGTATCGTTCCAATTTTAGTATATGTGCTGCCGAAGCGAGCACCCTGTATTTAGTTTTAAAATGAAAAAAAAAAACCTAATGGACGGCACCGTGGCTCAGGCAGTAGGGCGCCAGCCCCATATACCGAGGGTGGCGGGTTCAAACCCGGCCCCAGCCAAACTGCAACAAAAAAATAGCTGGGTGTTGTGGCGGGCACCTGTGGTCCTGGCTACTCTGGAGGCTGAGGCAAGAGAATCGCTTAAGCCCAGGAGCTGGGAGGTTGCTGTGAGCTGTGTGATGCCATGGCACTCTACCGAGGGCCATAAAGTGAGACTCTGTCTCTACAAAAAAAAAAAAAAAAAAAAAGAAATTATAACAGCTACTGCATAATGCTCCAATTTGGGGCCCAGAACATTTAGGGAAGAATTTCTGGGTCCACTACGTAAAATGAATGGCTCATCCAAACGGCATCCCTTTGGAATAGCAGAGCCTTAATTGATTGCATTCACCCACATACAACCAATGTCAGAATTCAGACTGGGCAGAATCTTTTTACCTTATCCTAAGAACAGCAGAATTAATGTCACACATGGGCAGGGATGTCTCTGTAAGGAGTTTACCATAGTGGAGATTAAAGTTTTTCAACTCCATGGATAGGCATCAAAATGATAATTAGGGAGATGATGAAGCCCAGTACTACAAAAAAAAAAAAAAAAGAAAAAGATTGTATTGGATGAATTTGTTGTAATTATGGACAGATTGCCCAGGATCTTGTTTTAATTAGAAAGTAGGCAGGTTGGTGTGGTTGTTCATGCCTGTAATACTAGCACTCCGGGAAGCTCAGGCAGGTGGACTGCTTGAGCTCAGGAATTAAGGCCAGCCTGAGCAAGAGTGAGACTCTGTCTCTACTAAAAAAAAAAAAAAGAAAAAAATGGAAAACTAACTGGGTGTTGTGGCAGGCACCTCCTAGCTACTCAGAAGGCTAAGCAGGAGGATCCCTTAAACCCAGGAGTTTTAGGTTGTGAGCTAGGCACTCTAGCCTGGGGCAACAGAGTGAGACACTATCTCAAAATATAAAATAGGCTAGGTGCCTGTAGCTGAAGCGGCTAAGGCTCCAGTCACATACACCAGAGTTGGCAGGTTCAAATCCAGCCCAGGCCTGCCAAACAACAATGACAACTACAACCAAAAAATAACCTCCCAGCTACTTGGGAGGCTGAGGCAAGAGAATTGCTTAAGCCCAAGAGCAGGAGGTTGCTGTGAGCTGTGATGCCACAGCACTCTACTCAGGGTGAGAGCTTAATAATCTAAGTAAGTGAAATTAAATTAAATTAAATATAGGCCAGTGATGAAAGCTATGAGATGAAAAGATGAAAACATTCCAGTGTGTATAACAGAAGGGAGAATTCTGAGGAAGAAAACAGAAAAAACAAACAAAACACAAAAGAATGGGTGTCCTGATCACTGTGACACAGTGAGCCCACCAGGTGATATGACTTGCTTTTGGGGTAAGGAAGGCCCAGCTCTTCCCCATGCACCTGAATGGGTTCACCCAGGTACAGGCACTGGTCCCCAGCACCTTGGGCTGACCTACCCCTCTGAGGAGGGCCCCTTTCAGTCGAGTGGGATTATTTCTTGGCTGTCCTGGTGAATTGATGGTCACTGGTCTCCCCCACTGTCCTTTTCTTTTTTTCTTTTTTTGAGACAGAGTCTCACTATGTCACTCTCAGTAGAGTGCTGTAGCGTCATAGCTCACAGCAACCTCAAACTCTTGGGCTCAGCGATACTCTTGCCTCAGCCTCCCAAGTAGCTGGAACTATAGGCGCCTGCCACAATGCCCGGCTATGTTTTTGTTACAGTTGTCATTGTTGTTTAGCAGACCCGGGGCCAGGTTCGAACCCATCAGCCACTGAGCTACGGACGCCAAGCCAAGCCATTGTCCTTTTATTGAAGGAAGTCACTCAGTTCCTTCCCCGAGGGCTCTTCCTCCAACACCCAGGACTTCAAGTTTTTACTAGATAGACCTGCGACCAGGTTGTAGGTTGAAGCTTTCTCTCTGTTGTTTTATCACTAACAAATTTAGTTGCCAAGGCAACCAAAAAGCAGTTTAGTCTCTTGACTCCCATCTACCTAAGCTGGCTTCAATGGCAGGGGTTTGGGGTTATAATTTGGTGTTTTGTAAATTCTGTACTATTGAATTCCCATCCACCAAAAAAGCACATTGATGTTGCCATTCAGTGGCTGTTGAGATTCACAATTTCCCTTTCTAGGTCCACTTCTTTCTCTTACTTCTTCCTCCCTGCTTATGTTACAAATGCAGAGAGACCATCAGAGAGAAGGACCAGAGAAGGATGAGGAAGGGTATGGGACATCCATGGAGAGTCAGCAGTTGGGAGTGCTTAGGAGTGATCTTTCGTAGCTTGCTGTACAAAGCCCTCCCCTGCTGATGCCACTGGCCCAAGGTCACACAACTTAGATAGCAGAACTAGACACAAGTTCCAGTGTCAGGAGGGAATAGGAAGGCCATTCAACACAACCTCTCCCCCTGGACACACTGTAACCCTCCTCTTCCAACGTTACCCCACAGGTTTCACTGAGAACATTTATTGTTCCTTTTTGTGCCCAAGGCAGAAAATGCACCCAACTGTTACTGTCCTCAAGATGCTCACAACTCGGGGTGGGGGCAGATATCAGATCTGGATACAGAAACCAGCAGATCAAGCAGGGAGGAACAGAGTCAAGGGAGGCACCGCAACCTTGGGGGGGGCACCTTGGAAGCTGCCAGGAGCCGTGTTTGCTGCTGGGAACACACTGAGGAAGGCTGGGCTGGGGCAAAGCTGGAAGACCAGAGTCTGGAAACTCCTGGCTTTGCGAAACTTTGATTTGCTTTTCAACATTAACAAATCGGTAGATTTCACTTAAAACCTGGACTTGTAGGCCAGGTGAGGTGGCTCACAGCTCTAATCCTAGCACTCTGGGAGGCCAAGGAGGGCAGATAGCTTGAGCTCACGAGTTCAAGACCAGCCTGAGCAAAAGCAAGACCCTGTCTCTACTAAAAATAGAAAAACTGAGGCAAGAGGATTGCTTGAGCCCAAGAGCTGGAGGTTGCTATGAGCTATGACGCCATGGCACTCTACTCAGGATGAAAGCTTGAGACTCTGATTCAAAAACAAAAAAACAAAAAACCTGGAACCTTTTGGAAGAACCTGTGGCTTCTACTGAAAAATTGGAAGATCTCGCAACTCAGGGCCCATAATTCCTTGGGAGACCTTCTCTCTGTGCTAAGTAGCAGTGGCTCCCACCAGACATGAGCCATATTCTGCTCCAATAAGCGCCTGTTACTTATTTTGTGCCTGGACCTGGCAGGCATCTATGTGTAGTCTAATGATACGGTCCCCAACCTCCAGGCCATGGATCAGTACTGATCTGTTAAGAACCAGGCTGCACAGCAGGAGGTGATCAGCAAAGGAATCTTCTTCTTTCTTTTTTTATTTTTATTTTTTTGAGACAGTCTCAGTATGTCACCCTTGGTAGAGTGCTGTGACGTCACAGTTCACAGCAACCTTCAACTCTTGGGCTTAAGTGATTCTCTTGCCTCAGCCTCCCAAGTAGTTGGGACTACAGGCACCTGCCACAACGCCCAGCTATTTTTTTGTTGCAGTTGTTTAGCTGGCCCAGGCTGGGTTCAAATCTGCCATCCTTGGTGTATGTGGCCCGTGCCCTGCCTACTGAGCTACAGGTGCCACCAGAAGCTTTTTCTATATTTACAACCATTCCCCATCCATCACATCACCACCTGAGCCCTGCCTCCAGTCAGAGCAGCAGTGACAGCATTATGTTTCTTTCTTTCTTTTTGTTTTGAGACAGAGCCTCAAGCTCTCACCCCGGGTAGAGTGCTGTAGCATCACAGCTCACAGCAATCTCCAACTCCTGGGCTGAAGCGATTCTCCTGCCTCCACCTCCCAAGTAGCTGGGACTACAGGCACCCACCACAATGCCCAGCTATTTTTTGGTTGCAGCCGTCATTGTTGTTTGGCTGGCCCAGGCTGCATTTGAACCTCCCAGCTCAGGTGTATATGGCTGGCGCCTTAGCCGCTTGAGCCACAGGCGCCGAGCCAGCATTAGGTTTCATAGGAGCTCAAATCCTACTGTAAATTGAAACCGGCCTGGACTGGAGGGATCTGGGTTGCTGCTCCTTATGAGGCTCTAATGCCTGATGATCTGAGAAGGAGCTGAGGTGGTGATGCCAGCGCTGGGGAGCACTGTAAACACAGATTATCATTCATAAATAGATTTGACTGAGACCGAAATAAATCAATTGCTTGCAGACTCATATCAAAACCATCTAGTTTCAGAGGCTGGGTGCAGTGGCTCATGCCTGTAATCCCAGCTCTCTGGGAGGTTGAGGTAGGCAGATTGCTTGAGCTCAGGAGTTTGAGACAAGCCTGAGCAAGACTGGTCTCTAAAAGAAAAAATAGCCGGGTATTGTGGCAGGTGCCTGTAATCCCAGCTACTCGGGAGGCTGAGGCAAGAGACAAGAGAATCACTTGAGCCCAAGATTTTGAGGTTGCTGTGATCTATGATGCCATGGCACTCAACCCTAGGGTGACTGAGTGAGACTCTGTCTCAAAAACAAAACAAAACAAAACAGGCTGGGTGTGGTAGTTCATGCCTGTAATCCTAGCACTCTGGGAGGCCGAGGTTGGTGGATAGCTTTAGCTCACAAGTTTGAGACTAGCATGAGCAAAGTGAGACCCTGTCTCTACTAAAAGTAGAAAAACTGAGGCAAGAGGATCGCTTGAGCCAAGAATTGAAGGATGCTGTGAGCTATGATGCTACAGCACTCAATCCATGGTGACAGCTTAAAACTGTCTTTAAAGTGCTCACTTCGGCAGCACATATACTAAAATTGGAACGATACAGTGAAGATTAGCATGGCCCCTGCGCAAGGATGACACGCAAATTCTTGAAGCGTTCCATATTTTTAGTATAATTGTGATGGATGTGTTATTTAGTTCAGTGTAAGCATTTCACATTGCATATCGAAGCAGTACCCTGAACCCCATAAATGAATCAATGTACAAAGTTATGATTTAATAAAAAACAATTAAAAAAAACTGTCTTTAAAAAATAAATTATAAAAACAAATGAACAGGGCGGCGCCTGTGGTTCAGTGAGTAGGGCGCCAGCCCCATATGCCGAGGGTGGCGGGTTCAAACCCAGCCCCGGCCAAACTGCAACCAAAAAATAGCCGGGCGTTGTGGCGGGCGCCTGTAGTCCCAGCTGCTCGGGAGGCTGAGGCAAGAGAATCGCGTAAGCCCAAGAGTTAGAGGTTGCTGTGAGCCGTGTGACGCCACAGCACTCTACCCGAGGGCGGTACAGTGAGACTCTGTCTCTACAAAAAAAAAAAAAAAAAAAAACAAATGAACATATGTCCTTTTAAAAACTGGAGCTGCAGCTCGGCGCCTGTGGCTCAAGCGGCTAAGGTGCCAGCCACATACACCTGAGCTGGCGGGTTTGAATCCATCCCAGGCCTGCCAAACACCAATGATGCTTGCAACCAAGGAATAGCGGGTGTTGTGGCGGGTGCCTGTAGTCCCAGCTACTTGTGAGGCAGAGGCAGGAGAATTGCTTAAGCCCAGGAGTTGGAGGTTGCTGTGAGCTGTGATGCTACAGCACTCTACCCAGGGCAACAGCTTGAGGCTCTGTCTCAAAAAAAAAAAAACAAAAAAAAACTGCTCCTGCTTTTTAACTTTATGGAGTCTTATTTGTGAATAAAGTTTGAACTATTAAAAAAATTAAAAAAAAAATAAACGAACAAATCCATCTAGGTTCAGGAAAATAAGCTCCGGCCTCCCACTGATTCTGCATTATGGCGAGTTGTATAATTATTTCATTATATGTTACATGTAATGATAATAGAGATATAGAGCACAATAAATGTAAAGTACTTGAATCATCCCCAAATCATCCCCTCCACACTACCTGGGCAAAACTGTCTTCCATAAAACTGGTTCCTGGTGCCAAAAAAGTTGGGGACTGCTGATCTAATGGTGAACCTGCCCCTTCAGGATTTTTGTTGCTGTTGCTGTTTGAGACAGAGTTTCACTATGTCACCCTCAGTAGAGTGCTGTGGTGTCACAGCTCACAGCAACCTCAAACTCCTGGGCTTAAGTGATTCTCTTGCCTCAGCCTCTCAGTAGCTGAGACTACAGGTGCTCACCACAATGCCTGACTATTTTTTGTTGCAGTTGTCATTGCTGCCCTGGGATGGATTTGAACTCACCAACCTTGGTGTATGTGGCTGGCACCATAATCACTGTGCTACAGATGCCCAGCCCAGTATTTTTTTTTTTTTTTTTTAGAGACAGAGTTTCACTCTGTCACCCTCCATAGAGTGCCATGGCGTCACACAGCTCACAGCAACCTAGTTCTTGGGCCTAGGCGATTCTCTTGCCTCAGCCTCCCGAGCAGCTGGGACTACAGGTGCCCCCACACACACACACAATGCCCGGCTAGTTTTTGTTGCAGTTTGGCCCAGGGCTGGGTTTGAACCCACCACCCTCAGTATATGGGGCCGGCACTCTACCCACTGAGACACAGGCACCGCCCAAGCCCAGTATTCTTATTTAGAAAGCTTTTAATTCAGTGACATTTTTAGTTTGGTTGGAGAAAGTCTTGCTCCGTCACCCAAGCTAGAGTGCGGTGGTGTCATTCTGGCTCACTGCAACCTCAAATTCCTGGGCTCAAGTGATCTTCCCACCTCAGCCTCCCAGTGAGCTGGGACTACAGGTGCACACCACCAGGCCTGGATAATATTTCTATTTCAGTAGAAATAGGGTCCCACTCTTGTTCAGGCTGGTCTTAAACTCCCAGAGCGCTAGGATTATGGTGTGAGCCACCATGCCTAACCTAATTCAGTGACTTTTAAATTTGATAAGATGAGAAAAAGATATTCTCTCTCAACCTCTCACCTATGGTAAATTAGGATTTTTCAAATTATTCTTGCATACTGGAAAGATTATAACACAACTCCTTCCTACTGTCCTTCCTCCCACTTCCTCCCCACGCTCAATGAAAATCAGTGTCAGAAGCCCCAAACTTACCCCTGCCACACTGTTAGTTCTGAAGTGTGGAAGTTCCACCCACAAAGTTTCCCTGATCCTGCAGGAAAGTGTGTAGACACTTACTCTCATCTCACCCAACAGCAGTCACACCCCCTCCTCTCTGCTCACCACTAGAGTTTGTAACCTAGCAATACAGCATCCATGGGGTAGCAGCCTCTCACCCATTCATTCATCCCTTCAACAGACATTGACTGAGCGGCTCCCACGCCTGGGATAGGCAAGCATTCAAAAAAGATTTGTTGAATGAATGAATGAAGATACACAGGGATGAATGAGTCCTCCAAGGAGGTCATAATCTGAGCAAGGAAAAAGCAGACTGAAAAACAGAGTTGGGATACAAGCCATAATTCATGGATGTACACCTATTAACTTCCATAAAGGAAGCTACTGTTCTGTTTAGAGAAGTCAGGGAAAGGAGAGGGGAGGTTTCAGGTAGGTCTTGAGAAAGAAGTGGGAGTTTGTTACTATAGGAAGAAAGAAGAAAAGCAACAAGGTTCCAGGGCAAAGGACTGTCACAAGCAAAGTCCCTGAGGTCTAGAACTGCCTGGTTTGAGCCACAGGGAAGTTCATATCAATAGAGCGGAAGGTGTACCAGGTTTTCTAAAGTCTATACCCACAAAGGTTCAAGTCAGTTGCAAAGTGTAGACAGCAAAATCAGAGTTCTCTTGAAATGAAGGGCAGACACCCATCCCTGCATGGCCCATCCGGCATGGGGGCAGGATGGCTCTGGTCAGCAGATTGCTGAATAAAGTTGAAGATGGAACAGAGACAGAAGGAAAAGGAAACCAGCACTAACAGGAATGCCACATACCAGGCTCTGCTGAGGTCCAGGAGGCAGCTCCCATCCCTACAACTAGGAGAACACAGGGAAGAGGCTGGGGTTGCAGAAGCTAGAAGCCCAGGCGGGCGGCCCCATGGAGCTAGAACATAGATTTCTGAGGAAGCTGAGTATGACAGACACTGTGTCACCACCCTCATGTCCTCATAGAACTCATCACTCTTGTGCACCACAAGGCTTCTTTCCACATGCACACAAGACTCTCAGGCTAAAGGGAAGGTCTTTCTCTGGCCACAGGGCATGCTCATTCTGACCAAGGGGAGTAAGAAAGTGCCAGTAAGTTAATGTCCCCAGGGGCAGCCCTCAAATGATGAGTGCAGGAGTTAGTGAATAAACACCAAACTTCATTACTCTTAGAGCAGACAATCTTGATGAGCGCTTGCCTGGGCAGAAGCCGAGATGGGGTCCTAGTTGGCACAGTGGTAACTGCTCGTTAATGGGCCTGTACATCAACCTACACATCAGTTTCCTTACAGCTCCTGTCTCACTTTCCCACTCCTCTACTAGAGTAGCTTGGGATCATTTTTGAAATAAAACACCTGCTCTCAAATCCTTGTCTAAGGATCTGTGTTTGATGGAACTTAAAACAGAATGTTATCAGAAGTGGTTCAAGGACGCAAGCTATCAGGATGGGATTTTGGAATCAGATCATTTGCCAGCCAGATGGCAAGACAGAGCCATTACTGATGTTCAGTGGGGTGGGATAACTCACGGCATGGCAATACCAGCACAACCGCCAAGGCTCTCCCCTGTGGTAGATTAGGACGGATGGCCACAGGTGAGAGAAGCACTAGCTCAGGCAATAACTCTGTCACCTGAAGCATATGAGGGTAACAGTTACCATAATGATTGAGCCCAGAAGGGGCTGGATGCCAAGTCTTGTTTCTATAATCCCAGCACTTTGGGAGTCTGAGGGAGGAAGATTGCTTGAGGCCAGGAGTTCCAGGCTGCAGTGAGCTGTGATAGGCAACAGAACAAGACCATGTCTCTAAAAAAAAAAAGGAAAAAAGAGGGGGCGGCGCCTGTGGCTCAGTGAGTAGGGCAGGTTCGAACCCAGCCCCGGCCAAACTGCCACAACAACAACAAAATAGCCAAGCGTTGTGGTGGGCTACTTGGGAGGCTGAGACAACAGTATCGTCTAAGCCCAAGAGCTAGAGGTTGCTGTGAGCTGTGATGTCACAGCATTCTACTGAGGGTGACAAAGTGAGACTCTGTCTCTAATTAAAAAAAAAAAAAAAAAAGGAAGAAAGAGGCCAAGCACAGTCATTCATGCCTGTAATCCTAGCATTCTGGGAAGCTAAGGTGGGTGGATTACTTGAGCTCAGGAGTTCAAGACCAGCCTGAGCAAGAGTGAGACTGTCTCTACTAAAAATAGAAAAAAAAAAGAAAATTAGCCGGGTGTGGTGGTGCATGCCTGTAGTCTCAGCTATTCAAGAGGTTGAGGCAGGAGGATCGCTTGAGCCCAGGAGTTTGAGGTTGCTGTCACCTAGGCTGATGCCACAGCCCTCTAGCCTGGAGCAACAGAGTGAGACTGTTTCAAAAAAGAAAAAGAATACCCAGAAGGAAGAAAATACTAGGCTTGAGTCAGCCAGCCAACTATCAACTCAAAGCATGCTATGAAAGCCAGAAAGCCTCCATGGAGGCATTTAAAGAGGCTTTCATCTCCTGCAGCCAGAGGACCACAAGTACTAACATCAGACTCAAGATTTTAAGAGTAGAAGAGTTAGAAAGGAGGCTTAATTTACAGTCTCAGCAATTCTCCTCTGTTAGAGATCAGAGAGAGAAGCAGGTCTCTGAGTCCTAGCCGAGATATTTGAGTTGATACAAATACTTAAATACCCTGATTCACCTTAACTATCTAGGACAACAGATTGGCCCCTTCCTCTTTACTAGGGAACCCTGCATCACCTGGAGACCCTGTAAAGTCCTTATGAGGACTTATACCTTGCACAATGATACCCGCCCTCCTTGTGATCTGCTCTTTCTTACTTTTCAGGTTTCTAGACCAAAAGCTAGGGGCAGATCTTAGCAAAAGAGCTTCAGAACTTGGCTGATATATTCTAGCAGGAACAAGGAGAACATATCTGAGAATGAATCTTGAGAATGATGGACCAGGGAGTGTGGATTATAAGGCTGGGATGAAGAGTTTATTATTTATTTTTTTTTGTAGAGACAGAGTCTCACTGTACCGCCCTCGGGTAGAGTGCCATGGCATCACACGGCTCACAGCAACCTCTAACTCTTGGGCTTACGCGATTCTCTTGCCTCAGCCTCCGGAGCAGCTGGGACTACAGGCGCCCGCCACAACGCCCGGCTATTTTTCTGTCGCAGTTTGGCCGGGGCTGGGTCTGAACCCGCCACCCTCGGCATATGGGGCCGGCGCCCTACTCACTGAGCCACAGGTGCCGCCCGAAGAGTTTATTAATATGGAGGAATCCACTCATGATCCAAGATCTAATATCCTCGCGATGACTCCTGGAGTCAGTCCTAATATCCTCTGGAATAGCCCCTTAAAGCTTGGAAACAATGATATCCTACAGTAAACGAGGCAGAGATGCTGGGCTTGCCTTGGTGGAGTGTGGAGGAAGGGGTCAAAAGGCCAACACAGCCACATGAGATTGGACTTATGTAGAAACAGAGAAGTTAGTAGCTAACCATGACCTCCAGAAGACATTGTCTTCACTAAAGAAACACAGAGTGCTGAGAAATTCAGTGATACCCATCCTCTGTGGGCCAGGGTTACATAAAAGATGCAACTACAGACCTCTGGGATCACTAGTGCCAATAGGGATGACAGGATTTGGAAATAGCAGGGGCCAGGTAGTAGCACTTAGTCATCAGTGGCAAGGTAGACACAATTACTGTAATGAGGAATAAAATGGTAGGGCACCATCTGTGGCTCAAAGGAGTAGGGCGCCAGCCCCATATGCTGGAGGTGGCCGGTTCAAGCCCAGCCCCGGCCAAAAAAAAAAACACACAAAACTGGAATGGCAATGAAGGGGCCTTTAATACACAGAATTGTGGTAACAGCCTTGGCAGCAGATGTCTGAAAATCTCAATCTCTTACTTACTTGGCAGACATGAGCTGGGTTTTTTTTGTTTTTTGTTTTTGCAGTGTTTGGCTAGGGCTGGGTTTGAACGTGCCACCTCTGGCATATGGGGCTGGTGCCCTACTCCTTTGAGCCACAAGCGCCACCCTCTTTTATTTATTTTTTTTCTTAGAGACAAGAGTCTCACTTTATCGCCCTCAGTAGAATGCTGTGGCATCACAGTTCACAGCAACCTCCAGCTCTTGGGCTTAGGCAATTCTCTTGCCTTTGCCTCCTGATTAGCTGGGATTACAGGCACCTGCCATAACGCCTGGTGATTGGTTGCAGTTTGGCCGGGGCCAGATTCGAACCCTCCACCCTCGGTGTATAAGGCTAGCGCCCTACTCACTGAGCCACAGTGCCGCCCCCAACCCATTCTTTTCTTTATTTTGTTTTCAGTCAGTGTCTCATTCTGTGCCCTGAGCAGAGTGATGTGCCTGTCAGCCTGTCATAGCTCACAGCAACCTCAAATTCCTGAGTTCAAGTGATTCTCCTACGTCAGCCTCCCTGAGTGGCTAGAATTATAGACACTTGCCACATTGCCCTGATAATTTTTTCTATTTTTAGTAGAGATGGGGGTCTCAATCTTGCTCCAGATGGTCTCAAACTCCTGAGCTCAGGCGACCCACCTGCCTTGGACTCCCAGATTGCTAGGATTACAGGCATGAGCCACCACGCAGGCCCAAATGCTTTCTTCTCATTGGCTACCAGAATGGTGGCTCAGAGCAGAGAGCATTCACCAGGGAGGGACTGCAGGCCACACGCACAGCTTACCCCAGGGTCCTAAAGAACCTGCATAGTCCCAAAGAGCCTCAGGCAATTTGACACTGATCCTACCATACAGTACATCACTTTGAAGCTACTGGACTGCTAGAATGTTAGAATTATCTCTAAAGGGCACCACTGCAGTGCCTGGACACTCCAGTTCTCTGTACTGGGTCAGTAACTGCTCACACGCTGTGGTTAATATTTATAAATTCCTTCTTCCACTACTTACTGTTTCACTTCTTTCAATTTCAGCAGGTTAGGGTTTTTTTCACCTGGTAGAGTGATTCAAAAAACTTTATTTCTTCTTTTTTTTTTTTTTGGTAGAGACAGAGTCTCACTGTACCACCCTTGGTAGAGTGCTGTGGCGTCACACGGCTCACAGCAACCTCTAACTCTTGGGCTTACGCGATTCTCTTGCCTCAGCCTCCCGAGCAGCTGGGACTACAGGCGCCCGCCACAACGCCTGGCTATTTTTTTGTTGCAGTTTGGCCCAGGCTGGGTTTGAACCCGCCACCCTCAGCATATGGGGCCGGCGCCCTGAGCCACAGGCACCGCCCTATTTCTTCTTCTTCTTTTTTTTTTTGTTTGTTTGTTTTGTAGAGACAGAGTCTCACTTTATGGCCCTCGGTAGAGTGCTGTGGCCTCACACAGCTCACAGCAACCTCCAACTCCTGGGCTTAAGCGATTCTCTTGCCTCAGCCTCCAGAGTAGCTAGGACTACAGGCGCCCGCCACAACGCCCGGCTATTATTTCTTCTTTTTAATGTAACCCTGTTTATTTAACTTCAAAACATTTCAGCCTTCTAAACATATGAAAAATAACCGAATGTTGCAAATGTACTGGAGTACAGAAGGTTCCATTTTCATTTCTTTCTTTCTCTTTTTTTAGAGACAGAGTCTCACTTTATCACCCTCGGCTGAGGTGTCACAGCTCACAGCAACCTCCAGCTCTTGGGTTTAGGTAGTTCTCTTGCCTCAGCCTCCCGAGTAGTTGGGAGTACAGGCGCCCACCACAACGCCTGGGTATTTTTTCATTGTTCTTGCAGTTGCCATTGTTGTTTAGTTGGCCCAGTGGCGTTCAACTCGGCAGCCTTGGTGCATGTAGCAGACACCACACCGTAACCAATGTACTATGGTCGCCTAGCCTATAGAAGATTCTCGAACTTCAGTGGTGCCTATGGCTCAAGGAGTAGGGCGCCAGTCCCTTATGCTAGAGGTGGTGGGTTCAAACCCCGCCCTGGCCAAAAACCACACACACACACACACACAAAAGGTTCTTGAACTTTCCACTTTGCCAACAATGAAGAATTCTACATTTTGTTTCAAAACAAACAGTTTAAAAATTACCACACTTAATTTATTTGAGAAATTTCTATTGCCTTCATTAGGTTTAATCACAAAATTTGATCACGATAATATTGTAGTCTCAAAGTGCTCTAGAAATTGTCAGTGATTTACATGAAGTGGCCACAGGTGTCTGGAGCACCACGAAACTGTATCAAAGTGCACATATTTCCAAACATTTTTCAAATGAAAAAACACTCTGTGTTCTCCTCAGGCTGTGCATTTTGCTGTTGGCATAACAGGGCATTTAAAATTTTTTCTTTCTTTCTTTTTTTTTTGAGAAAGAGTCTGACTCTGTCACCCTGGGTTGGCGTCATGATAGCTTACAGAAACCTCAAACTCCTAGGCTCAAGTAATCCTCTTGCTTCAGCCTCCCAACCAACTGAGACTACAGGTGCCCACTACAACACTCCTCTAGTTTTTCTATTTAGTAGAGATGGGGTGTTGCTCTTTCTCAGGCTGGTCTCGAACTCATGAGCTCAAGCAATTCACCCACCTCAGCTTCCCAAACTGCTAGGATTACAAGCATGAGCCACTGCCCAGCCTTAAAAAAGTTTATTTCTTAAAGGCCTGAGGTTCCGCGCCTGTGGCTCAAGTGGCTAAGGCACCAGCCACATACACCAGAGCTGGTGGGTTTGAATCCAGCCTGGGCCTGCCAAACAATAACAACTACAACCAAAAAATAGTCGGGCATTGTGGCAGGCGCCTGTAGTCCCAGGCGCCTCCCACTTGGGAGGCTGAGGCAAAAGAATCGCTTAAGCCCAGGAGTTGGAGGTTGCTGTGAGCTGTGATGCCATGGCATTCTACCCAGGGTGACAGCTTGAGGCTCTGTCTCAAAAAAATAAAAATAAAGGCTCTAAATTTTCTGTGGTCCTGCTTTGTCGGGGTTGTTTGAATCTCCCATTAACTTTTTTTTTTTTGAGACAGAGTCTCATTCTGTTGCCTAGGCTAGAGTGCCATGGCATCAGTCTAGCTGACAGCAACCTCAGACTCCAAGGTTCAAGCCTCCACTGCAGTAAATGTCCTTTGGAAAGCATGCAAGTGGAATATAGCTCATACTGTGTCCATCCTGAGGGGCCCATCCACACACCTCTTCCCTGCCTGTTACTCATCTTCCAGTCCTGTTCATTCAAATCTGTTTGCCATTGCCTATAGGTCCAATATTAAGCCATCTGTAAGTCTAGACCAAGTAGATAATTTAACATTCTGCTCCAAATTCTGCTCCTTGGGAGTACTTTTCTTCACTATTGTCTTTCAAGAGCATTTGACTGGGGCTGTCACCTGATGGGGTGACAAGTAAAAGGGTGGAAAGACCTAACCTCTGAATCCACTACTCAGTCACAGGGATACCAGGCTCATGTGATGCAGTAAGACATTCATTATATCATAATAAGGATGCCACCAGCACAATCCAGTATGTGGAAAATTCTAAAGAACTAATGATCCCTACTAAAAAACATTTTTTTTTAAGGAGTAAGAAGAAAATATTTTGGATTCTGGGCAGCACCTGTGGCTCAGTGAGTAGGGCGCCAGCCCCATATACCCAGGGTGGCGGGTTCAAAACTGACCCTGGCCAAACTGCGACAACAAAAATTAGCCAGCCATCGTGGCGGGCACCT
The DNA here is from genome assembly GCF_027406575.1 of Nycticebus coucang. Lineage (NCBI taxonomy): Eukaryota > Metazoa > Chordata > Mammalia > Primates > Lorisidae > Nycticebus > Nycticebus coucang. The sequence continues at coordinate 7,633,685 of NC_069782.1, forward strand.
GTAGTCCCAGCTACTTGGGAGGCTGAGGCAAGAGAATCTCCTAAGCCCAAGAGGTTGCTGTGAGCTGTGACACCATAGCACTCTACCGAGGGCAACAAAGTGAGACTCTGTCTCTTAAAAAAAAAAAAAAAACCTTACAGAACCTATCTCGTTCATAACCCAGAGACTGCCTGTAACTACTGAAACAAGATTTACTGTATGTTGACAATCACTGAAATTGGATTATGGAAATGGATACATTATATTCTCCTTTTTGTGTAAACTTTAAATTTTCTGTATCAAAAGGCGTGTTCTCTTCATTATTATTATTTTTTTCTTTTTTGAGATGCTCTGTTGACCTACTCTGGTGGCCCTGGGCTACAGTGCAGTGGCACCATCACAGTTCACTGTAACCTCAATCTTCTGGGCTCAAGTGATCCTTCTGCCTCAGCTTCCAGAGTAGCTGAGACTACTACTTCCAGAGTAGCTTACACCACCATGCCTGGCTATTATTTTTTCTTTTCTTTTTTCCCTTTCCTTCCCTTCTTTCTCTTTTTTTTCCCTTTGAGATAGAGTCTCACTTTCTTGCTGTTGTAAGAGTACCATGGCCTCAGCCTAGCTCACAGCAATCTCCAACTCCTGCCCTGAAGGGTTCCTCCTGCTTCAGCCTTCAGAGTAGCCAGAACTACAAGTGCCACCACAATGCTGCCTAATTTTTCTTTCTTTTTTTTTTTTAGAGACAGAGTCTCACTTTATCACCCTTGGTAGAGTGCCATAGCATCACAGCTCACAGCAACCCCCAACTCCTGTGCTTAGGTGATTCTCTTGCCTCAGCCTCCCTACCCCGTTTTCCCGAAAATAAGACATCCTCCGAAAATAAGACCTACTTACAGGAAAGATACGACATCCCCTGAAAATAAGACCTAGCACATCTTTGGGAGCACACCTTAAAATAAGACACTGTCATATTTTCGGGGAAACAGGGTAGTAACTGGAGGCGCCCACTACACCCGGCTATTTTTTTGTTGCAGTTTGGCCTGAGTCGGGTTTGAACCTATCACCTCAGTATATGGGGCTGGCACCCTACTCACTGAGCCACAGGTGCTGCCCAATTTTTCTTTTTTTGCGATTAAAGTGCTTTTATTCATCCAGAGTGCAGATGGGGTGAGATTCCTGACTAGGGAGAAATCCACCCAATTTTTCTAATTTTAATAGAGACAGGCCTCCCTCTTGCTCATGCTGGTCTTGAATTCTTGAGCTCAAGCAATCCACCCAGGGTCTTAGAATTTTAGACTCAAGTCACTGTGCTAGGCCTGCTGTTGGGTTTTGTTTGTTTGTTTGTTTGTTTTGTTTTTGAGACAGAGTCCCACCCTAAGCCCTGAGCAGAGTACAATGGCATCATAGCTCACTGCAACCTCAGACTCGGGCTGTGGGCATCCTGCTGCCTCAGCCTCCAGAATCCGCTGGGATTACAGGCACTTGCCGTGGTGCCCAGCTGGGTTTGTCACTTTTTTTTAGGATTGGGTCATTTTTTTGTTTTTTTTGAGACAGAGTTTTACTTTGTCACCCTCGGTAGAGTGCCATGGCATAATAGCTCACAGCAACCTCAGACTCCTGGGTTCAGCCTCCCAAGTAGCTGGGAATATAGGCTCCCACCACAACACCCAGCTATTTTTAGTGATGGGGGTCTGCTCTGGTTCAGGCTGGTCTTGAACCTGTGAACTCAGGCGATCCACCTGCCTCGGCCTCCCAGAGTGCTAGGACTATAGGCGTGAGCCACTGTGCTCAGCCCAGGCCTGCTGTTGTTCTAATGTGCCTTGACTTCAGGTCCTTTTGGCCTCTTTTCTTTAGTTTCTCTTCACATCAAAATTCTGTCACTTTTCTGAAACTGTTCTTGCCAAGGTCACCAAGGTATCCAGATCACTAAATTTAGCGTTACTCTTTTGCAAGCCTCCTCCTTGACCTCTCTGTGGCATTTCACATTGTTAGTCCCTCTCTCTGGGAGCATGTTCTTTCCTCAGTTTTTGGGAGACAAAGTTGCCTGGTTTCCCTCCAATGTCATTGGCCACTATCTCTACCAACTCCGGTCCCATTATTTTGAACAATCTACATGCTCTTGACCCCCAGATTTATCTATCTTCAGCTCTGCTCTTGTCTTTAAGAATTTTACTTAGTCATCTACTTTTTGTGACATTTCCACTTGGATACTTTAAGGCAGAACAGATGTAACAGAGCCAAACTCTCATGCCCTGAAGCAGCCTCCGATGACCAGCTCCCAGGCCCCCACCCAGCTCCAGCTCCTGCCACATGATGTCCCAGAAAGCAAGGCCACGCATACAGGCATCATTTAAGTCTTTCTACTCCTTTCACTGTAGCTTCCGTCCTTTATCTTCACTTTCACTCCCATCAACATCTTTATCTCCACTCTTAACATTTTTACATACTCAGCTTTTAAAAAGTGTTTTCTGAACAATGAGCCTGGCATCAAAACCTAGCAATTGTTTTAGGGGACCTATGCTGAAATGTGAAGTGATCTCAGGATTTGTTTCACAATAATAGTGAGGGGCTAAGGACAGGGGTGGGAGAGACAAACCCACATTGTCAGGATTTATCCTTCCCTTTAATACCTGGGGACTCAGTTTGCCATCCTGACTTTCGTTTATGCTCAAAATTCTCCATAATGGGTTGGGCGCCTGTGGCTAAGGCATCAGCCACATACACCTGAGCTGGAGGGTTCGAATCCAGCCCGGGCCCGCCAAACAATGAAGGCTGCAACCAAAAAATAGCCTGGGCACTGTGGCCAGCGCCTGTAGTCCCAGCTAGTTGGGAGGCGGAGGCAGGAGAACCGCTTGAGCCCAGGAGTTGGAGGTTGCTGTGAGCTGTGATGCAACGGCACTCTACCCAGGGGGACAGCTTGAGGCTCTGCCTCAAAAAAAAAAAAAAAAAAAATGTATATATATATATATTCTCCATAATTAAACAACAAAAAAAACCCAGATTACGCGCTGATTTTATGGACAGAAACTCTTTCAGCTCCGGTTTCCGCGACATGCCAACAGTGCCACTTTAGAGAGCTTACTGTTATTAACAATTAGTGGGGCCTGACGGCTAATTTTCTACCAGCTCCGCCAGGACAAAGGCCTAGTGTGTCTTTGGTTGCCTTCACGACTGCAGGCCCGGAGCCGGCGCCCAGGCCGCCTCCGCGGAAGCTGGAAGAGAAGCGGCGTCCGCCGCCGCAGCTCCGCCCCGCCCCGCCCAGGGGCCCCGCACGTGCGGACCGGGGACGCCGCCGCGCCCTCCCCGCCCCCACCGCGGCACGTGACCCGCCGCCCGTGCGCGTGATCCTGCTGTGGCCGCCGGACCTCGCCGAGAATCCGGGGAGGTTCAGGGTCGAGGTCCAACTAAGCCCTAAAGTTTGGGTGGGCCCTCAGGTGGGGGATCTGGAGATCGGGCCAGGAGGAAGGTTAGCGAGAAGAGAGCGGGAGGCAGAGAACGCCCGCCCAGTCCCTGGGCTTGGGACGGCGACTCGGGCCGGGAAGTTGGGCCGAAAGAGGGTGCGAGCCCAGGTGCAGTATCTGGGTGTGGCCGGACGGAGCCAGCCCGGAATGGCCCGATCTTCCTCCTGTGCGGAAGTCGAAGCTGTCCGGGACCCCGGGCTGGGAGACCTGCACCTCGTTGCCTGCGAGCGGCTTCCTTTGTGTCTCCCAGGCTGGGGGAGAAAGAAAACCACTTGCGTTTGGCTTTCGCGTTCGATTTCCCTTTTCAAGTTCGCGCGCCCCTCCTCCACCGCGCTGGTCCCAGGATCTGTCCCCTTCTCCATCAGGCAGTGGGCGGGCACGCGCCCTGGGTGTTCCGAGAAAAGACTTTGGTTTTAAAACCTACGCGTCGCCCGGCGGGGTGGCTAGCGCCTGTAATCACAGCACTCGAGAGGCGGAGGCGGGTGGATCGCCTGAGCTCACGGGTTCCAGACCAGCCTGAGCCAGAGCGAGACCCCGTCTCTAAAAGTAGCCGGTGTTGTGGTGGGCACCTGTAGTCCCAGCTACTCGGGAGGCTGAGGCAAGAGAATCGCTTGAGTGCAAGAGTTGGAGGTTGCTGTGAGCTGTGACGGTACAGCACTCTACTGGGCGACAAAGTGAGAAAGTGAGACTCTGTCTCTAAAAAATAAAACACGCGTCCCCAGCCGGGCTTCGGGAACATGCAGTTTACGGTCCCCTTTACGTGCCGCCTCCAGAAATGGCGCCATGTCCCGACTGGGACCAAGTCACCATCTGGAGACGGTGTGACCGTTGGGGCCGACTGGAAAACGAGGAGGACAGAAATGTGCGTTGGGCTCAGAGCAGCCCACGCAGCTGGCTGCGGAGAGGGAGGGCGAGGGGTTGAGGCCGAAGGTGGCTGCTGCCAGAAGCAAAGCGGGAGGCTGGAGCGAGGAGATTAAAATCTTTCGCTGCTTCCAACTAGATTGACGAACATCCCCCATAGCCCATGAAGGTGCAGGGACAGGGTATGCAGGAGACCGCTTGAGGGACAGGCAGCGTTTCCACACAGGAACCGTGACCTCAACAATTCGCCTCTCTGAGCCTGGGTTTTCTGGTCTGTATAATGGGAATAGCGGTTTTATTATTTTTTTAACTAATTATTTTTAGGATGTAAAAGTATAAAATTTGTCTTAGAAGGAGCGAGGGAAAGAGAGGAACAGCAGTTTTAGATAATGCACGTGTGCCTGGCAGTCGTGTTACTCACCAAAGGAACAGCCTGGGCCTCTTTGTTCCTGGTGGGCAACGCACATCCTAGCTGATGAGCTGTGATACACCTGAGGAGGGGACAAACCCAGTCCCTCTGGGTTCACTACTTCCTTCCATCAAATGTTCTGAAGCTCCTGGCACAGGCTGCAGAGATGAAGGTACAGGCTTGGCCTGGTAAAGCCAATAAATGAAACAACTATTTCCTTTGGGCCAGGTGTCACAGAAGAGGGCCCTGGGCTCAATGCCTGTAGCTCAAGCGGCTAAGATGCCAGCCACATACACCAGAGCTGGTGGGTTCCAATCCAACCTGGGCCTACCAAACAACAATGACAACTACAAACAAAAAATAGCCAGGCGTTGTGGCAGGTGCCTGCGGTCCCAGCTACTTGGGAGGCTGAGGCAAGAGACTCAATCAAGGGCAGGAGTTGGAGGTTGCTGTGAGCTGTGACAGCACAGCACTCTACCCAGAGCTTAAGGTTCTGTATCAAAAAAAAAAAAAGGGCCCTGGGAGAGGCCAGAGGCCAACCTGCTTTGTCCTGCCCCAGGCTCTGCCAGGATTTCTGGGAGTATTTGCTCCCTTAACATGTTTTTTTAAAAAAAAAGGCCCAGTGTGGGTGGCGCCTGTGGCTCAAAGGAGTAAGGCACTGGCCCCATATGCCAGAGGTGGCGGGTTCAAACCCAGCCCCGGCCAAAAACTGCTAAAAAAAAAAACCCCAAAACAGGCAGCGCCTGTGGCTCAAGGAGTAGGGCGCCGGCCCCATATGCCGGAGGTGGCGGGTTCAAACTCAGCCCTGGCCAAAAACTGCAAAAAAAACCCCCAAAACAAATAAAAAAATGCCCAGTGCCAGCTCAGCACCTGTAGCTCAGTGGCTAGGGTGCCAGCCACATAACCCAGGGGGATTCGAATCCGGCCCCGGCCCTCCCAAACAAAAAATAGCGGTCACCTTTAGTCCCAGCTACTTGGGAGGCTGAGGCAAGAGAATCACTTAAGCCCAAGAGTCAGAGGTTGCTGTGAGTGGTGACGCCACAGCACACTACTGAGGCCAACATAGTGAGACTATGTCTCAAAAAAAAAAAAAAAAAGGTTCAGTGCCTCTTTGCTGTTGGTACTCCTCCCAGATAATGGTAAAACTCGCATTATGGATGGTGAGAAGCCAGCTCCTGACTCTTTAGAAGATACTTTTTACTTGACACCTTTGAATTGAGGGAACTCCCTTTCTCCCCCAACTTACTTTTTTTTTTTGCAGTTTTTTGGCTGGGGCTGGGTTTGAACTCACCACCCTCGGAATATGGGGCTGGCGCCCTACTCCTTGAGCCACAGGTGCTACCCTCTCTATTAAGTCCTGCAGTGCTTAGTATTTGATGCCCTCGTCTTCCCTCAGTCAATTTCAACACTGTGTGGTTTAGTGGGTCCAGTCCAGGGCCTGTCCCCCAGCTGTGGGGAGGAAACAGGATGTTCATCAAGGGAAATAGTTGTTTCATTTACTGGCTTTACCAGGCCAAGCCTGTACCTTCATCTCTGCAGCCTGTGCCAGCAGCTTCAGAACTGAAAGGATGAAGTCAATATAGCTGGGTGTTGTGGTGGTCACCTATAATCCCAGCTACTTGGGAGGCTAGAGCAAGAGGATTGCTTGGGCCCAAGAGTTTGAAGTTGCTGTGAGCTCTGATGGCACAGCACTCTACCAAGGGCAACATAGTTAGACCCTGTCTCAAAAAAAAAAAAGGGGGGGGAAAGAAAAAAAGAATGAAGTTGTCTTTTGTCCCTCCCTGAGTAACCCCAGAGCCATAATTAATTAATTAATAACCTCAGATGCCATTTACTGAGTGTCTGCTTTGCCAGGAAACATGCCAGGTGCTGAATTCATCCTTCCTCTATAGCAGTGGTTCTCAACCTTCCTAATACCATAATGTATTTTCATTGTTACAAAGGGGTTGAGAACCGCTGCTCTATAGAGAGGAGGGTGTAGCGAGAGAGGGCAGAGATAGATCATCCAGGCAGCGGCTTTTCTGACCTGCCCTGCTGGCACACACGACCTGGTGGGGTATTTTCAGTGCTTCCCTCACACATTCCAGAGTCAGCTCAGGGGCCTGGGCTATCACTCAGTTCAGCCACAGCCCAGTCCAAAGGAATCCATCCTTAACTGTCCCTCAGATCCCTCCAGGTTTCACCTTTTGTCCCCAGATCACCCCACAGAGCCCCACCTCAACTGCCAGGACTCCCTTTTTAATTCATCTCAACCCTGAATCTAACTAAAAAAAAAAAAAAAATTCATCCTCAAAATCCCTAGAGGTCTTGTCCTCAGGGTATAAGGTTTAAGAAAAAGACAAAGTGTGGGGGAGGGGGGTGGCAGGTTCAAGCCTGGCCAAAAAAACTGCAAACAAAACAAAACAGTGGGGCTGTTTGTTTGAAGGGGGGAGAAAAAGACAAAGAATGTCTGGGCGTGGTGGTCACGCCTATAACCCTAGCACTCAGGGAGGTCAAGGCGGTGGATTGCCCTGAGCTGAAAGGCTGGAGACCAGCCTGAGCCAGAGTGAGACCCTGTCTCTACAAAGAAATAGCTACTCTGGGGCAGCGCCTGTGGCTCAGTGAGTAGGGCGCCGGCCCCATATGCCGAAGGTGGTGGGTTCAAACCCAGCCCCGGCCAAACTGCAACAAAAAAATAGCCGGGTGCTGTGGCGGGTGCCTGTAGTCCCAGCTACTCGGGAGGCTGAGGCAAGAGAATCGCTTAAGCCCAGGAGCTGGAGGTTGCTGTGAGCTGTGTGATGCCACGGCACTCTACCGAGGGCCATAAAGTGAGACTCTGTCTCTACAAAAAAAAAAAAAAAAAAGAAATAGCTACTCTGGAGGCTGAGGCAAGAGAATCGCTTAAGCCCAAGAATTGGAGGTTGCTGTGAGCTATGATGTCATAGTACTTTACCGAGGGCCACAAAGTGAGACTCTGTTTCAATTTAAAAAATAAAAGGGTGGCGCCTGTGGCTCAGTGAATAGGGCGCTGGCCCCATATACCAAGGGTGGCGGGTTCAAACCCAGCCCCCGCTGAACTGCAACCAAAAAATAGCCGGGCGTTGTGGCAGGCACCTGTAATCCCAGCTGCTCGGGAGGCTGAGGCAGGAGAATTGCAGAAGCCCAAGAGCTAGAGGTTGCTGTGAGTCCTGTGACATCATGGCACTCTACTGAAGGCTGTAAAGTGAGACTCTGTCTCTACAAAAAAAAAAAAAATTATTATAATAATAATAAATAAATAAAAGAAAAAGACAGACTGAAGCCAGCTTACGTCTATAACCCTAGTACTCTGGGAGGCCAAGATGAGAGGATAACTTGAGCTCAGGAGTTTAAGACAAGCCTGAGTAAGAGTGAGAGCTTGTGTCTTCTAAAAATAGAAAAAATTAGCTAGCATTAGGGTTGTAGTCCCAGCTACTCTGGAGGCTGAGGCAAGAGGATTGCTTTAGCTAAGGAGATTGAGGTTGCTGTGAGCTAGGCTGATGCCATGGCACCCCACCCAGGCTAACAGTGTAAGATTCTGTCTTGGAAAAAACCCTGAGGGCATGCCCTTTGCCCTCTGCAAAAAGCCCTGCTTTTGAAAGGCTTACTAGGCCCTGGGCCACATTTTTAGCCTTTTCTCCACCCACCTTACTTTATGTTTTAAGGTGCAGCAAAACCTATAAAGTTTCTCACTTCCTTGTCTTATAACATCTGTGCCATCCACCTGGGATGCCCACTGTCTCCCCCGGTAGGGCTGTGTGGCTTGGACAGTGACAGATCATAGTTTCCTGTGTGCTTTTCTGGCAAGGACTATGAGCTCCTTGATTGCCTGTCTGTCTTACTGTGCTTGGATTCCCTGATGTCCAGGCCAGCATACCTGGAGTGAGTAAATGAATGGATGAAAGGGTAAATGAATGAAAGGGTTGCAGATTTGGACCAGCTTTTCCTGTCCCCAAGGGCTCCAGTGAGTTTCCAACACACATCTCAGGCAAAGAATCATAATCCCCACTCTGCAACAGCAGAGACCAAGGGCAGGTGGCTGTGCTGGCCATGAGAGGTCCGGGAAGTCTCTGGCCTTGCCAGGAGGAGCTGCTAAAGTCTGTGTAGGAAGTTCCAGCTTCCTCTCCCTTATTTCAGACCATCTCTCTTAACTGCCCAGAAAATTATCCTGTATCATCTCATGGAGGCTTTGCTGTGTGAGGACACCTGTAGGTTTCCTGTCAATCTTTTCTACAGAGGACAGGAGAAGGCTGAGGAGCTTTGATATTGGCTAACTAGGCAGGGCATGGTGGTTCACACTTGTAATCCTAGTACTCAGGGAGGCCACGGCAGGCAGACTGCCTGAGCTCAGGAGTTCAAGACCAGACTAGCAAGAATGAGACCTCATCTCTACTAAAAATTAGGAAAAAACTAGCTGAATGTGGTAGCACGTGCCTGTAGTCCCAGCTACTTGAGAGGCTGAGGCAGGAGGATCACTTGAGCCCAGGAGATTGAGGTTGCTGTGAGCTGTGAGGCCACAGTACTCTACCCAGGGCAACAGAGTGAGATCTGTCTCAAAAGAGAAAAAAAGTATATTGGCTAACTTTCATCACATGCCAAGTATGCACTGAAGGCTCACCATTGATAATCTCATTTAATCCTCACGTTCCTGTTTTTATATTTGAGGAAAATGAGGCACAGAGAAGTTCAGTAACTTGGGAATACAGAAAATGTTAGGAAGTGTCAAACTGAGTGGAGGTTGTCTTACTCACCTGTGGTTTGACTTTAGTGTACATAGGTGGGCCTTCTTTTAGCTCAGTCTATAGGCGCTGGGGTCCCTGATGATAAACTGTCCCTTTTAGTATGGTTTAAAAAGAGTTTGAGGGAAAAAAAAAAAAAGCCTGAGGGAACCTGTGGCCTTGTTATTACCATGGCAACAGTGAGTTTGCCACCTATACACACACGGGCATGAGTGATTTGGGCTTCCCCAAAGTGGCCTCACCTGCTGGGGCTCCAGGACGGGATGTGAGACTGGCTAAGGCAGGCAGGCCCAGGGGTCCTCCAGATTCATGCCTCTGGCCCAGGCCCCTGTTACCTTCAGGCTCAAGCAACCTGTGAAATGCAAAGCAGGCCAACCAGTGCTAATTGCTCTTCTAAGGAAAAACTTTCAGTGGTTCCAAGTAATCCAAGTAATCTACCATGCTTGCCCCTTTGGGACAAAGAGTATACACTGACCATGATGGACTTTTTTCCTCATTCAAAACAAATGTCTAAATTCTAGCTCTATAAATCCTCTCCCTCACCACCACCCCTGACTCAGCACAGACCTACTTTCATTTTTCCACTGTAATAACTTCCTTATCTTGCTCCCACCACCAGCGTCCATTCGCTCAACAATGTTTCTTCTATCTCTGGTTTTTGGCCAGGCGTGGGCTAGAAGCTGGGGACTGAACAAGGCGTCAGAGAGATTGTGCCCTGCCTCCCGGGCCGGGGGTCTAGCAGGCTACACACACCAAAAAAGCAACTGTCAAAAATCAAGGAAGTTGGCCAGGCATGGTGGCTCATGCTTATAATCCTAGCACTCTGGGAGGCCTAGGCAGGAGGATTGCTTGAACTGAGGAGTTCCAGACCAGCCCAAGCCAAGCGAGACTCTCTACTAAAAATAGAAAAACTAGGGCGGCGCCTGTGGCTCAAAGTGGTAGGGCGCCAGTCCCATATGCCGGAGGTGGTGGGTTCAAACCCAGCCCGGCCAAAACCCACAAAAAAATAGAAAAACTAGCCAGGGCTAGTTGCACATGCTTATAGTGCTGGCTACTTGGGAGGCTGAGGCAAGAAGATTGCTTGAGCCCAAGAGATTGAGGTTGCTGTGAGCTAGAACACCATGACACTCTACTCAGGTTGACAAAGTGATACTTCCTCTCAAGAAAAAGAAAAAAGGGCGGCACCTGTGGCTCAGTGGGTAGGGCGCCAGTCCCATATACCAAGGGTGGCGGGTTCAAACCCAGCCCTGGCCACATTGCAACAAAAAAAATAGCTGGGTGTTGTGGTGGGTGCCTGTAGTCCCAGCTACTCGGGAGGCTGAGGCAAGAGAATCGCCTAAGCCCAGGAGTTGGAGGTTGCTGTGAGCTGTGACACCACAGCACTCTACTGAGAGTGAAAAAGTGAGACTCTGTAAAAAATAATGATAATGAAATGTCAAGGCATTAAAATGCTAGAGATAGGGTGGCGCCTGTGGCTCAGTGAGTGGGGTGCCGGCCCCATATGCCGAGGGTGGCGGGTTCAAACCCAGCCCCTGCCAAACTGCAACAGAAAAATAGCCGGGCGTTGTGGCGGGCGCCTGTAGTCCCAGCTGCTCGGGAGGCTGAGGCGGGAGAATAGTGTAAGCCCAAGAGTTAGAGGTTGCTGTGAGCCGTGTGACGCCATGGCACTCTACCCGAGGGCGGTACAGTGAGACTCTGTCTCTACAAAAAAAAAAAAAAAAATGCTAGAGATAATTTAATGGAAATTAGAAAGTTGGATGGCTTGGGCAAGCTAAACAACGGGCATTGTGGTGGACCCTGTAGTCCCAGCTACTTGGGAGGCTGAGGCAAGAGAATTGCTTAAGCCCAAGAGTTGGAGGTTGCTGTGAGCTCAAGAGCGACATAGTAAGACTCTGTCTCGGGCGGCGCCTGTGGCTCAGTGAGCAGGGTACCGGCCCCATATACCGAGAGTGGCCGGTTCAAACCCAGCCCCGGCCAAACTGCAACAAAAAAAAATAGCCGGGCGTTATGGTGGGCGCCTGTAGTCCCAGCTACTCGCGGGGCTGAGGCAGGAGAATTGCCTAAGCCCAGGAGTTGGAGGTTGCTGTGAGCTGTGTGACGCCACGGCACTCTACCAAGGGCAATAAAGTAAAACTCTGTCTCTACAAAAAAAAAAAAGACTCTGTCTCAAAAAAACAAAGTTGGAAACAAATCTGGTCCTGCATTGAAATGTTATAATCATAGTATCTTTTTTTATTTTTTGGTAGAGACAGTCTCACTTTATTGCCCTGGGTAGACTGCATCACACAGCTCACAGCAATCTCCAACTCTTGGGCTTAGGCAATTCTCTTGCCTCAGGCTCCTGAGTAGCTGGGACCACAGGGACCCGCCACAGCGCCTGGGTATTTTTTTGTTGCAGTTTGGCCGGGGCCAGGTTTGAACCCACCACCCTCAGTATATGGGGCTGGTGCCCTACTCACTGAGCCACAGGCATCACCCTATGCTCAAGTCATTTGTACAGATAAAATTATGTATTTGTGTATATCACCTGGGAATATCTCCTGTATACCTTAATACTTTTTTTTTGTAGAGACAGAGTCTCACTGTACCGCCCTCAGGTAGAGTGCCATGGGTCACACGACTCACAGCAACCTCTAACTCTTGGGCTTACACGATTCTCTTGCCTCAGCCTCTCAAGCAGCTGGGACTACAGGTGCCCACCACAACACCCGGCTATTTTTTGTTGCAGTTTGGCCGGGGCTGGGCTTGAACCCGCCACCCTCGGCATATGGGGCCAGCGCCCTACTCACTGAGCCACAGGCACCACCCAATACTTTTTATTTATTTATTTTGGAGGCAAGATCTTACTCTATTTTCCAGGCTAGAATGCAGTGACATCATCATAGTTCACTACAGCTTCCGACTCCAGGGCTCAAGTGATCCTCCTGCCTCAGCCTCTCAGTAAGTTTAGGCATTAGGGCTGTTTTGATGTGAAAGTATCTTGGAAACAGATGGAAGTTTATAATCCACTCTTTTCTTTCTTTCTTTTTTTTTTTTTTTTGTAGAGACAGAGTCTCACTTTATGGCCCTCTGTAGAGTGCCGTGTCCTCACCCAGCTCACAGCAACCTCCAACTCCTGGGCTTAAGCGATTCTCTTGCCTCAGCCTCCCGAGTAGCTGGGACTACAGGCGCCCGCCACAACGCCCAGCTATTTTTTGGTTGCAGTTTGGCCGGGGCCGGGTTTGAACCCGCCACCCTCGGTATATGGGGCCGGTGCCCTACCGACTGAGCCACAGGCACCGCCCCACTCTTTTCTTTCTTTTTTTTTTTTGGCCAGGGCTGAGTTTGAACCCACCCCCTCCGGCATATGGGACCGGCGCCCTACTCCTTGAGCCACAGGCACCACCCTTTTTTTTTTTTTTTTTTTTTTTGAGACAGAGTTTCCTTCTGTTGCCCAGGCTAGAGTGCTATGGTATCAGCCTATCTCACGGCAACCTCAATACTCCTGGGTTTAAGCAATCCTCCTGCCTCAGGCTACCAAGTAGCTGAGACACCTGGCTAATTTCTCTATTATTTTAGTAGAGGAGTCTTACTCTTGCTCTGGCTGGTCCTGAACTCCTGAGCTCAAGTGATCCTCCCACCTTGGCCTCCCAGGGTGCTGGGATTATAGGTGTGAACCTCAGTGCCTGGCCTATAATTCACTCTTTTTTTTTTTTTTTTTTTTAAGGTTTTCAATATGTTTTATTTTAAACTCAATATGAAATTATTCCTTGAAGAATCTAAACAGCATACATTTTAACAACAATCTATTAAAAAACAATTTATTTGACAGTCTTCGATACTGATTTTCTTAGATGAATGCAAAAAAATTTTACCATTCTGCATGTATTTTTCATCACAAATAATGATAGATTTGCTGAACTTCTTTTCCTCAGTCTACAAGGATGTGTTGTTTTTTTTTTAACTGTTACAGTTAATTGCATTTAGAGAAAATCTCAGGTTAATCTGAGTGAGGAGAAGAATTTAAGAACTGAAGGATAAAGACACACTTATAAAAAGGTAAAGATATAAAAACAAATCAAAAATCCTGCCAGGTCGACTCATTGCCTCCTTAGCATCCTGCCAATGGCACCTGAGAAACGGCCTCTTCGCCTTCCAGCCATGTTCTTAGGTGGGGGCGTCCCCACCCTGCCCCTACCATGGGGGGCCGTGAGTTCATGGAAGGCACGTCGTGTCGTTTGTCAGTAAAAAGCAAGGATTTGTTTGGGGGTTCTGTGATAGAAACTTCCCCTCTCTCCAGTGGAATTTACCAAGAAGAACGCCCCTCATTCTCTGGATGGGACGGAGCGAGCTTGTAAGGTGAGTGTGGACTTCCCTATTTTTGCTACGAAGTGAGAAGCTTGGAAGACGAATAGACAGAGATGATGCCATGAGCTTCTGAATCAAACGGGATCTGAGTCTAGAACTAGCTCCAGATGAGTGAAATAGAACTAACTTTTTACTCTGACAGTTCGAGCTGAGTTTTCTGTCCTCTATAACAAAAGATTGCTAAGTGATACTGCATTAAAGTGGAAGCAGTTGAACATGCCAGGAGGTTGCTACACCAGATGTGCTATGCTATTCTACCCTGTTCAGCTTCCATAATGGTAACTGTGATTCTAGACCATCTCCCAAGGAGTAGAAATCAATTCGTAGTCTCAGCGAACCCTGTTGCCACGATGTGCAGGCAGCAAACATGCGAATTTCCTGCTTGTCTGCATTGACCTGTGTTCTCACTTTACCAGATGTGTGACCTTGACAAGGTAATTAAACTCTTCTTGTCCAGGAAAATATTCCAGACTTGGTCTTGCAGGCATGAGGCAGATATTAGAAGTACTTGCACTGGAGCAGTAACAAGTTAAAGAGATATTTAGAATGATTATTCTGGAAGAGACCAGACATTTTGCTCATTTCCAGGACTTTAAATTTTACAGGTTTTATGTTGTATTGTTTGAAGGTTATTTCCTCATTATTATTATTATTATTATTTTTTATTGTTGGGGATTCATTCAGGTAATTCACTCTTTTTTTTTTGTAGAGACAGAGTTTCACTTTATTGCCCTGGGTAGAGTGCCGTGGCGTCACACGGCTCACAGCAACCTACAACTCCTGGGCTTAGGTGATTCTCCTGCCTCAGCCTCCCGAGTAGCTGGGACTACAGGCACCCGCCACAACGCCCGGCTATTTTTTTTGTTGCAGTTTGGCCGGGGCTGGGTTTGAACCCGCCACCCTCCGTATATGGGGCCGGCACCCTGCTCACTGAGCCACAGGCGCCGCCCCTATAATTCACTCTTAATAGAGGTTGTTGACCCAGACATTTTATTTTTTTTTATTATTATTACTATTATTTTTTTTTTTTTGTAGAGGCAGAGTCTCACTATATTGCCCTCGGGTAGAGTCCCGTGGCGTCACACGGCTCACAGCAACCTCTACTCTTGGGCTTACACGATTCTCTTGCCTCAGTCTCCCGAGCAGCTGGGACTACAGGCGCCCGCCACAACGCCCGGCTATTTTTTGTTGCAGTTTGGCTGGGGCTGGGTTTGAACCCGCCACCCTCGGCATATGGGGCCGGCGCCCTACTCACTGAGCCACAGGCGCCACCCTTTCTTTTTATTATTATTATTATTTTTGTAGAGACAGAGTTTCACTTTATGGCCCTTGATAGAGTGCCATGGCATCAAACAGCTCACAGCAACCTCAAACTCTTGGGCTTAAGCGATTCTCTTGCCTCAGCCTCCCAAGTAGCTGGGACTACAGGCACCTGCCACAAAGCCCTGCTATCCCTCTGCAGCTTTTAATCTGGAGGTGGTGAACTCAGTTGCCTGTAAGAGCCAGGTAGCTGAGGGACAAAGAATGCGGGGGGCTGTGAGAACCAGACACAGATACCCTTTGAAGGGAAATCTCTGCTAAAAGATACTAAAAAATGTAGACTTACAGGAAATCTGATTTTTAAATATTGTGAAGTCTAAAAACAATAAATTTAGGCCTTTGGACTAGAGTCAGTGAAAACAAAATGCAAAAGGAATGAGGGAAATGGAAATTCACCATTAGAGCACTGAAGTGATAATTGTTGCAGGTAGGATCCTCCAATGGATGCTAAAATACGTGGGGAAAAGTTTGAAGAAAGGAGCAGTGCCTGTGGCTCAGAGGAGTAGGGCACTGGCCCCATATGCCAGAGGTGGTGGGTTCAAACCCAGCCCTCGCCAAAAACTGCAAAAAAAAAAAAAAAAAAAAGTTTGAAGAAAGGCCAAATATGGTGGTTCACACCTGCAATCCCAGAATTCTGGGAGATGGGAGGATTTCTTGAGCTCAGGAGTTGGAGACCAGCCTAAGCAAGAGCAAAACCTCATCTCTACTAAAAATAGAAAAAAAAAAAAAGTTAGATGGTCATGGTGGCAAGTGCCTGTAGTCCCAGCTACTTGAGAGGCTAAGGCAGGAGGACACCTTGAGCCCAAGAGTTTGAGGCTCTGTGAGGTAGGTTGAGAGCACTGCACTCTTGCCTGGGCAACACAGAATTTGTCTCACAAAAATAAAAGTTTGAGGAGAAATAGAATATTCACATACTCTCAAAATATCTGCCCTACAAGTGGAAAGATAACTGGACAATGAAGAAGCCCAGCAGACACTGTCTTTTTTTTTTTCTTTTTTTGAGACAGAGTCTTACTTTGTTGCCCTCAGTAAAGTGCTATGGCATCACAGCTCACAGCAACCTCCAGCTCTTGGGCTTAGGTGATTCTCTTGCCTTAGCCTCCCAAGTAGCTGGGATTACAGGTGCCCACCATGACACCCGGCTATTTTTTTTGTTGTTGTTGTAGTTTGGCCAGGGTCGGGTTTGAACCTGCCACCCTCAGGGGCCAGTGCCCTACTCGCTGAGCCACAGGCGCCACCTAGCAGATACTGTCTTAACCAAATATTTAAGCTTCGCATCATCAGGAAGGAGACATGTCCTTATCCTATGCCTGCAATGCATTGAGAAGAGAGGGTCACTCTCATTTTTTCTTCCCCCAAAGGTGTAACCTCAGTGTAATCATGTGAAAATAGGAGACAAACCCAAAGTAAAGGATGTTCTACAAAATACTTGACCAGTAGCCTTTTTTGTTGTTGTTATTTTAAAATTTATGTTTTATTTATGGACTTACAGTTTTTTTGTTTGTTTGTTTGTTTTTTGTAGAGACAGAGTCTCACTTTATGGCCCTCGGTAGAGTGCTGTGGCGTCACACAGCTCACAGCAACCTCCAACTCCTGGGCTTAAGCGATTCTCTTGCCTCAGCCTCCCGAGTAGCCGGGACTACAGGCACCCGCCACAACGCCTGGCTATTTTTTGGTTGCAGTTTGGCCGGGGCCGGGTTTGAACCCGCCACCCTCAGTATATGGGGCCGGCGCCTTACCGACTGAGCCACAGGTGCCGCCCTGGACTTACAGTTTTTAGAGATGAGAGTCTGCCCCTATCACTCCCACTAGAGTGCATGGTGCAATCATAGTTCAAGTTGGTGCAGTCTCCAACTCCAGTACTCAACCAATCCTCCTGCCTCAGCCTTCCAAGTAGCTGGGATTACAGATCTGCCACCACCCTGATCAGTATTCTGAAAAAGTGTCCAGGTCGGCTTGGCACCTGTATCACAGTGGTTATGGTGTCAGCCACATACACCGAGGCTGGTGGGTTCAAACCCAGCCCCTGCCAGCCAAACGACGACAACTGCAACAAAAAATAGCCAGGTGTTGTGGCTGACGCCTGTAGTCCCAGCTACTTTGAGAGGCTGAGGCAAGAGAATCGCTTAAGCCCAAGAGTTGGAGGTTGCTGTGAGCTGTGACGCCATAGCACTCTATCGAGGGTGATATAGTGAGACTCTGTCTCAAAAAAAAAAAAGTGTCCAGGTCATGAAACATGAGGAAAGACTGAGGAATTGTCACAAATGGGAGGAGGCTAAAGAGACCTGACAACTAACAGGGATTGGATCCTAGAATAGAAAAATAAAATAAAATAAAAAAGAGGACATTGATGGAAAACTTGGTGAAATCAGAATAGTCTGTAGTTTAGTTAATAATAATTGTGCCAATGTTAGTTTCTTGGTTTGATAACTATACTGTGGTTATGTAAGATGTTAACCTTAGGGCGGCGCCTGTGACTCAGTCGGTAAGGCGCCGGCCCGATATACGGAGGGTGGCGGGTTCAAACCCGGCCCTGGCCGAATTGCAACCAAAAAATGGCTGGGCGTTGTGGTGGGCGCCTGTAGTCTCAGCTACTCGGGAGGCTGAGGCAGGAGAATCACTTAAGCCCAGGAGTTGGAGGTTGCTGTGAGCTGTGTGAGGCCACGGCACTCTACTGAGGGCCATAAAGTGAGACTCTGTCTCCACCAAAAAAAAAAAAAGATGTCAACCTTAGAGGAAGCTGGGTAAGAGGATATACGGGAACTGTCTGTGCTATTTTTGCAACTTTTCTGTAAATCTAAAATTATTTCAAAATAAAACGTGAAAAAAGAAAAAAACATTAAAAGCTGATTATACCTCTAGCACCCAGCTTATGATATCTAAATACCATCTCCCTGTAATAGGGACCCTTAGAGAAAGGCTAATTTCAGGTCCAGGACAGAACACAAGAGTCTGGAACATCCAGAAAAATCAACTAGCAGAGAAGTTATCAAAGACCAGCAAGGTGTGTCCAGGTGACACAGGAGTCATGTTGAAGAGATTTCCACAGGCCAAAGGGAATAATCTGAACATCAGTAAGAGTAAGATAACTGTAACAGATGGCTGGGCGCGATGGCTCACGCCTGTAATCCTAGCACTCTGTGAGGCCGAAGCAGGTGGATTGCTTGAGCTCAGGAGTTCAAGACCAGCCTGAGCCAGAGTGAGACCCTGTCTCTACAAAGAAATAGCCGGGTATTGTGGTGGGTGCTTGTAGTCCCAGCTACTTGGGAGGCTGAGGCAAGAGAATCACTTGAGCCCAAGAGTTGGAGGTTGCTGTGAGCTGTGAGGCCATTGCACTCTACTGAGGGTGACGTAGTGAGACTCTGTCTCAAAAAAAAAAAAAAAAAACCCACAAATTTATTTCTTGCAGTCCTAGAGGCAAAGATAAGGTACCTGCAGGATTGGTGTCTGGTGAGGGGCTGTTCTGTGCTTCCAATGGCACCTTGCTGCTCCCTCCTCTAGAGGAGAGAAATGCTACGTCTTTGCCAGGTAGAAGGGCTGGAAGAGCAAGAGCAGCACCCTGTTTCTATATATGTCGTCTTCTTTTTTTTTTTTTTTTGTAGAGACAGAGTCTCACTTTATTGCCCTTGATAGAGTGCCATGGTGTCGCACAGCTCACAGCAACGTACAACTCCTGGGCTTAGGCAATTCTCTTGCCTCAGCCTCCCCTACAACGCCCAGCTACTTTTTTTGTTGCATTCGACCGGGGCCGGGTTTGAACCCGCCACCCTCGGTATATGGGGCTGGCACCCCACCCATTGAGCCACAGGCGCTGCCCTCTATATACTTCTTAAAAGCCTCTCATGCCCAGAATGCTGCCAATGAGGTCTTAAGTTTGCTCTCCTGCCTCAGGACAGGCCATGTTTTGGGGAGTGAGCAAATCTCACCTGTCCTGTCTCAGTTTGCTCCCCTCTGTAATGGGAGTGCACTTTCTAGAACAACAGAATCTTCCCTACTGCCCACATTGCTCTTCCAAAGTGGACTGAATTCTAGGCAGAGAATAACGCCAGCTCTCAATCTTCTAAGCCTCCATGCCTCTCAAGGACAGCGTCTTACAAATAGGAGCCCTTGCTAAGCTGCATTGAAGAGCGCCACTTCAGACCCTGGGACCTTCTTTGGCAGTGTGTATGGTGTGATCATTCCCATCTTTCTCTGGGCCAAGTCCCTGTCTTACCAGGCTGAGTCAGGGACCTCCTAGGTCCGCACCCCACCTTGCTGAGGTTGCGCTGTGCTTACCATCACTCTCTGGTCTCACCAGCTGACCCTGAGCTCCTCAGGCCCCAGCACCTGCTGGAAGGTCTGGCACATAAATATATGTGGATAATTGAATACATGGAAGAAAAGCACCCCAAGTGCATGGCCAAGGGTGTGTGTGCTTAATCAAACCCCAAACCCAAATACTAACTCCTTAGTGAATTTTTTTTAAAGGAAGCAATTGAAGATGTGTTGACCTGTTATCTTCCCCTCTTCCTTGGAAAGCCCAGGAGGTAGGGGCTGAGGGAGGCGGCAGGGTGGCAGGGCAGGGAGGAGGAAGGATAGAGCTCCAGGCTGCGGGGTGAGCAGGAAAGGGAGCTGGAGGGTCAAGGGTGGCCCCTTCTTCCCCAAGCTGGGCTGTGCTTAGGCCCAGGAGTGTGCCCAGGTCTGGCTTCACCCCCATTTGGCAATGGAGATTGCTCCAGACTGAGCAGCACCCCTCACTTCCTCCTAGTCTTCCCGCCCCTCAGCCTTCGCCCACACCCACACCCACACCCACACCCTACTTCCTTTAGGCCAGTTTACCTGGTGAGCTTCAGGGTGTTCACCTGGCAGTCTTGCTGGCCTTGGGAGATGGGGGAAGAGGAGGAGGAGCTGTTTGTTTCTGCTGTAAATGAGAAGTGTAGGTTCTGGGGGTGCTAATGATGAATGGCTGGAGAAGGGAGCCCCCATGTTCACTTTATAAAGTGCACAGGGATGCTTATTGCCTAGGTTGTGAGACCTGGGCTCCTCCAGGGCAAGGTCCACAACCTATAATGGGTCCGTTCCTAGTATGCAGGAGAGGACCTGGCGTTTTGATGGAGGAGGGATGGAGGAGGTTTGAGAAATAGTTACTAAATTAAATAAAATGAATGAATGAGGGAGCCATGTTTCATACACCTGTGGAGACCACAGAGCAAGAATACTAAAGTCAAGCAGACAGACTGGGTTCAAACCCTTTCCTCCTCTGCCAGGTACTAGCTGTGTTACCTAAAATACTCTGAGCCAAAAAAAAAAAAAAAAAAATACTCTGAGCCTTGGGTTCCTCAAAGAAAAAAATGGAATCCAGGGCAGCACCTGTGGCTAAGTGAGTAAGGCACCAGCCCCAAACACCAAGGTTGGTGGGTTCAAACCCGAACCCTGCCCAACTGCAACAACAACAAAATAGCTGGGCTGGGCAGCACCTGTGGCTCAGTGAGTAGGGCGCCGGCCCCATATACTGAGGGTGGCGGGTTCAAACACAGCCCCAACCAAACTGCAACTACTCAGGAGGCTGAGGCAAGAGAATTGCCTAAGCCCAAGAGCTGGAGGTTGTTGTGAGCTATGACGCCACAGTACTCTACCAAGGGCAACAAAGTAAGACTCTGTCTCTCTAAAAAAAAAAGAGAAAGAAGATAGATGGGCATTGTGGCAGGTGTCTGTAGTCCCAGCTACTCACTAGGGAGGATGAGGCAAGAAAATTGCCTAAGCCCAGGAGCTGGAGGTTGTTGTGATGCCATGGCACTCTACCAAGGGTGACAAAGTGAGACCCTGTCTCTATAAAAAAAAGAAAGAAAGAAAGAAAGAAAAAATGGAAGCCAAAAAATCCTACCTTGCTGATGGGTTTTACATGGAATGTTTGTAGAGCATGTGGTATGTAATAGGCTTAATAGAGGTTCACTATTATTAGTAGTATTGCTTATTAATTCAATAAATATCCATCAAGCACCCACCATGTGCATGATACTTTCTAAGCACTGAACAAAATACACCAAGACCCCTCCATTCTGGCAGAGAAGAGGGACAATAAACACACCAAAAGGGTAAGTGAAGTAGCAATTTAGAAGACGATAAAAGTTATGGGAAAAAAAAAAAGGTGAGGCTCCACGACTCCTTCCTGTAATCCTACCACTCTGGGAGGCCAAGGTAGGTAGATCTCCTGAGCTCGGGAGTTCAAGACCAGCCTGAGCAAGAATGAGACCCCATGTCTACTAAAAATAGAAAAACTAGCTGAGTGTTGTGGTGGGGCCCGTAGTCCCAACTACTTGGGAGGCTGAGGTAAGAGAATCGCTTGAGCCCAAGAGACTGAGATTGCTGTGAGCTGTGATGACACCATGGCGCTCTACCCAGGTTGATAGAGTGGGCCTCTATCTCTAATAATAATAAAAAAAAGAATAGAGTGGGGCAGAGGGGGAAATGACAAGGATGGTTTGCATTGTCATTTTATTATATATATTTAAATTTTATCTATTTATCTTCTTTTTTTCTTTTTCTCAAAACAGTCTCACTCTGTTGCCCTGGATAGAGTGCCACTGGGTCATCATAGCTCACAGCAACCTCCAGTTCTTGGGCTCAGACAATCCTCTGAACTTAGCCTCTCAAATAACTGGGATTCCAGGCACCTGCCACAATACCCTGCTAGTTCTTCTTTTATTTATTTATTTTTTTGAGACAGAGTCTTACTTTGTAGCCCCCCGATAGAGGGCTGTGGTGTCATAGCTCACAGCAACCTCAGACTCCTGGGCTCCAGCAATTCTCTTGCCTCAGCTTCCCAAGGAGCTGGGACTACAGGCACACACCACAACGCCCAGCTATTTTTAGAGATGGGGGTCTCACTCTGGCTCAGGCTGGTCTCAAACTTCTGAGCTCAGGCAACCCACCTGGCCTCCCAAGTGCTAGGATTACAGGTGTGAGCCCCCTCACCCGGCCTACTTTTTCTATTTTTAATAGAGATAGGGGTCTTGCTCTTTCTCAGGCTGGTCTCAAACTTCTGAGCTCAGGCAACCCACCTGGCCTCCCAAGTGCTAGGATTACAGGTGTGAGCCACCTCACCCGGCCTAGTTTTTCTATTTTTAATAGAGATAGGGGTCTTGCTCTTTCTCAGGCTGGTCTCAAACTCCTGAGCTCAAGTGATCCTCCCCCCTTGGCCTCCCAAAGTGCTAGGATTATACGCATTAGCCACCTGGCCTGGCCTATCTATTTGGAGACAGAGTCTTTCTCTGTTGCATAGACTGGAGTGCAGTGGCATGATCATAGCTCAATGCAGCCTGGATTGCGCCTATAAATAGCCACTGCACTCCAGCCTGGTGTGTGTGAGCTACAGGTGCCATGCCTGGCTGCTGAGCTACAGGTGCCATGGACTATTATTTTAAATAGGGTGGTCCTGGGCGGCGCCCGTGGCTCAATGGGTAGGGTACTGGCCCCATATACCAAGGGTGGTGGGTTTGAACCAGGCCCCAGCCAAATTGCAACAAAAAATAGCTGGGCATTATGGTGGACACCTATAGTCCCAGATACTTGGGAGGCTGACGCAAGAGAATCGCCTAAGCCCAGGAGTTGGAGGTTGCTGTGAGCTGTGATGCCATGCATTCTACCGAGGATGATAAAGTGAGACTTTGTCTCTAAAAAATAAATAAATAAATAAATAAGTAAAATAAGGTGGTCCTAGAGGTTTCATTAGAAAAGACTGAGTAAAAATTGGAGAGGAGAGAGCTAGATTATGTGCCAGCAGCTCAGAGAGGAGCATTTGCACAGAATGAACTAGCTGGTGCGAATTTCCCCAGGTTACATGCACCTGGGTGGTTGGAATGGAGTGAGCCAGGGAGAGTGACAAGAGATGAAGTCCGAGGTCAGGTGGCCAGATCATCAGGACATCTCCAGCCTTCGTGAGCCTGGCTTTTAATCCAAGTGAAGAGGAGCTTCTGCAGAGTTATAAACAGAGAAGCGACATGATCCAGTGAATTTTTTTTTTTTTTTTTAGAGACAGAGTCTCACTTTGTTGCCCTACGTAGAGTGCTGTGGCATCACAGCTCACAGCAACTTCCAGCTCTTGGACCTCAGCCTCCCGAGTAGCTGGGACTATAGGCGTCCACAACAACACCGGGCTATTTTTTGTTGCAGTTTGGCCGGGGCCAGGTTCCAACCCACCACCCTTGGTATATGGGGCCGGCGCCCTACCCACTGAGCCACAGGTGCCGCCCAATCCAATGTATTTTAAAGGGCCAACCCCAGCTGCCGGGTTAAGCACAGACTGAGGGGAGGGAGAGAGGCAGGGAGAATCCAGTGCTGGGTGCCAAGTGGTAGCAGTGACAGTGGCAAGTGATTTGGATTCTGGATTTATTATTATCGTTATTATTATTATTATTATTATTATTTTGCAGTTTCTGGCCAGGGCTGGGTTTGAACCTACCACCTCCGGCATATGGGGCCAGTGCCCTATTCCTTTGAGCCACAGGTGCCGCCCATTCTGGATTTATTTTGAAAGTGGAGCCAGCTTTGATTTCCTGAGACATTGGGTATAGAGTGTGAGAAAGTGAGAGCCAAAGGTGGCGATAAGCTTTTGAGCCTGAACAAATGGAGTGAGCTGCCACCAATGGAGATGGTGCATTGCTGCAAATGAAACAGGTTTAGTGGATGAGGTGGGGAAGTCAGGAGTTCGATTTTGGACGTATCGAGATGTAGATGTCAGTTAGACACACATGAAGGTAGCTAACAAGCAGCTGGATATTTGAGATTAGACTTGTGGATGTGAATTTGGGAGCTGTCAGTAGTGCAGCGACTCTTTTTTCTACGCTCTCTTGGTTCTCATGCCCTCCAACGAGCAGGGGTGATTCTCCCAGATTGACAAAAAGAAAATTCTGTGGAGCATATATATCCCAAAGAGTTAAAGCAGGTATTCAAAAAAAATACTCATATATGAATGTTCACAGCAGTATTATTCACAACCGCAAAGGTAGAAACAACCCCAGTTGTCCATAACTTGGTGAATGAATATAGAAAATATGTTCTACTCATACAATGAAATATTGCGCAGCCATATAGAGGAATGGACTGATATATGCTACAAGGTGGATGAATCTTGAAAAGAGAACATTGTGCTATGTGGAAGAAATGCCACATATTGTATGATCATTCACATGAAATGTCCAGAAGAGGTTGACCCATCAGGACAGAAAGCAGATAAGGTGTTTCCAGGGGCTGGAATGCAAGAATGAGGAGTGAATATTTATTTATTTATTTTTGAGACAGAGCCTCAAGCTGTTGCCCTGGGTAGAGTCACAGCTCACAGCAACCTCCAACTCCTGGGCTCAAGCGAGTCTCCTGTCTCCATCTACCAAGTAACTGGGACTACAGGCGCCTGCCACGACGCCCGGCTATTTTTTGGTTGCAGCCATCATTGTTGTTTGGCGGGCCTGGGCTGGATTCGAACCCACCAGCTCAGATGTATGTGGCTGGCACCTTAGCCGCTTGAGCCACAGGCGCTGAGCCAGGAGTGAGTATTTAATGGGTTCAGGTATACTGTGAATATACTAAAAGCCACTGAATTGTGTACTCTAAAATGGTTAACTTAACGGCTGGGTGCAATGGCTCACACCTGTAATCCTAGCACTCTGGGAGGCCAAGGTGGGCGGACCGCTTGAGCTCTGGAATCAGAGACCAGCCTGAGCAAGAGTAAGACCCCGTCTCTACTAAAAATAGAAAAACTAGTTGGGCATGCTGGTGCATACCTGCAGGCACTCTACCCAGGGCAATAGAGTAAGAGTCTGTCTCAAAAAAAAAAGATTGACTTTATGTTTAAGATTGTCTCAATCTTAAAAAGAGAGAGAAACAACTCTGTGAAGAACCTAATACTGGCTCCTGATACTCAGCACTGTGCAGACGCTGAGTGATAGATAGTGAAGAGGCCTATTACTCCTGGACTGTGACCAGCTTTCACAGCTTCTCCACCTGGTGCGAGAAGAATAACCCAGAGAAAGGTCGGGTTAGGGCAACTGGATTTCCCAAACTCCAAACCAGGAAATCTGGTCTGACAGGCATGGGGTTCACATCTTAGATCAGCCCTGCTGGGCAAACCTGTGGCTGGGGTGGTGCCGCTGTCAGAGAGAACCTGCACTGTGGCTGGGGTGGTGCCGCTGTCAGAGAGAACCTGCACTGTGGCTGGGGTGGTGCCGCTGTCAGAGAGAACCTGCACTGTGGCTGGGGTGGTGCCGCTGTCAGAGAGAACCTGCACTGTGGCTGGGGTGGTGCCGCTGTCAGAGAGAACCTGCACTGTGGCTGGGGTGGTGCCGCTGTCAGAGAGAACCTGCACTGTGGCTGGGGTGGTGCCGCTGTCAGAGAGAACCTGCACTGTGGCTGGGGTGGTGCCGCTGTCAGAGAGAACCTGCACTGTGGCTGGGGTGGTGCCGCTGTCAGAGAGAACCTCCACTGTGGCTGGGGTGGTGCCGCTGTCAGAGAGAACCTCCACTGTGGCTGGGGTGGTGCCGCTGTCAGAGAGAACCTGCACTGTGGCTGGGGTGGTGCCGCTGTCAGAGAGAACCTGCACTGTGGCTGGGGTGGTGCCGCTGTCAGAGAGAACCTGCACTGTGGCTGGGGTGGTGCCGCTGTCAGAGAGAACCTGCACTGTGGCTGGGGTGGTGCCGCTGTCAGAGAGAACCTGCACTGTGGCTGGGGTGGTGCCGCTGTCAGAGAGAACCTGCACTGTGGCTGGGGTGGTGCCGCTGTCAGAGAACCTGCACTGTGGCTGGGGTGGTGCCGCTGTCAGAGAGAACCTCCACTGTGGCTGGGGTGGTGCCGCTGTCAGAGAACCTGCACTGTGGCTGGGGTGGTGCCGCTGTCAGAGAGAACCTGCACTGTGGCTGGGGTGGTGCTGCTGTCAGAGAACCTGCACTGTGGCTGGGGTGGTGCCGCTGTCAGAGAACCTGCACTGTGGCTGGGGTGGTGCCGCTGTCAGAGAGAACCTGCACTGTGGCTGGGGTGGTGCTGCTGTCAGAGAACCTGCACTGTGGCTGGGGTGGTGCTGTCAGTGCTGTCAGAGAACCTGCACTTCCGGGTTTTTTCTGCTTGAGAAGGAAGAAGCTGGAGCCACCAAGCTGGCTTCTGGGAGCTTCCGAGTTTAACCATTCAGGGCCAAGTCTGGAAGGGACTTTAAACATTATGTTTGAAAGGGCGGCGCCTGTGGCTCAAAGGAGTAGGGCTCCGGCCCCATATGCAGGAGGTGGCGGGTTCAAACCCAGCCCCGGCCAAAAACTGCAAAAAAAAAAAAAAAAAAAAATATTATGTATGAGGAGGCCGGGTGTGGTGGCTCATGCCTGTAATCCCAGCACTCTGAAAGGACAAGGCAGGTGGATTGTCTGAGCGCACAGATTGGAGATCAGCCTGAGCAAGAGTGAGACCCCATCTCTAAAACTACCGTGTTTCCCCAAAAATAAGACAGTGTCTTATTTTAAGGTGTGCTCCCAAAGATGTGCTAGGTCTTATTTTCAGGGGACATCTTATCTTTCCTGTAAGTAGGTCTTATTTTCGGAGGATGTCTTATTTTCGGGGAAACAGGGTAGCTGGGCTGGGCGGTGCCTGTGGTTCAGTGGGTAGGGCGCCGGCCCCATATACCGAGGGTAATGGGTTCGAACCCAGCTCCAGCTAAACTGCAACAAAAAATAGCTGGGTGTTATGGTGGTTGCCTGTAGTTCCAGCTACTCAGAAGGCTGAGGCAAGAGAATCGCCTAAGCCTAAGAGCTGGAGGTTGTTGTGAGGCATGACACTACGGCACTCTACCAAGGGTGACAAACTGAGACTCTGTCTCTAAAAAAACAAAAAATAAATAAAACTAGATCTGGTTTATTGTAACCTCAATGAATCCCCAACAATAATAAATAAATAAATAAATAATAAAATTAGTCTCAGTGCCTGTGGCTCAAGTGGCTAAGGCACCAGCCGCATACACCTGAGCTGATGAGTTCGAATCCAGCCTGGGCTCTCCAAACAACAATGTCGGCTGCAACCAAAAAATAGCCGGGCGTTGTGGTGGGCGCCTGTAGTCCCAGCTACTTGGGAGGTGGAGGCAGGAGAATCACTTGAGCCCAGGAGTTGGAGGTTGCTGTGAGCTGTGACACCCCAGGACTCTACTGAAGGTGACAAAGTGAGACTGTCAGAAAAAAAGAAGAAAAAGATTATGTATGAGGAAATGGAAGCTTCAAGAAGAGAAAGACCTTCTGCCAAGTCACATAGCCAGTTAATGGCCGGGCTGGGATGGAGAGGAAAGGAACCATTTCTCTAGCACCTACTCTATATCCAGGAGCTTCACCCTGCAAAGCAGGTGTTAGTAACAACTCCCTTCTGCTGATGAGATTCAGAGAGGCTTAGAGACTGGCCGACATCACACAGCTGGTAAAAGGCAGGATGTCTATTAATATAGAGCTATAAAATGCCATGAAGGCTATGTTAAAAAAAAAATAAACAGATAGAGCTATATTTGACTTTTTAACAATCTGCAATTCCTCCTGGGCCCTTACCTGACTTGTTCACATAGGTATCCCCAATGCCTGGTATTGAGGAATATTCAAACATCATTTAATGAAAGAATGAATGAGTCATACCATGCTGTTTCCACTCTACCACACCTCCATCCAAGATTCATTCTGTTCCAAGTTAACATTCTGGGACTGTCATAGATGGGTTGTTGCCATGGTAACCAAACTTTTGAAACTTTCAGAAATAAGGGCTGCAGGCAATCCAGGACAAAAGGGCTGACCCTTCTCTTTCTAAACCAGTTAAGGCTTCTCTGTCCAAGCTGACAGGGTTAAGGCAAAGGAGCAAAGAGCCAGGAGAGATTTCCTAATGATGTTATTGACCAAGGACCCCTTTGTTCTCGCACCCGTGCCACCTTCACCACTGATCCATGATTTCCAAAATGATATCTAGCTCCCTCTCTCCCTTCTTTCCTTCCTTCATCCCATCCTAAAAAGGGGGGAGGGGTTAGATATATTGCATGTACTGCTTTTATACAATAGCAAATTAAGTGGTAACTAAATTATTAACCCCATTTACTATATTAATACATCAACAATTATAAAGCTACCATCAGAGCTTTGGATGGGCCAGAGATGATTACCATTACTCCACTGAGATGATAGCATTTTAGCCCAGAGTAGTTTTTTTAGAGATGGAGGTCTCACTCTTTCTTAGGCTGGACTCAAACTCCTGAGCTCAAGCAGTCCACTCGTTTTGGCCTCCCAGTGTGCTGGGATTATAGGCATGAGCCACTATGCCCAGCCTAGGACCACCAAAGTTTGCTAGTTAGTGTATACCTATCTAGGCTTCTTGAAATGTTGAAAATAGCTTCTTAAGACCATTCCAAACAAAATAAGAAATGAAAATGAGGAAATAACCATAGCTACAAAGAACCTTAAAAGGATAGTGCTTATTATGCAAATAAATGGGGAGGCCTGAGCTAGATGGGTGGTTTTCCAAGAAATATAAATTACAAAAATTGGGGCGGCGCCTGTGGCTCAGTCGGTAAGGCGCCGGCCCCATATACCGAGGGTGGCGGGTTCAAACCCGGCCCCGGCTGAACTGCAACCAAAAAATAGCCGGGCGTTGTGGCGGGCGCCTGTAGTCCCAGCTACTCGGGAGGCTGAGGCAAGAGAATCGCTTAGGCCCAGGAGTTGGAGGTTGCTGTGAGCTGTATGATGCCACGGCACTCTACCCGAGGGCCATAAAGTGAGACTATGTCTCTACAAAAAAAAAAAAAATTACAAAAATTGATCCTTAAAGACAATTAAATGCTAAACAGACCAAATATCACCAAAGAAAATGAAGCTGTTATCAAGGAACTATTCACCCACCAACAAAGGAAAACAAGTCTAAACAAATCCTCGGGTGAATCCAATCAAACTTTAAGGTGTCATGGATAAAAATGTCATTGGAATGGTTCAAGATCTAAGAAATAATAGAAATAAACCACTATATGTATTGAGTCCCTATGTACCAGATGTGGTTCTAAGTGTTGTATTTTGTTTACTCTCGTAATAATCCTATGAAGAAGATAAATTATAGTCTTCATTTTATATTTATTTATTTATTTTTGAGACAGAGTCTCACTTTGTTGCCCCTGGTAGAGTGCTATGGCATCATAGCTCACAGCAACCTCAAACTCTTGGGCTTAATGGATTCTCTTGCCTTAGCTTCCCAAGTAGCTGGGACTACAGGTGCCCATCACAACGCCTAGCTATTTTTTTTGTTGTTGTTGTTTAGTTGGCTCAGGCCAGTTTTGAACCCACCAGCCCCAGAGCATATGGCTGGCCCCAAATTACTCTTATAAATATTGTGCTAATATTCAACTCTGTCAAAGATAACAGAAGTGAGGAACACTTCTCACCAGTTTCATTTGTGACTACAATAGCAAAAATTCTTTTTTTTTTTGAGACAGAGTCTCAAGCTGTCGCCCTGGGTAGAGTGCTGTTGCGTCACAGCTCACAGCAACCTCCAAATCTTGGGCTCAAGTGATTCTCTTGCCTCAGCCTCCCAAGTAGCTGGGACTACAGGTGTCTGCCATAACGCCCTGCTATGTTTTGGTTTCAGTTGTCATTGTTGATTTTAGCTGGCCCGGGCTGGGTTCGTACACGCTATCCTTGGTGTATGTGGCCAGCGCCCTACCAACTGAGCTACAGGCGCTGCCAACAATAGCAAAAGTTCTAAATACCCAGCTGCTCAGGAGGCTGAGGCAAGAGAATCGCTTAAGCCCAGGAGTTGGAGGTTGCTGTGAGCTGTATGATGCCATGGCACTCTACCAAGGGCCATAAAGTGAAACTCTGTCTCTACAAAAAAAAAAAAAAAAAGTTATAAATAAAATATTAGCAAATAAAATCCAACAGCACACTTAAAAACAGCCAGGCACTGTGGCGCGCCTGTAGTCCCAGCTACTTGGGAGGCGGAGGCAGGAGAATCACTTGAGCCCAGGAGTTGGAGGTTGCTGTGAGCTGTGATGCCACAGCACTTTACCCAGGACAACAGCTTGAGGCTCTGTCTCAAAAAAAAAAAAAAAAAAAAATCCAACAGCACATAAAATAAATTATATATCTCAACAAAGCAGGGCATGCCAAGAATGCAAAGACAATTCAATATGAGGAATACTATAGCCTAGGCCCTAGTAACTCATGCCTGTAACCCTAGCACTCTGGGAGGCCAAGGCAGGTGGATTGCTTGAGCTCACAGGTTGGAGACCAGCCTGAGCAAAAGTGAGACCCTGTCTGTATTAAAAATTAAAAACTGAGGCAAGAGGATCACCTGAGCCCAAGAGTCTGAGGTTGCTGTGAGCTATGACACCACATCACTCTACCAAGGGCAACAAAGTGAGACTCTGTCTCAAACAAACACAAAAAAAGGACTACTATATTGGGTGGTGCCTGTGGCTCAAGGGGTAGGGCGCCAGTCCCATATGCCGGAGGTGGCGGGTTCAAACCCAGCCCCGACCAAATAAACCAAAAAAAAAAAAAAAAAAAAGGACTACTATAATATTAATATTATTTACCATATTGTTAAATCATAGGGAAAAAAGTATGACTATTTCATAGATCCTGAAGAGGTAGTTGATAAAATTCAAAATCTATATATGATTTTTTTCTTTTTTCGGACAGAGTATCATTCTGTTGCCCTGGGTAGAGTGCTATGGCATCATAGCTCAAACTCCTGAGCTCAAGTGATCCACCTGCCCAGGCCTCCAAAAGTGCTAGGATTACAGGCATAAGCCATTGAGGCTAGCCTCTATATAAGATTTAAAAAGAAAATTTCGGGCGGCGCCTGTGGCTCAGTTGGTAAGGCGCCGGCCCCATATACTGAGGGTGGAGGGTTCAAACCCGGCACCGGCTGAACTGCAACCAAAAAATAGCCGGGCGTTGTGGCGGGTGCCTGTAGTCCCAGCTACTCGGGAGGCTGAGGCAGGAGAATCGCTTAAGCCCAGGAGTTGGAGGTTGCTGTGAGCTGTGTGAGGCCACGGCACTCTACCAAGGGCCATAAAGTGAGACTCTGTCTCTACAAAAAAAAAAAAAAAAAAAAAAAGAAAGAAAATTTCTGGCTGAGCTTGGTGGTTTGCGCCTATAATCCTAGCACTCTGGGAGGCTGAGGTGGGTGGATCAACTTAGCTTAGGAGTTTGAGACCAGCCTGAGTAAAGTGAGAACCCGTCTCTACTAAAAATAGAAAAACTAACTAGGTGTTGTGCTAGGCACCTGTTATTCCAGCTACTTGGGAGGCAGAAGCAAGAGGATCAGATCACTTCAGCCTAGAAATTTGTGGTTGCTGTGAGCTATGATGCCATAGTACTCTACTCAGAATGACTGAGTGAGATTCTTGTCTCAAATTAAATAAAGATGGGCGGCGCCTGTGGCTCAGTGGGTAGGGCGCCGGCCCCATCTACGGAGAGTGGCGGGTTCAAACCCGGCCCCAGCCAAACTGCAACAAAAAATAGCCAGGCGTTGTGGCGGGCGCCTGTAGTCCCAGCTACTTGGGAGGTGGAGGCAAGAGATCGCTTGAGCTCAGGAGTTGGAGGTTGCTGTGAGCTGTGATGCCACAGCACTCTATCTGGGGCAACAGCTTGAGGCTCTGTCTCATGAAATAAATAAATAGGCTCGGTGCCTGTTGCTCAAGCGGCTAAGGCACCAACCACATACACCTGAGCTGATGGGTTCGAATCCAGCCCAGGCCGGCCAAACAAGATAGCTGCAACCAAAAAATAGCAGGGTGTTATGGCAGGCATCTGTAGTCCCAGCTACTTGGGAGGCAGAGGCAGGAGAATTGCTTGAGTCCAGGAGTTGGAGGTTGCTGTGAGCTATGATACCACGGCACTCTACCCAGGGCAACAGCTTGAGGCTCTGTCTCGAAAATAAATAAATTAATTAATTAAATGAAATTAAAGAAAGAAAGAAACAGAAAATTTCTTAGCAATCAAAATGGAAAAATAGGTGGCGCCTGTGGCTCAGTGAGTAGGGCGCCGGCCCTGTATGCCAAGGGTGGTGGGTTCAAAACCAGCCCCAGCTGAACTGCAACCAAAAAATAGCCGGGCATTGTGGCGGGCGCCTGTAGTCCCAGCTACTCGGGAGGCTGAGGCAGGAGAATCGCCGAAGCCCAAGAGCTAGAGGTTGCTGTGAGTCCTGCGACATCATGGCACTCTACCGAGGGAGATAAAGTGAGACTCTGTCTCTACAAAAAAAAAAAAAAAAAGGAAGACTATTTCCTTAAAATATAATTATACATACACACATATACATACATACCTCAAGCCAGAAAAACAACATGTAATGATAAAATATTAAAAGTGTTCTCTTTTTTAGACAAAGTCTCAGTTTGTTGCCCTGGGTAGAGTGCCGTGGCGTCAATAGCTCACAGCAACCTCCAACTCTTGGGCTCAAGAGATCCTCTTGACTCAGTTTTCCTATTTTTTTTTTTTTTTTGAGACAGAGCCACAAACTGTCGCCCCAGGTAGAGTGCTGTGGCGTCACAGTTCACAGCAACCTCCAACTCCTGGGCTCAAGTGATTCTCCTGCCTGCACCTCTCAAGTAGCTGGGACTACAGGTGCCTACCACAATGCCCAGGTATTTTTTTTTTTTTTTTTGGTTGCAGCAGTCATTGTTGTCTGGCAGCCCCAGGCTGTATTCGAACCAGCCAGCTCAAGTGTATGTGTCAGGCACCTTAGTGGGTTGAGCCAAAGTTTGAGTCCAGTTGCTTGACCCCAGTTTTCCTATTTTTTTTTTTTTTTTTTAGAGACAAAGTCTCACTGTACCGCCCTTGGGTAGAGTGCCATGACGTCACACATCTCACAGCAACCTCTAACTCTTGGGCTTACGCGATTCTCCTGCCTCAGCCTCCGGAGCAGCTGGGATTTGGCCAGGACTGGGTTTGAACCCGCCACCCTCGGCATATGGGGCCAGCGCCCTACTCACTGAGCCACAGGTGCCGCCCCAGTTTTTCTATTTTTAATAGAGATGGGGGTCTTGCTTTTTGCTCAGGCTGGTCTCGAACTTGTGAGCTTAAGCAATCCACCTGCCTTGGCCTCCCAGAGTGCTAAGATTATAGGTGTGAGCCACTAAGCCAGGCCTTAAATATTAAAAGCATTCTCATTAAAGTCGGGAAAAAATAGTCTATTCAATACCATCACTTTAATTTAAAATTGTCCCAGAGGTATTTGGCAATGTAATTGAACCAATAAACAAAAAAGAGGTATAAATATTGGAGAAAAAGAGTCACAATAATTATTTATAAACAATATAATATATTAGAAAATCTAAGAAATTCAACTAAGAGAATTCAGTAATGTCTATGTACAAATTTAATTTATAGGCCTGGCACAGTGGCTCACACCTGTAATCCTAGCACTCTGGGAGGCTAAGGTGCAAGGATCACTTGAGGTCAGGAGTTCAAGACCAGCCAGAGCAAAATGAAACCCACCCTCTGTACTGAAAATCGAAAAAAATTAGCCAGGCATGGTGGTGGCACGTGTAGTCCCAGTTACTTGGGAGACTAAGGCAAGAGGCTTGTTTGAGCCAGGCATTCAAGGTTGCAGTGAGTTGTGATGATGCCACTCCAGCCCCGGCAATCGAGATCCTGTCTCAGAAAATGCACAAACAAACAAATAAACAAATAAAAGATTATGCAATAAATCATTCTGGGAATATTGAGTAGCCATCTGGAAACAAATGTATTTGTATCCTGGCATTACTTACACTAAGTTTCAAAAGGCTCAGAGATATAAATCTAAAACATGAACCCATAAAAGTATCAGATTAAAAATATTATAATTTTGCAGTGAGATAGGCTTATTTAAGCATGACTCAAAACTCAGAGGTCATCAACTCTGACCACCAATACAAATTTTAAATTTTTCCATGGAAAAAATTATTAAAGTCAAAAGGCAACAAACTTGACAATAATATATGCAACCTATATGACAGACTTCCACAGCACAAAAAGAACTCCTGTAAATCAAAGTGCAAAGGATTAAAATCCTATAGAAAAACAGTCATAGAATACGAACAAAGAATTCACAAAGGAGGAAATTAACATGGCTCTTAGGCCAGGCCCCCTGGTTTACACCTATAATCCCAGCACTCTGGGAAGTGGAGGTAGGTAGATTGCTTGAGCTCCCGAGTTGGAGACCTGGAGACCGTCCTGAGAAGAAGAAGATCCCCATCTCTATTAAAATAGAAAAACTAGCAGCTACAACGCAGATGACATTTCTAAATTTTTTTTTTTTTTTGGTTGTTGTTTGTTTTTTGAGACACAATCTCACTATGTTGCCCTCAGTAGAGTGCTGTAGTATCACAGCTGACAGCAACTTTCAGTTCTTGGGCTCAAGCCATTCTCTTGCCTCTGTCTCCCAAGTAGTTGAGACTACAGGCGCCCGCCACAACACCCAGCTATTTTTTGTTGTTGTTGCAGTTGTCATTGTTGTTCTAGCTGCCTGGGCTGGGTTTGAACCTGCCAGTCCCAGTATATGTGGCCAGCGCTGAAACCACTGAGCTATGGGCACTGAGCCAACCCTTACAAATATGTTAAGTGAAAGAAGCCAGACATAAAAAGCTACTTCTGATGGGATTCCATTCCCGTGAAATGTCCAGAATAGACACATCCACAGAGACAGAAAGCAGATTTGTACTAGGTTGTCAGGGGCTGGCTGGAGAGGGAGTGACTGCTAATGAGTACAGGGATTCTTTTGGGGGGAGGTGGAAGTGTTCTAGAATTACTTAATGGTGATGGTTGTACAACTTTGGGAATATACCACACCTCACTGAATTGTATATGTTAAAATGATACATTTAATGGTATATGAATTATACCTCAGAAATAAATAGATAAATAAATGGAAAGAGTCAAAACTCCCATGCTGATCAGTAGTGGGATCGCGCCTGTGAATAGCCACTGCACTCCAGCCTGGGCAACATAGTGAGACTCCATCTCTAAAAATAAATAAATAAATAAATAAATAAATAAAAGAGCCCAGAAATCTGGATCTTTGTGAGAGATCTCTTGATAGCTTTCATGTCAGCTTAAGTCTTGAGCAAGCAAATCAAACTAGGGTTTGGCCTATCAGCCACAGTTTGGGGCCACCTCTTCCCAGCATCTCTCCCTCATGGGGGCTGCTCCTTCTTCCTCAGTTCTTGCCCCTTTGGAGACAGCCCTGGGTTTCTTCAAGAATATCTATTTTTTTTTAAAAGACTAGTCAGTGGCAGGTGGCACCTGTGGCTCAGTGAGTAGGGCGCCAGCCCCATATACTGAGGGTGGTGGGTTCGAACCTGGCCCCAGCCCAAACTGCAACAATAAAAATAACAACAAATTAGCTGGGTGTTGTGGCAGGTGCCTGTAGTCCCATACTCGGGAGGCTGAGGCAAGAGAATCACTTAAGCCCAAGAGCTGAAAGTTGCTGTGAGCTGTGATGCCACAGCACTCTACTGAGGGTAACAAAGTGAGACTCTGGCTCTAAAAAAAAAAAAAAAGAAAGAGAGACTAGTCAGTGGGGAAGTGAGAAGGGAGAAATGTCTCACAATGTTTTAAAGACACCCCCCCTCCTTTGAAGCTCTTGTCTCTCACTGACCATGTTAGACCCAGATGTCTGCTCTATTTTCCTTTCCCCTCAAGTCCCTGCCTCTGTTCTGGGTGTTTCTAATGCCCAGGCACATGGTCCATACAACAATCCACCTGTCTGCTCAATTCCTTGACTTCCGCCTCAGCCCATCTGCAGGGCTAAAACTGAGAGCTTAGTTATTAGGTTCTGGGTAGCCCTTTCTCTCACTGTAGTCTTCCACTTTCCAGCTGTTTGCTTGTTGTCTTTCCACCTCGAGGTGATCTTTGACTCCTGTCTTCACATCCTTCCCAGTGTGGATTCCATAATTCCCCACCTTGCCCACTCTCGTGACAGCATCCTAACTTCTCTTGACACTGTCTCTCTGTTGTCCCTGCCTCAAAGCTCCAACTCAGGGTCTGTCTGATTATCCTTCTGCTGGGCTACACCCGGTCCTGAGCCATGCTGGAGAAAATCTTGTCACTACAGAATCCAGTACCATGAATTCAGGGACATCAACCACAATCGAGCCCTCCAGCACTGAGCTGGTTAATACTCGACTCTCCTTACTAGCTTGCCCTCTGATCCCCACAGTAGCTACTAAAAATTGACCTCACCTTCTGTTTTACTCAGAAACTGGAAGCCTTCAGACGGCACCTCTGGCAACATCTTGCCACCAACGTGTCATCTGATTGCACTCACCTATGGACTCCAGAAGGGAAGGTGTGTTCTTTTTCCACCCAAGCCTAGTCCTCCCCACTGAGCTGAATTCCACCCTCTGAATTCCACCTCTGGCTGCTGGATGATCTCTTGGGCTTCTTCCATCTCTCGCTGATGATTCCTTGCCAAGAGCAAACCAGAATCCTCATGTCTGCCTCCCTCTCCTAACCTTCCTTCTTTTCTAGCAACTGGCCTGGCTCCCCACCCCCACCCCACCCCGGCTGGCCCTAGCACTTCTGGGAAGAGCTGTCTGTATCACTGCTTCAGTTTCAGTTTCATCAATTTCAGTTTCCGTTTCATTTCCACACCACTGATTCCTCAGATTCTGAGGCTTCTACTCCCAGATTCCTCTGAAACTTTTCTTTCCGGTCACCCACAATCTCCTTGTTCCCGAGTCTGACGGACACTTCTAAGTCATCAGCTTCTGCAGCTCCTCTGCGGCCCCCACTGGCTGCAGCCCAGCCCTGTGGCAGGTAATGATGTAGAGAGCTCTGCGGAAACTCATGGGCAGGGCGGCTATGAGTCCCTGAAGGAGGTGACACTGGGGCAGAGCACAAAAGGACAAGTAGAAGTTGGCCAGGAAGAGAAGGGGAATAAGAGCATTTGTGAAAGTGGAAGGAACCCCAGAAGTTGTGAAATCGCTGCCAGACGGCGTTCCTGAGGTTGAACTGGGAGGCCGATTAGGCAGGACTTCCACGGTCCTATTACCTGCTTGTTCGGATTTCATTCTGCAGGCAAAGGGGAGCCACCGACTGTCCTAAAGGAGGAACTAGTAAACTTTTTATGTAAAAGAAGCCATAGAAAATATTTTGGACTCTTGGAACTTCTCAACTCGACCATTATAGCACAGAAACAGCTACAGATAATGTATAAATAAGTCTGGCTTAATAAAACTTATTTTTATTAAGTTTTCAATAAAACTTTGTACTAGTCTCACTTTTCTCCAACTACTTACAAATGTAAAAACTCTTCTTTGCTCATGGGCTAAAAACAGGCAGTAGGCTGGATGTGGCCCATAGGCTGGAGGTTGCCAACTCCTGATCCACAGCAAGGGAGTTTAGAATGTGTTTAGAACTGGGTACCAGAATGAGCAGGAGCAACCGAGCCAGCCAGCCAAAGGGACTGGCAAGCAGGCCGTGGCAGCAACCTGGGAACAACTGAGGATGGAGCTAAGTGAGTGGATTAGGGAGATGCTGTGCAGGGGCTTGGAACTCTCCAGCACCACCCCCCAATAAGGAGGAGAAGTAAACGGGCCTGGTGCTTTTCTTTCGTACCTCACTCTCACCAGAAAAGCGTGGCCCTTCAAAGCTTGGGTAGTAGGAGTGGGTAATCACCACTGTCTCCACCAAGAGAATATTCTCACACTCATTCTGGATAGATCTCCCCCAAAAACAAATGCGAGGGGTTCTGCCTTATCATGAGCTCCCTAGGGGTCTGGAGACTCTCCCTTCTTTGGGTCTGTGGTTCCCAATCCTCGGCAGGCAAAGAACAGACCTTTAGCAGCATGGAGGTCTAGGACCTGAGACCCCAGGGGTTCAATGGATGCTGAAATCATGAAGAAAGAAAGTGGGAAAGAATAGCGGTGGAGAGAGACAGTGCGGGTGTGATCTGGGGCTGGAGAAGAATGCCCAGGAAGATAGCAGGTGATGAAGCTGTGAGGTTTGAGGATGGAGAGAGGGACAGTGGTTAGGAAGACTCCTACCCCACCTCCAGCCATTTGGTGCATGGAGCTTGGGAGGAACAGTCCCCACTGAAGGGCAGAAAGGAAGCAGTGTCCTCAGAGAAGATGTGGGTAAGCAGAGGGTGGGGACATAGAGGGCTTTGCTGAGGACATGTGAGGCATTTAGCAGATGAGAAGGGCTGTGGGACTGGGTCAGATCAGGGGATGTTCAGAGCCCGGTGGGGTCAGGCACCCAGGCAATAACAGGTGATCTGGGAGACAGGATCTTTGGGCAGCAAAGAACAACATGGGCTCTTGTCCTGTAAATGTTGCTTGGACTCCTCTTCTCAGCTGGAGCTCTTGCCACACAGGAACTAGCCCAATCCTATGCTCTGGAAATCCCTCTGTCGAAGAGTCCCAGTTACATCCTCACCTCCAGCCTCTCCACAGAGTTCCTGCCTGCTGTGTGATTGCCTGTCCAACAAAAATAGAAGGCCTGAACCCTCAAACTTGTTGTCCCAGAAAATGGAACTGCCATCCACTTCATCCTAGAAACTTCTATTTCCTGTGCCCTCTCTGTTCTACCCAACACCATGTGCCAACAGCCCCAGATTCAAGACGTAGCAGGGCCCAGGCCGTGTTCCTGCTGCGGGGCCCCTGCCCTGCCCTTGCTCACTCAGCTTCGTGGCCAGGCTCCCCGCTGCCGCGTCCATCCTCCTGCAGGAGCAGCCAGAGTGAACTTTCCAAGGTGCACCTCAGAACAAACTCCTCCCCCCTTTTAGTTTCCCCAAAGTTTTGCAAAAGATCCCCAAATCCAGGGCAAGCGTCTGTGGCTCAAAGGAGTAGGGCGCTGGCCCCATATACTGGAGGTGGAAGGTTCAAACCTGGCCCCAGCCAAAAACTGCAAAAAAAAAAAAAAAAAAAAAAAAACCAAAAAAGATCCCCAAATCCATAGCCAAGTCCTGGAGGATTGGCAGCTCCCCGCTTCACCCCATCTCCCTGGTCCTCCTGGTCCTCCCGAAACTCTCATGTGGACTCTGCTCCACTAAGCTGGTGGCCCTGCCCTAAATAGTCCTTCCTCCATGCCACCTCCTCCACCTGCTCTGGTTTTCTCTGTAGAAACCCCCACTACCCAACATGCTGCTATTTCCTCATTTATTTGATGATTGTTCTTTCTCCACTAGAATGGGGTCCATGGGAGACATGGGCAAAATGCCACCTTCTTCACTGCTGTATCCCCTCACTTCAAACCGCACCCAGCTTATACAAAGTAGGGGCTTAATAAATATTTGTTGAACAAATACATACACCAAGGAGCCTATTTTATTTTATATGGACCTCAAGAGCTTGTTCTGAAAGTCAGAAGCTGAATTTATGTATTCCTGCTTTAGCAATTCTAATTCTCCCCAAGGCAATTAATCCTCTGTATTAGGCGGGAGTTGAGGCGGAGCAGCAAGGAAGAGCATATCAATGAATATTTTCTTTTTTGTTGGTACCAGTCTTGAGCAGGGCAGGGAGACAGCACATGTTTCTCAGCATAATTATAGACATATTCTTTTTGTAAAGGGCAAGAACATCACTCTGTCTTCCATGGCATTAGTTTCTGTTGTCTCTGAAAAGAGGAACCGGGCAGGAACGCAGCCACTCCTGGATTGCATTTTGGAGTCCAGGGACTGGGTGCACATCAGTTATCCTTTGGCTAAAAGCTGGTGGGATGGGAGAAGCCGTACTGAATTTCAGCTTCAGGAATAAGATGGGTCATTGAAAAAATAAAGATATCTGAAGTAGGGAGGGATGGATGCTTTCAAGAGAGAAGGAGCTTGGCTGGGTGCAGTGGCTCATGCCTGTAATCCTAGCGCCCTGGGAGGCCAAGGCAGGTGGATTGCTTGAGTTCAGGAGTTGAAGACCAGCCTGAGCAAGAGTAAGACCCCAACTCTACTAAAAACAGAAAAATTAGTAGGGCATTTGGCAGGCACCTGTAATTCCAGATGCTCAGGAGGCTGAAGCTTGGATCGCTTGAGCCCAGGAATTTGAGGTTGCTGTGAGCTGTGACACCATGGCACTCTACCAAAGGGCAACAGAGTGAGATTCTCTCTCATAATAATAATAATAATAAAAGAAAAATGTACAGAATCTTGAAAGAAATAGAAAAATGACAAACCCAATGGAAACCTGGGCAACTAATATGAAAGTGTGATTTGTACCGGAAAGGATCCCAATTCCCAGTAAATGTATAAAGAGATGGTCAATGTCTCTAGAAATGAGAGGATGCAAATGTTATGGACTGGATTGTGTCCTCTTGAAAAACATGTGCTTCAGTCCTACCCTCCAGTGCCTTGGGCCTTGAAATGTGACCTTTTGGGCATGCAGGTCTTCACGGACGTAATTAGGAAAGGTGAGGTCATCCTGGAGGAGAGTGGACCCCAATCTGATAGGGCATCCTCATTGGCCAGTGGAGTCAGATGCACAGAGAGAAGGCCAGGTGAAGAGGAAGGATCAGAGAGCTCCATCTAACAAGGAACAACCACCAGAGGCCAGGAAGAGGCCAGGAAGGACCTGCCCTACAGCTCTCACGGTGAGCACATCCTGCCCACACCTCCATTTCAATCTTTTAGCCTCCAAAACTGTAAGGTGATACATTTCTGTTTTTTATGCCACTTAGTTTTTTTGTTCTTTGTTATAGCAGCCCTAGAAAACGAATATGATAAATTAAAACAACATCATG
This sequence comes from Nycticebus coucang, assembly GCF_027406575.1. Classification (NCBI taxonomy): domain Eukaryota; kingdom Metazoa; phylum Chordata; class Mammalia; order Primates; family Lorisidae; genus Nycticebus; species Nycticebus coucang. Next base: position 7,674,477 of record NC_069782.1, read on the forward strand.
ATCCTTTTTATTTCTTTTTTTTTTTTGCAGTTTTTGGCCAGTGCCAGTTTTGAACTCACCACCTCCGGTCGGCGCCCTATTCCTTTAAGCCACAGGCGCTGCCCATGATCCTTTTTATTTCTTCCACCATTTTGGCAAAAAAAAAAAAAAAAAAAAAAAAATTCACATTCAGTGCGGCAAAGAGGTAAGAAAACTCACTGGTGGGAGTGGGATTCAGTGGTACCTACTAGGAGACGATTTGGCACAGACCACTGAATAGGAAAGAAAAGGCCAGTGCCCCACAGCTTGGCAATTCTGGGTCTTTCTTTTTCTTTCTTTTTTTTTTTTTTTTTGAAACAGAGTCTCACTTTATTGCCCTCAGTAGAGTGCTGTAGCATCACAGCTCACAGCAACCTCCAACTTCTGGGCTTAAGTGATTCTCTTGCCTCAGCCTCCCAAGTAGCTGGGACTACAGGTGCCCCCCACAACGCCCGGCTATTTCTTCTTTTTGTTGCAGTTTGGCTGAGGCCAGGTTTGAACCCACCACCCTCGGTATATAAGGCCAGCGCCCTACTCACTGAGCCACAGGCATTGCCCAATTCTGGGTCTTTCTAGCTGTTCTGCAGAAATATTTACACAAATTCAGAAAAGTTGCATTTTTTTTTTTTTTTTTCAGTTTTTGGCCAGGGCTGGGTTTGAACTAGCCACCTCCGGCATATGAGGCTGGTGCCCTACTCCATTGAGCCACAGGCGCCACCCGCATTTTTTTTTTTTTGAGACAGTCTCACTTTGTGGCCCCAGTAGAGTGGTATGGTATCATAGCTCACAGCAACCTCAAACTCTTGGGCTGAAACGATTCTTTTGCCTTAGCCTTCCAAGTAGTTGGGATTACAGGCACCTGCCACAATGTCCAGATAGTTTTTTTGTTTTGTTTTGTTTTTAGTAGAGATGGGGTCTCACTCTTGCTCAGGCTAGTCTCGAACTTCTGAGCTTGGGGGATCTACCTGCTTCTGCCTCCCAGAGTGCTAGGAATCCAGGCATGAGGCACCATGTCTGGCTCAAATCCATTTCCTGAACATGTTGGCCAATTTGTCTCTGTGGTTTGCCACCAGGAACTGCCTGGTACCATTTTTACCTGATTCCTGGGAAATTTAAGGAAATGGACAGAATCTTTCTCAGTCTAATGCTTTTTTCTCACGAGTTTTTTTGAAACCTTTGATGTCTGCTATCACTTGCCTCAACTAGAGTGTCACGAAAGGTGCCATTCAATCCAGCACAAGAGGTGTTTATTTATCCTGGGTTTGGTACACATCTCAATCATGGTGCTCTGTTGGCCAGGAACCCAGCGCCTTGAGCCCTGAACGTCTGAGCGTCCCTGGCAGACAGACCCCTTTCTGCGGTGAGATAGCCCTCCAAACAGGAAGGTTCTGTAACACTCAGCACTTGGAGATTTTGTTGCCTGCGTAAGAGGTAAAGTGATTCAGTGGAAAGATCTAGAGATTTGGAGTCAGGACAGTGCATTCAAGTCCAAGCTTGCCTTTAACCATGTGCCTTTAGGCAAGTCTCTTACTCACTCCAGCCTCAATGTCCTCATTTGGAAAGGGGGATAATAGTGCTACACATGAGTAAGCCAGGAGTCCCTGCCACGCCACAGCCCCAACTGGAGTGCTGTGGACAAGTGGTTATGCTTTATTCCCCAGACCTCAGATCGTGGACATGGACATGATTGGGGCCTGTGGCAAGGCAGCCGGCTCCAGAGGCCAGTGCCTCTGCATAGTGCTGCCCACGCCGGCTCCTCTTGTGGAGCAGTTAAATGCACGACGTGGGTAGCAGAGTGACACAGAGACCCAGAGACACACGGAGATGAAGCCACAAGTGGAAGTGGATGCAGCAGGAGCTTTGGGCATGTGGGAGTCATGAAGGAGGGAGGCTCAGCAGAAGCCCTTGGCGCCTGCCCTAGTCCTCCGGGGCCTTCTCAGTCCACCTGCAGGTGTAGGAGGCGGGCCGGCACACAGACAGCTTTCACTCCAGTATCCCCATCTCTCTGCTTCTCAGCCTGAGGGTTTTTCTGGAGCTGTGGAAACTTGCTCAGCCCTTTGTACAGGGTAGCCCAGAAGGGCCAGGAATTTAAAACCCCCAGGGCCTGGATCAGGACCCGCTTTGGAGGGCTATGCTGTGGTGTATTCTGGACTGCCCCTTGGACCTCAGGGACTGAGCTCCAATTGCTCCGGGAGGTAACTTTCCTTACTTCCTTGTCTCATGGTCCCTCCCTGGCCATGCTTCCTGGAATCCCCTCCAATATAAGCTACTGTTCTTATCTAGATCCCTTCTTTTGGGAGATCTGAATTTAAACAGTAGCTAAGTGGAAGAAAAGAAGAGCAGAAACAAAGTCTGCTTTAGGTGCTAAGAAGCAGTGGACACTTGTGCAAGGGCAGCCAGATGAACTCCTGTGGCCCCTGAACAGCATTTAGGTCTCCCAGGCCCGATTGTGCAGACTGGGAGGACTATCCCTCAACTGCCCTGCCCAGTGTGCCTGAGGGAATCCTAGTCAGTCTCAGGTCCCTTTAGCCCATAGGCATCTAATCCACCTCCTTCCAAGGAGACCTGCTGCTTGTTAAACAATGACTATGGGTCAAGCTCTGTGCCAGGCTTCACTTGTATCTCTCATTCCTTTGACAACTTGCAAAGAAGATAATATTCTCTTGGGGGTTTTTGTTTTTGCTTTTGTTTTGAGACAGAGTCTCATTCTGTTGCCCAAGCTAAAATGCCATTGCGTCAGCCTAGCTCACAGCAACCTCAAACTCTTGGGCTCAAACAATCCTCTTGCCTCAGGTACCTTACACAAAACTGGCCTAATTTATCTATTTTAAGTAGAGATGGGGTCTCGATCTTGCTCAGGCTGTTCTGGAGCTAAAGGGATCCTCCTGGGCCAGGCGTGGTGGCTCACGCCGATAATCCTAGCACTCCAGGAGGCCGAGGCAGGTGGATTACTTGAGCTCACAGGTTTGAGACCAGTCTAACAATAGTGAGACCCTGTCTCTACTAAAAAATAGAAAAGCTGAGGCAAGAGTATTCCTTGAGCCCAAGAGTTGGAGCTTGCTGTAAGCGATGATGCCATGGCACTGTACCCAGATCGACAGCTTGAGACTCTGTCTCAAAAAAAAAAAAAACACACACACAAAACAAGCAAACAAAAAAACCTGGCATAGGACTTGAATATACATTTTATCAAAGAAGATTTACAAATGACTAAGAAGCACATGAAAAGATGCCCAACAGGGCAGTGCCTGCGGCTCAGTTGGGTAGGGCACCGGCCCCATGTACTGAGGGTGGTAGGTTCAAACCCAGCCCTGGCCAAACTGCAACAAAAATATAGCCGGGCTTTGTGGCAGGCGCCTGTAGTCTCAGTTACTCAGGAGGCTGAGGCAAGAGAACCTCCAACTAAACCCAAGAATTGGAGGTTGCTGTAAGCTGTGTGACACTACGGCACTCTACCGAGGGTGATAAAGTGAGACTCTGTCTCTACAAAAAAAGAAAAAAGAGGGCGGCGCCTGTGGCTCAAGGAGTAGGGCGCCGGTCCCATATGCCAGAGGTGGTGGGTTCAAACCTAGCCCCGGCCAAAAACCACAAAAAAAAAAAAAAAAAAAGAAAAAAGAAAAGATGCCCAACAGCATCAAAAGCACAATGTGATAGCACTTCGGACACTCCCTGGGGTGAGTATTAACAAAGAAAAGGAAAACAGCAAGTATTGGCCAGGATCGCTATGGACTGAACGGTGTTCCCCTGAGTTTGTATGTTGAAACCCTAACTCCTAATGTGATTTTATTTGAAGATAAGGTCTTTAGGAGATGATTAAGACAAGTGAGGTCATAAATGTGGAGCCCTAATCCCCAATATTGGTGTCCTTATAAGGAGAGAGAGACCAGAGCTCTTTCTCTCCAAAGGCCATGAAGCAATAGAGCAGGAAGGCAGCTGTCTAGAAGCCAGGAACAGAGCCCTCACCAGAAACAGAATTTGCTGGCGCCTTTGTTGTGGACTTCCAGCCTCCAGAACAGAATAGAAAATAAATTTCTGTTGTTGTGATATTTAGTTATAACAGGCTGCCTGTGCAGACTAATACGGATATGGAGAAAGTGAAGCGCATTGCTGGTGGGAATGTAAAATAGCACTCCAGTGGAAAACAATTCTTCAAAACATGAACATAGAATTTACCATGTGACTGAGCAATTCCAGCTTTTGATACATACCCCAAAAGAACTGAATGCAGGGTCTCAAAGAGATATCTGTACACTTTGTGTTTATTGAGCATTATTCATGACAGCCAAAAAATGCAAAAAGTGACCATCAATGGATGAATGAACAAAATGTAGTTGGTACATACAGTGGAATACTTACTATTCAGCCATAAAAAGGAATGAAATTCTGATACATGCTACAGCATGTGTGATCCCAAAAAACAGTTGTTAAGTGAGGTAAGTCATGGTGGCGCCCATAGCTCAGTGGGTAGGGTGCCAGCCACATACTCTGAGGTTGGCGGGTTGGAACCTGGCCCAGGCCAGCTTAAAAAACAGCAGTGACAACTGCAACAACAACAGCAACAAAAAGCCAGGCATTGTGGTGGGCACCTATAGTCCAGCTACTTGGGAGGCTGAGGCAAAAGAATCGCTTAAACCCAAGAGTTTGAGGTTGCTGTGAGCTGTTATGCCACAGCACTCCACCCACGGTGACAGCTTGAGACTCTGTCTCAAAAAAAAAAAACAAAAAACCAAAACAACAAAGTGAGGTAAGTTAAACATACAAAAAGGACAAATACTGGGTGGTACCTGTGGCTCGGTGGGTATGGTTGGGTGGGTAGGGCGCAGGCCTCATATACCGAGGGTGGTGGGTTCAAACCCGGCCTGGCCAAATTGCAACAAAAAATAGATGAGTGTGATGGTAGGCACCTGTAGTCCCAGCTACTGGAGAGGCTGAGGCAAGAAAATTGCCCAAGCCCAGGAGTTGGAGGTTGCTGTGAGCTGTGATGCTACGGCACTCTACTGAGGGTAATAAAGTGAGACTCTGTCTCTACCAAAAAAAAAAAAAAAAAAAAAGGAGAGCAGTGCCTGTTGTTCAAAGGGGTAGGGCACCAGTCCCACATGCCAGAGGTGGCAGGTTCAAACCCAGCCCTGGCCAAAAACCACACACACACACACACACACACACACACGCATGCACTCTCACACGCACGCACGCACACACACACACAAAGACAAATACCATATAATTCCACTTATATGAGGTACCTAGAATAGGCAAATTCATAAAGACACAAATTAGAATAGAAGTTACCAGGGGCCAGGGAGGAGCAAATGAGGAGTTATTGTTTATTTTATTATTAGTAGTATTTTTTTTTTTAGAGACAGAGTCTCACTTTGTTACCCTTAGTAGAGTGCTGTAGTGTCATAGCTCACAGCAACCTCCTACTCCTTATGGCTAGGCTATTCTCTTGCCTTAGCCTCCTGAGTAGCTGGGACTATAGGTGCCCACCACAACACCCGGCTCTGGTTATTTTGTTGTTGTTGTTGCAGTTTGGCTGGGGCTGGGTTCAAACCTGCTGCCCTCGGTAGATGCGGCTGGTGCCCTACTCATTGAGCCACAGGAACCGCCCAAGGAGTTATTGTTTAAAGGACATAGACTTTCTGTTTGTGATGCATTTTGGAAACTTGGTGATGGTTATAGGATATTTTGAATTGGGGTGGCGCCTGTAGCTCAAAGGAGTAGGGCACTGGCCCCATATGCCGGAGGTGGCAGGTTCAAAACCCAGCCCTGGCCAAAAACTGCCAAAAAAAAAAAAAAAAGATATTTTGAATTTATCTCATGCCATTGAATTGTATACTTAAGTTGGTTAAAATGGTAAATTTTATGTTACATACATGTTTTACCACAATTTTCTAAAACTTGTAAACATTAAACAGCAATGAAAAACAAACAATAATGAAAATTTGAGGCTAAATACAGTGTCTCATACCTAGGTAATCCTAGCACTCTGAGAGGCCAAGGTTGGTGAATTGCTTGAGTTCAGGAGTTCAAGACTAGCCTGAACAAGAGCAGGACCCTGTCTCTACCAAAAATAGAAAAACTAGACAGGCATTGTGGCAGAACTTGTAGTCCCAGCTACTCAAGAGGCTGAGGCAAGAGGATTGCTTGAGCCCAAGAGTTTGAGGTTGCCATGAACTATGGTGCCAGGGATCTGTACTGAGGGCGACAGAGTGGGGCTCTCTCAAAAGAAAAAAAAAAATCAGTGTAACCTGGTTTCTTGCACCCTCAATGAATCCCCAACCAAAAATAAATAAATAAATAAAATAATAATAATAATTATAATGAAAATGAGAAGGAATCACTGGAAACAACCCAAATGTCTTTCATCAGGTGAATGGATAAGCTGTAGCATATCCACATGATGGAATACAATGAAATGGTTCACACCAGTTACACACAAAAGCTTACACTTACACTAATCACAAAGGCATGATGGAGAGTGAAAGAAGCCAGTCCCCAAAGGTGACATATTGTATGATTTCACTATATGACATTCTCAAAAAGACAAAATATAGGAATGGGGAATAGATCAGTGGTTGCCAGGGGTTGTGGGTGGGAGAAAAATGTGTTTATAATGGGATAACATGAGGAAGTTTTTTGGGGGTAATGGAATTGCTCGGTCCCCTGATTGTAGTGATTATACTAATTTGTTTTTTTTTTGTTTTATTTTATTTTATTATTATTTTTTTGATTATACTAATTTGTATGTATATGAAAATTCATTTTTTGTTGTTGTTGTTGCAGTTTGGCTAGGGCCGGGTTCAAACCTGCCACGCTAGATATATGGGCCAGCGCCCTACTCACTGAGCCACAGGTGCCGCCCAAATTCATATGTTTTTAGAAGTCAATTTCATTGTATGATAATTTAAAATAAAAAACAAACAAGGAAGACAGATCACATGACCTCAGGCCGAGTTAGTGGCTCAGGCCTGTAATCTTAACACTCTGGGAGGCTGAGGTGAGCTCAGGAGTTGGATACCAGGCTGGGCAAGAGTTAGACCCTGCCCCTACCAAAAACAAAATGGAAAAACTAGACAAAGCCTGGGCATAGTGGCTCATGCCTGTAATCCCAGCACTCTGGGAGGCTGAGAAAGGTGGATTGCCTGAACTCACATGTTTGAGACAGCCTGAGCTAGAGAGGGACCCTTGTCTCTAAAAATAGCCAGGCATTGTGGTGGGCACCTGTAGTCCCAGCTACTTGGGAGGCTGAGGCAAGAGAATCGCTTAAGCCCAAGAGTTTGAGGTTGCTGTGAGCTATGACACCGTAGTACTCTACCCAGGGTGACATAGTGAGACTCTGCATCAAAAAAAAAAAAAAAAAAGGCGGTGCCTGTGGCTCAGTGGGTAGGCGCTGGTCCCATATACCGAGGGTGGCGGGTTTGAACCCAGCCCCCGCCAAATTGAAATAAAAAATAGCCGGGCATTGTGGCGGATGCCTATAGTCCCAGCTACTCAGGAGGCCGAGGCAAAAGAATCGCCTAAGCCCCAGAGTTGGAGGTTGCTGTGAGCTGTGATGCCACAGTTCTCTACCAAGGGCGATAAAGTGAGAGTCTGTCTCTAAAAAAACAAACAACAAAACAACAACAACAAGACAGGCATTGTGGTGGTGCCTGTAGTCCCAGCTACTTGGGAAACTGAGGCAAGGGGATTGCTTGAGCCCAAGAGCTTGAAGTTGCTGTGAACTATAATGACACTAGGGCACTCAACCCAGGGCAACTGAGACTGTCCCAAAGAAAGAAAAAAGATGTCACATGACCTCTTCAGGATCCTAAGTTTCCCCAGGGGCAGGACTGGGGCTTAGAGGTGGGTTTATCTATTTTCACAACGGTCTCCTTCCCCCCCAACACCATGCTGCCTCTCAGAGGGGAGTGTGAGGATAAAATGAGATAATGGAGTGAAAGCCCTTTGTAAATAGTTAAGGGCTATATAAATGTCAGGCTTCCTTATTAACTGGGGAACCTGGCTATTCTTCCAACCTCCAATTTAATGAAGAGCAGTATTATTATTGACTTGTACACTCAACCTTGACCTTTAGTATATTACGGATTGGGGATCTAAAAAACAAAACAAAGCAAATAAACAAACAAAAACCCAACAACAGGTGGCATCTTCAGGCCTTTCCTACAAAGGTCAAGTCTTTCAAAGAGAAAGAGCTGAAAAAGGATTATCTGGCCACATTATAAAATGAAAAGTTTGCCTCTCTGAGTCTTACAGAAGGTACTGCAGGCTTCTCTCCAAAAGGTGAGATGAATCATTGTCACCAAAGACCAAGAGAGTAAAAAAAAATAGAGTTAAGGGCGGCGCCTGTGGCTCAGTGAGTAGGGCGCCGGCCCCATATGTCGAGGGTGGCGGGTTCAAACCCAGACCTGGCCAAACTGCAACAACAAAAAAAATAGCCGGGCGTTGTGGCGGGCGCCTGTAGTCCCAGCTGCTCGGGAGGCTGAGGCAAGAGAATCGCATAAGCCCAAGAGTTAGAGGTTGCTGTGAGCCGTGTGACGCCACGGCACTCTACCCGAGGGCGGTACAGTGAGACTCTGTCTCTACAAAAAAAAAAAAAAAAAAAAGAGAGTTAAAAAAAAAAGAGAGTGAGAAGATCCTCTAGGTAGAGCAGAGGACATGGTGAGCTTGGTGTCAACCCTGAGCCTAGGCATGCACACACTTGCTTCAGAGTCAGGCAGACCCTAATTCAAATTTTGCCTCTGCTGTTCCCTATACGCAGTCATTAAACTGAGTTTCAGTTTCCTATTTGCATCATGGGGAGCAATAACAGTACTAATCTCATGGGTTCTATTTTTGTGACAATTAAGCACATAGTAAAGTTCCCATCTGTGGCTGGTGCATTTTTTTTTTTTTTTTTTTTTGAGATAGAGTCTCAAGCTGTTCCCCTGGGTAGAGTGCTGTGATGTCACGGCTCACAGCAACCTCAAACTCTTGGGCTTAAGCAATTCTCTTGCTTCAGCCTCCTGAGTAGCTGAGACTACAGGTGTCTGCCACAACGCCTGGCTATTTTTTGGTTGTGGTTGTCATTGTTGTTTGGCAGGCCCGGGCTGGATTAGAACCCGCCAGCTTTGTTGTATTTGGCTGGCGCCCTAGCTGCTTGAGCTACAGGCGCCACCTTTTTTTTTTTTTTGAGACACTAATGCTCTGTAGCCCTGGCTAGAGTATAGTGGTGTCATCATAACTCACTGCAATGTCAACATAATCCTCCTGTCTCAGCCTTCCAAGTACCTACGACTATAGCCACTCGTCACAATGTCCAGCTAATTTTTTCTTATTTTCTTTCTTTTTTTTTTTCTGTTCTTCCTTTGGCGATTCTCTTTCCCTTTGCCCCCAGTTTTTTTTGTTGTTGGTAGAGACTGGGTTTCACTCTGGCTCACTCCTGCTTATACGGGTCTCGAACCTCCAAGCTCAGGCAATCCACCCGCCTTGGCCTCCCACAACACTGGGACTACAGGAGTGAGCCACCATGCTGGGCCATTTTTTCTATTTTTAGTAGAGTCAGGGTCCTGCTCTTGTTCAGGCTGGTCTCAAACTTCTGGCCCCAAGTGATCTGACCTTAGCCTCCACACAATCCTTTTAGGTCAATTCTTGCTTGCCTAGGATCCACTTTTCTTTGTCCATCTGAAATCACAGTTCTGACATGCTATTATTAATTTCAGCTAGTAACTAATTAATTTTCTTTATCTTTCTTTTTTTTTTTTTGTGAGACAGAGTCTCACTTTGTCGCCCTTGGCAGAGTGCCGTGGCATCACAGGTCACAGCAACTGGCAACTCTTAGGCTTAAGTGATTCTCTTGCCTCAGCCTCCCAAGTAGCAGGGACTACAGGTGCCCGCCACAATGCCTGGCTATTTTTGTTGCAGTTGCTACTGCTGTTTTAGCTGGCTGGGGTCAGGTTCGAACCTGCTGCCCTCGGTATATGGAGCCAGAGCCCACCCACTGAGCCACAGGCACCTCCCAGCAACTAATTTTCTATATTTCCCACTTTCCATATTAGTCCTTAGGTTTACCATTTTTGTTCTGATCCTTCATTTACAGATAAAGAACCTTAGTGTAGGAACCTTACTCATTCTGTGTTTTTTAAACTAACCTGGTCTGACTCCTTACCATGGCAGGAGAGTGGGAGATCCAGAAGGTTTTAGGGAGAAATCTGAATAGGAGTCTGAAAATACACAGGTAATGGGCGGTGCCTGGGGCTCTGTGATTAGGACGCTGGCCCCACATACCGAGGGTGGTGGTATTTGAACCAGGCCCCCAAAAAATAGCCGGGCAATGGGTGGCGCCTGTGGCTCAATGGGCAGGGCACTGGCCCCATATACAGAGGGTGGCAGGTTCAAACCCAGCCCCAGCCAAACTGCAACCAAAAAATAGCCAGGCATTGTGGCTGGTGCCTGTAGTCCCAGCTACTTGGGAGGCTGAGGCAAGGGAATTGCTTAAGCCCAGGATTTGGAGATTGCTGTGAGCTGTGATGCCATGGCACTCTACTGAGGGCAACGAAGTGAGACTCTGTCTCTAAAAGAGAAAAAAAATAAGTAGAAAATACTCAGGTAATTCTGGACAATCAAGAGAACAGCAGAAAAGACACTTGGAAACTCTGATAAAGGAAGGAGAGGCCTAAAAGCTTATAGTTTAGATCTATCCTTTTTGCAATGCACAGTGGCCAGGTACTGCACAGTGTGTGGTTGACAATTTGACAGAAGCTAAATGTAACTTGAAGCCCAGCAATTGCTTTGTTCAAAAACCAAGGTCTGCTAGGCAGATCAAGGGGATGGAATTGTGTATGTTAGAGCACAAAGGGAGTGGTAAATGGTGGGATAAACCCTGAGCAGGTTGAGTCATTGGACTTAGTAAGTGGAGCCTTCCAGAGACTGTAGGCAGGTTAGCTTTTTAGGGGAATTATTATTACTATTTGCAGTTTTTGGCTGGGGCTAGGTTTGAACCCGCCACTTCCAGTATATGGGGCTGGTGCCCTACTCCTCTGAGCCAAAGGTGCTGCCCCAGGGGTGGGGGAATTATTTTTTAAACGCAAGAGAAAATACAGCAAGGATAAATGAAAAGTTGTAAATGAGCCATGATTTTTTTTTTTTTTTTTTTTTTTTGCAGTTTTCGGCCAGGGCTGGATTGGAACCCACCACCTCCAGCATATGGGGCCAGCGCCCCACTCCTTTGAGCCACAGGTGCCACCCTATGAGCCATGATTTAAAAAAAAATTTTTTTTTTTTTAGAGACAGAGTCTCACTTTATTGCTCTCAGCAGAGTGCTGTGGCATCACAGCTCATAGCAACCTCGAGCTCTTGGGTTTAGATGATTCTCTTACCTCAGCCTCCCAAGTAGCTGGGACCATAGGCACCCGCCACAACGCTTGGTTATTTATTTATTTTTTTTTGCAGTTTGGCTGGGGCTGGGTTTGAACCTGCCACCCTCGGCATATGGGGCTGGCGCCCTACCCACTGATCCACAGGCGCTGCCCTAAAAATTTTTGTGTCTTCTGTTCTTCATTATAATGAAATGATTCATGTAGCTTGAAGGCCCATTGGAAAAAGTTTAAAAGAGATTTCTGCTGAGGGTGGTAGTCCCAAAATCATAACAGCAACAGTAGCAACTGCCTCCATTTGAGTGCTTTTTACATCCCAGGCACTATGGTAGCTAAGTGGGGAAGCCCAGTTTCACCCAGGTTCTTAATTCTAAACTAAAGGTTTTCAAACCTTTTAGTCTTAAGACCCCATTATGATCTTTTTTTTTTTTTGAGACAGAGCCTCAAGCTGTTGTCCTGGGTAGAGTACTGTGATGTCACAGCTCACAGCAACCTCCAACTCCTGGGCTTAAGCGATTCTCTTGCCTCAGCCTCCCAAGTAGCTGGGACTACAGGCGCCCGCCACAACGCCCAGCCATTTTGTGGTTGTAGTTGTCATTGCTGTTTGGCAGACCTGGGCTGAATTTGAACCTGCCAGCTCTTGTGTATGTGGCTGGTGCCTTAGCTGTTTGAACTACAGGTACCAAGCCTTTTTTTTTTGAGACAGAGCCTTACTTTATCACCCTCAGTAGAGTGCCGTGGTGTCAGCTCACAGCAACCTCCGATTCCTGGGCTTAGGTGATTCTCTTGCCTCAGCCTGCCGAGTAGATGGGACTACAGGCGACCGCCACACCTGGTTATTTTTTTGTTGCAGTTTGGCTGGGGCCAGTTTCAAACCCACCACCCTCGGTACATGGGGCCCATACTCTACCCCCTGAGCCACAGGTGCCGTCCAAGACTCCATTATGATCGTAAAAGCTGAGACCACAAAGAGTCTTTTATGTGGGCTGGGTGCAGTGGCTTATGCCTTGTAACCTCAACCCTTTGGGAGGTTGAGGGGGGAGGATCATTTGAGGCCAAGAGTTTGGGACCAGCCTAGGCAACGTCTGGTAGAAGGAAAAGAGGAATGAAGGGAAGAAAGGGGGAGGAAGAAAAAATTAGCCAGAAACGGCGGCTTATGACTGTAGTCACAGCTACTCACAAGCCTGAGGCAGAAGGATTGCTTGAGTCCGGAAGTCAGGTGGTAGTGTGAGCTATGATGCTGCTGCACTCTAGCCCAGAACACAGAAACCTGATCTCAAAACACACAGGCCCAACACAGTGGCTTGTTCTTGTAATCCTAGCACTCTAGGAGGCCGAGACGCGTGGATCACCTGAGCTCATGAGTTCGAGACCAGCCTGAGCAGGAGGGAGATGCTGTTTCTAAAAAAATAGCCTAGCATTGTGGTGGGCACCTGTAGTCCCAGCTACTGGAGAGGCTGAGGCAAGAGGATCTCTCGACCTAAGAGTTTGAGGTTGCTGTGAGTTATGATGCCACAATACTCTATCCAGGGCAACAGAATGAGACTCTGTCTCTAAAACAAACAAAAAATCGGGCGGCGCCTGTGGCTCAGTGAGTAGGGCGCCGGCCCCATATACCGAGGGTGGTGGGTTCAAACCCAGCCCCGGCCAATCTGCAACAAAAAAATAGCCGGGCGTTGTGGCGGGCGCCTATAGTCCCAGCTGCTCGGGAGGCTGAGGCAGGAGAATCGTGTAAGCCCAAGAGTTAGAGGTTGCTGTGAGCCGTGTGATGCCACGGCACTCTACCCGAGGGCGGTACAGTGAGACTCTGTCTCTACAAAAAAAAAAAAAAAAAAAAAACAAACAAAAAATCCCCCAAAACAAAATCAACTTTTTATGTGGGTTATCTTGCCTTAATAGGAAACAAAGCTGAGAAGCTAAAAAGAAGAAATCAACAAAAAATACCTTGATTAAAAGTTAACTATTTTTCTTTCTTTTTTTTTTTTGTAGAGACAGAGTCTCATTTTATCGCCCTCAGTAGAGTGCCGTGGCATCACACAGCTCACAGCAACCTCCAATTCCTGGGCTTAGGCGATTCTCTTGCCTCAGCCTCCCAAGTAGCTGGGACTACAGGGGCCCGCCACAATGCCCAGCTATTTTTTGGGTGCAGTTTGGCCGGGGCTGGGTTCAAACCCCACCACCTTCGATATATGGGCCCCACTCGCTGAGCCACAGGCACCGCCCAAAACTTAACTATTTTTCAAAACAAAAAAATTAACGAGAGTACAGTGTTTCACATTTGAGCAAATTTTATTTCTCACTTAACAGAGGACGGGTGGGTTTTAAAGTCAGCTTCTCTGTTCAATACTCTGCTGTGATTGAGTAACAGAGAGAAACTAGTTGCACATAGACTTGCAGTTGGGAGGGAGAACTTCACAAAATCCAAGAAAGGGTTTCAGGCACCCCCATACTTTGAGAACCACTACAATAAGCTATACTGCTCAATCAAAGATTCTCTGCAGCCATTGAATTAATGTATTGGCAATTCCTTCCATAACCTGAGACACCTTAAACATTGTGAAGGGGAGGTGCTGATGAAGGAAACTTGATCTTTGTTGTTAATTCAAGTGACATCAAGTTTTAATTTTGCGTTTTTATTTTTTTGAGACAGTCTTACTATGGCCCCCTCAGTAGAGTGCCATAGCGTTACAGCTTACAGCAACCTCAAACTCTTGGGCTTAAGCGATTCTCTTGTCTCAGCCTCCCAAGTAGCTGGGACTACAGGCACCTGCCACAATGTCCAGCTATTTTTCTGTTGCAGTTGTCGTTGTTGCTTAGCTGGCCTGGGGTGGGTTCGAACCCGCCACCCTTGGTGTATGTGGCTGGTGCCATAACCACTGTGCTATGGGCACCAAGCCTGTGTTTTTAAATCATTCTTTTGCCAGCCAAGATCGCATTATTAAGAATTTTCAACATTTATTTTTCTAAGCTAAGAAGGAGAGCAACATGTCACAAGCAACCATAGTTGAAATTTGTGTAGTGGTTTCACATTTTATAAAGACTCATTTGTATGCACATGATGCCACTTAGTCGTCAGAAGCCCACATTACAGAGGGGAAATGCTCGGGACGGAGAGAGGCTGCCATCAGTAACCAGGCTATGGAGCCAGGACGCAGAGGTGGGTTTGGTCACCGAATCCCATGTTCTCACAACCCCTCATTCAGCTGCCGACTGCTGTCACAAGGAAGAAGACAGGGCTGACTGCTGTTTTCAGGTGCCAGCGACCCACACTCCCCTTTGGGCAGTCGGGTTCTTCATGACTAGGCAATGTGTCCACAAGACAAGCCTGAGCTGGTTCTAATGAACAAACACTTTACTTTCAAAAGCTGGCTTTTCAGCCTTGGAAGTGGGGACCCTTCATTTATGTTCACTGTTTCACATATACAAGAGACAGCACCTGTTCCAGAATCCACCTGGATTTTATTTGACACAGAATACAATATGGCTGCAGGAACAGCAAACTGAAAAGACAAAGCAGAAAAGACACAGTCCTATCTAATTTATAATTAAGTAACAGGAAAGCGATTCAGTCAATGAATAACAAAACAGTTAAGCTTGATGGAAGAATTCTTCTTCTAGTGCCCATACCTGAAAGACAAAGTAAATTATTTCAGTAATTCCATGACAACTTTCTGTTTGAGACTATAAAACCTGTTTAAACATCTGAGTATCATCAGTTAGAACTTTGAGAATATGTGAAGGGACCAAAAGTGTGATCCAAGATTGGGCTATCACATTGGCTTTTGATTGTCACTGTGATTCCCCTTTCATGTCACCATCCTGCACAACTTCTTGTCTGCTACTCCCTTTAATCATGGACCTTCCTTGTGACTCAGCCATAGCCACTACCACCTGACAGTCACCAGCAGATGCTGGGCGAGAGGGAAACGTCATTGGTGGTGGCTGTGAAAGGGAACTCTGCCTGCTGGTTCCCATCAGAGGTTTACACACAGTTGAGCTTTTGGGCTTCCCAGTCTACCTCAGTACATGTTCAACTCAACTCCAATACTCAGGCACATCTGGGGTAAGGCAAATACTGAAAATGGCAATTGAACAGCCTTCAGTTTCAAAACTGATCATTAACTCCAACTAACTTATAGCACTGATTACATTCAGCACTACAGGGCCACAGCACTAGGAAGGTTGAGAACCACTGATCTAGAGGGCTGGGAAACCCCTGGCTGCAAACTTCTAACACTGGCTAATCCATTGTGCATTTCCCACATAGGTGAGTCCTTATTTAATGAACCAAAAGCTAGTTTAAAAAAAATAAGGCATGGGGCGGTGCCTGTGGCTCAGTGAGTAGGGTGCCGGCCCCATATACCGAGGGTGGTGGCTTCAAACCCAGCCCCGGCCAAACTGCAACAAAAAATAGCCGGGCGTTGTGGCGGGCGCCTGTAATCCCAGCTACTCGGGAGGCTGAGGCAAGAGAATTAGCTAAGCCCAAAAGCTGGAGGTTGCTGTGAGCTGTGACGCCAGGGCACTCTACCAACGGTGACAAAGTGAGACTCTGTCTCTGAAAAAAAAAAAAAAAAAAAAAAAAGGCATGGGGCTGGGCACTGTGGCTCACGCCTATAACCCTAACACTCTAGGAGGCTAAGACAGGTGGACTGCTTGAGCTCAAAAGTTCGAGACCAGCCAGGTTTTGTGGCAGGTGCCTGTAGTCCCAGATACTGAGAGGCTGAGGTAAGACGACTGCTCAAGCCCAAGAGTTTGAGTTTGGTGTGGGCTGTGACACCATGGCACTCTACTGAGGGCCAACAAAATGAGACTCTGTCTCAAATAAATAAATAAATAAATAAAATAAAATGGGCCAGGCACGGTGGCTCATGCCTGTACTTCTAGCACTCTGGGAGGTTGAGGTGGGTGGATTGCTTGAGCTCACGAGTTCAAGACCAGCCTGAGAAAAAGCAAGACCCCATCTCTACTAAAAATAGAAAAACTGAGGCAAGTGGATTGCTTGAGCCCAAGAGTTGGAGGTTGCTATGAGCTATGATGCCACGGCACTGTACCCAGGGCAACAGCTTGAGACTCTCTCTCAAAAATAAATTAAAAAAAAATAAATAAATAAAATAAGGCATGTTCCATGTCTCCAACTTTTTTTTTAAGAGATAGAATCTCACTTTGTTGCCCTCACATGGCATCACAGCTCATAGCAACCTCCAACTCCCGGGCTTAGGCGATTCTCCTGCCTCAGCCTCCCAGGCAGCTGGGACTACAGGTGCCCACCACAACGCCCCGCTGTTTTTGTTGCAGTTTGGCCAGGGCTGGGTTTGAACCCGCCACCCTCGGTATATGGGGCCAGTGCCCTGCTCACTGAGCCACAGGCGCCGCCCCATGTCTCCAACTTTTAAGAGAAGGGCTATGCACAGCTTGAGATGGGTCAGAGAATAGCAATGACCACCAAGCCCAGTCTTATAAATGTCAAAACAGAGACACCTACTTTTGGAATTCCCACTCTCTGTTGTCCAGTGGACACACCTGCCGTGTTTTAAGCCAGCGAGATATGCAGTGGAAGTGAAAAGCATGCTGAAAGAAAAGAGACATTTTATTAAAAATACCCTGCATAGGCTTAGCCATCTACTGACAACATGCCCCACAGGAGGGTTGAGTGGGTTACAGACAGCGCGCTGGAAATGAACAGCAGACAACGATGACAGGCCAAAGTTTGCAGCAGTTACACCTTGCTACCCTGGTCACATACAAGGATATTTCCAACAAAACTTGTGTTAGAAGGCCGGGTGTGGTGGCACACACCTATAATCCTAGCACTCTGGGAGGCCGAGGCAGGCAGATCACTGGAGCTCACGTGTTTGAGACCAGCTTGAGCCAGAGCAAGACCCTGTCTCTAAAAATAGTTGGGCGTTGTGGCGGGCGCCTGTAGTCCCAGCTACTCAGGAGGCTGAGACAAGAGAATCACTTAAGCCCAGGAGTTTGAGATTGCTGTGAGCTGTGACGCCATGGCACTCTACCCTGGGTGACAGCTTGAGACTCTGTCTCAAAAAAAAAATATATATATACATTTTAATGAGATCAATCCATGTATATTCACATAAAAAAAATCTCCAGGATATATTGTCAAGAAGGGACAAAAACCAACCCTGCATGTAAATGTATAGAAAAACATCTGGGGGCTGGGCGCGGTGGCTAATGCCTGTAATCCTGGCACTCTGGGAGGCTGAGGCTGGTAGATTGCTTGAGCTCACGAGATTGAGACCAGCCTGAGCTAGAGCGAGACCCCCATCTCTAAAAATAGCTGGGTATTGTGGCAGGCGCCTGTAGTCCCAGCTACTTGGGAGGCTGAGGCAAGAAAATCGCTTGACCCAAGAATCTGAGGTTGCTGTGACCTTGGGATGCCACGGCACTCTACTGAGGGTGACATACTGAGACTGTCTCAAACAAACAAAAAAAACCTTGTGTTAGAAATGTCATTACTGCTGAAGGAAGACACTCTTTAGGAAGCATGGGGATCTGTTCTGGCAATGAGCTCTCTCCCCTTCTCTTTGAGGAAATATGGACTGTGGCTCCCTGGCCCCATGGCCTATACGGGGACACTTCTACTTTTCCTGGGAAAGGGAAAAGGCCCTGCTTACATACAGATTCCCGACTTCCCCCTTCTCGGTCGCCAGCAGCACCCTTGCCCTCCCACCCTTCTTTTTTTTTTTTTTTTTATAGAGACAGAGTCTTACTTTATGGCCCTCGGTAGAGTGCCGTGACATCACAGCTCACAGCAACCTCCAACTCCTGGGCTTAAGCGATTCTCTTGCCTCAGCCTCCCGAGTAGCTGGGACTACAGGCGCCCGCCACAACGCCCAGCTATTTTTTTTTTGGTTGCAGTTCAGCCGGGGTGGGTTTGAACCCGTCATCCTCAGTATATGGGGCCGGCACCCTACCGACTGAGCCACAGGCACCGCCCCCTCCCACCCTTCTTATTCAAGAACCCCAAGAGCAGAGCCTTCCCCAAAGCCTCCGGTAGGGTCGTGCACAGCCACTGCCACTCACCCCAAACTGAGAGGGGCACCTCCCAGTGCCGCAACTTTACTTCCAGATTTGTTCATAGACAAACTGATATTACAAGAATGCAGGACTTTAAATGCCTTTAATGGGTGAAGGAATCTGTCTTAAAATTAGGGTAATGGAAGGATTTACCATGGGCGGCGCCCGTGGATCAGTGAGTAGGGCGCCGGTCCCATATGCCGAGGGTGGCGGGTTCAAACCCAGCCCCGGCCAAACTGCATCAAAAAAATAGCCGGGCATTGTGGCGGGCACCTGTAGTCCCAGCTACTCGGGAGACTGAGGCAAGAGAATCGCGTAAGCCCAAGAGTTGAAGGTTGCTGTGAGCTTTGTGATGTCATGGCACTCTACCTGAGGGCGGTACAGTGAGACTCTGTCTCTACAAAAAAAATAAAAGAAAAAAAAAAGGAAGGATTTACCCTATTTTAAAAATTGGGGTAAAAGGATTATGAGAAATAAACTGCACACAGCCACAGAAAGACATCAAAGGGCTTATTTCATAATTAAGACAGGAAGTAAAAAGGCCAGAGTACCAAGAGCACTGGCAACCGGAAGGGAGCTAGGTGTGGGCTTGGATTCGGGGAAAGGAAAATGTGTGTGCAGCTTTTTGGCATTGGCTAATGCTACAGAGGGGCTCACCACAATACCTCTGCAATGAACCTTCAGTCTCCTCCCCTGCTCACGTGATCACTAAGGAAGCAGCAGTAAGTGTTCACCTTCAATTACTCTTCATCTGTGATTGGTGGGTTAAGGTGGGGCAAGGGGAGAAATATTGACACCCCAACAAAACAGCAAAAGCTTTTACAAGCTTGGGTTAACAACAGCTTTGAAATCTGGCTGGAATGTCTCCCAAAGCATGCAGGAAACTTCCACATAATATGGAATGTTATTTTGTGGACTTTGTTATGACAAAGTCAAAAATATAATTCAGTAATTAAATAGCAGAATCCATAGTCAGCACACTGTGGGTATTCAACAGTACAAATATTCTCCCAGGATGACAGCCTTATGCAAGATCTCTTTCCTGTCCACTCGCATACAACTTATTGTGAAAAACAGAAAAAGCACAATTTCCAAAAGGCAGAAAGCTGAGACATTTTTCTCAACTACAGGATCACCTGAGGGGATAGAAGACACCCTTCCTTTCCACCTCACCCACTAAGCACTGTGCCGAATACAGTGTCCCTGTATAGCCCAACTACTTTGAAAAAGATGGCAAGTGCTGGGGGACAGAGGCTGTAAAGTAGGTATCAGGGCAGCACCCCTGAGCACTTATGATCCTGACTTTTTTTCTCTGCTAATAACCTAAGATAGGCTTGGTGCCGTAGCACGGTGGTTACAGTGCCAGCCACATACATTGAGGCTGGCGGATTTGAACCCAGCCTGGGCCAGCTAAACAATGACAACTACAACAAAAAATAGCTGGGTGTTGTGGTGGGCACCTGTAGTCCCAGCTACTTGGGAGGCTGAGGCAAGAGAATCACTTAAGCCTAAGAGTTTGAGGTTGCTGTGAGCTGTGATGCCATAGCACTCTACCGAGGGTGACGTAGTGAGACTCTGCCTCAAAAAAAAAAAAAATAATAATAATAATAAAAAAAATAAAATGAAATAACCTAAGATACACTAATAAGTATATTTTACAGTCAGAGTACAATTACAGAAGATAAATTTGCAGTACTTTATAGTTTACAGAAGATGTTGACACATATTACCTTATTTGAGCCTCACAGCAACCCTGGCAAGCAAGCATGACAGATAATTACTATCTACATTTTACAGACAGGAAACTGAAACCAGACAAGCTATGTGACTTGACTAATTCATGGAGCTGGTTTGTAGAAGACCCAGAACTAGAACCCAGGACTTATCCAGGGGCTCTGTCACACCATGCTCTCCTTTATGGCAAGCTGACTTGGGTCTCTCTTTAGCCAAATTTAAGAAGCCAGGGAGGGCCAAGAGCCAATATGTTTTCTCTACCCTTATAAATGGTGAAAGCTGCCATTCGGCCAGGCTATTGTGAAACCAGCTGAAGGGTCCTGAAGAAACCGACAGAATGAAAGTGTATCAGGCGGCGCCTGTGGCTCAAGGAGTAGGGCGCCGGTCCCATATGCCGGAGGTGGCGGGTTCAAACCCAGCCCCGGCCAAAAAAAAAAAAAAATCACACACACACACAAAAAAAGAAAGTGTATCACAAGGCCGTGCAGGACACACACACACAAAAAAAAGAAAGTGTATCACAAGGCCGTGCAGGGAAAAGAGAGCCTCAACCTGACGGGAAAAACACAGAGAGCTCCCATCTACTCAGTAACCCAGTCGTGGTGGTATGACTCTAGAACCGCTTGGCCCTGTGTCATGCTAGAAGCTGTGGTCCTGTCCCTTTGCCATAGGAGGCCCAGACAAGACAATTTCAGCTCAGGTCATTGAGACTATATGGCTCTAAGGATAAATTTTTAACCCATGTTAGAATATATTTGATGATTACTATCCTTTACAGCTGTCACATTCTGAAAGGCCCCACGTTCAGTCCAACGATGGTGCAGAAAACGTTTCTGGCATGAGTCATGTTAAAAAAAAAAATCCTAACTCAGTATATTTGCCACATTTAAAACATTCACACACACAGATCTGGACAGTCAATTTATTTACCAAACTTTATTCCACAAGAGACCTGGCCTTTAAAATAGTCTGTTTAGAAGGTAAAGATTTTCGCCAACAAAATATGCCAAAGACTGCACCACAGGCTTTAAAGGGAATTCCCAAAATGAGTCCCCAAAATATTGCTAACAAAAGCGGGTCTCCCCTCAAAAGTGGGTCCACTTCATACCAAGACCAACTAATGCCCCTATGCAGTAATTAGTAATTTTTGCCCTATTACCAGGTAAATAGTATGATGATTTAAAACCTTTTTGATTATTTGTATACCTTTTGAGAGAAAGGTGGGCTAGTCATTTTTTCCTAGTTATTTTCAAGACTGGCAAAGCAGGAATAGTATTATGTTTATAAGCCATGCTGACAGGTAAAGACGTTTCTTACGTTACAGACGCCCCACGCCACGGTGCACTCTTCTGAAGTGGCAGATGCCTGGTTGGCCTGACATTCTATGCCTGTGGGAAAACAAAAGCAACAGGTTCATGGACCTTGGGAGCAGCAGCCTTTCAATCTACAGCAGCCAAAACAATTCAAGTGGTTCATTAGTCATAATTTTTTTTTTTTTTTAAAGAAATAAGAGTCTTACTTTGTTGCCCTCGGTAGAGTGCTGTAGCATCACAGCTCACAGCAACCCACAACTCCTGGGCTTAGGCGATTCTCTTGTCTCAGCCTCCCAAGTAGCTAGGACTACAGGCGCCTGCCACAATGCCTGGCTATTTTTTTTGTTGCAGTTTGGCCAGGGCCAGGTTCAAACCCCCCACCCTCAGTATATGGGGCCAGCGCCCTACCTACTGTGCCACAGGCGCCGCCCACTGTAATTGTTTTTTAGGGAATGTGGAAAAGGGAAAGGAACAGAAAAGACACAGGTGTGACTGAACAGCATGCTTTCCTATCTTTGTTTAAAAACATAGTGACAGGCTTGGCGCCTGTGGCTCAAGCGGCTAAGGCGCCAGCCACATACACCTGAGCTGGTGGGTTGGAATCCTGCCTGGGCCAGCCAAACAACGACAACTACAACCAAAAAATAGCTGGGCATTATGGCGGGTGCCTATAGTCCCAGCTACTTGGGAGGCTGAGGCAAAAGAATCACTTGAGCCCAAAAGTTTAAAGTTGCTGTGAGCTGTGACGCCACTGCACTCTACTGAGGGTGACATAGTGAAACTCTGCCTCAAAAAAAGAAAAAATGAAAATAGGGAAGGTCAAAGATCTGAAATCACTTACTTTTGCTACTCAGATTACACTACAGAGTAACTTGGTTTGCCATCTGATAAAGAGTGAAGTATCTAGGCTCTATGCAGTATATTCAAGAATTTATTGGGGGGCGGCACCTGTGGCTCAGTCGGTAGGGCGCTGGCCTCATATACCGAGGGTGGCGGGTTCAAGCCCGGCCCCAGCCGAACTGCAACAAAAAAAAATAGTCGGGTGTTGTGGCAGGCATCTGTGGTTCCCGCTACTCGGGAGGCTGAGGCAGAATTGCTCACGCCCAGGAGTTGGAGGTTGCTGTGAGCTGTGTGATGCCATGGCACTCTACCGAGGGCCATAAAGTGAAACTCTGTCTCTACAAAAAAAAAAAGAATTTATTGGGGTTGTACATGTACTTCTGTATTTACAAGAATGGCAGCAAAAATAAAATCTGATGGCTTTCAAGTTGGAATTTCTAAATTAGATGAGGATTATGTCTCATGGAATCAGCTAAGTTAAGAGCCACAATTATTAAAGTAAAAACTAAAACTGTTTCAAGGTTTATTATCATGTTTAAATTTGTCCTAGGTCTTTCTTCTGTCTGTGCCTATGACACTTTCTTTTTTTTGAGACAGAGTTTCACCATGTCACCCTGGGTAGAGTGCTGTGGCGTCACAGCTCACAGCAACCTCAAACTCTTGGGTTTAAGTGATTCTCTTGCCTCAGCCTCCCAAGTAGCTGGGACTACAGGCATTAGCCATAACACCTGGCTATTTTGTTGTTGTTGTTGCAGTCAGTTATTTAGGTGGCCTGGGGTGGGTTCGAACCCGCCAGTCTCAGTGGATGTGCCTGCTGCTGTAACCACTGTGCTATGGGCGCTGAGCCAACCTATGGCACTTTCTAACTAAGGAATCCCTCCCACTCTTGCCTCCCTCCATGCCTTTATTCCACACTCTACTGCTTGTCTCTCAATCCCTCTCTACCCTGCAACGTGCAGCTTAACTCCCTCCTTGACTGAAGCTTTCCTCAGTCCCCCAGCCTCAGCAATCTTCCTCTCCTTCAAACAGTCATAACATCCACCATTGATTAAGTGACATCGTAAGTATCTCTTTATGGGCATGCCCTCCTTCCTTGCCCCCCAACTCAAAAGCTCTTACAGAGCAGGGACCCTGTCTTTCTATGCCAAGTGCAAAGTAGGCTCTTGCTACTTAAATAAACAAACAAAAACTGCTTCTATAAATAGAATGCCTATAATGCCAAATATGTATTTATTTGTTACCAGAAAATTCATAACAAGAACAAAAATATATAGGAGGGATAGGATTAGAATCTAGAATGCCAGCTAAGAATGGGAGATGGCATAGAAATGATTGAACAGGAGTGTAAAATGAGCACCAATATGTATATAAATGTTTTCCAGCTTTTGTTGCACAAAGTACAGGTGTTGAGTTCAGTTAATTAAAACAGGAGCACGAATAGTTCACTGTCAACCCAGAGCAGGCAAACAGCAGCACATAACCAGTTCATTATACCCTTGCCAAGGAAGCAGCTTCTTACATGATTTATGAAGCTTGGGGACTTTCAATCTTCAATACAAAAGCAGTACCACCAAAGGACTGCTGAGCAATGGCTTCTTCTCAAGAGTGAAGAGATTTCACGCTTTCCAACATTGATGGACCTGTAGTTTTAGGAAGATACTCATGTCTGATGGGCAAACACTGAATCTAAGATGAAGATACCTCCTCCATCTAGAATAAGATTACCAAAGGGGAAAAATACCACTTAGCAGACCCTGTATTACAGCAACTCTTTAAACCAACCAAGAAATGGGGCAAAGTAAAATAAATACAAAGCCATCGGAGGGTGTGTGGAATCAGTATGGACTCAAAAAATGAAACCTTCAGACCAAGAATGCTTTGTAGGGAAATCTGACTGGGGCATAGCCATAATCATTCTTATTATTTACACCTATTTACGTAAGTGCTCATTTAATGCCAGACTAGATATATAAGAAAATTGCCATTGCTGAATTAAGATTTTTTTTTTTTTTTTGCAGTTTTTGGCCGGGGCTGGGTTTGAACCCACCACCTTCAGCATATGGGGCCAGTGCCCTACTCCTTGAGCCACAGGTGCCACCCCTGAATTAAGATTCTTATTTTCATCTTTTACAAAGTCTCTTTAGAGGGCGGCTTCTGTGCCTCAGTGAGTAGGGCACCGGCCCCATATACAGAGGGTGGCGGCTTCAAACCCAGCCCTGGCCAAATTGCAACAAAAAAATAGCAGGGCATTGTGGTGGGCACCTGTAGTCTTAGCTGCTCAGGAGGCTGAGGCAAGAGAATGGCCTAAGCCCAAGAGCTGGAGGTTGCTGTGAGCTGTGATGCCACAGAACTCTACCGAGGGAGACAAAGTGAGATCCTGTCTCTAAAAAACAAAGTCTCTTTAGAGAGATCATAAATTCATTTTTTTTTTTTTTTTTAGACAAAGCCTCAAGCTGTCGCCCTGGGTAGAGTGCTGTGGCATCACAGCAACCTCCAACTCATGGGCTCAAGTGATTCTCCTGCCTCCGCCTCCCAAGTAGCTAGGACTACAGGCGCCTGCCACAACGCCCAGCTATTTTTTTTTTTTTGGTTGCAGCCATCATTGCTGTTTGGCGGGCCTGGCTGGATTCTAACCCACCAGCTTAGGTGTATGTGTCTGGTGCCTTAGCCACCCATAAATCCATTTTTTAAGTTGTAGTACCTGGACTTCTCTTCAGTATCTATAGTAAAAGAGTGCATTTCTCAAATATAAAGACTTGATTTCAGTCACTATTTTATCCTGGTGCCTCACAAAATGCCCAGGAGATAGTCACTGAATATACAAAAGACTTAAAATACTTTCATAATTTCTGTTAGAGGCGTTCAATATTCTACTTCATTTGACACTTAAGTTCTGAGGTAAACAGGTATTTAACTGAAAGCCTACGTCGATTCCTCCAGCACTCAACTCCAACAATGGCCTTTGTCTTTGGTGGTCCTTCCAGCACGTGCACTCTCTCACATCCAGAGAGATGCACAATGACTTAAAAACAGAGGTAAAGAAAAGCAGGGTTGTGTAAAATCATTAACTACTTTTTTATCCTGGCCATCATGATTTATTTCATTTTCCCAAATTACACAGGGTACTGGGTTCCACAAACTTCCTGACCTGGTGCTCTTTTCTACCATACTCACCGCCCAGGAGCAGCTCCGTGCTTGTGAGAAATGGGCAATAAGATTCTGGACCTGAAAAGCCACCTGGCAAAGGCCCCACTTGGACAGGCACAAAAGGTGCTGGGAGTGTGTTGGTCACCAAGCAGAAGTCAGGCCCCTTGACAGGCAGCTCTTTGTCTCAGATCCACGCTTTGAAGCTGGCTCTTGGCCATTCTGGAGTGGTGAAGGCTGGGAGGGAGGGGAAACAACTCAATTCCTAAGTTGTCTCAAGAAAAATCACAAAGGCTTGCTATAGCCAGTATCTCAGGCTGAGTTCTTTGTTGCATTGTGATTAGCAAAGAAGATTCTCTATTATCTCACCTCCTCCCTTGTTCAAGGATGGGCCAAACAATAAATCTCTTATACTTTTATGAAAGGTCTGATTTTAACAAATTATTTCTAACTTAGTATCATAATGATTATCTTCCCTCTCCCCGGAAGTCTTTATGATCAACAAGTAAAAAATAAAGCAAAATGGGACAAACTGCTCAAGAACCTGGTGTGAGCAGCCAGCTCATGGCCAGGCCGGGTCTGTACTTAGGGCCATCACACATCCTTGCTGGGCCAGGCAGGGCACCTCCACCAGCAGCGCCTTCCTGAGCGTGTCCTCCACTGCACAGCCCTGGGTGGGCTGCACAGGCAAGATGAACTGGGGCGGAGTCAGCAGGTGAGCAGAGAGGAGTGGGCTTTGGGAGCCCTTTCTGGTGTGGTCAAGCCAGAGCCACCATAGGCATTGATGCTTCCTCCTCCTCCTCTTCTCTATTGGAAGTTTAGAAGACACTCAATAGCAGCCAGCAATTAAGTTCTGCAGAAACCAGCCCTGGACTCTGCTCCAGGGGCCAGGGCCAGGGCAGCTGCTGAGTGTGGGGTGGCTCTGAACCCTGGGCCAGCACAGGGATATCATACCCACACTTCCTCAGCTCCCCATCTGTTCTGGGACACAGGCAGGAAAGACCAACTTCCAACAGTTCACAAGTCCAGCCACCCCTGCCTTCAGGGACCTAGCTCTCTACTCCTTCTTGATCACAGAGGACAGGTAAAAACAAGCGGGGTCCAGGCCGTGCAGGCCAACACTCAAAGGTGAATCTGGGGGGTGGTCCATCCCAGGGCAGGGTGCTCACACAGGCACCACCCCCACTGGAACTCACAGCCCCTATAACTGTGACTAATGGCACTGGTCCCACCATTTGTGGTTCTAACAGTCCAAAAAGGATTATAGAAAGGACAGGTGGCCTGAAGGAATATGGTAGATAATCTAGACATGGAGAAGGGAGATTCGCCCCGACAGTCCAGCTTGCTGCCTTGGGGGTGAGGTGCGGGAACACAAACGACCTCCCACACACTGGGGAAGGAGCGTGTCCTCCACTGCACAGGAACCTCACAGCCATGTGACGAGGAGACCTAGGTTAGAAAGACTGCAAAGAATATGGCTTCAGTCTGAGACAGGGCTCCTCCTTTGCCTCCAACAACAAATTTACCCACAGGAAAAACCCCGCTGCAAGGCCCCGTGTCTAAGATGGAGAGATCCCATGTAAACCATGCCCAACACAAACACAGTGGAACAGACGCGGATGCTGGTGGTACCTGGGCAGATGTGGCCCAGGCACTTCCCCAGAAGGTGACAGAAGCCTGCTGTGGCCTTGGGGCTGCGGCCAACATGGAGTCACAGCTCCGCTGGGCAGCACCTGCCTCCAGTCGCCAAAAGACAGCACAGTGGGGGAAGAGGCAGCTCTCTCCTTCTCTTGCCCAGTTGGCCAGGCAGTACCTGGTGGCTAGGGCCAACCCTCACGGGTGGACCTGACTGAAAGCCCAAGGCAGCTCCCTGTCTAGTTAACACAGCCCTGCTGCAGCACACTCACAACACAGACGTAGAACATAACCCCACACATGCTATTAAAGGAAAAACAGAATACCGTAGCTACACTGCTGTAAATACTGCATGCTACACATTTCATGGGTCAAGGGTTGATGCTGGGCAGACATGCAGGTGGCAGGAGGGGCCCAGTGTGGCCACAGCAGGCAGGCGGCAGCTTCCTCATCTCTGTGACTACAGTTCATGATTCTAAGGTTGGAGTGGACAGGCGCTGATCCTATCACTGA
The DNA here is from genome assembly GCF_027406575.1 of Nycticebus coucang. Taxonomy (NCBI): domain Eukaryota; kingdom Metazoa; phylum Chordata; class Mammalia; order Primates; family Lorisidae; genus Nycticebus; species Nycticebus coucang. The sequence goes on from NC_069782.1 coordinate 7,702,060, forward strand.
CCAGAGCTTCTCCTGGATTTAGCTGAACCAATCAGCGTGGTAGCTGGGATGAGAGTTGGCTGTGACATAGAGTGGTCTCAGTGGCAGGCCCTGGCTGTGTGACAATTGGTGTGTCTGTGGCTTCCCTCTCGTCAGACTACAGCTGTGTCTCCAGGTCCACAGGGGACACGTTGAAATGGGTCTCCTCGCCCTCGGGTGCTTCAGGCTTAGACTTCCCACGGCAGCAGTAGCCGCAGCCACAGCAGCTTGAGAAGCAGCAGCAGCAGCAGTAGCAGCACGTGAGCAGGCCACACAGGACAAACAGGGTCTTGGCCCACCAACTAGTCAGCCCGAAGCAGATCTTCCCCTTCTCCACAAACGGATTCTCGAAATGCTCAGCAAGGAAGAGGCCTAGGCAGCCGTACTTGTCACAAATGTTTTTCTCTGTGTCATCCATCAGGATGGCCTGTGTGTTGTTGATCTTAAACTTCTCTGTGGCCTCTGGGTTATGGTGGTTCTTGTCAGGGTGATATTTCAAGGCAAGTTTTTGTTAGGATATAATGACATCTGAGGTTGCATTCTTATCCAGCCCAAGAACATGGTATAGCGATTCTTCTGAAGTAGAAAGTGAGTATTGTTTGTGCTCTGCCCTGTTGGGCTAATCTGCCTGCCCGCTAGCTCCACTGGGCAGCAGCCGACACGCTCCTCAGCCTGAGTTCCCAGGGCAGTGGTGACCCATTAACTATTTCTGGCAGTCCCAAGAAGGTAAAATTTTCTCTGGGTATAATTCCTCATAAAAATGCAAGTCAGTGAAACTGGCAAGCACATAATCAAAGACCCCGCCCAAACACATTGAAAACTGTGCGTGTTTTTCTGTGATGGGTTCCTGCCATCTGTGTTAATCAACATGGTGGCTGCTGATGTGCTTTGACTGTAGTGTGAAAGGTAAACAGGGTCAAAGCCCAAAGCAGCCAAAGACAGTAAATGGCCAGCACAAGGCATGACTGCTTTCTAACACAAATTATTTGATTCATGCTTTCCAAGTTGCAATGATCAGACTATTCCCTGCTTTTAATTTTTTGAGGCAGAGTCTCATCATGTCGCCCTTGGTAGAGTGCTGTGTCACAGCTCACAGCAACTTCAAACTCTTGGGCTTAAGCAATTCTCTTGCTTAACCTCAACTGTTCTGGTGTGATCAGCATTATTCCCAAGTAGCTGGGACTACAGGTACCTGCCACAACACCTGGCTGTTTTTTGGTTGCAGTTGTCATTGTTGTTTAGCTGGCCTGAGCCAGGTTCAAACCCTCCAGCCCTGGTATATGTGGCCGGTGCCCTAACCAAAGAGTTACAGACACAGAGACGATTCCGTGTTTTTATAATTCATTCAGTGAATTATTCAGTTTTTATAATTTATTCTCACTCAGTGAGAACTTATATACTAAATACTATGTTTAGATGCTGGGTACAGTAGTAAATAACATGGATAGAGAACCAAGCAATTTTTATTTTTGCAGTTTTTTTTTTTTGAGACAGAGACTTAAGCTGTTGCCCTGGGTAGAGTTGTGATATCACAGCTCACAGCAACCTCAAACTCCTGGCCTCAAGCGATTCTCCCACCTTGACTTCTCAAGTAGCTGAAACTATAGGCACTCGCCACAACGCCTGGCTATTTTTTGGTTGCAGCTGTCATTGTTGTTTGGTGGGCCTGGGCTGGATTCGAACCCGCCAGCTCAGGTGTATATGGCTGGCACCTTAGCCGGTTGAGCCACAGGCATTTAGACCACTTAAAGATGCAGCTTTTTTTTTGGTCAGGGTCAGGTTTGAACCCGCCACCTCTGGTATATGGGGCTGGCGCCTACTCCTTGAGCCACAGGCACTGCCCAAGAACCAAGTAAATTAAATTAATACAAACTATAGGATATTGTAGGAATATTTAACAGAACTGCCATAGTCTGTATGTAAACATGATCGTGGAAAACACCTTTGAGCAAGTTTGAGAGATTCTGGGTTAGTCTTACATTGCCCAGTAAGTAGTCATTACCCACATGTAGCTAATGAGTACTTGTAATGTGTCTAGTTTAAATTGCGATGTGCTCTAAGTGTAAAATACACACTGAATTTCAAAGACTTAGTATAAAAAACAAAATGTAAAATATCATCTTTAAGCCGGATGGAAATGAAACACATTCTTCTTAGTAAAGTATCATAAGAATGGAAAAAATATATATATATCATCTTTAAGTGGTCTAAATGCTAAAGAAATATTTTGGATATAGTAGGGTAAATTAAATATAATTTTAAAATTAACTTCATCTCTTTTTTTTTTTTTTGAGACATAGCCTCAAGCTATTGCCCTGGGTAGAGTGCTGTGACATCACTGCTTACAGCAACTTCAACCTCCTGGGCTAAAACGATTCTCCTGCCTCTGCCTCCCAAGTAGCTGGGACTACAGGCGCTAGCCACAACTCACAACTGTTTTTTGGTTGTAGCCGTCATTGTCGTTTGGCGGGCCGGGCTGGGTTCGAACCCACCAGCTCGGGTGTATGTGGTTGACACCTTAGTCGCTTGAGCCATAAGCGCTGAGCCAACTTCATCTCTTTATTTTTACTTTATTAATGTAGGGACCACAAAATTTAAAATATATGTATGCTAGTATTTGCGGCTTTTATTTATTTTTTTCTTTTGCAGTTTCTGGCCAGGGCTGGGTTTGAACCCGCCACCTCCAGCATGTGGGGCCGGCATCCTACCCCTTTGAGCCACAGGCACCGCCCTGTAGCTAACTTTTATTTTATTTTTTTTATTTTTTGAGACAGAGCCTCAAGCTTTCACCCTGGGTAGAGTGCCATGGCATAACAGCTCAGAGCAACCTCCAACTCCTGGGCTCGAGTGATTCTCCTGCCTCTGCCTCCCAAGTAGCTAGGAGTACAGGCGGCTGCCACAACACCCAGCCCTATTTTTGGTTGCAGCTGTCATTGTTGTTTGGCGGGCCAGGTTGGATTTGAACCCACCAGCTCCAGTGTATGTGGCTGGCGCCTTAGCCGCTTGAGCCACAGGCACCAAGCCTGTGGCCAACTTTTAGATTGGATAGTGCCAAGATTAATAAAAGTAGTAAGGAGAGGGCGGTGCCCCTGGCTCAGTGGGTAGGGCGCCAGTCACATACACCAAGGCTGGCAGGTTCAGACCCAGCTCCAGCCAGCTAAGGCAACAATGACAATTCCAACAACAACAAAGAAAAAAAAATAGCCAGGCATTGTGGCAGGCACCCGTGGTCCCAGCTACCTGGGAGGCTGAGGCAGGAGAAATGCTTGAGCCCAGGAATTTGAAGTTGCTGCAAGCTATAATATGATGCCACCATACTCTAGCACAGATGACAGAGCAAGACTGTGTCAAAAAGAAAAGAATAGAAAAAAAGACCAGGGCGGCGCCTGTGGCTCAGTTGGTAAGGCGCCGGCCCCATATACCGAGGGTGGCGGGTTCAAACCCGGCCCCGGCCAAACTGCAACCAAAAAATAGCCGGGCGTTGTGGCGGGCGCCTGTGGTCCCAGCTGCTGGGGAGGCTGAGGCAAGAGAATCGCTTAAGCCCAGGAGTTGGAGGTTGCTGTGAGCTGGGTGAGGCCACGGCACTCTACCGAGGGCCATAAAGTGAGACTCTGTCTCTACAAAAAAAAAAAAAAAAAAAAAAAAGAAAAAAAGACCAGCGAAACCATCAAAGTGAGAATGATTTAAAATGAAACTCATATCGCAGATGAACAAGCAAAAAAAATAAGTGCCTATAATTCTAATCTAGAAACTTAAAAGTTTCTTTGCCCCATCTGTGATGTCCTTTTTTTTTTTTTTTTTTTTGCTGTTTTTGGCCGGGGCTGGGTTTGAACTCACCAGCTTCGGCATATGGGGCTGGCCCCTACTCCTTTGAGCCACAGGTGATGTTTCATTTTTTTTTTTTTTTCCATCTCTGATCTCATAACAAATTATTTTAGGTCTCAGATGAAAAAGTAACCTCAACTGTTCTGGTGTGATCAGCATTCTTACCTCTATTACTACAGGACATGAAGTCAGTCCATCAACAGTTATAATGGGATCACTATGTGTTAACCACATGTAAGTAAGGATGTGGAGATTTAAATACAATTTCTTTAGTGTAATCAATTACTTACTTAAATATTACTATTACAATTACCTTTTTTACTATATTTGGGGCTAACATGGAAAATCTTTACTCCTTAGGCTTTGTTTTTTATAAATCTTGCCCAGAAAAAACTATCCCAGATACAATATTATAGCTCAAAGTTAATTTTCTTCCTTTCACTATTTCTGCCTTTGACTCTGGATAGAAGATGGGGGATGCAGAGAAGGAAGCAACAGTGTCTTTATGTCCACAATTCATTTTAAATATGTCCCTGCCATCTTTAGGTTAAGTAGACTTATCCTGAGTGCTGTGTAGGCTTTTAGGACATCATAAAAACTACTCTATTTCAAACACACCAAAAGACTAGATGCAGAGGACTGAGTGTATGACTAGGCTTTATATCTCCTTGTGAAGAAGAAAATTGGTCATATCAAGATAGGACAATCTCTGTAACATTCTCAACTTCCCCCCATTCCTCCTCCAATTACTTACAAAGATCCATAATGTGGTTCCTGCAGATGGCACAGTTATCAACCACAATATCCCAGGCCCAGAGGGCTACTGCATTCCACTGCAAAGACAAAAAGGGGAAATAGTGCATTCTCCATGTAATATAACACACATGCTCTCCTTAAGATTTCCTGCTACAGCTGCAGTTATCATCTCTTTGGCCACAGGGACTACCAAACAAAAGTTCTGAGATATTACATTACTCTTAATTATTATATTGGAGGACAATAATGGGCTACATGTATGCTCTCCCATTCTCCAAAAGGGTGAGTATATGAACACAGAAATTAATGAGCCATCTTTTATTTTTATTTTTTTTCCTGCAGCTTAAAATAATTTAGCCATATCCATGTAAGCAAATTAGGAATAATTTTTAAGTGCCTGTTTTAGGTTTAATAAGCACAAACTTGAATTACTGTGCAGGTTTCCCTGGCAGTTGCAGAAGAGCTCAAAATCTGCATAAATAACTATTTGCTTTTCCAGGCAGTTTTGGGAGCAAGAGTGGGGAGGTGCCCTAAAGGATCCAAGAGAGACTTCCAACTTGGGTCTTCTTTGCCAGAAGCTCTGGTGCTTTTTTACTGCTTCTGTATTCCTTTCTGTCTAATAAAATCCTATCTTACCACTGGGGGTGGGGGGAGGAAGGTGAAAGCTAGGGAAGAGAATGAATTAAGATGATGATTGGATCACAGAATGGGTAATCACTGGATAAGCTGGGTAACTACTCAGTGTCAGTACACAGAACAAGGTCATCACTTGAATCTAACATTACTTCCTAACAATTCTAGAATTCAAGAGAATTTTACTTCTTACCATCAAATGAACTGATGTTCTCAACTCTTATATGCCCTTACTATTATAGTCAGTTAAGATAATTCCTGTAAGAGTTCTTTGAAAAGTAGTGTTCAAGTAATTAAACTCTCTGGCTTCTGCAATTATAAATAATCCCCACTCTCCTTTAATTCACTAATTTGGTGCCACTCCCCAAACCTTCATCCCTTTCAAACCCAATTCTCGATGTCCAATAACTTCTTCAGCACTTTTCACACCACAGATTCAACTTGGAGAAAAACCCTACTTCTACTATTCTTCAACACGGCTGCTGAAACTGAGCAGCAGTGGCCACAATGAGCTGCCAAAAGACACTGGGAGGGGAAATATTGTCAGTGTTCAGCCACATGTTCCAGGAATAACATCCTCCCTATTTCAGAATCTTCATTTTGAAGATTCCATTTTAGTTGAGAACTGACTTCCCTTCCAAACTGTTGGCAAAGCACTAAATGGCATTTCATGCAAAAAGACATGTTCCGAGTTTTTGCTTTCTCATTCTTACCAAGCATTCGCAGCTAGTACTCAACCCTCTCTAAATGCCAAAAGACCAGTGTGATGAAAATGTGTCCAACTGTTTATAAAACCAGTGTATGATGCCCCATGATCGTATTACTGTACACAGCTATGATCTAATACTAATAAAAAAAAAATGCCAAAAGATTTGGGCTCTCATTTTCTTTTTCATAAATTCCACCATGCTTTTTATTTTCTAGAAAGGAGAAGATTCTGAATGTGACAGAGACCACAGGACTGGAGTGGCTGTGGGACAAGCCACTAGACGTCTCGGAAAAGCCAAGCATTACATTCGAGACGCTAGAAGTCAGCAGAGGGCCAGCCAGAGAAGGGACATTATAATGGAAGCCTTGATTAAGCAAAAACCAGGGTCCTTCAGGGTCAGAGGACCCCAAGCTTTAGAAGGGGGCGGGGAAAGATTAGCAGCCCGGCTCCTTAGAGGCCTCAATGCGGTAGGACCTCAGGTTCCCGGCTTTTGCTGTATTGCCCCATCCTCCACCACTGCAGTCACTCCGACTCCCCATTCCACTTACCCCACCCTGTCCTCACCCCACCCTCCAACCACTCCGGTGACAACTCATGCGCTGTGGTATCCCCGCGTATCTCAATAACCACCTCTGTGATTGGCCCCTCAGCATTACAGTGAAACCAGCACTACGCTTGAGAGAGGGCCGCCGTCACGCCCATCAACGCTAAGGCCCTCCCCCCAGCTTCCTTTCGTGGTACCCGGTCCCAAGAACGCCTTGAAATGAACCCCTTTCCTCTGCGCCTTGGTCATCCTCGGGCCTGCCAGCCAGGCCCGCTCCTCTCTAGCTTCCCTGAGGAAGGCGCTGGCGAGACCCAACCTTTTTCACTTCAAAGCGCTTCTTGCCCGCGCCGCTGTTGGTGCCGCTTGGGGTATCCACATCCATCGCTGCCGCCATTTTGGAAACACACAGTCCGTCGTCTGGCCACTGAGCCTGCGCAGCAGTGCACGCCTCGCTACCCGCACCCCAACCCTTACAGGCGCCCTAGGGTAGGGCGGAGCACGTGACCACGCCTCTTAAAGGCGCTGGCGCGGGTTCCTCCCTCCGTCCTCCCGCGAGTCAGCAGGGGAGGAGGCGGTGGCCGTAGTGGCTGGGGCGGGGCCGGGGCGTCGTGAGTGAGCGGGTTGGAAACCTTCGAAAGGGGTCGCTATCCTTCCTCCCGTGGGAAGCCCCCGGCCGCACTCCCTCAATTGGGGCGGCGGCCGCTTCCTCCGCCTCGGCCCCGGCCTGCCGCAGGTTCCTGTCCCCGCTGTCCGGCCTGCCGGATCTGGCCGCCGCTCCTGGTGCCGGCGCGGGAAGGGGCGAGGGTGGGCGCCCGGCCTCCCGCTGCCGAAACCCGAGACCTCAGACTGGCCTTTCGCACAACCTGAGCTGCTTCCGTGCCAGGTGCAGTCACTCTGCGAGGCCTGAGCTAGGGACACAAGCACCGTCTGCTTTCCTGACTTCAGTTCAGAAAATGCTCCGGGGAGAGATGAAACCCCCCGAATGTCCTCCCGAAGGCAAAATTGAGCGGGCATTCTCTAGCCCTGCTGTCACCTGCCCACTGGAAATAGATGGAACAGGCTTAGGAGCTTGGGCGATGCCATCTCCCGCCCCCAGTAATACCAGTGCGTTCTAGAATGGCCTTTGGTTAAGGTACAACAAGATTTCAACTTAACGTGTTTGAGTGCTCGTTATCCACTCCATGATTGGTAATCTGTATAGGTCCTTCTTAATTTCTGTCCTCTTTCTACTCTTCGCGCTATAGTCAAACTGACCCGTCTGCAGTCGCGTGTTTCTTGAATTTTTGTGAGTCATTCTGGCATTCTCACCTCTCTTTCCCACCCAACCAAAGCACCAGCACTTGATGTCACTTTCCCATTTCTAGCTAGGCTAGGCCTGCCTTGTACCTGTCTCCTCTAGATCACTCTTAGTTCTTTTCTAGGTTTATTTGAAATCTCAAATTTTCTTTTAAAAGATAACTGGAGAGGGCGGTGCCTGTGCTCAGGAGTAGGGCGCCGGTCCCATATGCCAGAGGTGGAGGGTTCAAACCCAGCCCCGGCCAAAAAAAAACCAAAAAAAAAAAAAGATAACTGGAGAGTAAAGGAGAGAATATTGTCTCCATTGCTAAACCAAAATTGCGATTTCTTTCCTTGTAACAGCACCTCGGCTTTAACCACAATTGCAAAGAAAAAAAATTGTGAGATAGTTAAGGATTGTAGGAACTCTACAAAGTCTTTCTTACCCTGACTTTTTTCTTTCTTTCTTTCTTTCTTTTTTTTTTTTTATTTGAGATAGAGCCTCAAGCTGTTGCCCTGGGTAGAATGCGGTGGCATCACAGCTCACAGCAGCCTCCAACTCCTGGGCTTAAGCGATTCGCTAGCCTCAGCCTCCCAAGTAGCTGGGACCACAGATGCCCACCACAGCGCCAGGCAATTTTTTGGTTGTAGTTGTCATTGTTTGGCAGGCCCCAGCTGGATTTGAATCCGCCAGCTCTGGTGTATGTGGCTGACGCCTTACCCACTTGAGCTACAGGTGCCAAGCCTCTTACCCTGAATTTTAATGTCGTTAATTTATTGTGTGCTTACAGGCCCCTAGATGAATACTAAAAACCCATAGTGAATTAAACTATTGAGGATATTTATCTATCATTCAACAAATGTATTGAGTATGTACCAGGTCCTATTTTAAGCAGGAGAGACATAATGATGAAGGAGACAAACAGACTCCTAGTAGGGAAATAAAACACAAGTTATCAAATAAATACATCAGGAATCTTCAGTCATGAACAACTGTTATGGAGAAAACAAAAGAAGGTAATGAGATTGAGGGGATGAGGAGGAGCCTTCAACTGGGGGATTAGGTAAGGCCCCTGGGACTAGTGACATTTAGGATGAAAGGGCTAGGTTGAAAAGATAACTGATAAAAAAAAAAAAAGATAACTGATGAAATAATGGCTGAATAATTCCCAAATTTGTCAAGAAAAATAAACCTATGGATTCAAGAAGCTGATCAAATCCTAAAAAAGACCCATAAAAATCTATCCTACAACACATCAAAATTAAATTTCTGAAAAAAACAGAAGAATTTTTTTTTTTGAGACAGAGTCTCCCTCTGTCATCCTTGGTAGAGTGCTATGGTGTCATAGCTCACAGCAACCTCAAGTTCTTGGGCTCAAGCAATTCTCTTGCTTCAGCCTCCTAAGTAGCTGGCGATACAGGTGTGAGCTACCACGCCTAGCTAGTTTTTCTATTTTTAGTAAAGATGGGGTTTCGTGGCTCGGTGCCTGTGGCTCAAGGGGCTAAGGTGCGAGCCACATACACCTGAGCTGCGGGTTCAAATCCAGCCCGGGCCTGCTAAACAACAATTACGGCTGCAACCAAAAAATAGCCAGGCATTGTGGCCAGCGTCTGTAGTCCCAGCTACTTGGGAGGCGGAGGCAGGAGAATCACTTGAGCCCAGGAGTTGGAGGTTGCTGTGAGCTGTGATGTCACCGCACTATACCCAGGGTGACAGCTTGAGGCTGTGTCTCAAAAAAAAAAATGATGGGGTTTCATTCCTGCTCAGGCTGTTCTTGACCTCCTGCGCTCAAACCAGCCTTGGCCTCCCAGAGTGTTAGGATTACAGGTATGAGCCGCCACACCCAGCCAAAGACAGAAGAAATCTTGAAAGCAACTGAAGAAAGTGATAGTTGCCTATAAAGGAAAAATCATTTGAATACCAGCAAATTTCTCATCAGAAACCACGAAGGTCAGAAAGAAGTGTCAAAATGTTTTTCAATGCAGAAAATAAACTGTCAACAATTGTTGACAGAAAAAAATCTGTCAACCCAGAGTCCTATACCCAGTAAAAATATCCTTCAGGAATGAAGGGGCAAACAAGACATTCTCAGATGAAAGAAAAGTAAGAAAATTTGTCACCAGAAGACCTACCACCAAAAATGGCTAAAGGGAGTTCTCTAAACGGTAAGAAAACATCAAAAAAAATATATAGAAGATCTCAGCAACACCATCAACCAACAGAATCTAATAATCATTGTTCATACAACACTCCAACAACAGCAGCATGTATATATATATTTTATTTCCTTGCTTATTTTTTATTTTTATTTCTTTGCTTTTTTTGTTGTTGTCGAGACAGATTCCCACCCTATGTTCTGAGCAGAGTGCAATGGGGTCATAACTCACTGCAACCTCAGACTCAGGGGCTGTGGGCATTCTGCTGCCTCAGTCTCCGGAAGCCGCTGGGATTACAGGCACTCGCCACTGTGCCCAGACGGGTTTTTCCATTTTTTTAGGAGTCAGAGTCTCACTTTTGCTCAGGCAAGTCTGAAATGCCTGAGCTCAAGCAATTATCCCTCCTCAGCTTCCCACAGTGCTGGGATTACAGGTGTGAGCCACCGTGCCTGGTTGTATATTCTTTTTTTTTTTTTTTTTTTTAGAGACGGAGTCTCACTTTGTCACAGCTCACAACAACCTCCAACTCCTGGGCTTAGGCAATTCTCTTGCCTCAGCCTCCCAATGTATATTCTTTTAAGTGTGCCGACATAGACAATATCCTGGGCCATAAAAAAACTCAACAAATTTAAAAGAATCGAAATCATACAATGTGTTCTCCAATCACAATGAAATCAAACTAGAAGTTCATAACAGAGATAACAGGAAATTCTCTAAACACTTGGAAACATTTCTAAATAATACATGAATCAAAGATTAAATTTTAAGGGAATTAAAAAAATACAACAAAATGAATGATAATGAAAATGCAGGGCAGCACCTGTGGCTCAGTGAGTAGGGCGCTGGCCCTATATACCAGGGGTGGCAGGTTCAAACCCGGCCCCTGCCTAACTGCAACAAAAAATAGCTGGGCGTTGTGGGGGGCACCTGTAGTCCCACCTACACAGGAGGCTGAGGCAAGAGAATCACCTAAGCCCAGGAGTTGGAGGTTACTGTGAGCTGTGACAGCACAGCATTCTACTGAGGGCGACAAAGTGAGACTCTGTCTCTAAAAATAAAAAAAAATAATAATAAAAAGAAAATAAAAGAAAATGAAAATACAACATATCAAGATTTGTGGTACACTGTCTGCTCGGCGCCTGTAACTCAAGCGGCTAAGGCACCGGCCACATACACTTGAGCTGGCAGTTTCAAATCCAGCCTGGGCCCGCCAAACAACAATGACGGCTGCAAACAAAAAATATAGCTGGGCGTTGTGATGGGCGCCTATAGTCCCAGCTACTTGGGAGGCTGAGGCAGGAGAATGGCTTGAGCTCAGGAGTTGGAGGTTGCTGTGAGCTGTGAAGCCATGGCATTCTACCCAGGGCGACAGCTTGAGGCTCTGTCTCAAAAAAAAAAAAAAGGGGCGGCACCTGTGGCTCAATCTGTAAGGCGCCGGCCCCATATACCGAGGGTGACGGGTTCAAACCCGGCCCTGGCCAAATTGCAACCAAAAAATAGCCGGGCGTTGTGGCGGGCGCCAGTAGTCCCAGCTACTCGGGAGGCTGAGGCAAGAGAATCGCTTAAGCCCTGGAGTTGGAGGTTGCTGTGAGCTGTGTGAGGCCACGGCACTCTACCCAGGGCCATAAAGTGAGACTCTGTCTCTACAAAAAAAAAAAAAAAGATTTGTGGTACACTGCTAAAGCAGTGGTGAGAGGGAATGTTTTAGCAAGAAATATGTACTCTATCAAAGAGGGAAAGAATAACTTAAATTCTTTTTTTTTTTTTTTTTTGTAGAGACAGAGTCTCACTTCATGGCCCTTGGTAGAGTGCTGTGGCGTCACACGGCTCACAGCAACCTCCAACTCCTGGGCTTAAGCGATTCTCTTGCCTCAGCCTCCCAAGTAGCTGGGACTACTGGCGCCCGCCACAACGCCCGGCTATTTTTTGGTTGCAATTTGGCCAGGGCCGGGTTTGAACCCGCCACCCTCGGTATATGGGGGGCCGGCGCCTTACTGACTGAGCCATAGGCACCGCCCAGAATAACTTAAATTCTTAAATAAGTTAGGGAAAAACAGCAAAAAACTTCTTGACCTATGTCTCACAAGTTATATAAAAATTAGCTCAGGGCGGCGCCTGTGGCTCAGTCGGAAAGGTGCTGGCCCCATATACCGAGGGTGACGGGTTCAAACCAGGCCCCGGCCAAACTGCAACCAAAAAATAGCCAGGCGTTGTGGCGGGTGCCTGTAGTCCCAGCTACTCGGGAGGCTGAGGCAAGAGAATCGCTTAAGCCCAGGAATTGGAGGTTGCTGTGAGCTGTGTGAGGCCACGGCACTCTACCGAGGGCCATAAAGTGAGACTCTGTCTCTACAAAAAAAAAAAAAGAAAGAAAGAAAAAAATTAGCTCAACATGTATCATTAACTTAAATGTAAAACATAAACTATAAAACTGTTAGAATGGGCTGGGAGGAGTGACTCACTCCTGTAGTCCCAGAACTTTGGGAGGCCAAGGCAGGATCACTTGAAGGCTGGAAGTTCAAGACCAGCATGGGCAGAACAGCAAGTCCCTGTCTCTATTTAAAAAAAAAGAAAGAAAGAAAAGAAATTAGCCAGGTGCTATAGTGGGTGACTGTAGTCCCAGCTACTCAGGATGCTGAGGCAGGAGGATCACTTGAACCCAGGCATTGGAGGTTACAGTGAACTAGGAGGTCATGGCACTCTATTGAGCGCAACAGACTCTGTTTCAAAAAAAAAAAGAAAACAGGATCTCCAGGAAATGATGCTAAATGAGAAAAGGGTAATCCCACAGGGTAACACACTGTATGATTCTCTTTACTTATCATTCCTGTCTCACCCTGTCACCCAGGCTAGAGTATAGTGGCGTCATCATAGGTCACTGCAACCTCAAACTCCTGACCTCAAGTAATCCTCCGACCTCTGCCTCCTAGATGCTAGATTACAGGCGTGAGCCACTCTGCCTGGCCTATTTAACATTCTTGAAATGACAAAATTATAGAAATGGAGAAAAGATTAGTACCTGCCAAGAGTTAAGGAGGATCTGGGGGTAGGAGGGAGGTGGATGTGGCTGCAAGAGGGCAACATGAAGGATCCTCGGCTTTTTTCTTTTCTTTTCTTTTGAGATGGTCTCCTTGTCACCCTGGGTACAGTGCCTGGTGTCATAGCTCACGGTAACCTCAAACTCATGGCCTCAAGTGATCCTCTTGCCTTAGCCTCCTTGGTGCCGCCACAATGGCTGGCTAGTTGTTTTTTTTTTTTCTACTTTTAGTAGAGATGGGTCTAGTTGTTTTTTTTTTTTTTTTCTACTTTTGGTAGAGACGGGGGTCTCATTCTTGCTCAGGCTGGTCTGGAACTCGTGAGGTCAAGCAATCCACCCACTTTTGCCTCCTAGATTGCTAGGATTACAGATGTGAGCCCCTGTGCCCAGCCAGAATCCTTGTCTTAGTGGAAAAGTTCAGTGTCTGGACCCTATCTATCTCCACTTCCCGGTTGTGACATTGTGAATATGTTAGCATTAGAGAAAACTGGGTAAAGGGCACATGGGATCTCCTCGTATTATTTCTTATAATTGCATATGTAATCTACATTATCTCAAAATAATAATGTTAATAAAAGAAAGCACTAGGCATCCCCTTTTGGGCTACAGACACCCACGAATAAGGTATTTTCTCTGTCTTCAAGGAACTCACACTATATCTATTGATAGTCAAGATACAGGGCAGCGCCTGTGGCTCAAAGGAGTAGGGCACCAGCCCCATATACCGGAGGTGGCGGGTTCAAACCCGGACCTGGCCAAAAACTGCAAAAAAAAGATAATAATAATATAATAAAAAGATAGTCAAGATTGGGCGGCGCCTGTGGCTCAAGGAGTAGGGCGCCAGTCCCATATGCCGGAGGTGGTGGGTTCAAACCCAGCCCCGGCCAAAAAAAAAAAAAAAATAGTCAAGATACACACAGTGTTCACAGTTTTGAACTTGATAGCATTCCTTCCTTCCACACCTTGTTTTGGTAGAAATATTGCCTCCTATATGTTCTCCTTTCTCCTTCACCGCCTATTCCATGTGCTCAGGACTGGCCATATATTTTGCAGGTCCCTGGGCAAAATGAAAATGCAGAGACTTTGCTCAAAATCTATTAAGAATTGTGATGGGGCAGTGCCTGTGGCTCAAAGGAGTAGGGCACCAGCCCCATATGCTGGAGGTGGCGGGTTCAAACCCAGCTTGGGCCAAAAACTGCAAAAAAATAAAAATAAAAAAAAGAGGCTCAGCGCCTGTGGCTCAAGCGGCTAAGGCGCCAGCCACATACACCATACAGCTAGCGGGTTTGAATCCATCCTGAGCCCGCCAAACAACAGTGATGGCTGCAACCAAAAAATAGCCGGGCATTGTGGTGGGCGCCTGTAGTCCCAGCTACTTGGGAGGCGGAGACAGGAGACGCTCTTGAGCCCAGGAGTTGGAGGTTGCTATGAGCTGTGATGCTATAGCACTCTACACAGGGTAACAGCTTGAGGCTCTGTCTCAAAAAAAAAAAGAATTGTGATGGAGGGGATGAGTGAAGGGGCTCATGCCTATAATCCTAGCACTTTGGGAGGTTGAGGAAGATGGATTGCTTGACTTCAGGAGTTTGAGACCAGCCTGAGCAAGAGTGAGTCCCCATCTCTATTAAAAACATGTAAATTAGTTGGGTGTTGTGCTGGATGCCTGTAATCCCAGCAACTTGGGGGCTGATGCAAGAGGATCCACTTGCACCCAAGAGTTTGAGGTTACTGTGAGCTGTGGCACTCTACGGAGGGCCACAAAGTAAGACTCTGTTTTGAAAAAAAAAAAAAAAAATAGTCCGGGCAGTGGCTCATGCCTATAATCCTAGCACTTGGGAGGCCTAGGAGGGTGGATTACCTGCACTTACAGGTTCAAGACCAACCTGAGCCAGAGCAAGATCTCCTCTCAAAAAATAGCCAGGCATTGTGGAAGGTGCCTCTGGTCCCAGCTACTTGGTGGCTTAGGCAAGAGAATCACTTGAGGCTCGGTGCCCGTAGCTCAGTGAGTAGGGCGCCAGCCACATACACCAGAGCTGGCATGTTCGGACCCAGCCCAGGCCTGCTAAACAACAATGACAGCTGCAACCAAAAATAGCCAGGTGTCATGTCAGGCGCCTATAGTCCCAGCTACTTGGGAGGCTGAGGCAAGAGAATTGCTTAAGCCCAAGAGTTTGAGGTTACTGTGAACTATGATGCCACAGCACTCTACCGAGGGTGACATAATGAGACTCTGTCTCAAAAAAAGAAAAAAAAAAACAAAAAGAGAATCACTGGAGCCCAAGAGTTTGAGATTGCTGTGAGCTATGATGCCATAGCTCTCTACTGAGGGTGACAAAATGAGACTCTGTCTCAAAAAAATAAATAGGGGCGGTGCCTGTGGCTCAAGGAGTAGGGCACCAACCCCATATACCGGAGGTGGTGGGTTCAAACCCAGCCCTGGCCAAAAACTGCAAATAAATAAATAAATAGGTAGATTAAAACAAAATAAACAAATGAAGTTGGATTAGTGGTATCCTTTGTGAGCCTATTATCCTCATACATAAAATGGGGCTATTGACATGCCCTATGGGGTCATCATAAGGAGAAATAAGGTTTAATGTGTGTGAAAATGCTATACAAATGTGGCAGTTTATTTATTTATTTGCAATTTTTGGCCTGGGCCGGGTTTGAACCCACCACCTCCGGTATATGGGGCCGGCGCCCTACTCCTTCAGCCACAGGTGCCGCCCATGGCAGTTTATTTTTTTGTTGTTTGGGATTCATTGAGGGTATAAAGAATTGGTTACACTGAGTTGATTTGTTAGGTAAATTCCCTCTTAAAGTTGTGTCCTGAAGTGTGGCTGTTTTATTTTATTTTTAAATTTATTTATTTATTTATTTTTTTGGTTTTTGGCCGGGGCTGAGTTTGAACCCGCCACCTCCGGCATATGGGACCGGCGCCCTACTCCTTGAGCCACAGGCGCCGCTCAATTTTTTTTTTAACGTTTAAGAAAAAGTTTATTTCTAGCCCTGAAAGAACAAAATTATTATTATTATTATTTTTTTTTTTTTTTGGTGGTTTTTGGCCGGGGCTGGGTTTGAACCCACCACCTCCGGCATATGGGACCGGCGCCCAACTCCTTGAGCCACAGGCGCCGCCCCAAAGAACAAAATTATTGAACAAAGTCATCAAATACAGCAGTTAATGTCAATGTAACAATTAAATAATTGAATGGGATTAAATTAAAAATAAAAGGCATTATAAAATTTGAAGAAAGATTTTGTAAGCACCGATTTTTTTTTTTTTGTAGAGACAGAGTCTCACTTTATCGCCCTTGGTAGAGTGCCGTGGCGTCATACAGCTCACAGCAACCTCCAACTCCTAGGCTTAGGCGATTCTCTTGCCTCAGCCTCTTTTTTGGCTGTTTTATTAATAATCTCTTGGGGTATCCTCAAATGCAGCTCATGCTGTCCCTGCTGTGTAATGACCGTCACCTGCACACTCCTCTGGTATGACATGATGCCTCTCTGTAATGATTGACAAGCCAGTTTCACTTGGCAGACTGAGAGCTTGTGGAGGACAGAGACTGCATGCTCCCTCTTTACCTTGGTAACCTGGTGCCAGCACAGTGCAGTGAAAGTCATGTGACTAACAATTAGGACAGGCCCTGTCATCTGGCTGTTCAGGGTCAATCCTGAGCTGTCCTAAGGGATTCCACCCACAGCAGGGTTTCAGTTGCAGGGAAAACTCTTTCCTCTTGTCCAGCTCCTGAGCTCAAGCAATCCTCCAGCCTCAGCTCCTGAGTAGCTGGGACTATAGGTGCCTGCCACAATGCCCGGCTAGTTTTTCTATTTTTAGTAGAGCTGGGGTCTCACTCTTGCTCAGGCTGATCTTGAACTCCTGAGCTCGAGCAATCCACCCATCTTGGCCTCCCAGAGTGCTAGGATTACAGGCATTAGCCATGAGTCACCATGCCTGGCCTGTTGTGAAATTCTTTTTTTTTTTTTTTGAGACAGAGTCTCACTTTGTCACCCTCAATAGAGTGCCGTGGCATCATACCTCACAGTAACTTCACACTCTTGGGTAAAAGCAATTCTTTTACCTCAGCCTCCCAAGTAGCTGGAACTACAGGTGCCTGCCACAATGCCCATCTATTTTTAGAGATGGGGTCTTGCTCTTGCTCAGTATAATGTGAGCTCAGGACAATCTACCCGCCTCAGCCTCCCAGAATGCTGGGATTACAGGTGTGAGCCTTCGCACCCAGCCCTGTTGTGAAATTCTTCATGTTTAAGATTATGTCACTAAATGTCACTAATCTTCTCAATGCACATTTTTTTTTTTTTTGTAGAGACATGGTCTCACTTTATGGCCCTCGGTAGACTGCCGTGGCCTCACACAGCTCACAGCAACCTCCAATTCCTGGGCTTAAGCGATTCTCTTGCCTCAGCCTCCAGAGTAGCTGGGACTACAGGCGCCCGCCACAACGCCCGGCTATTTTTTGGCTGCAGTTTGGCCGGGGCCGGGTTTGAACCCGCCACCCTCGGTATATGGGGCCGGCGCCTTACTGACTGAGCCACAGGCACCGCCCTCAATGCACATTTTTAAACATAAGTAGCTGAAGTCACTTAGAAGAGGCCTTTTGGTTGTGTGTTAGTTTGTAAGAGAGTGTTTCAGTTGTGCACAAATGATTTAGGTGAATATGATATACTTAGTTGCCCAGAACCTGAATCGGATCTAAGATGGATACTAAGTGGTCCCAGAACAAAAAGGAGGAAAGAACTGGAGAAAGAACTCAAACAAGAACTCCGTTGTTCGGTGTGACCATTTGAAAGTTAACCTTTATGGGCGGCGCCTGTGGCTCAGTCAGTGAGGCGCAGGCCCCATATACCGAGGGTGGCGGGTTCAAACCCGGCCCCGGCCAAACTGCAACCAAAAATGGCCGGGCGTTGTGGCAGGCGCCTGTAGTCCCAGCTACTCGGGAGGCTGAGGCAAGAGAATCGCTTAAGCCCAGGAGTTGGAGGTTGCCGTGAGCTGTGTGAGGCCACGGCACTCTACCGAGGGCCATAAAGTGAGACTCTGTCTCTACAAAAAAAAAAAAAAAAAGAAAGTTAATCTTTATAAGGTGTTGTGTCAATTAGCAATTTGATATAAATCAATAGAATGGTGGCAAGATTGTTACTTTTTGGAAGTCAAATTTTAGTTAGAATGGTATTAAATCTAGTTATTTTTGTCTCTGTCAGGAAATATTCAGATTTATACTCTGGTCTTGCATGTTACAAAAAAAGAGTCTTGGATTTTGTTGGAGTAGTGTATATAAATATAACTGTATTATTTGTATACTCATAAAGTCACGAAATCTGAGAAGCTGTGTAGTCTCTGATTTCCATTCCTGCTGGGCCCTCTGTGGCCACCTTTTCCAGCTGACTTGGGTTCCTGGGATTAAGAAATTCCACTTCTGGGCGGCGCCTGTGGCTCAAGGAGTAGGGTGCTGGCTCCATATGCCAGAGGTGGCAGGTTCAAACCCGACCCTGGCCAAAAACTGCAAAAAAAAAAAAATAATAAAATAAAAGAAAGAAATTCCACTTCCTTCTTTTGTCATCCAGCTCGGGGTTGGTAAAGGCTTCCTGTTCTCCCTGAGCCTACTGACATCCCCATGCCATTTGGCTGTTCTATCAGCTCCTGTGAAACCAATTCCTGATATTGCATTTTCTGTTTTAAGTATTTAGGGTGGCTTCTATTTTCCTGACTGGACTAGAAGTACAAGACTTTAGAGGTTAAGTATTACGATACTGACTGCTTTTTGTTACCCTGATTGGTTTCAGAGTCGTTACTAGCTGAATAGTGAGTCCAGTGACTCACTCAAGAAATAGGAGTGCAAAAGAGAGTAGAAAATTTAGAGAAGTTGAGTGAAATTTAAAAATGCATCTCTCTAGCCTGTAAGAGGCCAAGGTTACATCACTCTAGCCTGTAAGAAGCCAAGGTAGGTGGATCACTTGAGCTCAGGAGATTGAGACCAACCTGAATAAAAGCGAGACTTCGTCTCTAGTAAAAATAGAAAAAACTAGTGGAACAATGTGGTGGGCACCTGTAGTCCCCAGCTATCTGGGAGGGTGAAGCAAGAGGATCTCCTGAGCCCAGGAGTTTGAGGTTGCTGTGAGCTGTGACCTGTGACGCCAGGGCACTCTAGCCTGGGTGACTGAGAGAGACTTTTTTTTTTTTAAAAGACAGAGTCTCACTATGTTGCTCTCGCCACTGAGAGACTCTGTCTTAAGAAAAAAAAGGGCTCGGGGGCGGCGCCTGTGGCTCAAGGAGTAGGGCGCCGGTCCCATATGCCGGAGGTGGCGGGTTCATACCCAGCCCTGGCCAAAAACCAAAAAATAAATAAATAAATAAATAAATAAATAAAAGGGCTCGGGCGGCGCCTGTGGCTCAGTCAGTAAGGTGCCGGCCCCATATACTGAGGGTGGCGGGTTCAAACCCAAACTGCAACCAAAAAATAGCCGGGCGTTGTGGCGGGCGCCTGTAGTCCCAGCTACTCGGGAGGCTGAGGCAAGAAAATCGCTTGGGCCCAGGAGTTGGAGGTTGCTGTGAGCTGTGTGAGGCCACGGCACTCTACCGAGGGCCGTAAAGTGAGACTCTGCCTCTACAAAAAAAAAAAAAAGAAAAAAAGGGCTCAGTGCCCCTAGCTCAATGAGTGGGGTGCCGGCCACATACACCAAGGCTGGCGGGTTGGAGTCTGGCCTGGGCCTGCTAAAGAACAATGACAACTGCAACCAAAAAATAGCCAAGTGTTGTGATGTGCGCTTGTAGTCCCAGCTACTGGGAAGGCTGAGACTAGAGAATCGCTTAAGCCCAAGAGTTAGAGGTTGCTGTGAGCTGTGATGCCATAGCGCTCTACTGAGGTTGTCATAGTGAGAGTCTACGTCAAAAAAAAAAAAAAAAAAGGCTGGGCGCCATGGCTCACACCTGTAATCCTTGTACTCTGGGAGACTGAGGCTGGTGGATTGCTTGAGTTTAGGAGTTTGAGACCAGCCTGAGAAAAAGCAAGACCCCCATCTCTACTAAAAACTGAAAAACTGAGGCAAGCGGATTGCTTGAGCCCAAGAGTTTGAGGTTGCTGTGAGCTATGATGCCAAGACACTCTACTCAGGGCAACAGCTTGAGATTCTGTTTCAAAAAAAAAAAAAGAATACATCAATCTGTGGGTTTGGGTAGTCTGAGGACATGGTTTTGGGACAAAGGAGGCACATTAGTGAGGGGGCACAGGGAGAGAGACCACAAGAGGTCCAGGCACAAGTGGAAGGGACTTAGGAGCTTAGACAGAGGGACATGGGCCCGTTGACTTCTAAGGGAGTACAGGGGAGGGTTTTCATTGAAACTGGAGGGGAAGCTACTTAGCTAAGTGTCAGAAGGCAAAGGACTGGTTGTGAGGGGGTAGAGATGCGTTGGTTGGAATAGGCTGCAGGAATCAGTGTGCTGTTGTGAAAATCCCCTGCTCTCAGAGCTGGGAAACCTGTTTGTGGACCGAACTGCAACTTTGCTAACAAACTTTGACAAGGCAAGTCCCTCCTGTCTTTTTGGACTCACCTGTAAGGGGAGTGGACCGAGTCTCTAACACTCCCTTTACTTTCAGATTCTGATTCTGCACACGAGCTTCCACCCACCAGTACCAGTTCAGCCTAATGGAGCAGCATAAAATGAAATGTTCTGCGTGACAGGCTCTCAAATACGTGCAGGCCACTGCCAGGCTTCTGTTGCTTCACTCCTTTCTTCCTGCAATAGTCTCTGCTCTTTAAACTGTATTTTGACACTGTTTCCTGATAACTCTCGCCTGGGCACATCTTTTTTTTTGAGACAGAGTCTTACTTTGTTGCCTTCAGTAGAGTGTTGTGGTGTCACAGCTCATAGAAACTTAAAACTCTTGGGCTCAAGCTATTCTCTTGCCTCAGCCTCCTGAGAAGTTGGGACAACCCCAACAACACCTGGCTATTTTTAGAGATGGAGGTCTTGCTCTGGTTCAACCAGGTAATCCACCTGCCTTGGCCTCCCAGAGTGCTAGGATTATAGGCCTGAGCCACTGCACCTAGCTCAATCTGCCTTTAGTCCTTTTCTTTCTCTTGTCCACATGCTAATATAGTTCTTTTTCTATCAAAAATTTTTATTGTTCGCGGCAGCTGTGGCTCAAAGGAGTAGGGCGCAGGCCCCCCATATGCCGGAGGGGGTGGTTCAAACCTAGTCCCAGCCAAAAACTACGAAAAAAAAATTAAAAAAAATTTTTACTGTAGTTAAAATATACGTAACATTTCCAAATCATATCCAATTTTCAGTGCATAGTTCAGTGGCATTTAAGTACATTTGTATCGTTGTGCCACCATCATCTCCATCTGTCTCCAGATCTTTCATCTGAGTCTACTAACCTCAAAGATGTGACTTGCCTGAACCACACTTTTTTGTTGTCAGAAGGGAACATTATACTCCCTATTTTTTTTTTTTTTTTTTTGAGACAGAATCTCAAGCTGTTCCCATAGGTAGAGTGCTATGGCGTCACAGCTCACAGCAACCTCTAACTCTCAGGTTTAAGCGATTCTCTTGCCTGGGCCTCCTGAGTAGTTGGAACTACCAGGACCCACCACAGCGGCCGGCTATTTTGGGGTTGTAGTTGTCATTGTTGTTTGGCAGGCCGGGGCTGGATTCAAACCTGCCAGGTCTGATGTATGTGGCTGGTGCCCTGGCCACTGAGCTACAGGCGCAGAGCCTATGCCTCAGATTTTAAAGGTGGTTCCTAATAGGGAGAGAAGGCTAACTTATAATCCCTTATATGGCTCACTGCCAAAGTTCAAATATTCACAATTTTACAAATTAGTCCTACTTCCCCACAAAAGTCCATCCTTCATAAAATGCTCAAGCTATAGTTTACAGCCTCCAGTATTACAAGGGCTATCTGGAGACATGGGTCCATTTTGTAGAGTTAACCTTCTCTCAGGTTTTCCCCCTCTACAACAGCCAAGATCATCTCAACTTTGCTGTCATGGTTTTGTGACAGCAGTTAATGAATATCTTGTAAAATATTTCATACAAGAAAATGTTCTCATATTCAAACCTGTAAACTCTAGATCCTAAAATAACACACGCCACACACTTCTGTATTGTTTTATAGTTCATTTTTAAAATGCCAGTAACAAAGGCTTTTCCCTTGTTGGGGAATAACATATCTATTTTCAGTGAATAGTAATACCTTAAAAAGTAACAGCATTTTGTCCAAATTGAACTTACACAATTGCACGAAAGTCATTCAGAGCATTAAGAAATGCTACTAAACACTGCAGTTTCCTCAGGCCCTCATCGAGCATATCCCAAGATGATTCCAGTGGGGACCTGTGATCTCAACAATACTGATGCTCTAACACAGTGACACACAGGCAGAGACAACCAGGAGAACCCACATGGTTTGTAACGATGGAATTCTGCTCTGCTGTTAGGGTTTATCGGTGCATCCATCTTCTCCTTACTCTAGGAGCATTAAAAACATCTTGGCTTATAAGATATTTGCACAGGCTTAACACTTACCCTACTACCTTAAGTTATGGGCTTCGATCCTGCTTCAGGAAACTTAACATTTTAAAAAGTGAACCATACCCTAAAAATCTCTTCCAAGCAGGGTTCTTTGTGCTGCCACCATCTGTGTTACTTATTTTCTAATGCATACACAAATAGGTTACATTATCATCTCTCATACATACCAGTTGAGGGATGGGACATAGTTCCTAATTCAAATTCTGCTTTGGGGTAGCAATATGGCTACAAAGGATGCTCAGGACACAGCTGGAATGGTGCAATGCCTCACTCTGCTTTACTTGTAACCTCTGACGTGGGCACAGCAGAGGGAGAGGCAGCACTCAGCCTTCATGTGTGTAGTCTTCATAATATTACCAAAGGGGAGGAAGGCGTACAGCATAGATGTTGCAGAAAATATAACAAAGCTGAATTTTTCTGTTTTAATGAGTTACGATATTTTTACCTGGAGATTTTACTGGTTTTATCTCAATTAAGATATAATTTCTATGGTTGAGGGTTTCTCCTTTCTTACCTTACAAAAATGAGAAAAAACAAAACAAAACAAAACAAGGCTTCGAAAGATGCATATGGAGGGTGGCGCCTGTGGTTCAGTGAGTAGGGCACCGGCCCCATATACCAAGGGTGGTGGGTTCAAATTTGGCCCCGTCCAAATTGCAACAAAAAAATAGCTAGGCGTTGTGGCGGGCGCCTGTAGTCCCAGCTACTGGGGAGGCTGAGGCAAGAGAATCACCTAAGCCCAGGAGTTGGATGTTGCTGTGACCTGTGTGACGCCACAGCACTCTACCAAGGATGATAAAGTGAGACTCTGTCTCTACAAAAAAACAAAACAAAAAAACTATTATCTTTATCTTCTGATGAAGTCATTGCCTGCCTGCTTTTGGCTCTGTACCTTAGGCAACAAAACTGCCTAAGCCCAGGAGTTGGAGGTTGCTGTGAGCTGTGATGCCATAGCACTCTACCGAGGGTGATAAGGTGAGACTCTGACTCAAAAAACAAAACAAAACAAAACAAAAAAATATATATATATACTTTTCCTTTTCTTCCATTTCCTTCCTTATCATAACACTTTACAGGCTGCACAGGCAACCAAATGGCAAGAAAGGCTCACAACTGTTTTGTTTGAGAACTAGTGTTGCTGGAATCTGGACTTTGGCTGAACTGTAAGATTGCTGGACACCAATGCCCCTAAGGGCTTGTGTGGCTGTAGTAGATATGCAGGATCTGGAATGGGTACGGAGGAGGTGTGGAAGGTTAGGTACTAATCACCCACAATCACTAACAGGTGGATTTTAGCACAGGCAGAGACCTGGGAGATTAGCTCATACAAACTCTTATGGTATTAAGTGGATCTCAGCAGAAGTGCAGGAAGGATAGGACCTGAAGACAAGAAGAGAGTTTTCTGCCAGGCGCAGTGGCTCACACCTGTCATTCTAGCACTCTGGGAGGCCGAGGCAGGTGGACTGCTTGAGCTCACAGGTTTGAGGCCTGAGCAAGAGCAAGACCTCATCTCTACCAAAAAAAGAAAAACTGAGGCAAGAGGATCACTTGAGCCCAAGAGTTTGAGGCTGTGAGCTATCATGCTATGGCATTGTACCCAGGGCAACAGCTTGAAACTCTGTCTCAAAAGAAAAAAAAAAAAAAGGCAGGGCAGAGCCTGTGGCTCAGTGAGTAGGGCACCGGCCCCATATACCGAGGGTAGCAGGTTCAAACCCGGTCCCGGCCAAACTGCAACAAAAAAATAGCCAGGCGTTGTAGCCGGCGACTTGTAGTCCCAGCTGCTCGAGAGGCTGAGGCAAGAGAATCACCTAAGCCCAAGAGCTGGAGGTTGCTGGGAGCCATGTGACGTCATGGCACTCTACCGAGGGTGGTAAAGTGAGACTCTGCCTCTACAAAAAAAAAAACAAAAAATGTAGAACAGAAGAGAATTTTCTATATGCTTAAATGTGTTAACTGGAATGAATGGATATATATAACCAAAACTTTTCTTTATGATGAAAAATTAAACTTAGGGAGTTGCCTGTGGCTCAGTGGGTAGGGTACCGGGTCCATATACCGAGGGTAGTGGGTTCGAACCCAGTCCCAGCCAAACTGCAATTGTGGCGGGCACCTGTAGTCCCAGCTACTCAGGAGGCTGAGGCAAGAGACTCGCTTAAGCCCAAGAGGTGGAGGGTGCTGTGAGCTGTGATTACATAGCACTCTACCGAGGGCAACGAAATGAGATTCTGCCTCTAAAAAAAAAAAAAAAAAAAGAAGGGCGGCACCTGTGGCTCAGTGAGCAGGGCGCCGGCCCCATATACCGAGGGTGGCGGGTTCAAACCCAGCCCTGGCCAAACTGCAACAAAAAAATAGCCGGGCGTTGTGGCGGGCGCCTGTAGTCCCAGCTACTCGGGAGGCTGAGGCAGGAGAATCGCCTAGGCCCAGGAGTTGGAGGTTGCTGTGAGCTGTGTGATGCCACGGCACTCTACTGAGGGTGATAAAGTGAAACTCTGTCTCTAGTCTCTACAAAAAAAAAAAAAAAAAAGAAAAGAAAAAAAAGAAAAATTAAACTTATTCAGGTCATTAATTCTACTGAATTAACGTTACTAATGCTGTAGTAACGTACTGTTCAAAATTCATTTTTCCAGATTTCTATTTCCTTAAATCCCACATACATTGTGATATACATTCATAGAGATGCTGCACCCTCCCAGATGGAACTCGTGTGTAAGTGTACACACAGAAAGCACATGTGCAGAGATGCCAGGGCACACCCTCGTGGATCTGAGATGCATGTGGGCTGCGATGAAGGTCAAGAGGCCCTGCTGCATATCTGTTTGATGTCATTCAACTCTTTGGGACAATCTGCAGAAAGGATGAAAGGTGAGTCTCTGGTCACCAATATATCATCCTCAATTCGTACACCAAGACCCCGAAATTTCTCTGGGGCATCTCTGTCATCCTCTGGAATATAAATGCCTGAGAAGAAGAAAGAAAAGTGTGCTGTTTAGCAATGAGAGTAACTGGGTAACTTGGAGCAAGTTAACTTCTCTGTGATAAAATTCCTTCATCCTTTTTTTTTTTTGCCCTAGAAATAGGATTGTGCTCAGATTGCTCTCTAATTCCTCACCTCAAGCAGTCTTCCTGCCTTGGCATCCCAAAGTGCTTAGATTACAAGCATGAGCCATGGGCCCAGTTAAAATACTGGATCATAACTGTCCCTACCTAATAGAGTTGAGAGGATTAAATGAGATAACACATATAAAAAAGTCTGTGAAAAAAAAAAAAAAGTCTGTGGTATATAATGGTCAGTTAATGTTGGCTCTCAATACTAGAATTATTATGATAGTTATTTTGTATATTAGACTATAGGTTCCATAGAACCATGATAATGTTTAGCATGATTCTGTCATATTCTGGTAGTTCAAGCAAGCTGGTAAAGTTACTTTTTTTTTTTTATTGAGACAGAGCCTCAAGCTGTTGCCCTGGGTAGAGTGCCGTGAAGTCACAGCTCACAGCAACACCCAACTTCTGGGCTTAAACAATTCTCTCGCCTCAGCCTCCCAAGAAACTGGGACTAAAGGCACCAGCCACAATACCTGGCTATTTTTTGGTTATAGATGTCATTGTTTGTCAGGCCCAGGCTGGATTCGAACCCACCAGCTCAGGTGTATGGGCTGGTGCCTTAGCCACTTGAACCACAGGTGCCGAGCCTTTTTTTTTTTTTTTGAGACAGAGTCTCAAGCTATTGCCCTGGATAGAGTGCCATGACTTTATAGCTCACAGTAACTTCCAAATTGGGTACAAGCAATCCTCTTGCCTCAGTTTTTCTATTGTTAGTAGAGATGGGTTTCACTTTTGCTCAAGCTGGTCTTGAACTTGTGAGCTCAAGCAATCCACTTTCCTCAGCCTCCCAGAGTATTAGGATTACAGGCGTGAGCCACCACACCCAGCCCTGTTCTTTTTTTTTTTTTTGAGACAGAGCCTCAAGCTGTCGCCCTGGGTAGAGTATTGTGGCATTTCAGTTCACAGCAACCTCCAACTCCTGGGCTCAGGCAATTCTCCTGCCTCCACTTCCCAAGTAGCTGGGACTACAGGCGCTCACCACAATGCCCAGCTGTTTTTTTTTTTTTTCTTTGGTTGCAGCTGTCATTGTTGTTTCGTGGCCCAGGCTGGATTCGAACCCGCCAGCTCAGGTGTATGTGGCTGGCATCTTACCCACTTTAGCCACAGGCGCCAAGCCTCTGTTCTTTTTTTTTGAGACAGAGTTTTACTTTGTCACCCTCAGTAGAGTGCCATGGCACACAGCTCACAGCAACAAACTCTTGAGCTCAAGCATTCTCTTGCCTCTGCCTCCCAAATAGCTGGGACTATAGGCGTCTGCCACAACGCCTGGCTATTTTTAGAGAAAAGGTCTGGCTTTGGCTCAGGATGGTCTTGAACTTGTGAGCTCAAGCAATCCACATGGCTTGGCCTCCCACAGTGCTCAGATTACAGGCATGAGACACTGTACCTGGCTTACTTTTAAGTGTTTCAATTTGTGCTGGAAACTAGCAGATTACTTAAGTGCATTCTTCCTCTGCCTTATAGTCACCTGTAAAAAGGGCACTTTGTGAAAACAAACACAAAACATATTTAAAATGTATTAAAATGCATATTTGGGGATTATTAGCCTTAACAACCAGAAGCTGCAGAAATGATCATTATAAAGTTTTTCCCCGCTCGGCTCAGTGCCTGTGGCTCAGCAGCTAGGGCACCAGCCACGTACACCAGAGCTGGTGGGTTTGAATCCAGCCCGGGCCTGCCAAATGACAATGACAGCTACAATCAAAAAACAGCTGGGTGTTGTGGTGGGTGCCTATAGTCCCCACCTACTTGGGAGGCTGAGGTAAGAGAATCGCTTAAGCCCAAGAGCTGGAGGTTGCTGTGAGCTGTGATGCCATGGCACTCTACCAAGGGCGACATAGTGAGACTCTGTCTCAAAAAAAAAAAAAGGGCGGCGCCTGTGGCTCAGTGAGTGGGGTGCTGGCCCCATATGCCGAGGGTGGCGGGTTCAAGCCCAGCCCCGGCCAAACTGCAACAAAAAAATAGCCAGGCGTTGTGGCGGGTGCCTGTAGTCCCAGCTGCTCGGGAGGCTGAGGCAGGAGAATCGCGTAAGCCCAAGAGTTAGAGGTTGCTGTGAGCCGTGTGACACCACGGCACTCTACCCGAGGGAGGTACAGTGAGACTCTGTCTCTACAAAAAAAAAAAAAAAAATTTTTTTCCCTCTCTCAAATAAACTGGAAATATAAGTGATGTAAATACTGTACAGTAAGTGAGAAGTTGCAAAACTTTAATGTATATTTGGAAAAATTTAAGAGCCCAAATGTACTTCCTAATCCTGATGTTAGATCAATACCAGGTCTTTTCATATTACAGAAATGTAACCTTCCTACTCTACTCACTGATACTGGCCTGTGATAAAAAGAAAATGATCAGCAAGTGAAAATGTAGTCAAAGTCTAAGGAAGCACCCATATAGCGACTAGATTGAGATAAATGACACATGGTCTAAGGCTACAGAGAGTAAATGTATGACTGGGTGGCATAAAAGATATTTCCCAGCCATAATGTATATAATTTAGAGATTAAAACATCTGAATCTAACATTGAGATGTTTTCATGACAAAACCTGCATTAGTGTCTAACAACAACTCTTATAACATAAACTTTCACATTCTAATGTGGCCATGCTTCTCTTCTGCTGAATTCTGCCCAATATTTAGTACCATTCAAGGCAAGGTCGTCAGCTTTCTCTAAAGCCTTTGAGAAATGAATTGGATGCTAAGTTATTTGGGTAGTTCACTGCAGCTTGCAGAGTGTTGCAACTGCAGCATGGAGTGTCTGTGTGTCTGTCAGCTCTCGAGCACTGGGGCTCTGGAAGCCTATGTAGTCCACCCCTACGAAATGGGGGACCAGGACAAATTGGCTCCAGCAAAGGCAGGATTAAAAAAGATTCACTTTGGGCGGCGCCTGTGGCTCAGGGAGTAGGGCGCCGGCCCCATATGCCGAGGGTGGCAGGTTCAAACCCAGCCCCGGCCAAACTGCAACAACAACAACAACAAAAAGCTGGGCAACGTGGCGGGGCGCCTGTGGTCCCAGCTGCTCGGGAGGCTGAGGCAAGAGAATCGCGTAAGCCTAAGAGTTAGAGGTTGCTGTGAGCCGTGTGACGCCAGGGCACTCTACCTGAGGGCGGTACAGTGAGACTCTGTCTCTACAAAAAAAAAAAAAAAGATTAATTTCTTGGCCAGGCGAGGGGGCTCGCACCTATAATCCTAGCACTCCAGGAGGCCGAGGCAGGTGGATTACCTGAGCTCATAGGTTCAAGACCAGCCTGAGCAAGAAAGAGACCCTGTCTCTAAAAATAGCTGCGCATTGTGGTGTACACCTGTGGTTCTAGCTACTTGGGAGGCTGAGGCAAGAGGATCACTTGAGCCTAGGAGTCTGAGATTGCTGTGAGCTATGACACCATGGTACTTTACTAAGGGCTACAAAGTGAGACTCTGTCGCAAAAAAAAAAAAAAAAAAAAAAGGCTTGGCACCTGTGGCTCAAGAGGCTAAGGTGCCAGCCACATGCATCTGAGCTGGCAGGTTTGAATCCAGCCCAGGCTCGTCAAACAACAATGAGGGCTGCAACCAAGAAATAGCTGGGCGTTGTGGCAGGCACCTGTTGTCCCAGCTACTTGGGAGATGGAGGCAGGAGAATTGCTTGAGCCCAGGAGTTGGAGGTTTCTGTGAGCTACGATTCTATGGCACTCTACCCAGGGGGACAGCTTGAGTCACTGTCTCAAAAAAAAAAAAAAAATTCATTTCTTTCTTTTTCTTTTTAGAGACAGAGTCTCACTTTATCACCCTCGGTAGAGTGCCAAGGGTGACACTCCAACTCCTGGGTTTAGGTGATTCTCTTGCCTTAGCCTCCTGAGTAGCTGGGACTACAGGCGCCTGCCACAACGCCCCGCTATTTTTTTGTTGGAGTTTGGCAGGGGCTGGGTTTGAACCTGCCACCTCTGTCATTTGGGGCCGGTGCCCTACTCCTTTGAGCCACAGGCGCTGCCCAAAAGATTCATTTCTTAGTATCTACATATAGAAAGTATATAGAAAGTATTCTCCATCTGTTGTTTAGTGGAGGAGTCAAATTAAACAAATTGTGTGATTTTAAATAAGAAAGCTAAAGATACACTCAATGCCCGTAGCACAGTGGTTATGGTGCCAGCCACATGCATCAAGGCTGGCAGGTTCAAACCCAGCCTGGGCCAGCTAAACAATGACAACTGCAACAAGAAAATAGCTGGACATGTGGTGGGCGCCTGTAGTCCCAGCTACTTGGGAGGCTGAAGCAAGAGAATTACTTAAGCCCAGGAATTGGAGGTTTCTGTGAGTGTGATGCCACAGCACTCTACCGAGGGTGACACAGTGAGACTCTGTCTCAAAAAATAAATAAATAAATAAAATAAAGGAAAAGAAAGCTAGGGCGCTGGCCCCATATACCAAGGGTGGTGGTTTCAAACACGGCCCCTGGCCAAACTGCAACAAAAAATAGCCAGGTGAAATAGCCGCGTGTTGTGGTGGGCGCCTGTAGTCCCAGCTGCTTGGGAGGCTGAGGGAGGAGAATCGCTGAAGCCCAAGACTTAGAGGTTGCTGTGAGTCCTGTGACATCATGGCACTTTAGTGAAGGCAGTAAAGTGAGACTCTGTCTCTACAAAAAAAAATATATATATATCCAGGTGTTGTGGCGGGCGCCTGTAGTCCCAGCTACTCGGGAGGCTGAGGCAGGAGAATTGCCTAAGCCCATGAGCTGGAGGTTGCTATGAGCTGTGATGCCAAGATACTCTACTGAGGGCAACAGAGTGAGATAAATCTTTTTTATTTTTTGAGACAGAGTCTCAAGCTGTCACCCTGTGTTGAGAACTGTGGCATCACAGCTCACACTCACAGGAACCTCAAACTCCTGGGCTTAAGCGATATTCTTGCCTTAGCCTCCAGAGTAGCTGGGACTACAGGTGCCTGCCATAATGCCGGGCTGTTTTTGTTGTTGTTGTTTGTAGTTTGGCTAGGGCCGGGTTTGAACCCACCAACCTCAGTATATGGGGCTGACGCCCTACCCACTGACCCACAGGCGCCGCCCTGTAATTGTCATTGTTGTTTGGCCTGCCTGGGCTGGATTCGAATCCGCCAGCTCTGGTGTATGTGGCTGGTGCACTAGCCGCTTGAGCTACAGGCACTGAGCCTAAAGATAAATCTAAAAGAAACTTATCTTCTATGCTATGAGCTTGTTTCCCCTCGTCTTTTCTAATTTAATTATGTTGGTTCAGGTAAAACTCAATAATATTTGCATCATATTATTATCATAATACCTCTCTTTACCTGGCTCAATTGTGATTACCATCCCAGGCTGCAGAGGGAGTGAACGGGGCATATCTGGAGTGTCATGCACATCCATCCCAAGGTAATGGCCAACATGATGAGGGCAGTATTTTCGAGCAGCCTGGAAAAGGTAATTAGTACAGTATTATTAGAGCACAATATTATCAGAACCCTTAAGGGGAAAGTTGAACATGTATAAATCAGGGAGATATGTGTTAATACTTCCCCCACAGTATTGCCACTTAGGTTTAACCTACCCCTTGGGCTGATGCTCAAGAAATCTGATAAATTGCCACTTCTTGTGTGCAATTCTGCAAATGGCATTCTAACTAATCTGTCACTATTTAATATACTACATACATGCAGATTTGGGTAATATAGTATGCCTGTCTCAAATGCAAATCTTGGCTGGGCATGGTGGCTCACACCTGTAATCCTAGCACTTTGAGAGGCAGGAAGATTGCTTGAGACCAGACACTGGAAGTCGCAGGGAGCTATGATTGTGCCACTGCACTCTAGCTTGGGCAGCACAGCAAGACCCTGTCTCAAAGTAAAAAAAAAAAAAAAAAAAAATCTTTCTTCTTAGAGGAGATTATTAGAATAGTTCTTTTTTCAGTGTTCACATATACTTTGCAGGAAACCAACTCTGGAGGCCCTAAGTATTTCACAGCAACTTGTACAGTAGGCATAATTACTGGGCATTTACCAGTTTGGATATTTATGTCAGTTAATTGAAGATTTGTCATCCCAAGCAACAGGAAACATATAACTTCTTCCTTTTTTTTTTTGTTTGTTTTTTGAGACTCTATAGCCAAGGCTAGAATCAGCTTAGCTCACTGAAACCTCAAACACCTGGGCAGAAAGGTGAGCGTCCTGTCTCAACCTCCTAAGTGGCTGGGACTATAGGTATGTGCCACCATGCCTGGATATTTTTTCTTCTTTCATTTTTCTTTTCTTTCTTTTTTTTTTTTTTTTGAGACAGAGCCTCAAGCTGTTGCCCTGGGTAGAATGCTGTGGCATCACAGCTCATAGCAACCTCCAACTCCTGGGACTACAAGCGATTCTCCTGCCTCCACCTCCTAAGTAGCTGGGACTACAGCCACAACGCCTGGCTACTTTTTGGTTGCAGCCGTCATTATTGTTTGGTAGGGCTGGGCTGGATTTGAACCCGCCAGCTCAGGCGTATGTGGCTGGTGTCTTAGCTGCTTAAGCCACGGGCACCGAGCCTTCTTTTTTAAGACAGAGTCTCACTATGTTGCCCTTGGTAGAATGCTATGGCGTCACAGATCACTGCAACCTCAAACTCTTGGGCTTAAGTGATTCTCTTGCCTCAGCCTCCCAAGTAGCTGGGACTACAGGTGCCCGCCACAATGCCCAGCTATTTGTTTTGTTTAGCAAGCCCAAGATGGGTTCAAACCCACCAGCCCTGGTGTATGTGGCTGGCACCCTAACCACTGAGTTACAGGCACTGAGCCTGGATTTTTTTTTTTTTTTTCCGGTAGAGATAGGTTTTGCTATGTTGCTCAGGCTGGTCTGGATTTCCTGAGATCTTTCTACCTCAGTGTCCCACAGTACTAGGATTACAGGTGTGTGGCACTGTACTTGGCTTATTGTTTTTTTTTTTTTTTTTTTTTTTTTGGCCGGGGCTGGGTTTGAACCCGCCACCTCAGGCATATGGGACCGGCGCCCTACCCGCTGAGCCACAGGTGCCGCCCTGTACTTGGCTTATATTTCTTTTTTTTTTTTGGTAGAGACAGAGTCTCACGTTATGGCCCTCTGTAGAGTGCCGTGGCCTCACACAGCTCACAGCAACCTCCAACACCTGGGTGTAGGCGATTCTCTTGCTTCAGCCTCCCGAGCAGCTGGGACTACAGGCGCCTGCCACAATGCCCGGCTATTTTTTTTTTCGGTTGCAGTTTGGCCGGGGCGGGTTTGAACCCGCCACCCTCGGTATATGGGGCCGGCGCCCCACCGACTGAGCCACAGGCGCCGCCCGGCTTATATTTCTTTTTATTGATAATAGAAATTCTGGCAGCCTAAACTTGGGAGGTGGGAGATGCTCAATGGTCTGTTCAACTTGACCACTTAGCATCTTAATTTCTAATTTGAGGTTTTAGATTTTATTTTTTTTAAGTATTTATTTATTTTTGAGACAGAGCCTCAAGCTGTCGCCCTGCGTAGAGGGCCGTTGCATCATAGCTCACAGCAACCTCCAATTCCTATGCTCAAGTGAGTCTCCTGTCTCCACCTCCCAAGTAGCTGGGACTATAGGAGCCTGCCACAATGCCCAGCTATTTTTTGGTTGCAGCCTTCATTGTTGTTTGGCGGGCCCAGGTTGTATTTGAACCCGCCAGCTCAGGTGTATGTGGCTGGCACCATAGCTGCTTGAGCCATAGGCGCCGAGCCGAAGTTTTAGATTTTTACTGAACAATTATACTTTGGATACAGAAAAAAATCACATCTTTAGTGATACTAAAGGTCATACTCTTGAAGTTTCGACAATGTTACTGAAGCAACAAATATCCTCCCCTTCAACCTCCAGAATCATCACAAAAGGATTAAGAGTTAACTTCTCATGTTTGTCCTTTTCCATCCTGTCATTTTATGTTTTCTGAATATTCAGCTAGTAATGCAGTAACCAGTGAATCAGAATGTACTGCCATCTTCTGGGAGAAGTAAGTACTGACTTCTTTTGTTTTAACCCACATTAAAGGCTTAGTCCCTCTTTTTTTTTTTTTTGTAGAGACAGAGTCTCACTATACCGCCCTCCGGTAGAGTGCCGTGGCGTCACACGGCTCACAGCAACCTCTTACTCTTGGGCTTACGCGATTCTCTTGCCTCAGCCTCCCAAGCAGCTGGGACTACAGGCGCCCGCCACAACGCCCGGCTATTTTTCTGTTGCAGTTTGGCCGGAGCTGGGTTTGACCCCGCCACCCTCGGCATATGGGGCCAGCGCCCTACTCACTGAGCCACAGGCGCCACCGGGCTTAGTCCCTCTTACAAATGACAAATCATAAGGACCATTACCTAAACTGAATAGCTTTAAATAGGGTAAAAACCTAGCAGCATGTTTGGTGATCTTGAGTACTGGGGTCAAGAGAAGTGCAGTACCTTGAAGCCATTATTTTCTTTAACATTCTTCATGATCCCTAGTTCTTTAAGCTTCTGTCCTATCAATTTCAGCATCATGCTATATATGTTGTCCAAGCTTGTCCCAGGGGAGCAGAGGGTCAGGCAAGCTTTCTGAATCTCTAGAACAGCTTCATAGAGTTCTGCCTGAGGTGCAGTGAACCTGGGGACAGGAAAACCAAAGAACTTAAATTTATTTATTTTATTTTTCGAGATAGAGTCTTAACTCAGTTGTCCTGGGTAGAACGCTGTGGTGTCACAGCTCACAGCAACCTCAAACTCTTGGGGTCAAGTGATCCTCTTGCCCCAGCCCTCCAAGTAGCTGGGACTACTGGTGCCCGCCACAATTCACAGCTAGTTTTTCTATTTTTAGTAGAAATGGGGTCTTGCTCTTGCTCAGGCTGGTCCCGAACTCCTGAATGCAGGCAATCCACCTATATCAGCCTCCCAGAATGTTAGGATTACAGATGTGAGCCACTACTCTCGGCCAGAACTTGAATTTAGTATAATCTGATATTGTGAAAATTTTGCTTCTACGTTTGATCAGAAAAACTCCAAGAGGATGATGATGAGGCATTATTGATGTTTAACAAGTACTAATATCATTACTAACAGATGCTTAATAAGCACAGTGATAGTCCTTCAAGCTGGAGCAGCAACACAGTCTCTCTTTAAGAGACACGTGAGGTGAAGCTAGAAGATGGACTCAGCCATGAATGCAGTCAGAGGGCCAGACCAGGCCCACCCTCAAACCCTTCTAATTCCTTGTAGTACAGACTACCATTAAAACAAACAAACAAACAAATAAAAAACAGCCGGGTGCAGTGGCTCACGCCTATAATCTCAGCACTTTTAGCAAGGCCGAGGCAGGTGGATTGCTTGAGCTCAGGAGTTGAGACCAGCCTGAGTAAGAGTGAGACCCTGTCTCTAAAAACATAAATACTAGCAGGGCATTGTAGCAGGTGTCTGTAGTTCTGCTACGTGGGAGGTTGAGGCAAGAGTATTTCTTGACTCCAAGAGTTTGAGGTTGCTGTGAGCTATGAAACCACAGCACTGTACCCAGGGTGACGAAGTGAGAATCTGTCTCTAAATAAATAAATGAATAAATAAATAAAAATAAAAAGAAGGAAAGCCTAGGGATGCACTTCTGATATATGAACTGATATTATGGGACAAACCAGACAATACTCTGGCTATTTGTAACTTATTAGTATTTAGGTGCCCTTAAAATAACAATTTCTTTAGGAATCATAGGGCAAAATGAGAGAAAAGCGAGCTGGGATAATGTTCAATATGTATTCTTCTTTCTTTTTTTTTCTGAGACAGAGTTTCATTTTGTCACCTTCAGTAGAGTGCCTGCCATGGGGTCACTGCTCACACCAACCTCAAACTCTTAGGCTCAGTGATTCTCTTGCCTCAGCCTCCCGAGGCACCAGGACTATAAAGCACCCACCACAATACCCATCTAATTTTTCTACTTTTAGTAGAGACTGGATCTTGTTCTCCCTCAGGTTGGTCTCAAACTCCTGAGCTCAAGTGATCCACCTGCCTCACCATCCCTGAGTGCTAGGATTACAAGTGTGAGCCACCTTGCCCGGCTAATTTATAACTTCTCAAAGCCAGTCTTCTTTAGATTAAGGAAATTCTTTTTTTTTTTTTTTTTTTTTTGTGATTTTTGGCCGGGGCTGTGTTTGAACCCGCCACCTCCGGCATGTGGGACCGGCGCCTTACTCCTTGAGCCACAGGTGCCGCCCAGATTAAGGAAATTCTATTCTAACTTCACTAACAATATATTGTTTGACATGAAACAATGTTAAATTTTGTCCAATGCTTTTTCTGTGAATATTGAAATTACTATTTGTTTTTTCTGCTTTATTCTGGATGATGAATTATGGTGATTTTATTTTATTTTTATTTTTTTTGTAGAGACAGAGTTTCACTTTATCGCCCTCAGTACAGGGCCGTGGCGTCACACAGCTCACAGCAACCTCCAACTCCTGGGCCTAGGCGATTCTCCTGCCTCAGCTTCCTGAGTAGCTGGGACTACAGGCGCCCGCCACAACGCCCGGTTATATAGTGATTTTAAAATGTTAAATCAACATTGTATTCATCTGGGTTTATATATATCTATATCTATCTATATATATATATTTTTTCTTTTGGAGACAGAGTCTCAAGCTTTTACTCTGAGTGCTGTGGCGTCACAGTTTACAGCAACCTCAAACTCTTGGGCTCAAGCGATCCTCTTGCCCCAGCCTCCCAGGTAGCTGGGGACTACAGGTGCAAGCCAAAACGCCTGGCTGATTTATTGGAGAAAGCGTCTTGCTCTGGCTCAAGTTGGTCTCCTGAGCTCAAGCAATCCAGCTGCCTTTGCCTCCCATAGTGCTAAGATTACAAGCGTGAGCCACCATACCTGCCAAAACTTGCAAATTTAATTTTTTTTTTTCTTACAGAGATAGAGATAGATTATCACTATGTTGCTAAGGCTGGTCTTGAACTCCTGACCTCAAGTGATCCAGCAACAGAGCAACACCCTTTCTTTAAAAAATACCTATGTATGTTTATTAACTAGGTGTTTCTAGATAGCTGATCCTGTGATATGATGAACAAAACAGGCTCAGAAAATAATCAGGAGCTTTTCAAAGAAAGTTAACCCGACCTAGGGGAGACCTGTATATTTCTAGAGTGATTTTTTCCAAATACATGCATATTCTATTTTTTTTTTTTTTTTTTTTTAATTTGGCCGGGGCTGGGTTTGAACCCGCCACCTCCGGCATATGGGACCGGTGCCCTACCCGCTGAGCCACAGGCACTGCCCTGCATATTCTAACTCACACTCCTACGAAGCAGTGGGATACATTATTCTGTAGATATCTTACCTCCCACTGACAGGCCAAGTACGGGTGATGTCACTGACGTAACAGGAAGACTCACAACCTCCATCCAGAAGCACCATTTCTCCATCCTGGAACAAAGTAAGATAGATTTAATACAAAATAATTTTTTAAAAATCTCATAACTATAAATTTTTTCTTTTAATCTAACTATGCTTTTTATTCTATTAAAAAAACAAAGCTTTGAAAGAAAGCAAACAACAACAACAACAACAAAACAACATAAAAAAGAAAGCTTTGGCTTGGCGCCTGTGGCTCAAGCAGCTAAGGCACCAGCCACATACACCTGAGCTGGCGGGTTCAAATCCAGCCTGGGCCTGCCTAACAACGATGGCTGCAACCAAAAAATTAAATAAATAGCTGGGCGTTGTGGCAGGCACCTGTAGCCCCAGCTACTTGGGAGGTGGAGGCAGGAGACTCGCTTGAGCCCAGGAGTTGCAGGTTGCTGTGAGCTGTGATGCCATATCACTCTACCCAGGGGGCCACAGGCGCCAAGCCAAAGCTTTCTTTTTGTTGTTGTTTGCTTTCTTTCAAAGCTTTCTATTTTTTATTTATTTATTTATTTTTTGTAGAGACAGAGTCTCACTGTACTGCCCTTGGGTAGAGTGCCGTGGCGTCACACGGCTCACAGCAACCTCTAACTCTTGGGCTTACGTGATTCTCTTGCCTCAGCCTCCCGAGCAGCTGGGACTACAGGCGCCCGCCACAACGCCCGGCTATTTTTTTGTTGCAGTTTGGCCGGGGCTGGGTTTGAACCCGCCACCCTCGGCATATGGGGCCGACGCCCTACTCACTGAGCCACAGGCGCCGCTCAGCTTTCTATTTTTTAATAAAATAAAAAACATAGTTAGATTAGAAGAAACAATTTACAGTTATGAGATTTTTAAAAAACTATTTATTAAATCATAACTTTGTACATTGATCTATTTATGGGGTTCAAGGTTACAGTTATGAGATTATTACTCACTTTGTCGGAGTTGGAGGTTGCTGTGAGCTGTGATGCTACAGCACTCAAAACCCCCTCCCCCCCAAGCCAGTCTCCTGCCTCCATTCCCCAAGTAGCTGGGACTACAGGCGCCAGCCACAATGCCTGGCTATTTATTTTTTTGGTTGCAGCCATCATTTTTTGGCAGACCTGGCCTGGATTCGAACCTGCCAGCTCAGGTGTATGTGGCTGGCGCCTTAGCCGCTTGAACCACAGGTGCTGAGCCATGAAGAAAGCTTTAATTAATTAATTTATTTATTTATTTATTTATTTTTTTTTTGTGGTTTTTGGCCGGGGCTGGGTTTGAACCTGCCACCTCCGGCATATGGGACCGGCGCCCTACTCACTGAGCCACAGGCGCCGCCCGAAAGCTTTAATTTAAAGGAGACTAATCTCGTTTCCTTCTCACAAGAAAGAGCATCTATACTTTTTTTTTTTTTTTTAGAGACAGAGTCTCATTTTGTTGCCCTTGGTAGAGTGCAGTGGCGTCACAGCTCACAACAACCTCCAACTCCTGGGCTTAAGAGATTCTCTTGCCTCAACCTCCCAAGTAGCTGGGACTACAGGCATGTGCCACAACGCCCAGTTTGGCCGGGGCTGGGTTTGAACCCGCCACTCTCGGTATATGGGGCTGGCACCCTACCCACTGAGCCACAGGCGCCTCTCAGCATCTAAACTTTTTTTTTTGTTTTTTTGTTTTTTTGTTGTTCCAGTTTGGCCAGGGCTGGGTTGGAACCTACCACCCTTGGCATATGGGGCCAGCGCCCTACCCACTGAGCCACAGGCGCCGCCTCAGCATCTAAACTTTTTAACAAAATTCAGATTGGTTCAAGAAAGACCACACTGCACAGTGTCCAAAGAACTAGACAGCTTGGGTTTGAATTAATAGATGTATTAGGAGATCTTGGGATTCTCAAGTTTTGAAATAGAGCATCTGGACCTAGTGGGAGCAGTACTGAAAGGCATTTCGTGTACCTTGATGAGCTGATTATTCTTCACATAGTGCAAAGTGTTAGACCGGTTACCACCAGCAACCACAGGTGGGTAGGCTAAGATGTCAGCACCTCGAGCTCGGCATTCAAATTCAAACTGTGAAAAACAACAGCCTGGTATGACTAAAGGATTTCTATACGGCTGCTCTAGCCCAGACTCTCTTTTAACAGTCCAGACCTCCATACCTGTACCTACCTTAGATAATCTCTGGACAACTACTCACATCCAACCAAATGTTTTCTGTCGTAATTTCTGTCCATTTATTTTCATCCCATGTACTGTAACATATGTATGCTATGTACCTTCTTTTATTCCCACTAATCCTGTATTCAACCCTATTATTGAGTCCTTTTCTCTTCATTGTTCTCTAAATTTCCCATATTTTTAAAATTAAGTCTAGAAGAGAACACAGAAATCCTATGACAAAGGCTGAGTTCTGCACTGGGCGCGGTGGCTCATGACTATAATCCCAGCACTTGGGAGGCTGAGGTGGGCAGATTGTCTGAACTCACGAGTCGGAGACCAGTGTGAGCCAGAGCAAGGCCCCATCTCTAAAAATATAGCCAGGCACTGTGGTGGGTGCCTGTCATCCCAGCTAGTTGGGAGGCTGAAGCAAGAGCATTGTTTAAACCCAAGAGTTTGAGGTTGCTGTGAGCTGTGACAGCCATAGCACTCCATCGAGGGTGACAAAGTGAGACTCTGTCTCAAAAAAAAAAAAAAAAGGCTGAGTTCTGAGATATAATCACGAAAGGTTATTGTTTGCTTATTAAGATAAACAATGAAAAAAAAGAAAAAAAAAAGAAAAAAAAAGATAAACAATGAAATATGGTTCACATTTTTTTATAGCTCTAAATTACTAATTTCAACCTTTTAAATATCTACTAACTTAAATGCCCTGGAAAAGTGAAAAAAGACACTAAGCAAATTAGCCCTACTCATCTCACTACGTTCCAGGATGGAGCTGGAGTGGGCAAGTACCTGCCACTTTCTCTAGCCCTCCCCCAGCCTCTTTCTCCCTACATCTTCTCACCTCACATAGTTAAGTCTTACTTTCTTCATCAGCTCTATTTTGCAATGCTCTTCCTTTAAACGTAGCACTGCATGTTTTAGATTCTTCTAATAAATTACCAGCGACATTTGACAACGAAATCTTCTCCAATGACATGCTGGTCACTACCATGCAAGTTGACTCCATGCCATCTGCAGATTAATAAAATCACTTGACATTTACCTCCAACAAGACCTTTACAACCATTTGAAGCTCACCTTAGCATAAAGAAAGGCTTCGTTCACTGGGGCTTTACTGGCAAACATGGTCTCAATGAAAGCCTATGAAGAGAAAGGAGGATGAAATGAACGATAGTCTCATTCTTTATGTTGCTTATTTAAGCATTCAAAATACTGGCGTGCAAACAAAAGGCACTTCTTATCACAATTTTGTCAACCTGTAGTTGTGGGCATAATAATGTATATTTCTGATGGGAAAGAAATGGTGTTTTCAGGACTATTTGACTGATTACAGATTTAATAGAAGGGCATTCAACTTTCCCACTCAGAAGATGCACTGAATGCTAGAATAAACATTTAATTAAGGTTGAATGAGTTCACAAAGATGAGCCCCTAATCTGATAGGACCTTATAAGAATGTCCTTTCTAACTTGCCATGTAAGGACATAGCAATAAGGCAGCCTTCTGTAAACTAGGAAGAGAGCCCTCACCAGGAACTAACCGTGCTGGCATCCTGTTCTCTGAATTATAATTTGCAGAACTTTGAGAAAGTAACTTTTGGTTAAGCCATTCAGTCTGTGGTATTTTGTTATGTCAATTCAAGCAGAATACACCAGCAAAGGTGGTTTCTGAGGTGTTGGAGAAAATGGATCCTGCTTGGCCCTTACCCAGGGAGGACAACAGGAGACTGTATCTCTTTCCCTGGACCCACTGCTGTGAGACAACTATCATATGCGATACATATTCTTACTTTAACGTAGTGGTTATTTGGCATCCCTTTCCTATAAATAAGTTGCAGATTT
Organism: Nycticebus coucang; assembly: GCF_027406575.1. Taxonomy (NCBI): domain Eukaryota; kingdom Metazoa; phylum Chordata; class Mammalia; order Primates; family Lorisidae; genus Nycticebus; species Nycticebus coucang. The sequence continues at coordinate 7,742,976 of NC_069782.1, forward strand.
GTAACAACTGTCATTTTGGGTCCTATGAGTTTTTTTTGTTGCAGTTTGGCCGGGGCTAGGTTTGAATCCGCCACCCTCGGTATATGGGGCCGGCGCCCTGCTCACTGAGCCACAGGCGCCGCCCTGGGTCCTATGAGTTTTTAGCAGATATTACTAAGGTAGCTATAAAGAAAGGAAATAGGATTGATTAATCTCCATTGTTTCAAGGAGAAACAACCAAGATTGATGGGTTAGGCCTGGGGTGGTGGCTTGTGCCTATGATCTTAGCATTTGGGGAGGTTGAGGCCAGGAGTTCACGACCAGTCTGAGCAAAAGCAAAACTCTGTGTTTACAAAAAACAGAAAAATTAGCTGGGTGTGGTAGCATTCCCATGTAGTTCTAGCTACTTAGGAGGCTGAGGTAGGAGAATTACTTGAGCCCAGGAGTTTGAGGTTGCAGTGGGCTATGATGATACCACTGTACTCTACCCGGGATGACAGAAACAGACCTTGTCTCCAAAAGAACTTTTTTTTGAGACAGAGTTTCACTATGTCACCCTCGGTAGAGTGCCATGGTGTCACAGCTCACAGCAACCTCAAACTTTTAGGCTTAGGCAATGCCCTTGCCTCAGCCTCCAGCGTAGCTGGGACTACAGGTACCCGCCACAATGCCCAGCTATTTTTTGTTGCAGTTGTCACTGTTGTTTAGCTGGCCCAGGCTGGGCTTGAATCCGCCAGCCTCTATGCATGTGGCTGGCGCTGTAACCACTGTGCTATGGGTGCTAAGCCTTTTTTTTGTTTTCTTTCTTTCTTTTTTTATTATTTTTGTTGTTGTTCCAATTTGGCCGGGGCAGGTTTGAACCCACCACCCTGGGTATATGGGGCCGGCGCCCTACTCACTGAGCCAGAAGTGCTGCCTTTTTGTCATTTGTTTTCTTTCTTTCTTCTTTTTTTTTGCAGTTTCTGGCCAGGGCTGGGTTTGAACCCGCCACCTCTGGCATATGGGGCCGGCGCCCCACTCCTTTGAGCCACAGGCACTATGCTGTTTGTTTTGTTTTTGAGACAGTCTCAAGCTATTGCCCTGGGTAGAGTGCCGTGGCATCACATCTCACAGCAACCTTAACTTTTGGGCTTAAGTGATTCTCTTGCCTCAGCCTCCCAGTAGCTGGGACTACAGGCGACCCCCACAAAGCCCAGCTATTTTTGTTGTTGTTACAGTTGCCATTGTTATTTTAGCTTGCCTGGGCCAGGTTTGAACCTGCCAGTCTTGGTAAATATGGCCGGTGCCCTATGCACTGAGCTATGGGCACTGCCCTCTAAAAGAAAATCTTAAAAAAAGGCAGATTTATAAACATTCACTAAATACGCTGAAGTAGAAGCTAGATGTTCGTTTGCTGAAAGACTACTACATTGGGGCGGCGCCTGTGGCTCAGTCAGTAGGGCGCCGGCCCCATATACCGAGGGTGGCGGGTTCAAACCCAGCCCCGGCTGAACTGCAACCAAAAAATAGCTGGGCGTTGTGGCGGGCGCCTGTAGTCCCAGCTACTCGGGAGGCTGAGGCAGGAGAATCGCTTAAGCCCAGGAGTTGGAGGTTGCTGTGAGCTGTGTGAGGCCACAGCACTCTACCGAGGGCCATAAAGTGAGACTCTGTCTCTACAAAAAAAAAAAAAAAAAAAAAAAGACTACTACATTGACTACATGACTTCAAGGTGCCTATTGATCCCTGATGACTTAAGATTTTTCAAATTGAGGGCGGCACCTGTGGCTCAAGGAGTAGGGCGCCAGTCCCATATGCCAGAGGTGGTGGGTTCAAACCCAGCCCTGGCCAAAAACCAAAAAAAAAAAAAGATTTTTCAAATTGAAAAAAACTTTTCAATAGGAACTGTACCTGTGATGTTAGCTTTCCAGCAATCTGCATTCGTTCAATTTCTGCAGGAGATTTGATCAGCCGGAGGCGCTGTACGAGCTGCTGGACACCCCGAACCTTGTTCTTGCTCCTGGCTTTGGCCTCAATCAGATGCTGCATGTAGTCAGCGTGAAGCTGTGTGTGAGAGGGCCTCATCCAGTCATACCAAACCATGTTTGTCTCAGCTTAGAAGAAGAAGCCAAAACACAAATATAAAACCAATAACAGTCAAATTACAAAACCTATAATGTGGACCTCTAAAGCAGTGGTTCTCAACCTTCCTAATGCCATGGCCTTTTAATACAGTTCCTGTGGGTCACGACCCTAAAACTCTTTTAGGACTGAAGTAATTGAAGGGTTTGATTATAAATCACTGGCAAGAAGCCAGATGCAGCAGTTCATGCCTATAATACTAGCACTCTAGAAGGCGAAGCCAGGGGGATTGAGCTTGAGCTTGAGCTTGAACTTAGGAGTCTGAGAAAAGCCTGAGCAAGAGAGACACCATCTCTACTAAAAATAGAAAACAAAGGCGGCACCTGTGGCTCAGTCGGTAAGGCGCCGGCCCCATATACGGAGGGTGGCGGGTTCAAACCCAGCCCTGGCCGAACTGCAACCAAAAAATAGCCGGGCGTTGTGGCGGGCGCCTGTAGTCCCAGCTACTCGGGAGGCTGAGGCAGGAGAATCACCTAAGCCCAGGAGTTAGAGGTTGCTGTGAGCTGTGTGATGCCATGGCACTCTACCAAGGGACATAAAGTGAAACTCTTGTCTCTACAAAAAAAAAAAAAAATAGAAAACAAAAACAAAAACACAACAGCATGAGGATTGCTCAAGCCCAGGAGTTTGAGGTTGCTGTGAGCTAGTCTAATGTCAGAGCACTCTACCCAGGGTGACAGAGTGAGATTCTGTCTCCAAAAAAAGAAAGTGGCGGGGGAGGGGCTTGGCACCCATAGCAGGCTGGTGGATTCAAACCTGGCTGGGCAAGCTAAAAAATAATGATGACGGCAACAACAAAAAAAATAGCCGGGCATTGTGGCGGGCGCCTATAGTCCTAGCTACTTGGGAGGCTGAGGCAAGAGAATCACTTAAGCCAGTAGTTCTCAACCTTCCTAAGGCCGTGGCCCTTTAATTTTTTTTTCTTTTTTTGTAGAGACAGAGTCTCACTTTACTGCCCTTGGTAGAGTGCCGTGCCATCACAGCTCACAGCAACCTCCAGCGCCTGGGCTTAGGCGATTCTCTTGCCTCAGCCTCCCCAGTAGCTGGGACTACAGGTGCCTGCCACAATGCCCGGCTATTTTTTGTTGCAGTTTGGCCGGGGCTGGGACTGAACCCACCACCCTCGGTATATGGGGTTGGTGCCCCACTCACTGAGCCATAGGTGCCGTCCTGCCGTGGCCCTTTAATACAGTTCCTGTGGGTCACAACCCACAGGTTGGTTAAGAGCTGCTGGCTTAAGGCCAAGAGTTTGGATGTGAGCTGTGATGTCAGAACACTCTACCGAGGGTGACATAAGACTCTGTTTCCAAAAAAAAAAAAAAAGTAATAGACTAGAAGGCCAGATGCAGTGGCTTACACTTGTAATCCTAGCACTTTGGGAGGCCAAGGCAGGTAGATTGCTTGAGATTAGGACTTCGAGATTAGCCTGAGTCAGACTGAGACCCTGTCTCCAAAAACTAGCTGGGTGTTGGGCAGTGCCTGTGGCTCAGTGGGTAGGGTGCTGACGCCATATACTGAGGGTGGCAGGTTTGAACCCAGCCCCGGCCAAACTGCAACAACAACAACAACAAAAAAGACCAGCCTGAGCAAGAGCAAGACCCTGTCTTTAAAAATAGCTGGGTGCCTGGAAGGCTGAGGCAAGAGGATCACTTGAGCCCAAGAGTTTGAGGTTGCTGTGAGCTATGACACCACAGCATTCTACCTAGGGCTACAAAGATTCCATGAAAAAAAAAAAATGCCTAGATAGGGTGTTGTGGTGGGCGCTATAGTCCCATCTACTTGGGAGGCTGAGGCAAAAGAATTGCTTAAGTCCAGGAATTTGAGGTTGCTGTGAGCTATGACACCATATCACTTAACCCCATGGCGATGGAGTAAGAATCTGTCTCAAAAACCAACCAACCAACCAAACAAACAAATTAAAAAACAATCACTGGAAAGGTCATTCCCTAAAAATGACAAAATATTCTGAAATTGAATAGACAGCTTTTTTATACCCAAAATTTCATTGTTCCTTATAAAGATGACAGATGGGACTAAAGCTTTATTCAACCTTTGATTTTACTTATTATTTATTAATTTTAAAGAACAATTATAACAAATTTTCTCCATGACCACCATTAAGCTAGAGGCACTGTTGAATAATTATACACAAAAGAACAGAAAAACGTACTCAGATCATGACATTATGGTCAAAGCATCCCATCACTTCACAAAATTAACTCAGGGGAAGAAGGTTCTTCTCTCATTTGGAGCATTTATTCATTACCATAGAAACACTACAGTGGATATGGGCACTGATCCATGTTGCCCACCTCTCCGTTTGCAAATGCTGTCTATTCTCACTGTAAACAATCATGGCTCATCTTTTTTTTTTTTTTTTTATGAATTCTTTTTATTGCAAACAAATGCCTAAATTAATTTCTCTACCCACAATATTTAGAAAGAAAAAGAAATCAGCAGGCTAAGGAGATACGCATTCAAGAACTGACATGATTAAAAATTAAGATATAAATGGGTGACTCACAATTTCATTAGCTTACAAAGATAGTGGAGTTAACTACTACAAGCATATTAGCTATATATTTTGTGGGAGAAGGGCATACAGACATAGCCACGGCTCGTCTTTTAACTTTAGTGAACCAAAGAAATGATCTATGTTTGCCTGAGATATATGATAAGAAGGCTTATTATGAAAATGATTTGCACTCAACACTAGATCTACATTTGTTCTTTTTTTCTTGACACATGGCCATGCACAGTATTCCTAACAACCAAGACTAAATGGTTATATGTTTCATATGACTAAAATGTACTTTGGGACAATAGAGAAAAAAGAAAACTTTCTTTGAGACAGAGTCTAACTATGTCACCCTCAATAGAGTGGTATGGCATCACAGCTCACAGCAACCTCAAACTCTTGGGCTTAAGTGATTCTCTTGCCTCAGCCCCCCAAACAGCTGGGACTATAGGTGCTTGTCACAATACCTGGCTGTTTTTTGGTTGCAGTTGTCATTGTTGTTTAGCAGGCCCAGGCCGGGCTCGAACCTGCCAGCCTCGGTGTATGTAGCTGGCTCCCTACTCACTGAGCAATGGGTGCCACCCAAAATTCAGAAAACTTTTTTTTTTTTTGTTGAGACAGGGTCCCACCCTATGCCCCTGAGCAGAGTGCAGTGGGCGTGGTAGCTCACCACAACCTCAGACTCAGGCTGCGGGCACCCCGCTGCCTCAGCCTCCGGAAGCTGATGGGATTACAGGCGCTCGCCGCGGCGCCTGGCTGGGTTTTTCCATTTTTTTCACGAGTCGGGGTCTCACTGTCGCTCAGGTGAGTCTCGAACTCCTGAGCTCAAGCGATTCTCCCTCCTCAGCCTCCCACAGTGCTGGGATTACAGGCGTGAGCCACCGCGCCCGGCCAGAAAACTTTTTTTTTTAAGAGTTTCACTTCGTTGACCTCGGTAGAGTGCTGTGATGTCACAGCTAACAGCAACCTCCAGCTCTTGGGCTTAGGCGATTCTCTTGCCACAGCCTCCTGAGTACCTGGGACTACAGGTGCCCACAACAATGCCCAGCTATTTTTTTTTTTTTTTTTTGTTGTTGTTGTTGCAGTGTAGCCTGGGCCAGGTATGCACCTGCCACCCTCGGTATATGGGGCCAGTGCCCTACTCACTGAGCCACGGGCCCCACCTCCAGAAAACTTTTATTGGATATGCATTAGTGTTTTTATGTCTTAAATATTTTCATTTTAGGCTCTGAACCCTTAGCACAATGGTTATGGTGCATGTTCAAACCCAGCCAGAGCCAGCTAAACAACAATGACAACTGTAATAAAAAATAGCCGGGCATTGTGGCAGGCTCCTGTAGTCCCAGTAAACTGGGAGGCTGAGGCAAGAGAATCTCTTAAGCCCGAGAGTTTGAGGTTGCTGTGAGCTGTGATGTCACAGCACTCTACTGAGGGCAACAGAATGAGACTCTTGTCTCAAAAAAAAAAAAAAAAAAATCTTTTTTTTTTTTTTTTTTTTTCATTTTAAAATAAAAATGATTTTGGGCAGCACCTGTGGTTCAGTGGGTAGGGTGCTGACCCCATATACTGAGGGTGGTGGGTTCAAACCTGGCCCTGCCAAACTGCAACAACAAAAAAATAAATAAAATAAAAAATTAATAGTTAAAAGAAAAATATTTTTAAATGCACATTATATGGGAAACATCTAGCCTACTCATAATAGAAATTTAAATTGCTAGTTTTTAAAAAGTAGAAAAACCTCTATTACCTGTTTTCAGTGTATAAAATCATAGGTCATTTTTTTAGGTTTCTAAACTTTTTAATTTATTTTTAAAAGACAGAATCTCACTTTGTCACCTTGGGTAGAGTGCCATGTGGCATCATAGCTCACAGGAACCTCAAACTCTTGGGCTTATTCTCTTGCCTCAGCCTCCCAAGTTGCTGGGACTATAGGCACTTGCCACAATGCCCCACTAGGTTTTTTTTTTTTCTTCCCAGAGACAGGGTTTCGCTGTTTCCCACTTAGGCTGGTCTCAAACTCCAGAGCTTAAGCAATCCACCCACCTCCCAGAGTGCTAGGATTACAGGTGTGAGCCACGGTGCCTGGCCCAGTTTTTAAACATTTTAAATAAATATGATTTCATTAATCTTTTCCTTTGTCTAGTGTTTTTTATTTTCCTTTCTTTCCCTTGAGATAGGGCCTTGCTCTGTTGTACGTACTAGAGTGCAGCGTCATACATCATGGCTCACTGCAACCTCAAACTCCTGGGTTTTAGCAATCCTCTCAGCTTAGCCTCCTGAGTATCCAGGACTCCAAGTACACATAGCTATGCCTGGCTAATATTTTTACTTGCGCAGATGGGGTCTCACTATGTTGCTCAGGCTGTTCTCGAATTCCTGGGCTCAAGTGATTCTCCTGCCTCAGCCTCTCAATGTGCTTTTATATATAGCAAACTAGAAACATTAATAATGGTGGATGACGGGTGGCACCTGTGACTCAAAGGAGTAGGGCACTGGCCCCATATGCCAGAGGTGGCGGGTTCAAACCAGTCCTGGCCAAAAACTGCAAAAAAAAAAAACAAAAAACAAAAAACAGAATGGTGGATGAGAAATACTTTTGAGAAACTTATTTTATGTGAGATTTTTACTATACAGGATTAATGAAATTTAGAGTGTAGAACATGACAGCCAGCAACTAATGCAAGAAATCAAAAGCTATTGGGCGGCACCTGTGGCTCAGTGAGTAGGGCGCCGGCCCCATATGCCAAGGGTGGCGGGTTCAAACCCAGCCCCAGCCAAACTGCAACAACAAAAAAAAATAGCTGGGCGTTGTGGCGGGCGCCTGTAGTCCCAGCTGCTCGGGAGGCTGAGGCAAGAGAATTGCGTAAGCCCAAGAGTTAGTTAGTTTTTTTTTTTGTAGAGAAAGAGTTTCACTTTATTGCCCTCGGTAGAGTGCTGTGGTGTCACACAGCTTACAGCAACCTCCAACTCCTGGGCTTAGGTGATTCTCCTGCCTCAGCCTCCCAAGTAGCTGGGACTACAGGGGCCCGCCACAACGCCCAGCTATTTTTTTGTTGCAGTTTGGCCGGGGCCGGGTTTGAACCCGCCACCCTTGGTATATGGGGCCGGTGCCCTGCTCACTGAGCCACAGGTGCTGCCCATGAGATACTGTTTAAAAAAAAAAAAAAAAGTGGCTCGGTGCCTGTAGCTCAGTGGCTAGGGCGCCAGCCACATACCCTGGAGTTGGTGGGTTCGAATCTGGCCCGGGCCTGCCACACAACGACAACTACAACCAAAAAATAGCTGGGCATTGTGATGGGCACCTGTAGTCCTAGGTTCTTGAGAGGCTGAGGCAAGAGAATCACTTAATCCCAAGAGTTTGAGGTTGCTGTGAGCTGTGACGCCACAGTACTCTACCCAGGGTGACAGCTAGAGACTCTGTCTTTAAAAAAAAAAAAAAAAGATGGGCGGCGCCTGTGGCTCAAGGAGTAGGGCGCCGGTCCCATATGCCGGAGGTGGCGGGTTCAAACCCAGCCCTGGCCAAAAAAAAAAAAAAAAAAAAGATGTCTTTAAAAAGAAAGAAAAAAAAGTAGTGGTCAAAGTCAATTCAGTAATTTTGAATTGTGACCTATGTTCATCTTTTTCTTTATTTATAAAAAACTTCTTTAGGGCCAGGCCCAGTGGCTCACAACTGTAATTTTAGCAGTTTGGGAGGCCAAGGAGGGAGGAAGGCACGAGTTTGAGACCAGCCTGGGCAATTAAAAAAAAAAACAACTTTTTTTAGATTTTTATTTTTTGGAGATGAGGGGTCTTGTTATGTTGAGCAGGTTGGTCTAGAATTCCTAAGCTCAGGCAATCCTCCCACCTCAGCCTCCCAAGTGGCTGGGACTACAGGTGTGTGCCACTGTGTCCAACTTATTCCCTTCTTTTAAAATGACATTCTTTCTCTCAGATTTTAAATGAGTATAGTTAACAGTTTCTGTTAATTACAGCTAAAGTAATCATTTTAAAATTAATAATTTTGTCTAAATAGACAAGGAAAGCCGGGTGCGGTGGCTCATGCCTATAATCTCAGCACTTGGGAGGCTGAGGCAGGCAGATTGCCTGAGCTCACAGTTTCTAGACCAGCCTTAGCCAGAGTGAGACCCCATCACTAAAAATAGTCCAGCCTTGTGGCAGGTGCCTATAGTCCCAGCTACTTGGGAGGCTGAGGCAAGAGAATTGCCTGATCCCAAGAGTTGGAGGTTGCTGTGAGCTACAACACCTCAGCACTCCACTGAGGGTGACTGAGGCTTACCTTTCAGTTTTGGTATGAAATGTTGAAATTCTTCTAGGGTATAGGCTTCATCTACTCCAGTTAGAGCTATTGCTCCGTCAGTGCCAGATCGTGGGCCATCCCAAAGTTCTCGACTGGGGTCTCTCCGAGGCACAAAAAGCATGGCTTTGTGTGATGGTAGCTCCTTGCCAGGGAGGCTCTGAAGGACCAGAATGCTATCAGGCTCTTGGAAACCACACAGGTACAGGAAATTGTTCTCCTGGTGAAAAGTGTAGGGGATATCGTTGCTCATGTAGTAAGTCGGGTTGGAGAGCACAATTATGGTCTGGTCAGTCCCGCTCTGCCCTTGCAATTCCTTGTGGATCAGAGACATCAGTTTGTGTCGGCGAAGTGCGTATTCTACCTGAGATAGTCCTGGAGTCACCTCCCCTAGAAATGACAAAAGTGGTAGTTTGGAATTCTATAGTGCCAAAGTATTCAGGGCAGAATAATATTAGATGGAGACATCTAAGTTCAATTCTTTTTTTTTTTTTTTTTTTTTTTTTCTGGCCGGGGCTGGGCTTGAACCCGCCACCTCCGGCATATGGGACCGGCGCCCTACACGTTGAGCCACAGGTGCCGCCCCTAAGTTCAATTCTTTGATTTAGGCCAAATCTCCTCAAAGTGAGACATTGTCTTAAAAACAAAACAAAACAACAAAAATTAAAAGCAACTGACTTCAGAAATTATTTACAAGCCATATAAGAAAATCAAACTAAAACTTTACATAAGCAATTAAGGAAATAACCCAGGTTTCAAATGTCTATTCCACTGTACAAATTTTTTTTTTTTTTTTTTGCAGTTTCTGGCCGGGGCTGGGTTTGAACCCGCCACCTCTGGCATATGGGGTTGGTGCCCTACCCCTTTGAGCCACAGGCGCAACCCCCACTGTACAAATTTGAAAGAAATAATAGTGAATTGTGGTCTGGCCTGAAAAACTGGGATTATCCCTTAAGATGTCTTTCAGCTTTTTGGTTCATCCTTTTACTATTCAAATATTTACTGAACATTATTATTTGGAAGTCATTATTAGGCAAATAATCAAAGTTGCTCTGAAAGTTCTTTTGTTTTTTTTTTAAAGACAGAGTCTCACTTTGTCACCCCTGGTAGAGTGCCATGGTGTCATTGCTCACAGCAACCTCTAATTCTTGGGCTCAAGTGATTATCTTGCTTCAGCCTCCATAGTAACTGGGACTATAGGCACCCTCCACAATGCCTGGCTATTTTTAGAGACAGCGTTTCACTCTAGCTCAGGCCGGTCTCAAAATTATGAGCTCAGAACTCATGAGCTCAGGCAATGTGCCCACCTTGGCCTCCCAAGTGCTGGGATTACAGGCGTGAGCCACAGCGCCCAGTCCTGCTCTGAAGTTTTAATAAATAAGATGGAGCGAAGGGTCAATCTGCCTGTGTATGACTTCCCTTCCCGATTCCCCACCTACTGAGGCTGGGAGAATGGAGGGGAGAAGAGGGTGCTACCCTGAAGCTGACCAGTTCACACTGAGGCATGCTGGAGCACCACAGGCCACCTTCTGCAGGCAATGCACTGAGCCCACCAAGAGGAAGGGTGCTGTGGTACTTGCCCCTTTAGAGAGAGGCTAGAGTCCAGGAGCCCCTCTGCATGCCTTCCCACAGTCAGTCTGAGTCTGCTATGAAACCTCAAAATATTCTGGGATTAACAAAGGCAGCTGTGTCTGAGCCCAGCCCTTCCAACAGTAACTTTTAGTCTCAATTTCCCCTCTAACTGGAGACCCTCTTCTTTCCCAAGTCTCCAAAGAGAAAATAGGTCTGATAGCTGCTGTGGATGAGGGGGAATTCTGGAGCCTGGCCCCTAGCCTTGGCTGGAGGACCCTACTGGAATTGATGGGGTAGGTCCTTGCCGTTAGGGACATTTTCAAATGGTTGCTGTTCAAAAACTGAAATAAAAATGAAGACTAATAACCCGCCCACCCCCCTCAAATGTAATCTACATGAGAACATAGATTTTTGCTTGTTTAATATTATTTACTCAAGGCCTAGAATAATAACTGAAGTATAGTGGGCATTAGATAAATATTTACTAGATGACCTATAGTATTTAACATAATGGAATTTGAGGACAAAAAGCCTTTCCCAATTTTAAGACCTAGAATAAATTTGCCCTCCTAACCTCCCAAGGTATAATACCTTTCTAGTAAAACTTTTCATTCTCTATCTTACACTTACAGTGAGCTGGCATATACATTCTCTCCTTGAGGACCAACTTTGTAATCTCCAAACACCCTTATAATATTATCTACCTCTTTTTTTTTTTTTGAGACAGAGCCTCAAGCTGTTGCCCTGGGTAGAGTACTGTGGTTTCACAGCTCACAGCAACCTCCAAGTGCTGGGCTCAAGCGATTTTCCTATCTCAGCCTCCCAAGTAGCTGGGACTACAGGTGCCCAACCACAACGCCTGGCTATTTTTTGGTTGCAGCCATGATTGTTGTTTGGTGGGCCTGGGCTGGATTTGAACCTGCCAGCTCAGGTGTATATGGCTGGCGCCTTAGCAGCTTGAGCCACAGGCAACCAAGCCAATATTATCTACCTCTTAGAGCTCTTGTAAGAAATAAATTTGGCTCAGCGCCCGTAGCACAGTGGTTACTACGCCAGCCACATACACCAAAGTTGGTGGGTTTGAACCCAGCCCAGGCCAGCTAAAACAACAATGACAACTGTAACAACAACAACAAAAATAGCTGGGCATTGTGGCGGGTGCTTATAGTCCCAGCTACTTGGGAGGCTGAGGCAAGAGAATTGCTTAAGCCCAAGAGTTTGAGGTTGCTGTGAGCTATGATGCTACAGCACTCTACCAAGGGCAACATAGTGAGACTCTGTCTCAAAAAAAAAAAAAAGAAGAAGAAGAAATAAATTTGATAAGCATGTAGCTCTGAAGGAATGAAGACTCCTTTAGGAGTCTTTTAAAAGTGATGGATTCATTCTATTCACTAAAGTGTATACATATACAAACTTTCGACATAAAATTTTTTTTTTTATTTTTAAAAAAATTTTTGAGATGGAGTCTCACTATGTTGTCCTTCGTAGAGTGTCATGACATCACAGCTCACAGCAACCTCCAACTCCTGGGTTTTAGGGATTCTCTTGCCTCAGCCTCCCAGTAGCTGGGACTATAGGCGCCTGCCACACCTGGCTATTTCAGGGTTGCAGTTGGCCCCAGCCGGGTTCAAACCCACCAGGCTTGGTGTATGTGGTTGGCGTCATAACCACTGTGCTACGGGCGCTGATCCTGACATAAAATTTCAAGAGTCTCTATTCTGTACCAGCTCAGTAAACAGGGCGCTGGCCCCATATACTGAGGGTGGCAGGTTTGAACACAGCCCCGGCCAAACTGCAACAAAAAATAGCCGGGCACTGTGGTAGGCGCCTATAGTCCCAGCTGCTCGGGAGGCTGAGGCGAGAATTACTTGAGGCCAAGAGTTTGAGGTTGTGTGAACTGACGCCAGGGCACTCTACTGAGGGCGATATAGTGAGACTCTTTCTCAAAAACAAACAAACAAACAAAAAAAAAATTCAAGAGTCTCAGGTTTCTTTCAATCCACTCAAAGAGCACAGAGTCTCTGTTATGAAGTGTTGTGTGTTAGTTCTTTCTTTCTTTTCTTTTTTTTTTTTGTAGAGCCAGAGTCCCACTTTATTGCCCTTTGTAAAGTGCCGTAGTGTCACAGCTCACAGCAACCTCTAACTCTTGGGGTTAAGTGATTCTCTTGCTTCAACTCTTGGTATATGGGGCCGGTGCCCTACCCACTGAGTCACAGGCACCGCCCCGTATATTCCTTTAGCCTACACTTATCAATAATAAAACGAATGCTTTTTTTGAGACACAGTCTCACTCTTTAGCCCTGGGTAGAGTGCTGAGGTATCATTCTAGCTCACAGAAACCTTGAATTCCTGGGTGTCAAGCAATCCTCCTGCCTCGGCCTCCTATGTAGGTGGCACTATAGGCATCCGCTACAACACCTGGCTAATTTTTCTATTTTTAGTAGAGATGGGGTCTCACTCTTGCTCAGGCTGGTCCTGAACTCCTGAGCTCAAAGGATCTTCTCACTTAGGCCTCCCAGAGTACTACAATTATAGGCGTGAGCTACTAAATGGGGCCAAGACCCTTCAATTTTCTCAGTACTCATGTTCAATACACATAATTCAGTTGTTTATGATAACCTTGAACTATCTAGTTGTTTTACTTATGTATAATTATCTCTCAAGCAAATTCTACACTTCCTATCCTATTAATTTTTTTGTTTTTGAGACAGTCTTACCCTGTTGCCCAGGCTAGACATTTACAATAGAAGAAATTTACATTTTTATTGATGAAGTTGGCAAGAAATAAAAGAAATAAGTGAGGACTTATAAGCTAGTCTGAATCAGGCAAAGCAACAGAGTGGGGGCTGAGAAGAAATCATATAGCATTGTTTTCAAGACTAGGTGGGCAGTGGGTGGCGCCTGTGGCTCAAGGAGTAGTGTGCCGGTCCCATACGCCGGAGGTGGCAGGTTCAAACCTAGCCCCGGCCAAAAACCAAAAAAAAAAAAAAAAGACTAGGTGGGCAGAGTCCCCTAGAACTCTTTCGCAGATTACTGAACTTTGAGCCGAGCTGAAGAACAGCTTAGCTACTTATCTCCCCGGGAACTATTTATGTTAAGTCTGTCATTATTACTCATGATTGGAAATTTCCTAATTTACCCAAGCAGTAAAAATTTTTTTTTAAATAAAAACAGAGGCTGGTTAGAACTGGTAAATTATCTGATCTTTCTTGTTTTGTCTTTCTATTTTTTTCCCTTTCCTGAACTTTGCTTTTGGTTACTTTATAGCTATAATCTATGAAACAAAAAAATTTCAATTCATTTTGTGATTTTTAAAAACATTTCAGATGGGGCGGCGCCTGTGGCTCAGTCGGTAAGGCGCTGGCCCCATATACCAAGGGTGGCGGGTTCAAACCCGGCCCCGGCCAAACTGCAACCAAAAAATAGCCGGGCATTGTGGCGGGTGCCTGTAGTCCCAGCCACTCGGGAGGCTGAGGCAGGAGAATCGCTTGAGCCCAGAAGTTGGAGGTTGCTGTGAGCTGTGTGAGGCCACGGCACTCTACCGAGGGCCATAAAGTGAGACTCTGTCTCTACAAAAAAAAAAAAACAAAAAAAAAAAACATTTCAGATGGTAGCACTCTGAGGAGGCTGAGGTGGGTGGATTGCTTGAGCTCAGGAGTCTGAGATCATCTTGAGCCAGAGTAAGACCCATCTCTACAACTAGTCGGGTATTGTGGTGGGCGCCTATAGTCTCAGCTACTCTGGGGCTGAGGCAAGAGGATTACTTGAGCCCAAGAGTTTGAAGTTGCTGTGAGAGCTATGATGCCAGAGCACTCTACTGAGGGAGACCCTACTGAGACTCTGTCTCAAGAACAAGAAAACAAAACAAGGGCAGTGCCTGTGGCTCAGTGGTTAGGGCGCCAGCCCCATATACCGAGGGTGGCAGGTTCAAACCTGGCCCTGGCCAAATTGCAACAAAAAAATAGCCGGGCGTTGTGGCGCCTGTAGTCCCAGCTACTTGGGAGGTTGAGGCAAGAGAATCGCCTAAGCCCAGGAGTTGGAGGTTGCTGTGAGCTGTGTGACACCATGGCACTCTACTGAGGGCGATAAAGTAAGACTCTGTCTCTACAAAAAAAAAAAAGAAAAAAAAAAAATCCCAAACATTTCAGACAAGAAGAAAGCTCATACAACTAATCTATGTGTTATCTGTCTTTTTTCTTTTTAGACAGTCTCACTTTGTCACCCTTGGTACAGTGCTATCGTATCACAGCTCACAGTAACCTCAAACTCCAGGGCTTAGGTGATTCTCTTGCCTCAGCCTCCTGAGTAAGCTGGGACACAGGCACCAGCCACAATGCCTGACTATTTTTTTTTCAGAGATGGGGTCTTGCTCTTGCTCAGGATGGTCCCAAACTCCTGAGCACAAGCATCCACCTGCCTCAGCCTCCCAGAGTGCTATGATTATAGGCATCAGCCACGGCGCCAGGCCTTATTTTTTTAAGGACAGAGTATACATTAACATATGTCAGGAAATAAACTTGTAAATAAAATTATAGTTGTTCAGAAATCAAAGCAGTATTTATTTATTTTTATATATATATATTTTGAGACAGAGTCTCACTATGTCGCCCTGGGTAGAGTGCTATGGTGTCACAGCTCACAGCAACTTCAAACTCCTGGGCTTAAGTGATTCCCTTGCTTTAGCCTCCCAAGTAGCTGGGACTACAGGTGCCCACCACAACACTCGGCTATTTTTTTTTGCAATTTGGCCAGAGCCAGTTTTGAACCTGCTACCCTGAGTATATAGGGCTGGCACCCTAACCACTGAACCATAGGTATCGTCCTCAAAGCAGAATTAAAAAAAATCTTTTATATCCTTCCAATCAATTCTTCTCTCATGAAATCCAATTTCATACAAAATGACTTTATGAGAAATACTTAAAACTCTGAACTATGTTTATTTATTTATTTATTTTTAGCTTTTTACTCATACTATTGTATATATTTAGGGCAGTCAAAATGATGTTTATACATACATGTAGTAAAATGATAACTACAGTCAAGAAAATTAACATGTACATCATCTCACATGATTGCCTTTTTGTTGTGGTTTTTAGCAGAGTTCCAGTACACAATATTGCTAACTGTACAGCCCTCATGCTGCTACACATTAGATCTCTACACCTGTTCATCCTGCATAATTTCAAGTTTGTATCCCTGGACCTACCACTTCCCATTTTGGTCCGCTGCCCCATTCCCTGTTCCTGGTACAGCACCATTTTATTCTCTTTTGTAAATACTCAGCATTTTTTAGATGATACAAAGATGTGAGATCAGGCCATGTTTTTCTTTCCGTGTCTGGCTTATTTCACTTAACATGCCTGCCTCCAGATTCATCGTGTTATCACAAATGGCAGCATCTTCTTCTTTTGTAAGACAGATGAATAGATTGCACATTTTCTCTATCCATTCATCTCTGTTATTTGCGTATCTTGGCCACTGTGAAGAATGCTGCGATGAGTTCATACACCTCTTCAGGTGCTGATGTCATTTCCTCTGATGAGGGCGTGCTGGATCATAGGCTAGTTCTATTTCCAATTTTGACCCTCACCAACAAACGTTATCTTTTATCTTTTTGATAATAGCCTTCCTAACAGGTGTGAGCTGATACCTCATTGTGGTTTTGATTTCTATTTCTCTAATGATTAATGATGTTGGACACCTTTTCACACACCTGTTGAGCATTTTTACCTCTTCTTTGGTGGAAGAGTCCATTAAGTTCCTGTGCCCATTTTTTAAAAATTAAATTATTTGGGGCGGCGCCTGTGGCTCAGTGAGTAGGGCGCCAGCCCCATATGCCGAGGGTGGCGGGTTCAAACCCAGCCCCGGCCAAACTGCAACCAAAAAATAGCCGGGCGTTGTGGCGGGCGCCTGTAGTCCCAGCTGCTCGGGAGGCTGAGGCAAGAGAATCGCGTAAGCCCAAGAGTTAAGAGGTTGCTGTGAGCCGTGTGACGCCACGGCACTCTACCCGAGGGCGGTACAGTGAGACTCTGTCTGTACAAAAAAAAAAAAAAAAATTAAATTATTTTAATCAATTGCTATTAAATTGTATGACTTCCATGTATGGAAATTAACCCCTTATCAGATACACAGTTTACAAATATTTTCCCCAGTCCCCAGGCTGCCTTTTCTCTTATTTTCTTTGCTGTGCAGAAGATTTTTAGTTTGATGTAGTCCCACTTATTTTATTTTGGTTTTGTTGCCTATGATTTTGCTGTGATCTCCAAAAATATCATCACCAAGGCCACTATCAAGGAGGTTTTTCTCTACAAGTTTTATATTTTCAGGTTTTACATTTGGGTCATTAATCCATTTTTAGTTGATTTTTGTGTGTAAGAGAAGGGTCCAACTTCATTCTTTTGTATGTAGATATCTAGTTTTTCCACCACGATTTATTTCACAGACTATTTTTTCCCCACTGTGTTATTTTGGTGATCTTATCAAAAACTAGATGACCTCACGTTTGCATTTATTTCTGCATTTTCTATTCTGCTTCATTGGTCTATGTGTCTTTTTTTTACAAAAGACTTTTTTTTATTATTTTTTTATTGTTAAATCATAGCTGTGTACATTAGTGCAATCAAGGGGTACAATGTGCTGGTTTCATATACAATCTGAAATATTCTCATCCAACTGTTCAACGTAGCCTTCATGGCATTTTCTTAGTTATTGTATTCTGCATTTAGTAAGTTTCGCCTGTACCCATTCTAAGATGCACTCTAACCTCCCCCCTCCCTTCCCCTTCCTTGGCCCTTTCTCCATATTCTCGTGCTATAGTTGGGTTATAGCCCACATGTGAAAGCTACAAAATAGATTCGTAGAAGGACTGAGTACATTAGATACTTTTTCTTCCATTCCTGAGATACTCTGCTAAGAAGAATATGTTCCAGCTCCATCCATGTAAACATGAAAGAGGTAAAGTCTCCATCTTTCTTTAAGGCTGCATAATATTCCATGGTATACGTGTACCAAAATTTGCTAGTCCATTCGTGGATCGATGGGCACTTGGGCTTCTTCCATGACTTAGCAATTATGAACTGGGCTGCAATAAACATTCTGGTACAGATGTCTTTGTTATATTGTGATTTTTGGTCTTCTGGGTATAAACTTAGTAAAGGAATTGTAGGATCAAATGGCAGGTCTATTTTTAGGTCTCTAAGTATTCTCCAAACATCCTTCCAGAAGGAACGCATTAGTGTGCATTCCTATCAGCAGTGTAAAGTGTGCCCTTTTCTCCACATCCATGCCAACATCTCTGGTTTTGGGATTTTGTTATATGGGCTACTCTTACTGGGGTTAGGTAATATCTCAAAGTAGTTTTGATTTGCATTTCTCTGATGATTAAGGATGATAAGCTTTTTTCATGTGTTTGTAGGTCGGGCGTCTGTCTTCTTTAGAGAAGTTTCTCTTCAAGTCCCTTGCCCACCCTGAGATGGGATCACGTGTTCTTTTCTTGCTAATACGTTTGAGTTTTCTGTGGATTCTGGTTATTAGACCTTTATCGGAGGTATAACCTGCAAATATTTTCTCCCATTCTGAGGGCTGTCTGCTTGCTTTACTTACTATGTCCTTGGCTGTGCAGAAGTGTTTTAGTTTGATCAGGTCCCAGTAGTGTATTTTTGATACTACTTCAATTGCCTGGGGAGTCCTCCTCATAAAATATTCACCCAGGTCGATTCCTTCAAGAGTTTTTCCTGCACTTTCTTCAAGTATTTTTATAGTTTCAAGTCTTAAGTTTAAATCTTTTATCCAGTGAGAGTCTACCTTACTTAATGGTGAAAGGTGTGGGTCCAGTTTCAATCTTCTACAGGTTGCCAGCCAGTTCACTCAGCACCATTTGTTAAATAGGGAATCTTTTCCCCACTGAATGTTTTTAATTGGCTTGTCAAAGATCAAATAACGGTAAGTAGCTGGATTGATCTCTTGGTTCTTTATTCTGTTCCAGACATCTACTTCTCTGTTTTTGTGCCAGTACCATGCTGTTTTGATCGCTATCGATTTATAGTACAGTTCCAGGTCTGGTAGGGTGATTCCTCCTGCTGTGTTTTTATTGCTGAGTAATGTTTTGGCTATTCGAGTTTTTTTCTGATTCCATATAAAAAGAAGTATTATTTTTTTCAAGATCTTTAAAATATGACAATGGAGCTTTAATAGGAATTGCATTAAAATTATATATTGCTTTGGGCAGTATGGACATTTTAACAATGTTGATTCTTCCCAGCCATGAGAATGATATGTTTTTCCATTTGTTAACATCTTCAGCTACTTCTTTTCTTAGAGTTTCATAGTTCTCTTTGTAGAGATCGTTCACGTCCTTTGTTAGGTACACTCCCAGATACTTCATCTTCTTTGGCACTACTGTGAAAGGAATAGAGTCCTTGATTGGTTTTTCGGCTTGGTTATTGTTGGTATATATAAAGGCTACAGATTTATGGGTGTTGATTTTGTAGCCTGAGACACTGCTGTATTCCCTGATCACTTCTAAAAGTTTTGTAGTAGAATCCCTTGTGTTTTCCAGATATATGATCATATCATCTGCGAAGAGTGAAAATTTGATCTCTTCTGACCCTATGTGGATACCTTTGATCGCCTTTTCTTCCCTAATTGCAATGGCTAAAACTTCCATTACAAAGATAAAGAGCAATGGAGATAAAGGGCAACCTTGCCTGGTTGCTGATCTGAGTGGAAATGATTTCAATTTAACTCTACTCAATACAGTATTGGCTGTGGGTTTGCTGTAGATGGCCTCTATTAGTATAAGAAATGTCCCTTCTATACCAATTTTCTTAAGTGTTCTGATCATGAAGAGATGCTGGATATTATCAGAAGCTTTTTATGCATCAATTGAGAGAATCATATGGTCTTTATTTTTTAGTTTATGTGCTGAATTACATTTATAGATTTACGTACGTTGAAGCAGCCTTGAGACCCTGAGATAAATCCCACTTGGTCATGGTATATAATTTTTTTGATGTGTTGTTGATTCTGTTTGTTAGGATCTTATTGAGTATGTTTGCATCAATATTCATTAGTGATATTGGTCTATAATTTTCTTTTCTTGTTGGGTCTTTCCCTGGTTTGGGGATCAAGGTGATGTTTGCTTCGTAGAATGTGTTGGGTAATATTTCTTCTTTTTGTATATTTTGGAAGAGGTTTAGTAATATAGGTACTAGTTATTCTTTAAAGGTTTGGTAGAATTCTGACGTAAAGCCATCTGGTCCTGGGCTTTTCTTTTTAGGGAGATTTTGTATAGTTGATGCCATTTCAGAACTTGATACAGGCCTGTTCAACATTTCCACTTCGTTCCGGCTAAGTCTTGGTAGGTGGCGTACTTCCAGGTATTGGTAGATTTCTTTCTGATTTTCCTATTCTGACAGTAGAGTTTCTTGTAATATTTGTTGAGGATTTTTTGAATTTCTGAGGGGTCTGTTGTTATTTCATTGCTACCATTTCTTTTTTTTTTGTAGAGACGGAGTCTCACTTTATGGCCCTCGGTAGAGTGCCATGGCATCACACAGCTCACAGCAACCTCCAACTCCTGGGCTTAAGCGATTCTCTTGCCTCAGCCTCCCGAGTAGCTGGGTCATTGCTACCATTTCTGATTGATGAAATTAGGGATTTTACTCTTTTTCCTGGTTAGGTTGGCCAAAGGTTTATCTATTTTATTGATCTTTTCAAAAAGCCAAATTTATTGATCTGTTGTATAATTGTTTTGTTTTCGATTTCGTTTAATTCTGCTCTGATTTTGGTTATTTCTTTTTTTCTGCTGGGTTTGGGGTTGGAATGCTCTTCTTTCTCCAGTTGCTTGAGATGTCCCATTAAGTTATTAACTTCCTGTCTTTCCGTTTTCTTGAGGAAGGCTTGCAGTTCTGGTTGTGGGAGCAGCTCCCAAGTGTGACACATCTGGATCCAGCAACAGGGCAGGGGTAGTGCACACTGTTCTGGGAGTGCCTGGCTCCCAGTGACTTTGGCACAGAAAGCCCAAGGCTCCAGCAGTCTTTGGCCAGGAGAAGAGCTCCGTGCAGAGGCAAGGAGGGCTCCGGAGGGCATGCGGCTACCAGAGTCCCTGGCCAGTGTGGAGGCAGGGAGGGTATAGGAGGAAGGACGCGGGGTTGCATGGCTCCTGCAGTTCCTGGTCAGGGCATGTAGAGGCCTGGCGGGTGCAGGTTGCAGGTCACAGCACAGCTCTTACCGAGGTTCGGGCAGGCGCTGATCGTGGTGTCGCGGTACAGCTCTTACGGAGGTCCAGGTGGGCTCAGATTGCCGTCTGGCGCAGCTCTTACGGAGGTCCAGGGGGGGCCTTCCTTTCTACTTGGGATGCAGCAATATTGTCCTTCGGACTCTCAGGACCCCAGGCCATCACTGTGTTACTGCCACGCATGTTCTTGTCTTCTCTTTCTGATAGACTGGAAGTTCCAGGATGGAGATCTGTTTAGAATCTGTGTTTTATAAGATTCAAGTGTTTCATATTGCTCTTACAATGTGGATTCTGATTCAGCAGGTGTGAACTATGTTTTTTTAAGTCTATTAATTATCAGCACCATGGAATGGTCATTCATTAAATGCTTCCCAACTTCTAAACTCTTAAAGTAACAAAGAGCTCTACATCACAACAGAAAAATTATTCAAGGAAAAAGACACCTTTCCTTTTCATTTGAAGGAGAAAAAAAAAATGTGTGCTAAAGCAATGAATTTTAAACTGAGAAGTAAACTTGGCAATTATTATGGCCTTTGATCACAGAACTAAGCTTTATAGTCAATCTGGCCTGAATTTCTTCTGATAAAAGTATATGTGAACAAACATTCTGGCAGCTCTGTTTAATTGTAAAGTATTAAGAAACAAAGTTGGGCGGCGTCTGTGGCTCAGTCGATAAGGCACCGGCCCCATATACCGAGGGTGGCGGGTTCAAACACGGCCCCGGCCAAACTGCAACCAAAAAATAGCTGGGCGTTGTGGCGGGCGCCTGTAGTCCCAGCTACTCGGGAGGCTGAGGCAAGAGAATCGCTTAAGCCCAGGAGTTGGAGGTTGCTGTGCGCTGTGTGAGGCCACGGCACTCTACCGAGGGCAATAAAGTGAGACTCTGTCTCTACAAAAAAAAAAAAAGAAACAAAGTCAATATTTTACGACATGGAATCATTTACATATGGAAGGGCTATTCTAACAAGTTCATTTAACTGATCAAAAGCCTAGATGTCACAAGCTGGACTCTGTGAACAGCAAAGTCTCACAATCAATTCTGAGATTGTGTAGCCAAGAAGGAAAGCTCTTCCGGGACAGTCAGGATTGGGCCTCCAAGAGAAGAAAGAAGAATGAGAAGAATGTTCTTCATATTTTATCAGCCAAGCAGAAACACCAAAGAGGAAAGTATAACAAAGACTGAAAATGGATGGAAAGATACAAGTCTTTGCTACAATCTAGGTATGTACTTTACTTATTTTTTTTTTTTTTTTTTTTTGTAGAGACAGAGTTTCACCTTATTGCCCTCGGTAGAGTGCCGTGGCGTCACACGGCTCACAGCAACCTCCAACTCCTGGGCTTCAGCGATTCTCTTGCCTCAGCCTCCCGAGTAGCTGGGACTACAGGCACCCGCCACAACGCCCGGCTATTTTTGGTTGCAGTTTGGCCGGGGCTGGGTTTGAACCCGCCACCCTCGGTATATGGGGCCGGCGCCCTACCGACTGAGCCACGGGCGCCGCCCTACTTTACTTATTTTTATTATTATTTTTGTTTGTGAAATAAGGCCTCACTTTCTAACTCAGCCTGGAATGCAGGGGTATGATCACAGCCTACTGTAACTGCTCACTCCCAGACTCAAATAATCCTTCTGAATTGCTAGAACTACAGGTGCACACCAACATACCCAGTTAATTTTTTTATTATTTTTTTTTATTATTTGTAGGGACAGGTCTTGCTATGTTGCCCAGGCTGGTCCTGAGCTCCTGGTTTCAAGGAAACTTCCTGCCTTGGCCTCCCAAAGTGTTGGGATTTTTTCTTTTTTTTGAGACAGTGTCTCAAAGCTATCGCTCTAGGTAGAGTGCCA
The DNA here is from genome assembly GCF_027406575.1 of Nycticebus coucang. NCBI lineage: Eukaryota > Metazoa > Chordata > Mammalia > Primates > Lorisidae > Nycticebus > Nycticebus coucang. Next base: position 7,765,537 of record NC_069782.1, read on the forward strand.
TGGTGTTATAGCTCACAGCAACCTCCAACTCTTGGGCTCAAGTGATCCACTTGCCTCAGTTTTTCTATTTTTTTTAGTAGAGATGGGATCTCACTTTTTGCTCAGGCTGTTCTTTTTTTTTTTTTGTAGAGACAGAGTCTCACTGTACCGCCCTCGGGTAGAGTGCCGTGGTGTCACACGGCTCACAGCAACCTCCAACTCCTGGGCTTACGCGATTCTCTTGCCTCAGCCTCCCAAGCAGCTGGGACTACAGGCGCCCGCCACAACACCCGGCTATTTTTTTGTTGCAGTTTGGCCGGGGCTAGGTCCAAACCCACCACCCTCGGCATATGGGGCCGGCGCCCTACTCACTGAGCCACAGGCGCCGCCCGCTCAGGCTGTTCTTTAACTCATGAGCTCAAGCAATCTACCCAGGTGGACTGGGTGCTTCCCAGGGTGCTAGGATTACAGGTGTGAGCCACTGCGCTGGCCAAAGTGTTGGGATTATAGGTGGGAGCCAACATGCCTGGCTAGGCACGAACTTAAATCAAACTAACTAGGTTAGGATTTTAACATGGTCTGATTCTAAAAGAATTCTGTTTAAAGTTAGGGAGTTTTTACTTTATATGAGGAAGTAGTTTATAAAATGATCTTTTATTATGTACTTAGAGAATGGAGGAAGAAAACTACTAAATGTTTCTGTCATAACGTGAAACACAGATTTAACAAAATATCAAATAATAAAAAAACTCAAAATATATTTTATTTGCAGATATTGAGTAAAACAAGACAGACAGACAGGGTACACACTGTTTAATTCTGTATGACTGAACTCATATGAAGTCAAGAACAGGCAAAACAAACTATGTTGACAGAAACCAAGAGTGGTTGCCTATGGAGTTGGGGATTGACTGGAGGTAGCACGAGGGAACTTTCTGGCATGATGGAAATGTTCTGTATCTTGACTGAGCTATATAGGTTAATACTTTTTTTTTTTGTAGAGACAGAGTCTCACTTTATCACCCTTGGTAGAGTGCCGTGGCATCACACAGCTCACAGCAACCTCCAACTCCTGGGCTTAGGGGATTCTCTTGCCTCAGCCTCCCAAGTAGCTGGGACTACAGGTGCCCGCTACAATGCCTGGCTATTTTTTTGGTTGCAGTTTGGCTGGGGCTGGGTTTGAACCTGCCACCCTTGGTGTATGGGGCCGGCGCCCTACCCACTGAGCCACAGGCGCCACCTGGTGTATACTTTTGTCAAAACTTACTGTATGGGCACATAAAAGATTTGTGCAATTCACTGAATGTAAATTTGGCCTCGTTTTGTAAAAAAAAAAAATGTATAGTATTCTTGAAACTTGAATTTAACTACAAAAAAAAAAAAGTTAAACAGGTATGGTATACCTGTAATCCCAGCTACTTAGGAGGGTGAGGTGGGAATACTGCTTGAGCCCATGAGTTTGAAGCTACAGTGAACAGAACTATGATCACATGACTGCATATCCAGCCTGGACAACAGAGTGAAACATTCTCTCTCTCTTTTTTTTTTCTGAGACAGAGCCTCACTCTATCTTCCTGGGTAAAGTGCTGTGGTGTCATAGCTCACAGCAACCTCAAACTTCCTGGGCTCAAGTGATCCTTTTGCCTCAGCTTCCCATAGAGCTTGGGACTTATAGGTGCTCACCACAATGCCTGGCTAGTTTTTCTACTTTTAGTAAAGATGGGTCTCATTCTTGCTCAGGCTGATCTCAAACTTCAGAGCTCAAGGAATCCTCCCACCTTTAACTCCCACAGTGCTAGGATTACAGGCATCAGCCACTGCACTCAGCTGAGACCTTATCTCTTTAAAAACAAAGAGGGAGTGAGAAATAGAGGAGAGAAATACACAAGTCATTTATTTTTAACGTCTCAGTATTTACATTATATAAAAATTATTAGTATTTTTCAAGATTTTCCATTTTCCCCAATATTTAAAAAAGAGAATCCTTTATAAGTCTGCATTATGTACAGAATTTCCATAAGCCCAGGCTGGTCTCAAACTCCTTTACTCAAGCAGTTCTCTCTTGTTGGCCTGCTAAAGTGCTGGGATTACAACCACCTGCCTGAGTCACCCTTTCTTAAGGCTAGCACGCCAAACTATACCACATATTCCAAAACTATTTTGCTTGGGAAAGTAAAAATGTTAGAAATGTAAGTTTGTTGCTGACGTCTTTGTTTCCTCTTTCAGCTTACTCTCTGGGCAAATAGACTTCAATAAAATCAGAGTGGAGCAAACACTCTGGGTCCCTGCTGGAATCCCACAATGGGCAATGGACCCCTAAGTTCCAACTTTTAATTCTTAAAAAAAAAAAAAAGAAAAAGAAATGTAGGTTTGTGGAAATAATGATTCATTAGGCATCCCACTGATTCTTCCCATTCATCCCCTGCTAAGTTTCAGTGTTTTTCTCAGCTAAATAACTTGCTGTTCTGCTAATGGTAATATTACGCCTATGCTAATGGCAATATTATGCCTATGGCAATGTCAGAAACTACAGCAGTGTCTTTCTCATACAAATATAAAAAGTAGAGTCACAGTTCAGAATGCCACTTGTTTTCCTATGTGGAATTATTTTTTGTCTGGGTGATAAATGGAGGACAGAGTAGTAATCCAAGAGCCTATGTGACACTTTCTGTCTTTACAAATACAGTCCTCAGTATGGGGATGGTACTGTCATAATAAGTACAAAGGGGCTGGGTATGGTGGCTCATGCCTGTAATAGTAGCACTCTGGGAGGCCGAGGTGGGAGGACTGCTTGAGCTCAGGAGTTGAGACCAGCCTGAGCAAAAGTGGGACCCCATCTCTAAAATCAGAAAAACTAGCTGGGCATTGTGGTGGGTGCCTGTAGTCCCAGCTTCTTGTGAGGCTGAGACAAGAGGATTGTTTGAGCCCAAGAGTTTGAGACTGCTGTGAGCTATGATGCTATAGCAGTGGTTCTCAACCTTCTTAATGCTATGAGCCTTTAATACAGTTCCTGTGGTACACCATGGAATATTATGCAGCCTTAAAAAAGATGGAGATTTTTACCTCCTTCATGTTTATGTGGATGGAGATGGAACATATTCTTCTTAGCAGAGTATCTCAAGAATGGAAGAAGTATCCAATGTACTCAACCCTACTATTAAACCAAGTTACAGCTTTCATATGAAAGCTATAACCCAATTATAGCCCAAGAATATGGGGAAAGGGGATAGGGAGGAGAGGGAAGGGGAAGGATGGGTAGAAGGAAGGTAATTGGTGGGACCACACCCACGGTGCATCTTACAAGGGTACATGTGAAATTTACTAAATGTAGAATATAAACGTCTTAACACAATAACTAAGAAAATACCGTGAAGGCTATGTTAACTAGTTAGAGGAAAATATTTCAAATTTGGGTGGTGCCTGTGGCTCAGTGAGTTGGGTGCTGGCCCCATATACTGAGGGTGGTGAGTTCAAACCCAAACCCAGCCAAACTGCAACAATAAAAAAAATAAAAAATCAGTAAAATTAAAAAAAGGAAAATATTTCAAATTGTATATAAAACTAGCACATTGTACCCATGATTGCATTAATGTACACAGCTATGATTTAATAATAAAATAAATAAATCCTAAAAAGTATATATATATACAATTCCTATGGGTCACAACCCACAGGTTGAGAACCACTATGCTATAGCATTCTACCAAGGGCAACAAAGTGAGACTCTGTCTCAAACAAACAAACAACAACAACAAAAAACCAACAACAAAAGTAGAAATGGTCTACAGTGCCCAAATTTCCTTAAGGAAATGACATTGTAAAAATCACTAGCCAGGCGCTGTGGCTCACACCTGTAATCCCAACACTGTGGGAAGTCAAGGCCAGTGGATTGCTGTGAGGTATGAAGCCATGGCACTCTACCAGGGGCAACAAAAGTGAGACTCTGTCTCAAAAATAAATAAATGAATAATAAAATAAAAATCAACTATAATCTGAGTACTCCAGGAGGCCAAGGCAAGAGAATCACTTGAATTCAATAGTTTGAGGTTGCTGTGAGCTAGGACGCCACATCACGACTCTCTAAAAAAAAAAAAAAATAGTACTTGCCTTTTATTTTTTGTTACAAATTTATTCTTCCTTGCTTGATAATCTTTTTTTTTTGTAGAGACAGAATCTCACTTTATCACCCTTGGTAGAGTGCCATGGCATCACAGCTTACAGCAACCTCTAACTCCTGGGCGTAGGCGAGTCTCTTGCTTCAGCCTCCTGAGTAGTGGGGACCACAGGTGCCTGCCACAATGGCCAGCTATTTTTTTGTTGCAGTGTGTTAAGGGGCAGGGCTGGGATTGAACCCACCACCCTCAGTATATGGGGCCGGCGTCCTACCCACTGAGCTCAGGTGCCACCCTGCTTGATAATCTTTTTAATACTTCCACAAGTTTGGCATCTCTAGATGGACAAAGACATATGGTTAATACTTTGGATACTTTTTTTCCATGAGAATAATGCATACCTTAAGCAGATATTATATTCACAGGCAGAAAAGAAAAAGAATAAATACATATCTAATAGTATCCTTGATAGTTCCTTTAAAGTTTAAAACACTGATAATTCTGCTTTAATATTCCATTTATTTCTATCTGTTCTTACTTACCTAAATGTCCAAACCTTATGTTTACTAGAGTAAAATTAGGACAGGAATCCCTTTTCTCCCATAGCAGATATAAACACATGTATAGGGATGAACATGTATGTGTTTATTTATTTACATTCTTTAAAAAATGTAGTTAACACACTCAAGGTACATAGGAAGACAGTCTAGATACATAGTATCTGACAATATGATTACTGGAAAATGCAGCTCACCCTGTAAGAACATCTCAACCACAAGAAATCAGTAATTTTCAAAGCTGGCAAAATTTACTGTCAATTCTGCCTTTCTTTTTTAAATTCAGGAACAGGTAGGTTGATAGGGTATAGAAACACTTAAATAAATATCAACTGGGTTGCTATATTAGGCTTACCTTACAGCTTTGAAAAACTCTGTGATTTCTTGTGTGTTTCAGTGGTGAGCTGCATTTCCTGAGTGTCAGGCAATTTTCCAGCAGGAATTCCAGTCTGATGAAGAATCAGCAAAAGGAAGCCCTCACTGAGAGACACACGGGTATCATTCACTGAATGAAGACAGTGAAAGAGTAACGTATTTCTAAAGGCAATTTACACTATCAACACATATGCTTACTTTAAAAAATACCGTTTTAATTTCCCATGGCAGAAGGAACAATTAATTTTCCTTGAAAATCTGACCGGTTTTTCTATAAAGAATTTGGTTTTACCCTACCTACCTCTTTGGGATGATATTTACTCATCATAGTTTTCCCTTTAAATGCCTTTTTTCCCTTTTTTTATTGTTTGGGATTCATTGAGGGCACAAAGAATTAGGTTACACTGATTGCATTTGTTAGGTAAAGTTCCTCTTTAAATGCCTTTCTAAAAAATAAAAACAAAAACACCTTTATGTCTTATTCTAAGCTATAGTGATGATATGTCACATTATCATCCTAGTGATGATATATCTTCTAGCCTAACACTGAGATCTTTCATGTTGTCAGCCTAGCTCATTAGGCAACCTCACAATTCTGGGGTCCGATGATCTTCTCAGCCTCCTGAGTAGCTGAGACTATAGGTACTGCCATGACGCCTGGCTAATTTTTCTATTTTTAGTAGAGATGGGGTGTTGGTCTTGTTCATCTAGAACTCCTAACCTCAAGGGATCCTCCCACCTCACCCTCCAGAGTACTAGGATTACAGGCATGAGTCACAGTGCCTGGCCTAAAAACATTTTGGTTAGACAAAATTTTGAAGTGAACATTTAACACTATAAAGAAAAACATATTTTCTGAGATGTATTTAACATAGTAATTCATATTAGTTAGTATATAGAAACTCCAACTTAGAAAGAAATAGAACTTTTTAAAAAATACTGAAATACTTTAAAAATTATTTTTTCTTTTTTTAGACAGAATTTCACTATGTTGCCCTCAGTATGAGTGCCGTGGCGTTACAGCTTATAGCAACCTCAAACTCTTGGGCTTAAGTGATTCTCTTGCCTCAGCCTCCCAAATAGCTGGGACTACAGGCACTTGCCCCAACACCCAGCTACTGTTTTGTTGCAGTTCTCATTGTTGTTTAGCTGGCCCAGGCAGGGTTTGAATGCACTGAGTTCAGGGCATGTGGCTGTCTCTGTAACCACTGTGCTATGGGCACTGAGCCTTTACTAATTATTTTGAATAAGATTTATCTTATTTATTGTTCTAAACTAGTACTGTCAATACAGTACCAGTAGGCACACACAGCTTTTAAATTTATTTATTTATTTATTTATTTATTTATTTTGAGACAGAGTCTCATTTGTTGCCCTTGGTAGAGTGCCGCAGTATCATAGCTTACAGCAACCACAAACTCTTGGGTTCAAGCGATCCTTTTGCCTCAGCCCCACAAGTGGGATTACAGACGCCCACCACAATGCCCGGCTGTTTTTTAGAGATAAGGTCTCACTCTGGCTAAGGCTGGTCTCAAACTTATGAGCTTAGGCAATCCACCTGCCTCAGCCTCGCAAATGCTGGCATTATAGGTGTGAGCTATCATGCCCGGCAGCTTTTAAATTTAAATAAATTAAAATTAAATAAAAATTCAGTTGCCTGGTTGCATTAGCAACATTTGAAGTATCCTGCAGCCATTGAGGCTAGTGGCTACCTTATTAACCAGCACAGATATATTTTCATTATTCTGTAAAAAATTATATTGAACACCACTGTGCTAGACAGCATACTTAAACAGAGAGATAGTTATTCTAGTTAAAAGGACTTACCTGGTCTAAGAAGGTGTGGGTGTGTAAAGGGGCTGGGCTGGCCTAGGTATCTGTTTGGAATCCTCCTCTCTGAGACAGCCTGGAGGGAGTACCTTCGTTGTAAACACAACATGCATCCTGAATGAAGAATAAAGAGGATGAAATGGAACAACAGATTCAGAAAGTCTTCATGCTATAAATATATTTATATAGCTCCAGCAGTTTGGATGCTTTAGAACAACGCAAGTTATTTCTCTCCTTCTCTCCAACATTTATGTCCCTCTTATTCTGTGCCAGAGCTTATGGTAGGCCCTAATAGAACAGAAATGATGTTATCTTTACCCTGGGAGACTTCTGTCTGCTATGGTATAAAAGAGATATATACACATAAAATAAATTTATGAGGTTCGGTGCCTGTGGCTCAAGTGGCTAAGGTACACCTGAGCTGGTGGGTTCGAATCCAGCCCGGGCCTGCCAAACAACGACAGCTGCAACCAAAAAAAAAAAAAAAAAAGCCGGGTATCGTGGCGGAAACCTGTAGTCCCAGCTACTTGGGAGGCAGAGACAGGAGACTCGCTTGAGCCCAGGAGTTGGAGGTTGCTGTAAGTTGTGATGGCACAGCACTCTACCCAGGGCGACAGCTTGAGGCTCTGTCTCAAAAAAATAAATAAATAAATAAAGTTATGAATAGGGAACTATGAAAACAGAAGGAAGGGAACAAACAGAAGTAGGGAGAGATCTGGATTTCACAGAGGTAGAGTGAGGTTGTGGCCTAAAACTCAGGCAATCCATCTGCCGCGGCCTCCCAGAGAACCAGGATTATAGGTGTGAGCCACCACGCTTGGCCTTTTTTGGATCGTATTATTGTGCAAGGGGTATGTTGTGGCTATTAGCAATAGGTCCCAGTGTTTCAAAAGGCACTAAAGCAGTGGTTCTCAACCTTCCTAATGCCTCCTAATGCTGAGACCCTCTAATATAGTTCCCCATGTTGTGGTGACCCCTAACCATAAAATTATTTTTGTTGCTACTTCATAATTATAATTCTGCTACTGTTATGAATCATAATGCAAATATCTGATATGTAGGATGTATTTCCATTGTTACAAAGGAGTCACAACCCACAGGTTGAGAACCGCTGCACTAAGGCTTCCAGGGAAATAGAGGAAAACAGTCCATGGAGTTCAGGATGGTTTGGTACGACCTTTGACCAGATTCATTTGGGAGGTCCAGTCCCTACCTCTACCTCAGAATGACACCATAATGTGGCTCTGACATATACTTGTAACTCTGCCTGCCACATAATCAGGATTCTAAAGTCTCCTAGCAGTGGCTCACTGTAAAAACACAATCTTCAATGTAAAAATGTGCCTATTTGCAGTCACTGTCTCTATCACCACCTGAACGTGAGCCAGGAGGAAATCACAGTGCTCACTACTAAGTGCACCTGTTTCCAGTAATCTGTTAGAACATGGTGGATTACTATGAAGTTCTAGGAGTGCAGAGATATGCATCACCTGAGGACATTAAAAAAGCTTATCATAAAGTGGCACTCAAATGGCACCCTGATAAAAATCCAGAAAACAAAGAAGCAGCAGAGAGAAAATTCAAAGAAGTGGCGGAGGCATATGAGGTATTATCAAATGATGAAAAACGGAATGTTTATGATAAATATGGCAAAGAAGGATTAAATGATGGAGGTGGAAGTCATTTTGATGATCAATCCGAGTATGGCTTCACATTTCATAAGCGAGATGATATCTTTGAAAAAATTTTTGGTAAAAGTGACCCATTTTCATTTCACTTCTTTCAAGATTCGCTTGAGGATGTTTTAAATAGTCTAGGAAGCTCCTATGAAAGCAGAAGCAGGGGTGCAGGATCCTTTTTCTCTACCTCTACTGAACATCCAGTTTTTGGGCAATTTTCTTCATACGATACAGGACACAGATCACATGGTTCATGGGGGCATGAAGGCCTTACTTCATTCTCTTCCCTGGTGTTTGATTATAGTGTCATGGGCAACTACATAGCTGATAAATTTGTTAATGACACAAATATTAACACAAAGAAAATCTTTGAGAATGATCAAGATAGAGAAGTTGAAGATGATGGAGAGTTGAAATCCTTCTTTGCAAGTAGTCTGGCAGATGAAGACGGCTTTGTAGAAGAATGCAGCTGGACAGCACAGTCATACAACAATTATTCACCAAATTGCTACGGCACCAAACATGTATCTCAATACACTTTTGTGGACAATGATGGGCAAGGTATATGTTGGGTCACCAGCACACGGGATCCTTTTATTTTCTCAGGATTCAAAGAAGGTGGTAAAAGGAAAAAGAAGCACAAGAAGGTACAGAAGAAGTCAACCAAGAGGAATCACTAAATTGGCTCTTCCGACACATTATGTTCATATAACATTTGAACACAACACTGTGTGTTTTGGTTAATCATAGTTTTTTAGATAACACTTGTTTAATATTATACTAAGATTATGTTTTTAATAATTTTAGCAGGATTGTAGACATTTGCTCCATAGTTGTTTGAACTAAGCATGTCAGAATAAGATGAGTCTGTAGTGATAGTTGGTGATATTACACATATGGAAAATTATAGGTTTTTAAAAAAAATTTAAGAATATTACTGGGGTACACGTTTTGGTTACGTAATTTGCTTTTGTATATTTTAAGCTGGAAAACTGGATAGGTTGCTTTTTGTTTTTGAGTTGCTTGCATATTACGGAATTTTTTAAGTATAGTTCATAACCTATTTTATTCCTTTTACCTAATTAAACCCACTGTACCAACTTCTGAAACATGTGCAGCATTAGAAGATAGAAATGTATTAAGATACATAGGACCGGACTATATCATTATTCATGAAATGACTTTTTCCCAACAGAGGCAGAGCATTTAATATAACCACGGATCATAAAGATGCTACAAAACTGGCAAGGTGTGGTGGCTCCTGCCTATAATCCCAGCACTTTGGGAGGCCAAGGGGGAAAGATTACTTGAGGCTAGGAATTGAACAATAGCCTGGACAACACAGCAAGAGTCCAAAAAGTTAAAAAAGGTTGGGCAGGGCAGTGCCTGTGGCTCAAAGGAGTAGGGTGCTGCCCCCATGTACCGGAGGTGGCGGGTTCAAACCCAGCCCTGGCCAAAAACTGCAAAAAAAAAAAGCCGGGCATGGTGGCTCACGCCTATAATCCTAGCACCCCGGGAGGCCAGGGTGGGTGGACTGCTTGAGCTCACCAGTTCGAGACCAGCCTGGGCAAAAGCAAGACTCTCTACTGAAAATAGAAAAACTAAGGCAGGGCAGTGTAGGGCGCTGGCCCCATATACAGCAGGTGGTGGGTTTGAACCCAGCCCTGGCCAAAATGCAACAACAAAAAAATAGCTGGGCATTGTGGTGGGCGCCTGTAGTTCAAGCTACTTGGGAGGCTGAGACAAGAGAATCGCCTAAGCCCAAGAGCTGGAGGTTGCCATGAGCTGTGATGCCACAGCATTCTACCCAGGGTGACAAAGTGAGACTCTGTCTCCAAAAAAAACAAAAGGACCAGGCATGGTGGCGCATGCCTATAGGCTGACGTAGAAGAATCACTTACACTCAGGAGTTTGATGTTGTAGTGAGCTGTAATGACACTGTTGCATTCTAGCCTGGGTCGCATAGTAAGATCTTGTCTCAAACAAACAAACAAAAAAAAAACTACTACAAATTAAGTTAAAAATAGCCAGACTTATATTTGCACAACCACATTCAAAGCTGCACTATTCTAACAGCTAAGTGGAGGCAACCCAAATATCCGTGAACAGATGAATGGCATATGCACACGACACAGTATTATTAAGCCTTAAAAAGAAAATCCTGTCAGATGCTACAACATGGAACGATTTTGAGAAAATTATGCTAAGTGAAATAAGCTAGTCATAAAAAGGAAAAGACTGTATGATTCACTTAAATCAGGTATCTCAAGTAGTCAAATTTGTAGAAATAGAATGGTAGCTAATAGGTTGGGGAGAGGTGGGAAAGAGGAGCTGTTTAGTTGTTATTGAGTTTCAGGTTTGCAAGAGGAAAAAGTGCTGGAGATCTGTTTCACAACAATGCAAATATACTTAATATTACTCAACTGTAGATTTAAAAATTGTTGAGATGGCAAATTTTATGTAATGTGCATTTTACCACCATTTTATTTATTTATTTTTTTGGCAGTTTTGGCCGGGGCTGGGTTTAAACCCGCCACCTCCAGCACATGGGGCCAGAGCCCTACTCCTTTGAGCCACAGGCGCTGTGCCACAATTTTTTTTTTTTTTAAAGCCAGACTTACCTTGGACTGATGCAGGGGTCCTCAAACTTTTTAAACAGGGGGCCAGTTCACTATCCCTCAGACCGTTGGAGGGCTAGACTATAGTTTAAAAAAAAAATGAACAAATTCCTATGCACACTGCACATCTTATTTTGAAGTAAAAAAACAAAACGGGAACAAATACAATTACACTGCCGCATGTGGCCGCAGGCCATTGTTTGAAGACCCCTGGATTAGAGGAATCTGGCCATAGTATGTGCAGTAGGCCATCAGTGAATCACGCCAGGTAAGAAACTTTCTATTTTGCTTTACATTTTTTAGGCAGAATCTGTAAATTATTATTCAAGGTGGCCATAAAGTTCGTGTGCAACTTAAAATAGTTGAGTATGGCACACGAACCTTATGGCCATGTTGTATATTACTCTTTTAAAAGATGGAGTCTTACTTTGTCGCCCTTGGTAGAGTGCCATGGGGTCCCAGCTCAGAGCAAACTCCAGCTCTTGGGCTTAAGTGATTCTTTTGCCTCAGCCTCCGAGTAGCTGGGCCTAAAGGCGCCCGCCACAACGCCTGGCTATTTTTTGGTTGCAGTTTGGCCACGGCAGGGTTCGAACCTGCCACCCTTGGTATATGGGGCTGGTGCCCTATTCACTGAGCCACAGGCGCCGCCCAACCCCCTGTATATTATTCTAAAACACCACCCACAGCCATTTTAATTTAGGGTCACAACAATGAGTTACAAGTTTATCAAGCTATTGGGTTGTTTGAGCTAAATGTTTATATACATTTGCTGCTTTTAATCAAATTTGCTTTGACTTCAACACAATTACTTAGCATTGTGTAATGATTTCATTTTCAAGATACACTGCTTCTGGCTGGCCCTGGGGTACCTGCCCACAGTCCCAGCTATTTGGGAGAATGAGGTCGTGGGAATCATTTGAGACCAGGAGTTTGAGTTTGCAATGAGCTATGATGACACTACTGCAGTGTAACTCCGCCAGTAAAGTGAGACATTGTCTTTAAAAAAATATATATATATATAGCCTTTTTTCTTTATTCTCGTATTTATTCAACAGTATTTTTTTAGCACTATTTCTAAGACAGTGTTTTATGTATTTGAGGTATAGTAGTGACATAAAGAGCCTTAGCTGTCATAGTTTGCTAACTGGAGACAGACAATAAACAAATATTACACAAAATGTTACTCATAGCTGCTGAGGAAAGACAACAAAGTAAGGAGGAGATAGAAATATCAGGGTATAAGAATTGTAATTTTAGCTGAAGTAGTCAGGGAAAGAGATGGTTACCTGAGTAAAGATCTAAAAGTGAGAAGTTAGGCTTGGTGCCTGCAGCACAGTGGTTACAGTGAGAGTGTTGGGTTCAAACCCAGCCCAGGCCAGCTTTAAAAAAAAAAAGAAGTGAGGAAGTTAACCACTGGGATATCTGGTGAAAGAAAATTCCAGGCAGAGGGATTAGCAAGAGCAATATGCCTAAGGCAGGCTGTGGATGGTGTGTTTGAGGAAAATTGAGAAGACCGGTGTGGCAGATTAAAACCATATAGATGAATCAGAAAGGTTAACCAGAAGTCAGATTACGCAGGGTCTGCAAATAATGAAGTCAAGGATGACAAGGTTTAAGTTACAATCTAGCGACTTCAAGAATGGAGTTGCCATTAACTGGGATAAGATTGCAGGTGTTAAGTTTTGGACATTTGAGGATCTCTTAAGTCCCAAGAATTTGAGATTGTTGTGAGCTATGACGTCACAGCACTCTACCGAGGGTGACAAGAAAATGAAAAAATATCTTTCAATCACATTTTTAAAACTTTTTTTTTTGAGACAGTCTCATTATGTCGCCCTTGGTAGAGTACCGTAGCATCACAGCTCACAGCAATCTCAAACTCTTGGGCTTAAGTGATTCTTTTGCCTCAGCCTCCCAAGTAGCTGGGAATACAGGCACCCATCACAAATGCTGGCTGTTTTTTTGTTGCAGTTGTCAGTGTTGTTTAGCTGGCCCGGCTTGTTCGTACCTGTCACCCTCGGTGTATGTGGCTGACGCTATAACTACTGTGCTATGGGCGCCAAGTCAAACTTTAAATATTAGAACTGTAATCGCTGCAATTTTTATTTTATTTTTGAGGCAGAGTCTCACTTTGTCCCCCTGGGTAGAGTGCCACGGCATCATAGCTCATAGCAACCTCAAACTCCTGGGCTCAAGTGATCCTCAAGCCTCAGCCTCCTGAGTTGCTGGGACTACAGGTGCCCACCACAATTCCTGACTAGTTTTTACTATTTTTAGTAGAGATAAGATCTCACTCTTGTTCAGGCTGGTCTTGAATTCCTGAGCTCAAGCAATCTACCCTCCTGGGTCTCCCAGAGTGCTTGGATTACAGGCATGATCCCCTGTGCCTGGCCAGAAATGTAACTGGTATAAATTTTAATGTGACGGAAGGATGCAAGCAAATAATCTAGTATCCTGTTTCCCCGAAAATAAGACAATGTCTTATTTTAAAGTGTGCTCCCAAAGATGCGCTAGGTCTTATTTTCAGGGGACATCTTATTTTTCCTGTAAGTAGGTCTTATTTTCGGAGGATGTCTTATTTTTGGGAAAACAGGGTAGCACTAAAGCCCAATCACTTTTGGCCAAATACAAATATAAAATTGAAAGCCAGAAAAAATTGTAACGTACTATTTAAGCTTAGAGTATTTTAAATGCTAATTACATACAATGTCATATTTAGCAGAACTTATTTGTTATCATGCATGTAGTATAAAGTTGGAAGAAATGTAATTTTGCAAAAACAAAAGCAAAACATGTGTATCACTGCGTCAGAAAATTTAAGAATGTAGCAACATTGCCCTTCAGTTCATTTCTTTGCTCTTAACATAGTTAAAAATTCAGACTTTAGGCATAAATTTAGTGGTTAGGGTGCCAGCCACATACTCTGGGGCTGATGGGTTCAGGGCCTGTTAAATAACAATGACAACTACAACAAAAAATAGCTGGGCGTTGTGTTAGGCACATATAGTCCCAAGAGTTTGAGGTTGCTGTGACCTGCAATGCCATAGCACTCTACTGAGGGCCACATAATGAGACTCTCTCTCAAAAAAAAAAAAAAAAATTCAGACTTTATTATCTTACTAAATAGTTTAAAACTATCTGGTTTCCCACTGCTAGAAAAAAAAAGTTCATTGTTTCTTAATATACAAGGCCCTATATGAGCCAGTCATTAGCTTTTTTTTTAGCTTGATTTTTTTTTTTTTTAAGAGACAGAGTCTCACTTTGTTGCCCTTGGTAGAGTGCTATGATGTCACAGCTTGCAGCAAGCTTCAGCTCTTGGGCTTAGACGATTCTCTTGCCTCAGCCTCCCAAGTAGCTGGGACTATAGGCGCCTGCCACAATGCCCCACTATTTTTTTTTTTTTTTTTGTAGAGACAGAGTCTCACTTTATGGCCCTCGGTAGAGTGCCGTGGCCTCACACAGCTCACAGCAACCTCCAACTCCTGAGCTTAAGCGATTCTCTTGCCTCAGCCTCCCGAGTAGCTGGGACTACAGGCGCCCGCCACGACGCCCACTATTTTTTTTGCAGCTTCATAGTTGTCTAGCTGGTCTGGTCTGGGCTGGGTTCAAACTTGCCACCCTTGGTGTATGTGGCTTGCGCTGTAACCACTGTGCTATGGGCGCCAAGCCTATTTTTAAATTTTTCAATATTTCTTTTTCCCACTTAGACTTACATACATCTTAAATAAAGACATATAATCTTTTAAAACATAACTTACCTTTGCATCACTAGTGGTTTATTTTGCCTGTTCTCAGATGAGAATAGCATATTTCAACTAACTAAATCTCTCCTAATTAGGCTAACCTTTAGCTAGTAAAAACATTTTCACTTTAGTGTGACTTTCACAGATCAAAGTTTCCCATGTTATTCAACAGTCTGTACTCAGAATCTTTCTAAAGAAGGGCAACCATGAGCAGCACAGATATTCAAAAGTTCTATTTATCAGCACCTCAAATGTGGAGTTAACAAATTCTAAACGTTAATAAAATCCCAGAACACCATAATATTTACAACTCATTTTTGCCTTTTCTGAGATCCCATATCTCTTGGGTCAAGACTCTTACTATTGCACTTTCCTATATCGTCTACATTCATTGCTTGTCTATCTCCCTTGGCAAAAATATGAACTCCAAGAAAATGAAGATTCACCCACAATGACTATTAACTCAAAAGCTACTGAATGAAACTATGCTCTTTCTGGCTCGTTCAACGAATAAGAAGTTCCAAAAGGACTCGACTAAGCCAGGGTAAGATCTAGTGGTGGTATAACAGAAAAAAGACTAGACAGAATCATGTAACTTAAATCTGTGATCTGTTGTGATCTCGTTTTAGTCTCTCATATGTAAAATGTGATCATCTGCCTACCTTATTCAATTTGAGGAGACTTAAAAAGATCTGTCAGTTAAAAAGCCAATACAGACCTGGCATGGTGGCTCACACCTGTCAGCCTACCATTTTGGGAGGATCAGGAGGGAGGACCACTTGAGGCTAGGAGCTTAAGATCAGCCTGGCAATACTCAGACCACACCTTTACAAAAAAATAGAAAAATCATCCAGGTGTAACAGCCTGTAGCCTTAGCTACTAGGGAAGCTGAGGCAAGAGGATTCTTTGGAGTTTAAGGTTGCCATGAACTGTGATAACTCTAGCCCCAGCAACAGAGTGAGTACCTGTCTACGAGGGGGAAAAAAGCCAATATTTTGTATTAATCTGAGGTTGTTAAAATTATTTTTTTGAAACAGACTCTCAAACTGTCTCCCTGGGTAGAGTGCTGTAGCGTCATAGCTCACAGCAACCTCCAACTCTTGGGCTCAAGCATCCTCTTGCCTCAGTTTTTTCTATTTTTAGCAGATACGGGATCTCGCTTTTGCTCAGGCTGGTCTCGAACTCATAGCTCAAGTGATCCACCTATCTTGGCCTCCCAGAGTGGTAGGATTACAGGTGTTAGCCACCGGGCCTGGTGAGTTGTTAATTTATGCTTGCTCCATTGAAGCAAACTGAAACACAATGAATATATATTTTCAATGATCTTGGCACATATAATCCAGTATCTAGTGATCAATCTTGATGAATCAGGTTTTACAGAAAGCCTCAAGAAATCCAAAAGTCACAGCTTGTAGGTTCTGTGATTAAGACTGATTAATAGCACATCTATATTTTCACCTAATTCCATGAAGAGGGACAGGTTTCTGCGACTTTTAGAATCCAAGAACAAGTTCTGTACACTGAAGATTTTTTAATTTTTTTACAGTAAGACGCCGATATAGTTAACATTCAAGTATGTCAACATAAACATATGCCAAGACATAGCTTTGATGTGAAATACCATATGCTCTGGTTCACACATCGTTTACATACTGGCTTCCCCATATGATCCAATGGCAGATCCGCCTGCAAGGCAGCCGATTTAGTTTTTACTGATAACGTTTTACGTTCATCTGATTAATCGCTCCATAGAATACACCCGGCTAAAATGATACCCTTATTCCTAGCCTACTTTTTCATGTCTTTACAAACAGGACTTTCAGACACAAAATTCCCCAGCACTGTTCCCAAACAACATGTTTCTCGTATGTTTTGGAGCCAGCTATCAACTCTATTAAAAAAACACGAAAACATTATTTGAGGTTCACCTAACAGAGACAAGCGCCACTTGATGTGAAACACTGTCACCTAAGCAAGTGCGGTAACTGACACAACTTGAGTCCGAGTTACTTTGAAGACAGCCCCTCTGTGGATGGCACACATTTCTCTCTGCAGTCATTTCAGCTTCCCAGAATACCTCAACGGTAGAGAGACACAGGGCCCACTCTTTTCCAGGAGTAGCTGGTAAAGAAGAAATCCGCGAAGAGCACAAAGGTTTGGGAAGCGGAGGCCCAAGGAGGAGAAGGGTCCGCCGAACCAGAGATTTCCCGACAACTTGGATCCCTGTGGGGGCTCCTCAGGCTTCTCAAAGAGCAAGCCTCGGATAGGGCAGGAGTCTAACCTGAGAGGCCGCGAGCGTTTGCTATAGCAGGAACCATCTTGGGAGCTGAGAGCAGCCAAGGCATGACCGGCCGGCACACACGTCAAGATAGGAAAAAGATAGAAGCCACGAAAACAGATCCCAAGCGGCCGAGTCGCCAGGAAACCTGGCCAATCGCCCCGCCCCTTCCGGCGGGCGCCGCTCCTGGGCTTTCGCATTGCCGTGGCGCACAATGCTGACGTCACTCCTGGCGCTTTGGCAGCCCTTCCGGCCAGCTGGCCTTTTTCTCGTCGGGCGTTGTGCTCCTTTTAGTACTTATTCATGGAATATCCGATTGTACATGGCTTCCTGGAGGGGCTGTTATCTCCTGCCTCCTTAAAAGCGCCCATGCAATTGATTGGCTCAACCAGGGAACTGGTTCAAGTTGATGTAAAAATGTGTGCGTAGAGAGGCAGGCAAGAGCACGAACAGCCAAGCTTCCAGAAGGTTCTAGGGACTGCGCAGCAGCAGAGGCGCAGGGAGTAGAAATGAGCCAGCGAAGGACCCCGGGTCACGAGACCGTTGGATGGTGGGAGGAGCCAGTGGCTGGGGAGGTTCTAGTCTGTTCTTCCTCGCTGCAGCCGCCCCCTTCTACGCGATCGCGCTGAGTTACTAGTGTCCGGGCCTGGAATCGGACCGCAGCGTCTGCAGCCGCGTCGTCTGCCTCCTGACTATGGACCCCCGCAAAGTGAACGAGCTTCGGGCCTTCGTGAAATTGTGTAAGCAGGATCCGAGCATTCTGCACACCGAGGACATGCGCTTCTTAAGGGAATGGGTGGAGAGGTGAGTCCCAGGCCTGAGGACCGTTGGGGGCGAGGAGCAGGATGGTCGGAGGGGAGCTGGGCGGGAGCTGGCTCGGGGCGGCTGAGAGCAGGGTCGGGCCGGACAGGGACCCGGAAAGGGTCGCCGCCCCTTCGCGGCTCACTCCCGGGCTAGGAAAGGAGGATCAGGAACCTCGATAGTACCGGGCGGGGAAGCAGGGAACAGAGCTGAGATCTCCAGGGGTGTATGTTGAGCGAAATATTAATACAGATAATTGCGAATACTTGGCAATTGAAGACGTGAGAAGAGTTAGAACTGCGAAACTTAGCTTTTGTGTCAGTGGTTTTTCTTTAAATCTTAGCTGTCCTGGAGCTTAGGTCGCATTGACACATAGTAGCTCTATCCCTTTTAATAGTATTGGAGTAATGATTAGTGATTTATAATAAATTAACTGTGTTTGATTATTCTTATCTTAACGGCGATTCTAACTGCGTAGGCTTCATTATCTTGGGAATCACTGGACCTGTCTTAGTGGCATTGCTGTCATTACAGTTTATGAAAAATGATTTTTCAAGGCCTGGCATGTTTCCAGGGTGTATTCTAGTTATCGTTAACTCCGGAGTACTTCGCTACGTGCAAGGAATTTATTGAACAGGCGTTGTGCCAACTGCTGGGAAACACTGTTAAGTGCTGTCTATTTAGTGATACAGACGAATAAATATGAAAATTCGTTTTAGTATTTGCTGTATAATAGAGATCAATATTCTACATATTGGAGGGGCACCTACGGGAGAAAAGGTAGGAGGGAACTCTTCCCTGAGATGATTTTTTTTTTTTTTTAAATCAGTGCTGTTGGGGAACTTGAAAGAAAGATGACTTACAGATTGAACTTCACGGAGATGAATAGCAATTGTGCAAAGTATTGCAACTTCATGGATACTACAGGAAACATTCATCTGTTTATTTTAGTAATATTGTGTGGGGTGGATTAAATCACGATTATCAAATATTTGAAGTAATGTTTTTATTTATTTTCTCGTGAAAGAGTTTCTTACAAAAACCTTATTCTGAGGAAAAGCTATGTGCAAATCTTAACCTTATATATTAGAAGTATAATTTATTTTTTCCTCAAAGAAGTTTCTCATTTTTTTCCCCTCTTGGGTTTTCTAGCTATTGTAAGATTGTTAATGTTATGTATGTGAAGTTCTGAGACTATGTAAAATTACTACAGTAACTTTTTTGTTGTAAAAGTATTCTATTTTACAAACTCCTTGCTTCTCAACAGAAAAGCCTGCAAGTTGGTGTTAGGTAAATGTCAGGACTAGTAATTGAGAGCTGGAATTTAGTCGTTTCTCTATTGAATAACTTAATTCAAAAGCCTCTGTAGTATTTGTATCAGACCAGACATGGTGGTATGGGTCTGTAGGCCCAACTAGAGGACCACTTGAGCTTTGGAGTTCAAATCCAGCTTGGCAGAGCAAGGAATAAAATAAATATATGTGTATATATATATATTTTTTTTTTTTTTTTTTGAGACAGAGCCTCAACCTGTCCCCCTGAGTGTTGTGCTGTGACTTCACAGCTCACAGCAACCTCCAACTCCTAGGCTTAAGCGATTGTCCTGCCTCAGCCTCCAAAGGACCTGGGACTACAGGCACCCGCCACAACACCCAGCCATTTATTGTTTTTTTTTTTTTGGTTGTAGTTGTCACTGTTTGGCTGGCCTGGGCTGAATTTGGACCCGCCAGCTCTGACGCCCCAGCCGCTTGAGCTATAGGCACTGAGCTTAAAATAGATATTTTTTAAAGCAAAAAATAAAGTTTATATGTTTTTATTCTCTTATGTATACTTGTTACAGGAAAGATCTTACAAGTCATAAATTGTTTCTAAAACTTTAGATAGGGCAGCCGTAGACCGTAGGAAAGGTGAAAGTTGGACTAACTGGGTACAGTATGTTTGTTCCATTCCTACTGAAGAGGACACTGAAGGAAAAATTGAAGAAAAAAAAAACTTAGTAACTTGTGCTGAAGTGTGATTATGGTTGTGTAGAGAATTCCAATTTAAAATTTGCCAAGTGTTACTTGTTAGGCGCTACTATTAAAAAAAAAAAAAACCAGCCTCTGTGTCTCACTGTAATGTTTCTCATAGGTAATTGTTCTTTCTGTTCTGTTTGTTCTTTTGGCTTCCTACATTGTCAGTTTTAAGTATGGGGGGAAAGCGTCTTGGCATGTGTAGGGTCCTTTTTCTTAACTTAAATTGAGATAGTTAATGTAGAAGCTTTTTTTTTTTTTGTGAGAGAGGGTCTCAAGCTGTTGACCTGGGTAGACTGCTGTGACGTCATAGCCACAGTATCCTCCACCTCGGGCTCAAGCGATCCTCTTGGCTTAGTTTTTTTCTATTTTTAGTAGAGACGGGGTGGTTTTGTTCAGGCTGGTGTCAAACTTGTGACCTCGCCTCCCAGATGCTAGGATTGAGCACCAGCGTGAGCCACCACACCGGCCTAGAAGCTTTTGTTATCTCTTTTAGTCCTTACTTAAACTTAATGTTTTTATGGACTCTGAGTCTTTGGATTTAAAGTAATCTAAGATTATAGCTGAATGTAGGTACTTGTTTTTTTATTTATTTTATTTTATTTTTTTAAATTTTCTTTTGTTTTAGTAGGTAGAGACTTCTAAGTCCAAGAATATTCATAGGCCTAAGCCTAGGGTTCCTCAAGTTGAAACCATTTCAGAGTTTGCCTCTCTAGATAAACCAGGCTTAGAAGTTGAAAAGCAGTCTGTTTGCTTATTTACTATCATCATTTATTGCTTAAAATTTTATTTGGAAGGGCAGGCATGTTGGTTCATGACTGTACTCCTAGCACTCTGGGAGGCCGAGACTAGTGGATTGCCTGAGCTCACAGGTTGGAGACCCACCTGAGCAACAGTGAGACCCAGTCTCTAAAAATAACTGGGCCTGGGGTGGGGGGTGCCTGTACTCCCACCTACTCATAAGGGTGAGACAAAGAGGATCACTTAAGCCCAAGAGTTTGAGGTTGCTGTGAGCTATGAGGTCACAGCTCTCTACCCAGAGCAACAAAGTAAGATTCTGTCTCAAAATTTTCTTAATTGGTGTAAGAATTCATTACTTTAACAACCTTTTAAATTGCACAAACAGAAATATGAAGAAAAATCTTTCTGAACTAGTAGTGCAGATCCAAGGAAATTTTCTTTTCTTTCTTTTTTTTTTTTTTTTTTTTTTGAGACAGAGTTTTACTTTGTCACCTTTGGTAGAGTGCTATGGTCTCATTGCTCACAGCAACCTCAAACTCCTGGGCTTAAGCTATTACCTTGCCTCAGCCTCCCAGGTAGCTCGGAGTATAGATGACCACCACAACGCCCAGCTATTTTTAGAGATGGGGTCTCAAATCTAGCTTAGGCTGGTCTTGAACTCATGAGTTTAAGCAGTCTACTCACCTTAGCCTCTAGAATGCTAGTATAACAGATGGGAGCCACCTCAACTGACCTGGGAGACTTCTATTTTCTTTCTTTTTTTTGAGACAGAGCCTCAAGCCGTCCCCCTGGGTAGAGTGATATGGCATCACAGCTCACAGCAACCTCCAGCTCCTGGGCTCAAGCGAGTCTTCTGCCTCTGCTTCCCAAGTAGCTAGGACTGTAGGCACCTGCCACAACGCCTGGCTGGTTTTTTTTTGTTGTTGTTGTTGCAGCCGTCATTGTTTTTTGGCGGGCCTGGGCCAGATTCGAACCCACCAGTTCAGATGTATGTGGCTGGCACCTTAGCCACTTGAGCCACAGGCACTGAGCCAAGACTTTTATTTTCAACAAATATGTTTTGAGATGTTTTTGTTTCACTCCTTGGACAGAGAAGCATTGTCTTATGCTGCTTTCTCCCATTTAAACAATTTTATCTACTTTGTATCTTGTATGTGCTTTTATAATTTTATTTGATGATAATTTGTGATCAGAGAGTGATTTTGCATTTCTACTCTAGCACAGTGCTTAGCACATAGCTTTTAATAGATACTTCGAATTGAGCAAAATGCTTTTTTACCTTCAAAAGAGAATTTAGATTACAGCCCCCAGTTTTTGGTACATGTGTATAAACTAGTACAAAGCAGATGGAAGATTATCAAATTAAGAGAATAATGAATGAAATCTGTGTTATCGTACATGAGGAATATCTTCACCAGACCTGGACTCGATTGTGTAACAGAAAAGCCTATACTGGCAATTTTTGGCTAGAAACTTGTTCTAAATCTTAGAAGCATTAATTGAAATTTCTGTATAGATTGGTGTTACCTTCCATTAGTTAATTAGAATGTGGAATCTGAGAAACTCTAAATTTAGCATATGAATAAAAACCTCCTAGGGTGTTTAATTTTTGTTTTTTTGTAAACAATTTCTAGCTTGAAGAAAAATTGCAAGTGCAGTACAAAGGACATTTTTCCTGAACTATTTGAGAGTAAGCTGCCAATATTATGCTCCCAACACCATTTAGTATTTCTTACATAGACAATCTCTGAAAAACAATGATCAAACTCAAGAAGCTTGCATTGGTGTGTTAATACTGCCTTTATTCTTGAATAATTTTTCAGGCTTACCTTGACTTTCATGGTTTTGACAGTTTGAATATTGTAGGCAAGTTATTTTGTATAATTTCCTTCAATTTGTGTTTGTCTGATCTTCCTTTAGGACTAGATTTAGCTTAATACACTTCTTGGTAGGAATATCACTTCCAGAGTTAGTCTAACATAAATTAGACTTTATGTCTATGTTTGGGTCACCTACAATATGTTCCAGACACTGTTTTGAAACTTAGGACACAGCTTAAGAGGCCTTATGTCTTCATTAAAATTTTAACTACAAAGGAGTAGTGTTTCATTACTGTGCTCTTTGGAAAAGTAGTTTTTTGGTGCAGAAAAGAATTTTGTGGTATTTTTATGTCCGTTCCTTACTGTTAAATCATATCACTTGGCTACATGTAAATTAAGATGTTTTGTATCATGTACTGATTTTATTCATTTTATTTTTATTTTATTTTATTTTTTGAGACAGAGCCTCAAGCTGTCACCCTGGGTAGTAGAGTGCGTGGCATCATAGCTCACAGCAACCTCTAAATCCTGGGCTTAAGTGATTCTCATGCATCCGCCTCCCAAGTAGCTGGGTTACAAGTGCCTGCCACAATGCCCGGCTATTTTTTGGTTGCAACCATCATTGTTTGGCGGGCCAGGGCTTGATTCAAACCCACCAGCTCAGGTGTATGTGGCTGGCGCAGTAGCTGCTTGAGCCACAGGCGCTGAGCCCATTTTACTTTATTTTAGAGACAGAGTCTCACTTTATCACCCTTGGTAGAGTGCTGTGGCATCACAGCTCACAGCAACCTCCAACTCCTGGGCTTAGGCGATTCTTTTGCCTCAGCCTCCCGAGTAGCTGAAACTACAGGTGCCCACCACAATACCCAGCTTTTTTTTTGGTTACAGTTTGGCTGGGGCCAGGTTCAAACCTGCCACCCTGGGTATATGGGGCTGGCACCCTACCCACTGAACCACAGGCACCGCCTGATTTTATTTATTTTTGATATAGTGGAGCTATTCCTTAAGAGTATTGAGTAACCAAAGATTTTTTTTTCTATCAGATTAATCATAATGGAAAAAGTGTGTTTGTTTCCTTGATTGAATAGTGCTTATAAGAAATTCCAATCTTTCCATTCCATTTGCTACTTTATACTTTGGCTTTTTTTTTTTTTTTCTTGCAGTTTGGCCAGGGCCGGGTTTGAACCCGCCACCCTCGGTATATGGGGCCAGCGTCTTACTCACTGACCCACAGCATGCCCTATTACTTTGGCTATTTTATTTTATTTATTTATTTATTTATTTTGAGACAGAGCCTCAAGCTGTCCCCCTGGCTAGAGTGCTGTGGCATCACAGCTCACAGCAACCTCCAACTCCTGGGCTTAAGCGATTCTCCTTCCTTGGCCTTCCAAGTAGTTGGGACTACAGGTGCCTGCCACAACACCCGGCTATTTTTTTTTGGTTGCAGCCGTCGTCGTTTGGTGGGCCCAGGCTGGGTTTGAACCTGCCAGCTCAGGTGTATGTGGCTGGTGCCTTAGTTGCTTGAGCCACAGGTGCCAAGCCTATACTTTTGCTTTTTTAAAACAAAAAACAAATTCCAATATATTTTGCTCTAGAACTTTAGTCACGAAATAGTCTATAAGTTCAAGTCACCCTTCAAGGTTTCATTTAACAGCTACTTCTCTTCACTGTCCACTGCTGTACTGAACAAAACCATTCTCCTTAGAGAAAGGGTGAATAAAATTTACAGCCATAAGTTGACTATTTCAGACAGCATCGTTCCCAAGGTATTTTTTTTTTTTTTTGAGGCATAGTCTCACTCTCATCCTAGGTAGAGCGCTGTGGCATCATGCTTAAAGCAACCTCAAACTCTTGGGCTCAAGTGATCCTCTTGCTTCAAGGCCTCCCGAGTAGCAGGGACTACGGGTGCCTGACACAATGCCTGGCTAGTTTTTCTCTTTGTCATAGAGATGGGGGTCTTGCTCTTGCTCAGGCTGGTCTTGAACCTCTGAACTCAGACAATCCACCCGCCTTGGTCTCCCAGAGTACTAGGATTATAGGTGTGAGCCACTGTGCACAGCCCCCGAGGGACTTTGAGGTGGAACTTTTCTGTGTTATAACAGAACTCACAGATAACACAACAGATGATACAGAGAATTCTCAACACAAAATGTCAGGGACTATCAAATGAGAACCCAAAGAGGACAAAACACCACCCCAAATGACCCCTCAGTGTCCCAAATGCCCTACAGGGCTGGAAGATAAACCTTTCCCAAATGGTGGCCTAGTCCTAGTGCTCCCTGCCCCCATTCCCTGGGAATGGCATATGAGCTCCAAATTCGAACCAGGTTCCCCAGTTTCACTCAGCCTCGTTGACTCCCACCCTAAAAGATACCTCAAAACAAAACCAAGAGGAAGGTGGGAAAACGACCCATATAGGTGGAATCATGGTCTTGGTGCACATGACGGGAAACTTACCCAACGAAGGCCTGGTCTCCAGACCCTTTCCAAATCACTTTCCTTCCTCAACTCTATTCAGGTTGCTGTGTCTACTTTGGGGAGACAGAGTCAGTAGTTCCCCAGAAATAAAACACCCTGCAGCTACTGGGACTGTCCCATACCCTCAACCAAGAAAAGGAGCTGTTTCTTCCAGTGTTGACCCACGGCTTTGACCTAGGCTGCTCCCTGCTGCTTCAGCGGGTGCCAGTTCAAGTCCATCTGGGAGGCAATGAGCCCACTCAAGGAATGCCAGAATCTGTTACTGAGAGTTGAGTTGTGGACGGCGCTTGTGGCTCAAGGAATAGGGCGCCAGTCCCATATGCCAGAGGTGGCAGGTTCAAACCCAGCCCCGGCCAAAAAAAAAAAAAAAAAGTTGAGTCGTTCTCAGAGAACTTGTCCTTCTTCTCAAGAACAAGTGGTTTCTGAGACGAAGGAAAGGGAAATTTATTACTTCCCTGGCAAAAGAGGTAAAATAGCAGAATGTTAATCTCAAAATATCAATTTTTCCTCTATGCTTTTGCTTCTTTTTGGGGTTTCAAAAGATACTAAGAAAGTGAAAAGGGAAGCCATAACATAGGAGAAAATAACTTGTAATGTGTAAAGTTGACAAAGGGCATGTAGCACAATCTGCAGAGAACACCTTCAAATAAAGATAACCTGATAGAAAGCTGGATTAGAGCTGAACTTTATAAAAGGCTATTCAAGTGGCCAGTAAATATATGTATGAAAAGGGCAGCGCCTGTGGCTCAAAGGAGTAGGGTCCCAGCCCCATACGCCGGAGGTGGTGGGTTTAAACCCAGCCCCGGCCAAAAACTACAAAACAAAAAAAAAGTATGGAAAGTGCCTCACTAGTTTTCTGGGAGGCCAAGGTGGGTGGATTGCCTAAGCTCAGGAGTTCAAGACCAGCCTGAGCAAGAGCAAGACCCCATCTCTAAAAATAACTGGGCCTTGTGGTGGGTACCTATAGTTGCAACTACTTAGGAGACTGAGGTAAGAGAATCACTTGTGCGTAAGAATTTGAGGTTGCTGTGAGCTATGATTTCATGGCGGTCTACCTGGGCAAGAAAGTGAAACTCAAAAAAAAAAAACAAGAATAGTGACTCAAATACAATGTATAGAACAGCTGGATTTTTCATAGACTGCTGATGGAAGTGTAAATTGGTAAAAGAACCTTGGAAAACTGATACACATTTAAATTCTACCTGCATGTACCCTACGTTGACAAATTCCACCCAATTGAAAAGAATGTAAATGTGGACATGACAACTCTACATACAGGATCAGCTCTTTATGCTTTCCAAGTTAATATATCTTCTTTTATGTGAACAAGGAGGGTTAATGACTACTTGATTTTTGTTTTCAAGGCAAATTTTAGCAGTGTATGTGACTTCCAACCTTTACTGTTGTGGAGTGTCCTAAATTCGTCAGACATTTTTGTCATCAGACCATTGCATGTCTGATGCTAGGTTCTGCAGCAATGGAGCATATAACCCTAGTTTTTTGTAGTCTTTTTTTTCTAAATATTCAGATTATTTGCATATAATTCATGGTGGTGCCCTAGACTATTCAGGAAAGAAGGGTTTGCAAAGCCAAGAGGAAGCACTACATATAAATAGGTGAAATTCAGAGGGAATAAGTGGGAGAAAAACATATAATATGAGGGTCTTGCAAATACAGTAGAATCTCCATAGTTGACCATGTCCTTAAGCTGACTTAATTTTCAGAGACTGGACAGGACTACATGTACTCAGTGGAAGACTGACTTCTGTATGTTGACCACCTCTGAGTTGTATGTTGACCATTTGGACTATGACACACAATATTAATTTACCCTCTCTAACTTCACCAATTGAGTCAGCTCTATACCAAGGGGTAGAGGGTGTGCCCCTTTGTTGTATTATTTTTTCTTTAGTGTAAGTTCTTTTTTTCATATTTTATTACACTCTGTTTATTACCACGTTTTGGATTAGGCCTGACATTCTGTTGTTTACCATATGTTGTGGAAGATTTTTTTTCTTTTTTTTTTTTGTAGAGACAGAGTCTCACTTTATGGCCCTCGGTAGAGTGCTGTGGCCTCATAACAGCTCACAGCAACCTCCAACTCCTGGGCTTAAGCGATTCTCTTTCCTCAGCCTCCCAAGTAGCTGGGACTACAGGCGCCCGCCACAACGCCTGGCTGTTTTTTGTTGCAGTTTGGCCGGGGCTGGGTTTGAACCCGCCACCCTCGGTATATGGGGCCGGCACCTTACCGACTGAGCCACAGGCGCCTCCCGGAAGATTTTTTTTTTCAATGTGAGGAACTGGTCTCAATTGTAAGTACATCCTATAATTATTGAATAATTTTAATTGAGAA
This sequence comes from Nycticebus coucang, assembly GCF_027406575.1. Taxonomy (NCBI): domain Eukaryota; kingdom Metazoa; phylum Chordata; class Mammalia; order Primates; family Lorisidae; genus Nycticebus; species Nycticebus coucang. Next base: position 7,792,913 of record NC_069782.1, read on the forward strand.
ATCATGGCCCACAGGAAAGAACTGAAAGAGCTGACATTGAAGGAGAAAAGGTCAATCTATAATTTCTGGAGAGAAGCAGCAGAAGAAAGACAGTGGCACATTTTGGTGTTAGCAAGCCCACAGTTAGCAATGTCCAAAAATGTAAGCATGATTTGCTTGGAGACGTATGGTAAGGAGGAAAATTTCCCTTGATTAAGTCAATTTGTTCAAACAAATGAGGGCAGTTAACGCCCAGATCCCTGGGCCAGTGATCCAAGAAGTTGCTAAAAAATTTACACAGGAATTTGGGGTGTCAGATTTGCAAGCATTAAGTGGTTGGGCCTGACGGATTTAACTGAGATCACCCAGAAAGTCTTGTAAGGTGAATCTGATGAAGTTCCAGTAGAAGTTGTGGAAAAGTTCAACAAAAATATGTTTTGCCAGGGGCTTCTAGTAATGGCACCCCCCTCTTTTTTTTTTTGGAGACAGAGTCTTACTCTGCGAATGGTGTCATAGTTCACAGCAACCTCAAACTCTTGGGCTCAAGCAATCCTCTTGCCTTAGTTATTTTTAGTAGAGATGGGTCTCAACTCCTTTTTTTTGGTAGAGACAGTCTTAACTTTGTCACCCTTCGGTAGAGCGCCATGGTGTCACACAGCTCACAGCAACCTCCAGCTCTTGGGCTTAGGCGATTCTCTTGCCTCAGCCTCTTGAGTAGCTGGGACTACAGGTGCCCGCCACAACGCCTGGCTATTTTTTTGTTGCAGTTCAACCAGGGTCGGGTTTGAATCCGCCACCCTTGTATATGGGGCCAGCGCCCTACTCACTGAGCCGCAGGCGCCACCTGGGTCTCAGCTCTTGCTCAGGCTGGTCTCACCAGCCTCACCCTACCAGAGTGCTAGGAAAATGATGACATCTTTAATGCTGACATGTGTGGGCTCTTTTAAGCAACATCTGACAACAGCTGCATTGTGAAGGGTGACAGATGTAAGAATCGACAACTTTCCGAAGAACCTCTCACGGTTCTACTTCATGCTAGCTCAGCTAGAGAGAGCCCTTGGTGATTGGTAAATTGGCAAAGCCATGCACATTCAAGAACCTGACGCCCAAAGACCTCCCCTGTCACTTCGAGATCAAGCTAATGTGTATGGATGACTGGTGCCCCGTTTTAGGAGTGGACAAAGGATGTATTGACCAAGAAATGAAGAAGAAACTGTCTTTCTACTGACAATAGACAATCGTCCTGGCCACCTAAAAGTGAATCATCTCACAAATGTGATACTGAAATTTCTGCCTCCAAACAGGGCCTCAAAAATCCAACTATTTGATCAAGGCATTATCAAAACATTTAAAATGCATTATTGAGCCCAGCTCCTGCAGTGGGTTATTACTTTATCACAAACCTGTGGTCAGCTGTGGAAGCAGCTTCATCCACTGCATCTGTTAATGATCTGGATGCTATCTTCTGGATCAATTCTTTTTTTTTTTTTTTTTTTTGAGACAGAGCCTCAAGCTATTGCCCTGGGTAGAGTGCTGTGGCGTCACAGCTCACAGTAACCTCTAACTCTTGGGCTTAAGCAATTCTCTTGCCTCAGTTTCCCAAGTAGCTGGGACTACAGGCGCCCGTCACAACGCCCAGCTATTTTTTGGTTGTAGTTGTCATTGTTTGGTGGGCCTGGGCTGGATTCCAACCCACCAGCTCTGGTGTATGTGGCTGTCACCTTAGCCGCTTGAGGTACAGGCACCGAGCTGATTAGTTCTTTTTTGAGACAGAGCCTTAACTCTGCCACCCTGTGTCAAGTGCGATGGCTCTTGTGCCATAGCTCACAGCAACCTTAGCTCTTAAGCTCAAGAGATCTCTTGTGTCAGCCTCTTGAGTAGCTGAGATTACAGGACCCCACCCCCAAAAATGCCTCACTAGTTTTTAGTGATGGGGTCTGGCTCTTGGCTCAGGATGGTCTCAAACTCCTGAGCTCAAGAAGTCCACCAGTCTTGGCCTCTGGATCAGTTCTGCTTGGAATAAAGTTCAGCCAAAAATGATGAAGAAGTGTTTCAAGAAAGTTGGATTTGGGGCGGCCCCTATGGCTCAAGGAGTAGGGCGCCAGTCCCATATGCCGAGGTGGCGAGTTCAAACCCAGCCCTGGCCAAAAACCAAAAAAAAAAAAAGAAAGTTGGATTTGTCACCAGACAAGAGCATGATGTTTTGGCCCCATGAGTCCCCATCTCCTGTGGCGGAATTGAAGGAGATTTTGCTACTCCATCCATTACTGCTGCAATGGATGATGAGTTGGCAACCTGTAATGAACTTGATCCAGAACCAGTTGTCCAAGCCATATTGACCGAAGTACAGACCAGCATAAAAGTGTATGAAGCAACTGAAGTGTATGAAGCAAGTGAGGATGACAGAAATCGCAGAGACTCCAAAAGAAGAGGCTGTCAGACATCTGTTAATGCAGTTGAAGTCATTTGCTGTGGAAAATGGCCAAGTATGCTGAGAGGCGTAGCCAGTGTTGGGAATGCTTTCTCCATTTACATTTGCAATAAGAATAAGAAACAGACCGAGATTGATAACTTTTTCCAGAAAGAATGATTAAACTATGAGAAAACAGTAAATGTATTGACTTTGTATGGTTGTATGTATGATTTTACTATGTCATTTTTTTTTTTTTTTTTTTTTTTTTGTAGAGACAGAGTCTCACTTTATGGCCCTTGGTAGAGTGCCGTGGCCTCACACAGCTCACAGCAACCTCCAACTCCTGGGCTTAAGCAATTCTCTTGCCTCAGCCTCCCGAGTAGCGGGGACTACAGGCGCCCACCACAACGCCCGGCTATTTTTTGGTTGCAGTTTGGCCGGGGCCGGGCTTGAACCCGCCACCCTCGGTATATGGGGCCGGCGCCTTACCGACTGAGTCACAGGTGCCACCCGATTTTACTATGTCTTGATATGATTTTGTATGATACTCTAAAAATTGTGCAGGAAAGTACATGTGGATATCAGTACAGTAGGCCTAGTTTTTTATGTTGACACATCTGTATGTTGACCATATCTGTAAGTTGACCATACACAGTTTGTTCCGGTCCCTTGGGTGGTCAGTTTGCAGAGGTTCTGCTGTAGAAGCAAGAAAAACTTTTGGAGGTCTTAGTCAGCAAATAGAAGTATTTTGAATTACTATAACTGCATAATTATTCCATAAACTGCCTGTTTGAATTTAATCGAATGCTTGCTAAATGTCAAATTTCAACTTTTGGATTCATAGATACACATGATTTTGTCATTGCATATTGGCTTCTCTGCCTCTTTTCCTCTGGGAGTGGGCACAGGGAAGCTGTGTAATTATGTTTGTTTGGCTTATTGAAGCAGGGAAAGTGTTTCATGAACCAGTATGCTAAAAACGAAATTTGAAGCTGAAAAAGACTTAATTGTAATTATACTAAAGCATTCAAGTTAATTGAGAGTTTTCTCTTAAATTTTGGAAAGGTCTAAGTCTTAATTTTTCTTAAGCTATAAATAGTTTGGTTGTCATAATGAATTTTAATTTTCTAAACAAATATTTTTTTCTTACCTTCCTCAAGCATGGGGGGTAAAGTACCACCTGCTGCTCAGAAAACTAAAGAAGAAAACATCAAGGTAAGTTTTAATTTTATTTTTAGGTTTAGTGCTTAAGTACTGTAAGATTTCTTGAGAGGTACTCTCAAATTACTACTCCTGAATTCCCCAAGATGATTTGGAAATAAGATCTTTTAAAATTTAGTTGTAGACTAAATCTCTGGAATTTGATTTAAAAGTGGAAATTTGGGGGTGGTGCCTGTGGCTCAGTGGTTAAGGCACCAGCCCCATATACCGAGAATGGAGGGTTCAAACCCAGCCCTGGCCAGACTGCAACAAAAAATAGCCAGGTGTTATGGTGTGCGCCTGTAGTCCCAGCTACTTGGGACTCTGAGACAAGAGAATCACCTAAGCCCAGAAATTGGACGTTGCTGTGAGCTGTGACGCCATGGCACTCTACCAAGGGTGATAAAAAGAAGAAAAAGGACAAAAACTGGGGATTTGGGTGGAGTGTTCACAATGTTGACATGTATGTGTGTCGTGTAAGTGGCAAGTTCTTTGATGGTGTGCCTTTGTATTCTTTGTCATTGTCTGCTTAGCACTTAGCACAGGTACTAAAGGTACTTTTGTTAATAATTGCAGAGAATATCAACAGATAGCCCACATCAGTAATCGTTATTTTTGTGCCTAAGGAATATTTCTGAGTGTGAATCACAGTGTTTTTTTAGTATGTTTGCTGAAAGGATACGTGAGATCAGGAGGTTGTCACTAGCTGAAGTTTATAGATGGGAGGGGAAATGTACTCTGAAAAAGTTGTTTCTTGAGGGGTGGCGCCTGTGGATCAGTGGGCAGGGTGCCGGCCCCATATACCGAGGGTGGCAGGTTCAAACCCAGCCCTGGCCAAACTGCAACAAAAAAATAGCTGGGCATTGAGACTCGCTCTACCGAGGGCCATGGAGTGAGACTGTCCCTACAAAAAAAAAAAAAAAACAAAAAACTTCTTTCTTGAGAACTTTTTGTTTCTGTCGTTGTCTACCTTCACATCTAAAGCGTTTTTCCATAAGCTTTCTAATTAGCTGGGATTAGCTATCTTAAACTGATAAGAAACTTTACTGTTGCTTTATTTAGAATCCTAAATGTGGTCTATCTATATGGACATGAAAATAGAAATTATATCTATGAACAAGTAAAATGAGAAAAGTAAAGAAAAGCCCAAAATGTAGTTATTCCTTTCTTAGACGAGTTAGTCATTTTATTAGAGTTTGGTATTTTCTGAACCCTAGATAGGATATTTTCTCGTTGAATAAATGTATGTGAATGCAAAATTATATTTAAACCCTATATCTTTGCTAAAAATGTTTTGTAATAAAAACATTCTGATTTAGAATTATGACTGGCTTTTTCAGCATATTGTAAAGCCTATACCTCCTTGTACAATTGATAATGTAATAAGGCGGGACTTTGATTCCAATTTTTAGGAAACAAAGGGAGAAGCAATCTAAATGGTTAATGATACAGTAATACGGTGGAAGGGCAGTTGATGTAGGTAGACCGATTAGAGTATATTTCTTCAAGATAGAAAGCATTGTTGAATGGAAAAGCAAAGTGCAGACGTCTGTCATACATGTAGAGAATATCCTAGAATGGGATACATAAGCAACCAGAATGGTTACATTTAGGATGAGAAGGAAATTTGCTCTCCTTCATGTGTCTCTTTAAAGTCTTTGAATTTTCTTTTCCTTTTTTTTCCCCCAAGAGACAGAGTCTCACTTTATTGCCCTTGGTAGAGTGCCGTGGTGTCACAGCTCACAACAACCTCCAACTCCTGGGCTTAGGCGATTCTCTTGTCTTAGCCTCCTGAGTAGCTGGGACTACAGGCACCCGCCACAATGCCCTGCTATTCTTTTGGTGCAGGTTGGCCGGGGCCGGGTTTAAACCCGCCAGCCTTGGTATATGGGGCTGGCGCCCTACCCACTGAGCCACAGGCGCCACCCAAGTCTTTGAATTTTCATTGTGTCTTACAGTTCCACAGGTCCTTTTTCCTTTTTTGAAATTAGAAAACTCAAAAAAAACCCTCGAAAATGTGAAGTTTTTAATAAATTTGACATTAAGATATGATGTGAACATGGGACTATTTTTAGTCTGTATACCCCTTAGTGTTCAAACTTTATTTTGCAGAAATAGTAATGTGTTGGATTATGGAGAGTTTCTGGACTATGGTACCTGATGAGAGGGTTATGTAATAAACGTATTATATTTGCTTTCTAAAATATAAAAATTTAAAATAAAATACAAAAAGTTTTAAGTTCTAAAATGCATTGTCCTACAGATTTGGATAAGAGACTAGATGTATAATTAACTAAAAAGGAGAAAAAATAGAACAAAACAGGGAAGGGAGCATTACAACGGAAATATGATGTATGTGAACAGTTTCTGTATAAATTCTTTTAAGTACTGGGTATGTTATTTAATATTGATAGCACTGTTTATCTTCCCTTTGCCAGGAAGAAAAAACAGATAGTAAGAAGGCAGAAGAAAACATAAAGACAGAGGAACCATCAAGTGAGGAGAGTGATCTAGGTGAGTAGATGGTAGTTACTGTATTTTATAACATATAATATCTTGTGCTGATTATTATGAAATTGACTAAATCAGCACGAATAGAAGTATAATGTGAGCTTCATATGAAAACTCAGAATTTTCTAGTTGCCATGTTTTTTTAAAAATAAAAGGAAACAGATAAAGTAAGCTGAAATAAAAATTTTTTTTTTTTGAGACAGAGTCTGAAGCTATCTCCCTGGGTAGAGTGCCGTGGTGTCACAGCTCACAGCAACCTCAAACACTTGGGCTTAAGCAATTCTCTTGCCTCAGCCTCCCAAGTAGCTGGGACTACAGGTGCGCACCACAATGCCCGGCTATTTTTTGGTTGTAGTTGTTGTTTGGCAGACTCGGGCTGGATTCGAACCTGCCAGCTCTGGTGTATGTTGCTGATGCCTTAGCTGCTTGACCTATAGGCGCTGAACCTGAAATATAAAATTTTTAAGCCATGATATATTAGTTAAAATATTTATACCAGCTCGGTGCCTGTAGCACAGTGGTTAGGGCTCCACCCACATACACCTGGCCTGGCAGGTTCGACTACAGATGCCTGCCACAACACTGGCTATTTTTTTGGTTGTAGTTGTCGTTGTTTGGTGGGTGTGGGCTGCATTTGAACTCGCCAACTCTGGTGTATGTGGCTGGCGCTTTAGCCGCTTGAGCTACAGGCGCCAAGCCAATAAAATAAAATTGTTAAAAGAATTATTTTCCTTTTTTCTTTTTCCATATTACAGCTTCAAAATGCTTAGTTTATTTTATACATACAGTATTCCTCAATGCAGGTATTACACTTTCATTGGAAATAATTTTACTTATTTTTATTTATTTTGGTTTGCATTGATATGAACATTAATGATTATGAATGATGGCTGGGCCACATTATTTATTTTTTTTTCTTTTGAGACAAAGTCTCATTCTATTGCCCAGGCTAGAGTGCTGTAGTGTCATAACTCACAGCAATCTCAAACTCTTGGGCTCAAGCCATCTGCTTGCCTCACCCTCCCAAGTTTCTGGGACTATAGGTGACTTCCATAACGCCTGGTTAGGTTTCTCTATTTTTAGTGGAAACAGTCTCTCTTGCTCAGGGTGATCTTAAACTTCTGAGCTCAGGTGATTCACCTGCCTCTGCCTAGGCTGATGGCATGGCACTCTTCCCAGGGCCACAGAGTACCACTCTGTCTCAAAAAAATAGGATAAAATAAAATTAATATTTTTCCCATGCTTTAAAAAATGATAATAATTAAATTAAAATTGAATATTTCAATCCAGGGGCAGTGGCTCACGCCTATAATCCTAGCACTCTGGGAGGCTGTGGTGGGTGGATTGCTTGAGCTCATGAGTTTGAGACCAGCCTGAGCAAAAGCGAGACCCTGTCTCTACTAAAAATAGAAAAACTGAGGCAAGAGGATCACTTGAGCCCAAGAGTTCAAGGTTGCTGTGAGCTATGATGGCACTCTATCCAGGGTAACAGCTTGAGATTCTCTCTCAAAAAAAAAAAAAAAAATTAAATATTTCACTATGATTTGTAGTGTCACTATAACTTGCTTTATCTGCATACATTTTTTTATTTTTTTAGAGACAGAGTTTCACTCTGTTGCCCTCCGTAGAGTGCTGTGGCATCACAGCTCACAGCAACTTCCAGCTTTGGGGCTTAGGCGATTCTCTTGCCTCAGCCTCCCAAGTAGCTGGGACCTTAGGTGCCTGCCACAACTCCCAGCTATTTTTTTTTTTTTTTTTGTGGCAGTTTGGCTGGGGCCGGGTTTGATTCACCTTTTTTTTTTTTTTTAATTTGGCCGGGGCTGGGTTTGAACCCGCCACCTCCGGCATATGGGACCGGCGCCCTACCCGCTGAGCCACAGGCGCCGCCCCTGGGGCCGGGTTTGAACCTGCCACCCTTGGTATATGGGGCCGTCGCCCTACTCACTGAGCCATAGGCACCGCCCTGCATAAAATATTTTTTAAAAACATTATAGCTAGCCATCATCATGGCTCATGTCTGTATTCCCAGCACTTTGGGGATGCTGAAGTAGGAGAATTGCTTAAGGCCAAGAACTTGAGACCAGCATGGGCAACATAGTGAGACTCCTATCTCTACAGAAAATAAGAAATAAAAATTGAGGCAGGTGTGGAAGTGTGTGGCTGTAGTCCTAACTACTTGGGAGAGTGAGGTGAGAGCATTGCTTGAACTGGGGAAGGAGTTTAAGGTTGCAGTGAGCTATGATTGTGTCTTTGCACTGTAGCTGGGTGAGTAAGACTGCCTTTGAAACAAAAACAAAATCATTATTAATATCAGCGTGCACAAAAAAATTGTTAGTATTTGAACTGAATTTAGTTTGACATTGACTAAATTAATGGTGTATTTCTGTGTAATACTAGGCAATAGGTACATAACAATGTATGGGGCGGCGCCTGTGGCTCAGTGAGTATGGCACCGGCCCCATTTACCAAGGGTGGTGGAGTCAAACCCGGCCCTGGCCAAACTGCAACAAAAATATAGCCAGGCATTATGGTGGGTGCTTGTAGTCCCAGCTACTCAGGAGGCTGAGGCAAGATAATCACCTAAGCCCAGGAGTTGGAGGTTGCTGTGAGCTGTGATGCCAGGCACTCTACTGAGGGCGACAAAGTGAGACTCTGTCTCTACAAAACAAAAAAAAAAAGTCTCCACTACAGTCTAATAAGAAATATCTTACATGATGTGACAGTTAAGATGAAATGCAGTCTTACCAAAATAATAAAATGTTTAACAGGAAAATATTTTATAATGCCTCAGTAGTTAAGTTAAAATTATTTAAAATACTAGTTCATTAGTTGCATTAGCCATAGTTTATCAGTTTTCTGTAGTCACACGTGCATTGTAATGTACAGTGCAGATCTTATTGTCATTTTCTCAATTTGGGCAGAAATTGATAGGGAAGGTGTGATTGAACCAGACACTGATGCCCCTCAAGAAATGGGAGATGAAAATGCAGAGGTAAGTTCAATGCTTTTATTTTCTATGTGTTGTGAGGAACGTGAAGGTTCTCACCTGTTGCAATAATTATATGACATTCTTTCAGGAAAAAAAGCACGTAGTAAATCTTTCTTGGACTTAAGGTATTTGCGAAAACACTTTACATTACTATTTTAAGTATTTGTGAAAATCCCTGTTTTTAAACCATTCCAACGGTCTTTGAAGTTTCTGCTATTATCTGTTTCACCTTTTTTTACATTTGTATCTGGTTTGACTGTTCTTTGCACTACAAAGTGGAATTCACCTAAAGTATTTAGCTATAAGTGAAATTTCCGCTTACTGGAGTATCTAATGCAGAATTGTATTCCAGAATGGTTTTGTCATAACAGGCCCTCAAAAAGGTGAATATTAGTTCTTGGGACAGGAGCTTGAAAAAATTTTAGATAATATGTTGATTAAATTCTCCTAAAAGCCATAATAAGTTACCATATACGACTCTCAGGGTTGTTGTATAGCACACAAAACATGGAACAACAATAGTGACTGCCACACAGTAAAACATTGACACGTGGCTCTGATACACTGGAATACCACGGTTATGAAACCATCTTGAATTGTTTGTGCATTGCTATCAAAGTAAGCACACGGTGGCATGTTCATGAACTTTACTGTTGAACTTCGTGCTATGTCAGCTCTGATGATCATTCCAGAAAAAGAGTTTCAAAATTGATTTGAAGGGTGCACTGGGTGGTGGTATTGATGTGCAGCTTCCCAAGGGGAAAACTTAGAAGGTGATTGTAGTGATAATTCATCAATGAGGTATGTAGTATTTTTTCTAGGCCGAGTTTGTGGACTTAGTTGTCAAACCTCCTATTTGTTTGCCTTTCACTTTCAATCTACCTGTCAGTACCATTGTTGAAGAATTCCTTTCTTCTCTGCTTGACTGTCCTTTGTGGGGCAGGTTTGTTTTTGGTTTACCATTATCCCGGGATAGGCATTTGGAGTTCCAGATTTATTTTGAGAGGCATCTAGTTAGACCACATATGCCCACTTCATCTGAATCTGGGCTTTGTGTCCTGTGTTCTACATTACCTTCAAAATAAAATTGTAGCAAGGTGCTCATGCCTCTAATCTCAGCGCAGAAGCATGGAAGGCTAAGGTGGATCATTTGAAACCAGCCTGTGCAACATAATAAGTGCCCTGACTCAACAAAGAAAAAACATCTTAAAATCTTTAGATGGAAGTGGTCTCACCTGTAGTCTCAGCTACTCAAGAAGCAGAGGCAGGTGGATTGCTTCAGCCTAGGTGGTAGAGATTGCAATGTGATCACAACCAGCACTCCATGCTGGTTGATAGTAAGACCCTGCCTTATTCATAAATAAGTAAATTAAAAGATTAAAAAATATGGCTTGGTGCCCGTAGCTCAGTTGTTAGGGTACTGGCCACACGCACCGGGGCTGGTGGGTTTGAACCCAGCCAGGGCCTGCTAAACAACAATGACAACAATAGGTGGGACTATAGTCCCAGGTACTGGGAGGCTGAGGCAAGAGAATCGCTTAAGCCCAAAAGTTTGAGCTCAAGTGATTCTCTTGCCTCACTCAGCCCGCCTCCCAAGTAGCTGGGACTATAAGCATCCGCCACAATACCCAGCTATTTTTAGAAATGCTGTCTCGCTCTTGCTCAGGCTGGTCCCAAACTCGTTAGCTCAGGCAATACACCCCCCTTGGCCTCCCAGAGTGCTAGGATTGTAGACGTGAGCCACTGTGCCTGGCTATAAATCTTTTTTGTTTGTTTGTTTTTGATTTATTAATCTTTGAAATATCCAGGCTTGGTTCAGTGTCTTTACCAAGAGTTTGAGGTTGCTGTGAACTATGATGATACGGCACTCTACAGAGGGCGACATAGTAAGACTATCTCAAGAAAAAAACAAAAAAAGGGCGGCACCTGTGACTCAAAGGAGTAGGGCACTGGCCCCGTATACCAGAGGTAGTGGGTTCAAACCCGGCCCCGGCCAAAAACTGCAAAAAAAAAAAAAATTGTAGGAATTTTTGTTACAATTGGTTTGAATTTTTTGAGTAACTTGAGGTAGATTGGGATGTTTACAGTAATCTCTTTTGTATGAATATAGGGAATGTATGTCAAGATTGCTTGAAGTCTTCTTTTCTGTCCTTTAATAGAATTTTACTTTTTCCTTCTGTAGAAAGTCTTGTGTGGTCTTAGAAACTATGCTTTGTAAATGATTTTTGGTGGTGTGGAGGAACTCTGGTTTTTGTTTTGTTTAGAGACAGAGTCTCACTTTGTCACCCTTTGGTAGAGTGCTGTGGTGTCACAGCTCACAGAAACCTCCAGCTCTTGGACTTAGGCTATTCTCCTGCCTCAGCTTCCCGAGTAGCTGGGACTACAGGTGCCTGCCACAATGCCCGGCTACTTTTTTATTGTAGTTTGGCCAGGGTTGGGTTTGAGCCCACCACCCTCAGTATATGGGGCTGGTGCCCTATTCACTGAGCCACAGGTGCCGCCCGCCCTGGTTTTTGTTTTTTAAGTTCTTGTATCTCACAACTATCAAATTGTCTCACTAGATCTAATGATTTGTCATCATTTCCACTGGATTTTCCAGGCAAATGTAAAGAAGGTAGTTTGCTCATTTCCTTCCAGCTTTTAAACCTGACAAGTCATTTTCTTCATGTATTAGCCAGAACCTCTATTTTACACAGTGGTGGTGGTAAAGTGCATATTTTTTTCCTCTAGTTAAAAGAATTTCCTTTGAACTTTCCATTTGAGGTTGGATGTTCGCTGTTAAGTTTTTATTCTTACTAATCTTTATATTGTCAACATCTTGTTCAGTGTGTTTTCTAAGTGTTTTCTAAGTGGACACTTACAAGAACAAAGGAGTGAGATCTTTTTTCTGAAGATTCAAGCCTAAAAACAATTTCTTCTTTCTGAGGAGGTTGGGTTTAATATTTATGGAGAAGGTGATATTTAGCTAGGAAGGGGGTGGGTAAGTCTAGGACAGAACTACATGATTTGGTTGGGATGGAGGAAAGCAAAAGTCATATCTAAGGCAAAGTGTAGACAGTGAAATTTTGTTTAGGATAAAAGTTTAAAACTCCTTCTAGGTACCTGCTCATTAATCAGTTGTCATAAATACTCTCTTGGCTCTCTGGAGACTTGAGAAGAATGAACAAAAAATATTTTTTTTTTTTTTTGTGGTTTTTGGCCGGGGCTGGGTTTGAACCTGCCACCTCCGGCATTTGGGACTGGTGCCCTACTCCTTGAGCCACAGGCACCACCCGAACAAAAAATATTTTAATGATTGCCTTTTCCTTAAAACAGTCCAGATTGATTTTCTCTCTTGCTTTCTCTACTCCTTCACTTCCTCCCTAGATAACTGAGGAGATGATGGATCAGGCAAATGAGAAGAAAGTGGCTGCCATTGATGCCCTAAATGATGGTGAGTAATTTTTTTCTTTGCTCAATTTCTTTAGTAGTCTGATTATTCTTTCTACTGCATTAACTGTTAAGGGAAAGTAGAAAGGAACTTAAGTTTATAGCGTATCTTATCCTGGAGATGATAGCATGTTCATTAATAAAGAAGTTGAAATCACTCTGTCAATTATCTTGCTTCTAGAAATATGTGCATATCTGATATGACTCAAAGCCTCTGTTTTCATTACTGCATCTTGGTTTCTTCCACTGATAAAAAAGGCTTGTAAAAGGTGAAAGGTTGGGTGGCACCTGTGGCTCAAGGAGTAGGGTGCCGGCCCCATGTGCCAGAGGTGGTGGGTTCAAACTCGACCCTGGGCAAAAACTGCAAAAAAGGGGGGTTTGTGTGTGTGTGAAAGGTAGCATTACAATAATGACCTTTTTTTTTTGAGACAGAGTCTCACTTTGTTGCCCGTTGGTAGACTGCCATGGCGTCATAGCTCAGAGCAACCTCAAACTCTTGGGCTCAAGCAATCCTCTTGCCTGAGCCTCCTGAGTAGCTGGGACCACAGGCACCTCCCACAACACACAGCTAGTTTTTCTTGTTTAGTAGAGATGGGGTGTTGCTCTTATTCAAGTTGGTCTTGAACTCCTGAGCTCAAAGAATCCACCCACTTCAGCCTTCAAGAGTGCTGGGATTACAGGTGTGAGCCACAGCACCCAGGGCATACCGTTCTTACTCTAGTCCCTGCATATTAGGTCCTCTTCCAAAAATCCTACCAAAGTGAGGGAGTGCCGAGAGTATGAAATATGTTTAATCTGTTACAATTTGTAAGAACACATCATTTATAAACTTGGATACTATCAATAAAATTTCCATGCATACCTCTTCCTGTCTGTATGGCAGTGCGTCACATTACCATTGTTGTATAGAGGCTGCCATGTAATGCTGGTGAGCATTTGTACGTCATTAATAGATTTATTAAATTTTTTTTTTTTTTTTTGTGACAGAGTTCCACTCTGTCACCCTGGGTAGAGTACTGTGGCATCATAGTTCACAGCAGCTTCATATTCTTGGTCTTGAGCAATCTTCTTGCCTCAGCCTCTGGAGTCACTGGGACTACAGGTCCTCCACAATGCCTGGCTATTTTTAGAGGTCTTGCTCTGGCTCAGACTGGTCTTATTCCTGTGAGCTCAGGCAATCCACTTGCCTTGCCCACCTAGAGTGCTAGGATTACAGGCATGAGCAACCAGGCCCAGCCTAGAGTGTTTCATTACTTTTGCTTCACTGCTTCTCTGCAATGATCTTCTTTACCTATTTCATTGTTTTTTGAGACAGAGTTTCACTCTGTCACCCTGGGTAGAGTGCCATGGCATCATCATAGCTCATAGCAACCTCAAACTCCTGGGCTCAAGCGATTCTCTTGCATCAACCTCCTTAATAGTTGGGACTATAGGCACCCACCACAACAACCATGTAATTTTTCTATTTTTAGTAGAGGCAGGGTTTTACTTTTGCTCAGAATGGTCTCAAACTCCTGAGCTCAAGAGATCTGCCTGTCTGGGCCTTCTAGAATGCCCATGAGACACCACACTTAATCATTTTTTTCACTTGTATTGGTATATTGTCCTTTCCTCCCCCATTTTCTTATTTATTGTCTTACCAATATTTAATAAAATGAAAATGACCCTACCACCTAATAAATGTTTTTGTTTTTCACATTTCTTTCTGTGCTCTCTGTTCATGTGTATGTGTAAATTTAACGTAGTTCTAATTTTCATATTTGTGCAATTATCTAGTATATTCTACGTGATAAAACACTAGTATTCTAAGCTGGGGGTCTGAGTTCAAGCCTCACATGGGCTGGCCAAAGGCACTTTTGTTTGAAGAACATAGTTAAAAGCTGGACTATGGAGCCAGGGTACCTTTGATGGGGGAAGGGGGGCTTCTACAGGCTCACATTGGCTAATTTTTAAATTATTTGTAAGGGACAGAGGTCAGTCTCATTACTGCTGGGGCTGACCTTCATCTTCTGGTCCCATGCGATAGAGTGCCTTGATTTGAACCTGGTGTGTTGCTTAACTATGGCTGTTTTCCCCCATATCAGCATTGTTGAGTAGTTATTACATACACTATGGTCTATAAAGCCTAAAATTACTATATGCTCCTTTCCAGGAAAAGTTTATCAACTCATAACTAGATGATAGGAGAAGCCATTTATTTAGTAAATACAGAAGCTAAGGATGGGGAATAGATTTGGAGATGACCTGGGAATTAAGAGTTCCCTTTTGAGTATTATAGGTATGAGTTTCGTACAAGAGATGCATGCATAATTACCTACAGTAGATATCTATAGTAGTAACTAAGGACTGAATATTTTTCTGTTGTGTTTTCATGAATTCTTTTAAAAGACCTTTAACTTATTCACTATATAAATATTTTTCACAGTGAATTGTGATGTTATTTAAAAATTTTGTTTTTCTTATCTCCCCAAGAATTAGACTTTGTGCAAAAAAACTGTTCTAATTTTATAGTATGTTTAATTTCTTGAAAAAAAATTTTTTAAAGACAGAGTCTGACTCTTTTACCCTGAGTAGAGTGCCGTGACATCCTAGTTCACAGCACCCTCTAATTCTTGGGTGCAAGTGATCCCCTTGCCTTAGCCTCCCAGGTAGCTGGGACTATAGGCACCCAGCACAATGCCCAGCTAATTTTTCTATTTTTAGTATAGACAGGGTCTTGCTTTTGCTCAGTCTGGTCTTCAACTCCTGAGCTTAAGCAATCCACTACGTTAGCTTCCCAGAGTGCTAGGATTACAGGCATGAGCCACTGCTCTTGGCTGTGTCTCATGAATATTTCTTAAGAGACTAATAAGGAAGTTAACTATGTGAATAATAGGTTGTGGTCCTTTATGAGTTCTAGCTTTCTTGAGTTTTTGTACCTTTTTTTCAATAGTATATTGCTCTGGTTTAAAATTTTTTTTTTCCTTTTATGCTTAATCTAATCCTTTTAATTTAATGGATAAAAGAAAACCAATGGAATAAAACTAATTTACCTTGTCCTCTAAATTTATTTTATCCCTCAACCTTTTTCTTAATTAAAAAATCAATACTGGGGCTCGGCACAGTGGCTCACGCCTGTAATCCTAGCACTCTGGGAGGCCGAGGCAGGTAGATTGCCTTAGTTCACAGGTTTGAGACTAGCCTGAACCATATTGAGGCCCCATCTCTAAAAATAGCTGGGTTCTTCCCAGGCACCTATAGTCTCAACTACTTGGGAGGTTGAGGCAAGAGAATTGTGTAAACCCAAGAGTTTGAGGTTGCTGTGAGCTGTGACGCCATGGCTCTCTACCCAGGGCGACAGAGTGAGGCTGTCTCAAAAAAATAAATAAATAAATAAAAATAGCTGGATGTAGGCTCAGTGCCTTTAGCTCAGGGAGTAGGGCTCCAGCCACATACACTGAAGCTGGTGGGTTCAAGCCTGGCTGGGGCCTGCTAAAAACAACAATGACAACTGCAACCAAAAAATAGCCAGGCGTTGTTGCAGGCGCCTGTAGTCCCAGCTATTTGGGAGGCTGAGGCAAGAGAATTGCTTAAGCCCAAGAGTTTGAGGTTTCTGTGAGCTGTGATGCCACAGCACTCTACCAAGGGCGACATACTAAGACTATCTCCAAAAAAAAAAATTGCTGGATGTCGTGGTAGGTGCCTGTAGTACTAGCTACTGGGAGGCTGAGTTAAGAGAATCCTTTGAGCCTAGGAGTTTGAGGTTGCTGTGAGCTGTGACACCACTGCATTCTATCAAGGGTGATAAAACGAGATTCTGCCTCAAAAGAAAAAAAAAATCAATATTGGTCTGGGTAGTGCATGTGGCTCAGAGGAGTAGGGCGCTGGCCCCATGTACCAGAGGTGGCAGGTTCAAACCCGGCCCCCGCCAAAAACTGCCTACCCCCCCAAAATCAATATTGGTCTAAGAATATGATATTCTACTGTTAAGGGGTGTTATATATCCAGAAATTGTCTGTGTCTAAAGTGAGTATGTTTTGAAGAGCCAGTTTTTGTTTTAAGGGATAGAGTCTTTGCTGGAATGCAGTGGCATAATACTACCTCACTATATAGCCTTGAACTTCTAGGCTCACATGATCCTCCTGCCTCAGCCTCCTAGTTAGGACTACAGGCACTACCTACCACTCCCAGCTGACTTTATTTTTATTTTTTACAGAGACAAAGTTTCACTTTGTTGACCAGGCTAGTTTCAAACTCCTAGCCTTAAGTGATCCTCCTGCCTCAGCCTCCCAAAGTGCTAGGATTGCAGGTGTAAGGCACAGTGCCTAGTACTTGTATATTTTTATTCTCTGAATATTTCTCTGTAACTTTTGTTCCACTTTAGGTGAGCTACAGAAAGCCATCAACTTGTTCACAGATGCCATCAAGCTGAATCCTCGGTTGGCCATTTTGTATGCCAAGAGAGCCAGGTGAGAACTGAACTGAAAAGCATCCCCAAGTGAATAATTAATTGCTCCTCATTTGTTCAAATAAAATTGTTTCTGTGGTTTCCCCAAAGGTTTTATTGCCTCATATGAATACTATTTTTTTTTTTTTTTTTGTAGAGACAGGGTCTCACTGTACTGCCCTCGGTAGAGTGCCGTGGCTTCACACGGCTCACAGCAACCTCTAACTCTTGGGCTTACGTGATTCTCTTGCCTCAGCCTCCCGCGTAGCTGGGACTACAGGCGCCCGCCACAGCGCCCGGCTATTTTTTTGTTGCAGTTTGGCCAGGGCTGGGTTTGAACCCACCACCCTCAGTATATGGGGCCGGCGCCCTACTCACTGAGCCACAGGCGCCGCCCTATGAATACTTTTTTAATTTCACGTTTATTTTTTAGTGTCTTCATCAAATTACAGAAGCCAAATGCTGCCATCCGAGATTGTGACAGAGCCATTGAAATAAATCCTGATTCAGCTCAGCCTTACAAGTGGAGAGGGAAAGCACACAGGTAAATAATGAACTTAATTATTTTCAGAAATCTTTTTAAAAACTAAAATTGCTTGTGGGTTTAATTTTCAAAGTAATCTGTGCTTAGAGTGAAGAATTGAGAGAATTTAGTAAGGAATAAATGAAAAAATAAAAATTCTGTTACTCCTTTCAAAGAAAGCTATTAATTTTTACCACATATAGCCAAATGTAAGGATTCTTTCTTAAAATTAATTCCAAGAAAAGAATGACCTTATATCAATGTTCTTACAGATTTTGCCTTATTTTTAGAATCTTTATAACTTAGCATTGAATTACCTGTATATGGCGAAAAATGAGTACGTTAGCCTAAAACTACTTTAGTCACTCGTAGGTCACCTGGAAAAGGGAAAAATAGGAGGATTTAACATAGGTCAGTAATTATTCCTGATGGCAAGACGTAATGATACACAATGAATCTTTGTATCTTGAGGATGAAATGTCCACTGACATTCACATCTTAGTTACATGAATAGAACAGGTGCTATATCTCAAGTGTGGATGGAGATAAAGATGGGTATGCATGGGATAACTGTATTAGGTGCCTCAAAGTCACTCTAGGGATTTCTATGAAGATGTATGTCAAAGTAAAAGGTAAAAAATTGAAATAAAATTTATTAATGTACATGCCTTACTGGTGACTCTTTCAGAATCCCCTTAGTCTTTCAGCATTTCCTTGGCTGTCTGTGGTACAAGATAGCACAAGCCCATCTTGTACATTGCTTGTCTCAGACTTGGAATATGGTGTTTCTTGAGGGAATCATGATTTATTTTGTGGAAACTAGAATATGGGCATTGAGTGTGTATATGTTTATTGCTTCTGGTGTAAACTGTCAGGTCATTGAACACAGCTAAAATAAAATGTTTTGAATGATGACTTTAAGGAAAAAAACTCTTGAAATCGAGTTTATACTGATACTCTTTTTTTTTTTTTTTTGTAGACAGAGTCTTACTATGTCGCCCTTGGTAAAGTGCTGTGGCGTCACAGCTCACAGCAACCTCAAATTCTTGGGCTTAAGCGATTCTCTTGCCTCAGCCTCCCGAGTAGCTAGGACTACAGGCGCCCACTGCATGGCCTGACTATTTTGTATTGTAGTTGTTGTTTTAGCTGGCCCGGGCTGGGTTCAAACCTGCCAGCCTTGGATATGTGGCTGGTGCCGTAACTGAATGTGCTATGGGCACCAAGCCATATATCGATATTTTTAATTAAACATTAAGTGTTTTCCCTTGCCTTTTATTTAGTAGTTTTGATAGCTGTCTCCTGCATTCTTTTTTTTTTTTGAGACAGAGTCTCATTTTATCGCCCTGGGTAGGGTGCTGTGGCGTCACAGCTCACAGCATCCTCCAACTTCTGTGTTTAAGTGATTCTCTTGCCTCAGCCTCCCGAGTAGCTGGGACTATAGGCACGCATCACAAGGCCTGGCTACTTTTTGTTGCAGTTTGGCCAGGGCTGGGTTCAAACCCGCCACCCTTGGTATGTTGGGTCGACACCCTACCCACTGAGCCACAGGCGCTGCCCTAAATTTTTATATCCAGTATATTTACTTGTATATTAGATATATTTACTCATATATTATTCCTTTGATATATGTAAAATTGTTTCAGAATTATAATATCTTGAAAACGATTTATTTTCTAAGTTTGAAGGGGTTTTTTGGCAGTCTTTAGAATATATCCCACTTAAAATATACAGTCAATGCTTGAGGCCAGGTACTGGAGGCCAGCCTGAGCGGCGTAGCAAGACCCTACTGGTACAAAAAATAGAAAAGAGTTGGGCATGGTAGCATGTGCTTGTAGCCACAGCTACTTGGGAGTCTGAGGTAAAGGATTGCTTGAGCCCAAGATTTGAGGTAGGAATAACTTTAGGATTTAGGATTTGCTTTACTTCCATCCTTTCTAATTTAATTTTTTTTTTTGGCAGTTTTTGGCCAGGGCTGGGTTTGAGCCTGCCACCTCCGGTATTATGGGGCCGGCGCCCTACTCCTTTGAACCACAGGCACCGCCCTTTAATTTTGTTTTTTGAGTATGTATAACATTTTCAAGAGTCAAAGTTAAAAGCCATACCCAGAGATCTGCATTTTCATTTCTCCTACTGCATTCTTATTCCACTAACCTTTAGTTTCTTTTTTTTTTAACCTTTAGTTTCTCATTTATCCATTATGCTTTTTAGACGAAGTGTGCACACGTTTTGTTTTGTAGTCTGTCTTACATAAAATGTAGCATGCTAAATGTACATCATATTAATCCTGGTTTTGATGAGTTGAAAGTTACAGTTCTACTCATTCTTTTTAAAATTTTGTAGTATTCTAAATTAAAGATTTTTGCTAGAGTTTATTTTGAATTTTTGTTTGTTTTAAGATTTTAGAAATTTTATTCATAGTAGAAGAGAAGCTTTACCGTTTATATAGAGGAAATTCAAACTCCTTAAAGTTTTTATAGAGTTTATCAACAGTGGAACATAATAATTGAATTGGTTGTTGAATGTTTATAGTTTATAGTTCATGCTTAACTAAACCTCTTCTATAACAACCCTTTTTTATGTGCAAGAAAGACACCATACTACATAGAGGAGTATATATAAGAGACTCATTAAATGAGTTTAAATTTGTTTCAGACTTCTGGGCCATTGGGAAGAAGCAGCCCATGATCTTGCCCTTGCCTGTAAACTGGATTATGACGATGATGTTTGTGCTATGCTGAAGGAAGTTCAACCTAGGGTATGTTAAAATTGAGAAAGTCAATACTCAGTTGAGAAAGTAATACTTCATTTCTCTAGTACTGAGCTCCTGCAGCCATAGTTTACTTGAAAAACATATGGAAAGATAAGAAACATTTGGAGGTTAAATCTGTGACTTAGAGAAGTGTAGAGAGCTCGATTTAAGACTTCATTAGGTTGTCATGCTTTTATTTCTCATGCTCTATTAAAGCAAGCTCTATTACTTCGTTTGCAAGCGTATGGTGGAATTATAACCAGAAAATTAGAAATGGAAAGGGGTATCAGGTTTACAAGGAAAGAAATAGAGTATAATTATCGTGACCTGGAATTGATTTGAGTTTGTCCTTATATATTGTTAAGTGTATGTAGCTATTATTTTAAAGCACGAGGGACTTGTGGAAGTTGAGAAGTTTGGCCAGTCTATTTAAAATGATAATATTGAATCCGAAAGCTAGAACATTGTACTTTCAGATAATTTTGTCTAAAATTAATTAAAATAATTTTAGTGCAGTTACACGATACATCTTTCTGCTTTTTGGGGAGTTGCAGTACCAAGAGTTTACTCCTAAAGGTTTTAACAGAGTATAAATTTTCTTGAATTTCACTTATCCACTGCCAGAGACTCAATTTGATTTTCTTGTTTTCTTCTCATAACAGAGCTAACTCAGAATTGTAAACAAACTAAAGTAACAGTTGAATGCAAGTCTCTTAAATTTATTCTGTGAATAAATAACAGATCCAAAGCATTTGGTGCTATTTATTAGTGCCTGGTGTACATGCGTTTGCATATATTTTCTCTCTTAATCCTTCCAGCAATTTGATAAGATTAAATTTTTCTTTTCCCCACCCACCCATTTTATGGCTTAACAAACTTAAGTGCAAAATTGTGACGAATAGCTGGCATGCATTTTCTCCGTCTCTGCCTTCCCATGACAGACGTCATTAGTGATACTATTTTGCTGAACTCAGCTGTAACTTCTGAATCCTTAACACTCCATAGGTGGTAGGAAGTATCAGGCAGGAATTGTCATGCAGTTTAAAACCTGTTTGTTAGCGTATTTTGTTAATTGTTTGAGGGTGTAGCATTTCTCACCAACTTCAAATCCCAGGCTCTTTCCTCTATTTTACAGTATCTCATGCAGTTAAGATAAGTGTCAGGTCTTTATGTGTAAGGTACATTTAACTCATTTTTCAGAACTGTGTGCTGAATGAAACCTCTCTCGATGAAGAAAAGTAACTCTTAACAAACTGTGTTGAACTTAATTCAACTCGTAGAGCAGGCTTATTTTTCTGGGACTTTTTTTTTTTTTTCCCTAGGCCCAGAAAATTGCAGAACATCGGAGAAAGTATGAGAGAAAACGTGAAGAGCGAGAGATCAAAGAAAGAATAGAAAGGGTTAAGAAGGCTCGTGAAGAACATGAGAAAGCCCAGAGGGTAAAGTTTCTATAGCTAACAGTGAAAGGAAAATAGAGTATATTATAGATTTTTTAGGGTGCCATTCCGATTCCTCTGTCCTAAGTTTAATGCTGGCTGAAGTTCTATAGGGTAATGGTACTATTAAAAATAATTTTCTTAAGTTTTTATCTAATTTGTGGGGATATTTCTAGTCTTTAAATTTTTAAATGAGCTTTTATTTCACCAACTTACATTCTAGTTTGTGATCAGGAGTAATTAAAACTTGGTAATGTTGTTATTTGTTTTTCTGAGGATGCCTTCCTGGATTTAAATTTATGATTCTTCTGTTCCAACAGTGAATTCATAGCTATTTAAAATTTATTTGAGGGGCCAGGTGCAATGGCTCAAGCCTATAATCCTAGCATTCTGGGAGGCAAAGGCAGGTAGATTGCTTGAGCTAAAGAGTTCAAGACCAGCCTGAGCAAGAGCGAGACCCTCTCTAAAAATAGCCAGGCATCGTGGCGGGCAATTGTGGTCCCAGCTGTTTGTGAGGCTGAGGCCAGAGAATCACTTGATCCCAAGAGTTAGAATTGCTATAAGCTAAAGATGCCATGGGACTCTACCGAGGGTGACAAAGTGAGAGTCTATCTCAAAAAAAAAAAAAATACATAAATAAAATTGATTTGAGCAAGGCATGGTGGTATGCACCTATAGTTGTAACTGTTTAGGAGGCTCCCTTGAGCCCAGGAGTTTGAGTCCAATCTGGGCAACATAGTTGGGGTGCTGCATCTTTTTTTTTTTTTTTTTTTAAGGCAAAATTGATTATATAGCATTTAAAAAATTTTTAGTTACAAAGTCACATTACAGAAAATTTAGAAATGAAGAAAAATCCATCATTTCTCCATAATATTGCTACTATTGTTAAAGTTTTCCTTATTTTTTCTGTATTGGTTCTATCAGTTTTCACCTACTTTTTTTTTTTTTTTTTTTTTTTTATTGAGACAGAGTGTCAAGCTGTCGCCCTAGGTAGAGTACCATAGTGTCACACCTCCAACTCCTGGGCTTAAGCGATTTTCTTGCCTCAGCCTCCCAAGTATCTGGGACTACAGATGCCCGTCACAACGCTCGGCTGTTTTTTGGTTGTAGTTGTTACGGTTGTTTGGCTGGCCCGGGCTGGATTCAAACCCTCCAGCTCTGGTGTATGTGGCTGGCACCCTAGCTGCTTGAATTACAGGCTCTGAGCCTCACCTACTTCGTTCTAACAATGTTGAATGAAAGGACATTAAGGAGTGTTACAATTACATAAAATATGACGTCCTAATTTTTTGCCATTTAGTATTAAGCATGCTTGATTTTCAAAGTTAAAGTTTATGATTTTTTTCTAACTTTTTATTTATTATTTATTTATTTTTGAGACAGAGTCTCATTTTGTCACTGTCGGTAGAGTGCTGTTGCGTCACAGCTCACAGCAACCTCCAACGTTTGGGCTTACATGATTCTCTTAGCTCAGCCTCATGAGTAGGTAGGACTACAGGCGCCCACTACAACACCCGGCTTTTTTGTTGTTCTTGTTGCAGTTGTCATTGCTGTTTTAGCTGGTTGGGGCTGGGTTCAAACCTGCCAGCACTGTACCCATTGAGCCACAGGCGTCTCCCTAAAGTTTATAATCTTTAAAAGTAATTTTTATACTTTATTTCCTAGTGGCTTCTAGTTTTGTCGCTTTATAAAGGAAATTATGTATCTTTCCTTTTTATTTTGTGTCTATGAAAACAGCAAAATGCAAAACAAATCAGTTAATTTACCTTCATTTCCCCTATTGATTTATGTAAGGAAAGTATGGAAACGATATAGTTGGAAAACACAAGTGATGGCAGTGTTTACAATCTAGCCATGTCTTTTCATTTTTGAGTTTTAAAAACACTAAGAAGGCCAGGCGCAGTGGCTCATGCCTGTAATCCCAGCCCTTGGGAGGCTGAGGCAGTTGGATTGCTTATGCTCACAGGTTTGAGACCAGCCTGAGCCAGAGCGAGACCCTGTCTCTAAAAATAGCCAGGTGCTGTGGCAGTCACCTGTAGTCCCAGCTACCTGGGAGGCTGAGGCAAGAGAATTGCTTGAACCCAAGAGTTTGAGGTTGCTGTGAGGTAAGATGCCATGGCACTCTACTGAGGGTGACAAAGTTAGACTCTGTCTCAAAAGAAAAAAACAGTAAGAATTTATAATTTTCTTACCAAAACTTCTTGAAATTGTTATCAAGAAGAATGTTCATTGGCTGGGCTCAGTAGCTCACACTCTGGGATCCTGAGGCAGATGGATTGCCTGAGCTCACAGGTTTGAGACCAGCCTGAGCCAGAGTGAGGTCCTGTCTCTAAAAATAGCTAGGCATAGTGGCGGGGGCCTGTAGTCCCACTACTTGGGAGGCTGAGGCAAGAGGTCGCTTGAGCCCAAGAGTTTGAGGTTGCTGTGAGTTATGATGCCATGACACTCAACCCAGGGCGACAAAATAAGACCATTTCCAAAAAAAGAAAAAAGATTGATGTTCATTGAAAATGTAGTTGGGAAATTTTTTGAGAGGGGTATGGAGTGTACGTTGTAGTCCAATATTGACATTTGAAACTTGTCATTTTTGTATGATCTCTACTACCTTATTTTACAGTTTGTTTATGATTTTTGCACAGATAGGTTAGGGGTGGACAGACGTTTTTTATTTTTTTTGATTATACAATTTATTTCCTTTTTATATTAAAGGAGGAAGAAGCCAGACGACAATCAGGAGCTCAGTATGGCTCTTTTCCAGGTATATTTAAAGCAAAATTAAAGCTCTTATTGTTGTAAATAGTTGTGATATACAGTAGAACCTCCATAGTTGACCTCCTCCTTACATTGACCACCTCCTTAAGTTGACCTAATTTTCATAAGCTGGACATGCACCACATGTACTAAGACCTAGGTTTTATGTTGACTACCTCCATATGTTCACCAACTTGTTACAGTCCCTTGGGTGGTCAACTGACAGGTTCTGCTGTATTCTTTGGGGGCTCAGATATACACACACACTTACGTGCGTGTGTAGATTTATATACTGAATATGTTTGGTACCATTAGTTACTGTAACATTAAAGAGCTTTTGGAATTTTAAATGTTAATCTCTAGAAAGCTCCATTCTCATTAAAAGTTATTTTGGAAAGGCTTGGTGTGGTGCTCATGCCTGTAATCCTAGTACTTGGGGAGACTGAGGTGGGAGGATCAGTTGTGAGGTCAGGAGTTCAAGACCAGCCTGAGTAAGAGTGAGACCCCCTATCTCTACAACAAATAGAAAAATTAGCTGGTATGTTGACTCAAGTCTGTAGTTTCAGCTACTAAGGAGGCTGAGGCAGGAGGATCGCTTAAGCATAGGAGTTTCAGGCTGTGGTCGAGCTAGGATGATGGCACTGTATTCTAGCCAGGGCGAAAGAGCAAGATGCTGTCTCCAAAACAAGAATTTATTATGATGTAATCTAAGTACTTCTAAATAGCTATAATGGAATTTTATTCTGTTTTGCAATGATATTCATCAGGACACTAAGTAAAAACACTGTATGGGATTATTAGGCATAAAAATGAATCCACTGTATACATGTATTTTTTTTGCAAATGTAAGTTATCAGAAATTGCTAGGGAGGCAAAGCTTTGAATGATATCAGAGGACTAACATGCAGATAAAAGAGAGGAGGGAAAGCTCTTAGAATAACTATTGAATACTTCTGATTAAGGCAGTGTGAAATTTATATAAAGGCCAAGAAAGAGACTTAAAACTTTTTTTTTATAATAAAATAGCTACCTCCAGTTGTTTAATGGTACCTACCTTTCTCTTAAGGCAGCGGTTCTCAACCTGTGGGTCATGATCCACAGGAACTGTATTAAAGGACCACAGCATTAGGAAGGTTGAGAACCACTGTCTTAAGGAAAATTTATAGGAGCCACTTAACATTTATTGTTGCTGGCTCGAACTTAGTTACATAATCAGAGAGAGGTTAGAAAATCTTGCTTTTATTCTGAAAGATTATGTGCTCAGCCCTTAAGGAAAGAAGAAAAAATATTGGGAATGACCTGCTATTTGAAGAAAAAGTAAGGAAATAAGTTTTAGCTCAAAGCTTACTTTTAGTTTAAAATATAATCTTAATTGTCTCATACCTTTGTTTTAGAAAATGACCGCTAACGGGGACTAGTACTAGAGATAATTTTCTGTTACTTTATTATCTAGTTTTTAACAGGCCTTGGCTCACCTATTTTTATGAATAGGAACTAGTTTTTAAAAGCCTTGGAATAAGTAGAGGCAGCAAGAGAAGCTACAAGTTGTTTTCAGGTCCCCTAAGATTACTGTGTATGTATTTCTTTGTTCATTATGGCTTTACCCTAGATTTGTAGAATATATTATTGTTACTTGCCTTTGCCTCTAGGATGCATCTGTAATTGTGGTTGCAGAATATTGACAATGGATATATAGGTTTGATGGTATTGAAGAAACAGTAGATAATTTGAATTCATAATCTATCTAACAAACTATACTGCGAGAGTGAAATTCTTTTTGCTGGAGCATCATTCTCTGTAAAGAGAATCACCAAGAATCTTGTTAAAAATGGAGATTTCTAGTTTGACTTTCAGAGAATTTGCCTCTTTTTGAGGTAGAAATGAAAAGTCCAGATAATTTGTATCAAGCATTTTGGGTAGTTATTAATGGAGAGAAGAACTGTTCTAGATGAATATAGTCAAAACAAAACAAAAATCTAAATTCAAGGTGAATTAACTTTAAATCGAAACAGACAAATCATATCCAGGATTGAGGAGCTAAGATAAAAGGTGACCAAAATAACTGACTTTAACTTTATAATTTTAAGGGACTTTTAGTTGGTTCTTGTTTTTAAGGTCAGATTAGTTTTTTTTATTCAGCAGTTTTATTTTTAGGAAAAAGTGAATCCAGAAGGTAGTAAAATCTAATTATATGGTTTTTTTTTTTTTTTTTTTTTTTTGGTTTTTGGCCTGGGCTGGGTTTGAACCCGCCACCTCCGGCATATGGGACCGGCGCCCTACCCCTTGAACCACAGGCGCCGCCCTATATAGTATTTTTTAAAGAGAAAATTAGAAGGTACAGTTAGTGTCTTGTTACGTCTAAGTTAGGGTGTCGCACTGTTCAGATTACTTTCTTAGTGGCACCCTCATTATATGTATGTGTACTTTGTGTTATTTTTAATCAGAAGGAAATAGTATATCATAGGGTCAGGAGTGTGGTTGGTATTTATACAGTTCTTTCATTGATTCTTGTAGGTGGCTTTCCTGGAGGAATGCCTGGTAATTTTCCTGGAGGAATGCCTGGAATGGCAGGAGGCATGGCAGGGATGCCTGGACTCAATGAAATTCTTAGTGATCCAGAGGTTCTTGCAGCGATGCAGGTAAGCCTTGGAAGAAGAAAAAGGTTGGACTTTACAATGTTAAGGTATTTTTTCATAATTTTTTGTGGAGACAAAGGTTATTCTCTTAGCCATTTTTTATTTCGCTTACCAAATAGCTAATTATGCAGATGTGGTACTCATTTTCTTTCACAGAGTGAATTTGTTAAGTTTTTAACAGTTAGTTTATATTTAATACTCAGTAACATATCCATTTGTTTTACTTCTATCAAAATTGTGTGTTGTTTCTTTTCTTTTTTTTTTTTAATGTTTGAGAGAGGGTCTCTCTGTCTTGCCCTTGGTACAGTGTTGTGTCGTTACAGCTCACAGTAACCTCTGAGTTCAAGCAATTCTCTGCCTCTGCCTCTTGAGTAGCCAGGACTACAGGTGCCCAGTACAGTGCCCAGCTATTTTTAGAGACAAGGTCTCGCTCTAGCTCAGGCTTGTCTCAAACTCCTAAGCTTAGGTGATCTGCCTGCCGTTGGCCTCCCAGAGTGTTGGGATCACAGGTGTGAGCCTCCATGCCCTTGGCTTTTTTTTTTTTTTTTTGGTTCTAATTTAAATGGCATAATTCAGCTTGCCTTTGAGGTACTGTTTAATAATATTTATATTCTTGGGCAGTGCCTGTTGCTCACTGGGTAGGGTGCTGGCCCCATATACTGAGGGTGGTGGGTTCAAACCCGGCCCTGGCCAAACTGCAACAAAAAATAGCCGGGCGTTGTGGTGGGTACCTGTAGTCCCAGCTACTTGGGAGGCTGAGGCAAGAGAATCACCTAAGCCCAAGAGTTGGAGGTTGCTGTGAGCTGTGACGTCATAGCACTCTACCGAGGGCAACAAAGTGCAACTCTGTCTCTAAAAAAATAATAATAATAAATAAATAAAATAATATTTATATTCTTGGCCATGATAAAATTATAGGTCTAAATAAAGAGTCAGGATTTAGGATAATAAACTTGTTGACCCAATAAGATAACTTTTTTTAAATCCTTAAAAAATTCTTTTCTCTTTAGGATCCAGAAGTCATGGTGGCCTTCCAGGATGTGGCTCAGAACCCAGCAAATATGTCAAAATACCAGAGCAACCCAAAAGTTATGAATCTCATCAGTAAATTGTCAGCCAAATTTGGAGGTCAAGCGTGATGCCCTTCTGACAAATAAAGCCCATGCTGAAGGAAAAGCAACCTATATCACCTAATGGATGTCGCAATAATACAAACCAGTGTACCTCTCACCTTCTCATCAAGGGAGCTGGGGTGCTTTAAAGATAATCCCTACCCCTGTCCCCCAAATGCAGCTCAAGCATTTTGCAGTGGTTTGCCATTAGGGTATTCATTCAGATAATGTTTTCCAACTAGAAATTACAATCTTTAAAACACTTTTTAAAACTTAAAAATATTTAAAACTAATTAAAAGGGTGTGGTAATTTCTACATTTTTCTTACTAATCATTTTGGATTTTTTTCTTTGAATTATTGGGCAAGGAAGATAGATACATGGAAGATTATTGCTCTAGTTTGAGTAAAAGTTTATTAGGAGGGTACAAATACAACTCATTTAAATATATAAATGTTTGAGTTGGATGGATGGTTACTGAGGCATTTTGATTTGTCTTTTTAAATACTTTATTTCAAAAAAAAAAAAAAAAAAAAGATGATTTATTTCAGTAAGACTAATGGGACCACCAGTAATTCAGAAGGACCTGGGTAGGGACTGGAAGTACTTGGCAGGACGGCAGCAGTCTTGCTGTATTTTACATAACATGCACCCTTGTGCAGGTTGCATTTAAATCTTACACTGTGGTGAAGGGTTGAATTTTTTTGTAATGCTGCAGTAGAGTTGGATTAACTTAGCTCTGTTCTTGTCCAATATATAAAATAAATGTTTCATATAATTTCCACAGAGCATAAATAAGGGAGTAATTTTCTTTATATTTCTGTGTTTAAAATTACCTTTCCTGTTCAAAAATTGTCCAACTCTGCTTTCTGCTTGTTATATTTTTTCCCTTTAATCTTCTTGGGTTAAAAGATAGTCCTTTTTTCATTAGCATCGTCACTGCTATCATTTTTTGCATAATTATACAGGCATATTTAATGCTGGGTTTAATTTAATATGTAATACATATGGTTGACAGTAGGGTAATACCCATCACAACTGCAGTTTCTTACTTGGTCTTGGGATTACTTAAGTGATAGATCTTATATCAAAAGACATCAGACATTGGAAGACAAGATTAGCTTTGGTATTTGGTCTTCTACTTAGGAAGTACCTACTGCAATTAGAGTTTATTTTGGATTCATTTTTATATTTTGAAGAGAATGAGGTTTGAAATTTGATGTACATAGAGTCCCTCTGACTTTTTGATATAGCATAAATTATAAAGTAGATGAGATGTCCACAGTTATTCAATATGGAGTTAATTCGAACTATGAAGGATTCATTGTCTTCGTTTTAGATCTTCCTTAAATAATGCAATCATAACCCCCCTGCTTTCTTTACCTCCTACCCCTCCAAGGGTAAAGAAAATGGTAAATTTTCTGTCATGTAATTCTTATCTTAAATAAGAATTCAATTCTTATTTTAAATAAGACCAAGTAGAGTATGTAGGCCTTTTTCCCGATAATGCTATTTTCTACCTAGCTTATACTTAAAATGCTAGTGTTTAAAGGCAGATTTAAGGAATGAGGCCTGTACTTTGCTTATGTTAGGAATCAGTGGTAGGAGCAATGAAGTAAATGCTATAGCATTCATTTCTAAAATAGCATATGTAAGTTCAGTTTCTAACCGTTTGCTGTACACAGACAGAATTCATCTGTTGTATAAATGAGGAAAAAGCTGTGTGCTTTAATTCCTTTGAAAACATTCACCATATAAACTTGCATTTGAGTTCGTGTGTTCTTTTTGTTAATATGTGTTCTACTTTCCCAGATTTCTAATATGTGCCATACTTAACCCAAGAAGAGCGGTTTTTTCTGGATTCCTTGATTTACTTAACTATATACCTTGCCTGATTATATTCTAACATTGCAAATACTACCATAAATGGGTAAAAGTAAACTTACTCTTTTGAAAATGTGTCCTGTGGTTTTAGACTTTGAAGTTCCACAAATATAAAATACTTTATTTTTCATAGGAACTCATTATCACTTTAAGCCAGAATGTTTTTGTGCTAATGATGTTAGGAGAAAGAACAGGAGTTTTTTCCTGCTTAAAAATACATAGTTATTGAATTTCTAGCTACATTAAAAATAAAATACAGTTTCAAATTAGACACTAGATTCCCCCCAACTCCCTGTTTTTTTTTCTTTTTTCTTCACTATAGGTTTTAACTTACTTACCAGACTTAATAGGCTACAGATTTTAAAGTGCTTTTAACAAGGACCGCTAAAGGACCCCCTTTACATTATTAGCCCAAGTAAAACACAGATTGCTTTTTTTCAAGTACCTGTCCAAAAGTAAGGAGTTCTGCCATACTCAGAAGGTATTTTCCATATCTGGGTCCAAAAATGCTTATTTTGGTCTGGTGCTTACCTTGGAATCTGAGGAATCAGGAGTGAGCGGGTCTGGAAACGGCTGAGATTCTGAAGGTAGTGTGTGGAATTAACATCTTACTACTTCTGCTTATGTCTTTTTTTTTTTTTTTTTTGTAGAGACAGAGTTTCACTTTATTGCCCTCAGTAGAGTGCCATGGCGTCACACAGCTCACAGCAACCTCCAACCCCTGGGCTTAGGCGATTCTGCTGCCTCAGCCTCCTGAGCAGCTGGGACTACAGGTGCCTGCCACAACGCCCAGCTATTTTTTTGTTGCAGTTTGGCCGGGGCCGGGTTTGAACCCGCCACCCTCCATATATGGGGCCGGCACCCGGCTCACTGAGCCACAGGCGCTGCCCTTCTGCTTATGTCTTAAGGATCAGTTCTTTGTGTGTGTCGAGGCCATATTTAGCTGCAAGGAAAGAAAATTCTTAGCTATATGCTACCTGCTCAAGAAAAAATATTATAGATGAAACACAAAAAACTTGGGGTGATCATTAGCATTGTGTCATACTATGAAATACTGGCATGGGTGGCGCCTGTGGCTCAGGGAGTAGGGCGCCAGCACCATGTACTGCGGGTGGTGGCTTCAAACCCGGCCCCAGCGGAACTGCAACAAAAAAATAGCTGGGTGTTGAGGTGGGCGCCTGTAGTCCCAGCTACCCTGGAGGCTGAGGCAAGAGAACCGCTTAAGCCCAAAAGCTGGAGGTTGCTGCGAGCTGTGTGACGCCACGGCACTCTACCATGGGCGATAAAGTGAGACTCTGTCTCTAAAAAAAATAAAAGAAATACTGGCATGATAATAGTGTGCAGGAAAAACAACATCCATTTTAGAGTTTTGCTAAGACCTAAAATTAATGTACCTGAGTAGGCACATACGTCAGCTAAGTATTTACCCTGTGCCAGGGACTGTTGTAATCAGTTTGGGAGTATGGGCTCAATACTGATAATGGTCTTAAAGGCAGGTACTCTATTACCACTCTACCATTTTACATAGTATAGAAGAGGAAACCGAACCACTTAGGTAGGTGACAATATGTGTGGAGCTGGGATTCTTGAATACCCAGGCTTTGTGGCTTCAGAGGTTTTCCTCCTAAACTACACTCTGTTGTCTCTGTGTACAAGGTTGATTCTTACAGAATTAAGGAATTGGAAACTATAATGTATATTTGAATGGGATGGGTTAAATAAGCACTTTGTGTGCTGATGTGTATATCCAACAGAGGTTTCTCCTAAAACAGCTTTTTTCAACCTTATTTATCTTACTGCACACTTGAACTTACAGTTAAATTTGTTCACGGTCTGTACTCAGTTATTAGGGCACTGGCCACATACACCGTGGCTGGTGGGTTCGAACCTGGCCTGAGCCTGCTAAATGATGACAACTACAACAAAAACAAAACAAAAAAAATAGCCGGGAATTGTGGCAGGTGCCTGTAGTCTCAGCTACTTGGGAGGCTGAGGTAAGAGAATCACTTAAGCCCAAGAGTTAGAGATTGCTGTGAGCTGTGACACCACAGTGCTCTAACGCAGGTGACATATAAGACTGTCTCAACAACAACAAAAAACTTGTACAGCACACTTAAATTACATTGATACCCCCAAAAGTAAAAAAGGACTATACTTAACTGTGCTTTGAACTTTTTTCAAAAATTAAAAATTTTCTCAGCACACCTAAGATCCGCTTGTGGCACACTGGCTGTAAAACACTGCAAGGAACAGAAATGCATGGCAAGCCCAAAAATAAGGGCAAAAAAATGCTAATTTTAAAAGTTAAGGAACACTAATTCTAAACATTTCTATATGTGCCAATATTCACAATTACTGTATCATACTTACTAGAGCTCATACAGTTTGGGGAGGAAAAAACCCTGAATAGACAAAGTGGATAACAACTGTTAGGTCATACTGAATTCAATTTGCTTTATAAAGCCTATCAATTGGCAAACATTTTGGAAGTTTGGAAATTTAATGAAACATTTTGTATAGTATTGATGGAAAATCCATGGTTTCCTATGAAGTTGACCAGGCTGGGTACAGTGGCTCACACCCGCAATCCTAACATTCTGGGAGGCCGCGTCAGGTGGATTGCTTGAGATCAGGAATTTGAGACCAGCCTGAGCAGGAGTGACACCCTGTCTCTAAACATAGCCAGGCATTGTGGCACACACCTCGGTCTCAACTACTTGGAGGCAGAGACGGGGGGATCACGTCCAAGAGTTTGAGGTTGTGAGCTATGAAATCAGCACTGTACCAGGGGTACAAAGTGAGACTTGTTTCAAGTTGTTGAGCAGTAAGTTTTGACATTTGGTGAAGTCCTAATTATAGAAATACAGTTCTGAGAAGTGAGGTAATTAGTATAGACATGTATATGATGCTCTGAAAATCTATGCATTTGATTAAAATCAAGCATATTCACCCACATCACTAAGATAATTTCAGGTTGCAGGTAAGTTACTTGAGCATAGTTTAGTCCAGTGAAAAAAGCAGCATATATGAAATGGTGACTCCTAGCTAGGTTCCTTTAACTGTTTACAGAAGGGCCCTAAAGTTTTAAAGTACTGTTCATGTCGTATCAAGGGGTTTGATACATAACACAATTCAGAGAACCCTCTGTAAGGGAAAGAATATGTAATTATAAATATTTAGACATAAAAGTTGGTGTGTATTTAGAATGAAAAGTAATTTTTAACATCAGATCTCTCAACTTCAGAGATATTCCATTTAATAACAGTCTGATTTTGGCTGCATACTCTGGTTGCTTTCAATGACAACGATTTTATAGTGTTTTCAGTATAATTTAATCTTTAGTTGATCAAAAATATTTTTTGGTAGCTCATGTGCCCCCCCAAATCAAAACGTATGATCTATTATGTTTTTGACAGCAAGCTTCCAGTTGGTTGGGAGTCAATTAGAAGTGAGTCCTTTACTTAAACTTTGCAACTAACTAACCAACTTGTCTCTACATTCCAGTCCTCAAAATCCCGTCTTCATTTGACTTTTGGTCTTGCTATTGCATGTCATGACCTGATGAAATGGTGGGAGTATTCCTGGAGGCCATTCATACAACAGAACAGCTAGGCAGTAATTTAACTGTATAAAAAGCCCAACCTATTGTGTCCCCAACTATCCTTTTACTTAGCTTATAGTCACCGCAGCACTCCTCTAAATTGAGAAGTATCTAAATGGAGTTTAGTATCTGCCAATTTTGTGAAAACATGATCAAGTTAAACATTGTTAGGGACCCTCTCCCAGGGATTAGTTGTGATAATGGGCATAAAAAACAACCTGGGATGTAGAAAGTGTTTAAAGAATCATTGAGGGGCCGGGTGCAGTGGCTCATTCCTATGTAATTCCAGCACTTGGGAGGTGGAGACCGTGTGTGCCACCAGCGTAACAACAGCAAGATCCCTGTCTAAAAAAAAATCAGTGCTTGGGAGGCTGAGGCAAGAGAATCGCATAAGCCCAGGAGCTGGAGGTCGCTGTGAGCCGTGTGACGCCACGGCACTCTACCCGAGGGCGGTACAGTGAGACTGTCTCTACAAAAAAAAAAAAAAAAAAAAAACATAAAAATAAATCAGCTTAATGGTGGTACTCCTTAATCTTGGTTAGGCTGGAAGCTGAGGCAGAACGATCACCAAAAGTATCATAAAAGCAAATATGCTGGTTCTGAACTTTGGTAGACGTGACAGTGGTGTCCCAGTAAAGTGAAGTCTATGACGAACATCCTGAAACAGCGTGCCTCACAATATGATAGAAGTTGAATGTGGTTTCTTTAATTCCATGTAGTTTCACTTTGTAACTTGGAAAAAAATGTTTTTCTTCAGTACTTTGTAAAGTATATTTACATAAATTAGCTTTAATATTCTTCATAGCAAGTGAGGTTATTAACACTGTCACTTCACACATGAGGGAGACAGAGGTTATGTGACTTTTCATAATTGTCAACTAGGCTCTCAATTGGATCTGATCATTTTAATCTAACATTTGAGTTCTCTTCCCCCCACACACCAGGGATTTTCCAAAGAGAAAACCTTCCCTGCCAAAAACCAATATTTGTTTCCAAAGTGTGACTTCTGAAATAGAGGTAGAAAAAAATAAGTCGCCGAAGAACAGGAAGATTGTAGTTCCACGCGCCTCCATTCTTCGCTGTCACCGGCATCAAAGGAGGCCACTAGGATTTCTGAGAAGGCAGGACAGGCCAGATTCCGGAACGCCATACAACTTGGTTAAGTCGGGGGAGCCCGGGGCCCGCCCCAGCGAGGACCGAGCTGCCCCGCCCCGAGCTCGCCCGCCGGCCAATCGGCGTCCGGGGGCGTTCCCAAGCCGGCTTTACCGCCCGGGCGGCGGCAGTCCCCGGCGACAGAGGGCGCCCCGGAAGCGCTTCTTCTGGGGGCGGGGACGAGGCAAAGGTGGGGCTTGCGGCGCTCACGCTCTGTGCTCTGGCGCTCGGCTGCTCACTCCGCCGGCCGCTGCATCTGCGGGTGAAGTGTGCTGAGTGTTCGCGGAGCCGCGCCCATGTCCTCCGTGCTGTCCTACGAAAGCCTGGTCCACGCGGTGGCCGGAGCCGTGGTAAGGCGGGCCGCAGCGGTGCGCGGGGTTTCTCTGGGGCCAGTCCCGGAATATGGCTGCGGGGTTGCTGTGAGGGAGACACCGGGTGGGGTGGGGTCTTCTGTCTTAACTGTAGGGCAAAGAGGAATGGGCATAGGCAGAAAGTTGCAGGAACAATTTGGGGTGAGTGCTGACACTCCGCCCTCGTCCCTGACCGCCTCGAAACTGGGATATGGACGGCAGTGGTCACACAAGCCCACGGACAGCTGGGGAGGAGAAACTTGCTGTTTTCTTTGCCTTCTGAAGTTTAAGGCCAACCCACCCCCACCGCACTTAGAAAATTCCTCACTAGGTTGGAGGTGAAGGTAGGTGTGAAACTTAAATGCCTATTCTCACACACCATGCCTAGTAGGACAACTCTGGCCGCGCTACTGGCAGAAGATAGGTGTTTGGGGTGTTTTGCTTTTTGCGTGTGTGGTTTTTTTCTTTTTCTTTTCTTTTTTTTTTTTTTAGAAACAAGAGTCTCACTTTGTCGCCCTCGATAGAGTGCCGTGGCCTCACAGTTCCAGCCCTTGGGCTTATGAGCTTCTCTTGCCTCAGCCTCCCGCGGTGTTTGGTTTTTTAAAAACTGAGGTCAGGGTTGCCTTCTACTCCCAGTGCGATTTACTGTGAGGTGTGCGCTTGGTTCTCAGGCTTCAGGATATCTAGGTTCCATTTGACACCCCTTTCCTTGAAACTTTCTGCTCTTGGCTTGAATAACTTCCCTCTGGTTCTTTTTTTTTATTGTTGGGGATTCATTGAGGGTACAAGAAACCAGGTTACACTGATTGCATTTGTTAGGTAAAGTCCCTCTTAAAATCGTGTCTTGCCCCCAAAAGATGTGGCACACACCAAGGCCCCACCCCCCTCCCTCCTTCCCTCTCTCTGCTCTTCCTTTCCCCACCCCTCCCTCCTTCTTTCTCTCTGTGCTGTCCCCTTCCCCCACCCCCACCATGTCCTTAATTGTCCTCATATCAAAATTGAGTACATAGGATTCATGCTTCTCCATTCTTGTGATGCTTTACTAAGAATAATGTCTTCTACTTCCATCCAGGTTAATACGAAGGATGTAAAGTCTCCATTTTTTAAATAGCTGAATAGTATTCCATGGTAAACATATACCACAGCTTGTTAATCCATTCCTGGGTTGGTGGGCATTTAGGCTGTTTCCACATTTTGGCGATTGTAAATTGGGCTGCAATAAACAGTCTAGTGCAAGTGTCCTTATGATAAATTCCCTCTGGTTCTTTTCTTATCTCCTATTGCTCCTTCTCTTATCCCTCACCATCAGCGCGCACCTGCACCTGTAGCAGTTAGAATCACTGTGACTTCAGAGGATCATCACTGAATCCTCTCTTTAGCTCTGTGTTCTGTGTAAACTAATCCCAGCTTCCCCATTTGTTGTCTAGCAGGCCTATAAACCTCACTTTCCTAATCTGTAAGGTGGGGGAAATGATATCTACCCCACAGAGTTTTTTTGAGAATTAGATGACACAATATTTCATAAAAATGCCTGGTTCAAAAGACCTGGTTCATTCAGTTCAACTGGAAGAGCCTTTCAGTCAGTGTAAAGGTCTGAGATGGAAGCTTCCTCGATTTGCCTAAAGATGGGCATGGAGGCGTGTATGGTGGGAATGAAAAGAACAAAGAGGTAGATAGGCAGGGAGGAGAAAGAACTAGCTGTTGAAATTGGTGATATACATTTT
The DNA here is from genome assembly GCF_027406575.1 of Nycticebus coucang. Classification (NCBI taxonomy): domain Eukaryota; kingdom Metazoa; phylum Chordata; class Mammalia; order Primates; family Lorisidae; genus Nycticebus; species Nycticebus coucang. The sequence continues at coordinate 7,829,777 of NC_069782.1, forward strand.
AAACATGATTGCCCTGGCTGCTCTTTTGAGAATAGAGTGTAAAAGACAATTGTCCGGCAGATATGATGCTATCTTGAAACAGGATGATAGCAGTTGTAGTGGTGAGAAATGATCATTGACCTGGAATATATAAGATTATGGCTAGTTAACTTGAAGGGTTTTTGACTTGAGTGACTGAAATAATGGTGTTCCCATTTATGGAGATAGAAAAAGCTGTGAAGGAGCAGATTTCACAGAGAAGATGAATTTGGCTTTGGTTTTGAACTATAGTTTGAAATGCCTGAGAGTAGTCATGAAACTAATTGATTAGGTCCCCAAAGAAGTGAGCATGGACTGAGAGAAAAATCTCAATGAGTGAGCCTTGGAGCAGGCTAACATTATCAGGATGGAGAAATACGATCACATCTATAAAAAGAGGCAGAGGAAGCACCAGTACTGCAGGAAGAAAACTAAGAGAGTAGTGTTCTGCATACCAGATGAAGAAAGTGTTTCAGGGAGAAGGATGTAGACCACCTGGTTCAGAAGCTGCTGATGAATCAGGTAAGGTGAGGACTGAGAATTATCTGAAAATGTATTATGTTGATAAATCCAGTGGTGAGTTGAAAGACTATTTTGAGATGAAAAGACGGAAAGTGTTAGTTTCTTTTCTTTTCTCTCAGTAAATGCACTTCATTTAATACTTCTTTTGAGTGCATTCTATGTGGATCACTGTTTACGATGTTTACATTTCATGTTGCTAGTTCACTTCCTTCCAGGTTGTATGCTCTCTGACATTGTGATGTTAAGCATATATATACACACACACATATATTTTGAGACAGAGTCTGACTCTGTTGCTGAGGCTAGTGGCATAGCCTAGCTCACCTCAAACTCCTGAGATCCTGCCAAACCCTCCCTAGTAGCTAGGACTGCAGGTGCCTGCCACAATGCCTAGCTAATTTTTCCATTTCGTAGTAGAGATTGGTCTCGATTTTGCTCAGGCTGGTCTTGGTCTCCTGATCTCGATTGATCTTTACACCTCCCAGAGTGCTAGGTTTACAAGTGTGAGGCACCTAATTATATACACACTTACTTAAAAAATTAAAATAGTAGCTTTAAGTGTCCTGTGGCACACCTTAGGATAATTACAGATAATCCTGAGTATCTCCAAATCAGAATTACATTAGTTCAGGAAGATGCTGTGTCTCCAGCTGCTAATTATTATTATTATTTTTTCAGACTCAAGCTGTCACCCTGGATAGAGTACTATGGCATCACAGCTCACAGCAACCTCAAATTCTTAGGCTTAAGCAATTCTCATGCCTCAGCCTCCCAGATAGCTGCGACTACAGGCCCCCATCACAATGCCCAGCTTTTTTTTTTTTGGCCAGGGCTAGGTTTGAACCCACCACCTCCGGCATATGGGACCGGCGCCCTACTCCTTGAGCTACAGGCACCACCCTCAGCTTTTTTTTTTTTATTGCAGTTGTCACTGTTGTTTTAGCTGGCCCAGGTCAGGTTTGAACTCACCACCCAGTTGCTAATTATATGATATATTCAGTGCCTTCATGTTTAACCCTTTGACTATTCTCAGAAATAAAACATGCCGGTTGAGGCCTGCAGGATCACAGTAACCGTTAGGATAAAGGGTGTTATTGTGAAAATACAACACTCCTAACAGTAAGAAATATGAATCCTTTTGATGATTTTTGTGAAACTTTCTCTTTGTATTTGCAAAATGGACAATACCTATAAGGTGTCATCGACACCAAATGAACATCTTGTATTGAACTAAAAGCATTATTCCAATCGAAAGAACATCTTGTTTGAATGCCTATAGGCATTGTTTCTCAGTCAAAAGGTTAAATAATTCTTTTTTTTTATTGTTGGGGATTCATTGAGGGTACAATAAGCCAGGTTACACTGATTGCAATTGTTAGGTAAAGTCCCTCTTGCAATCATGTCTTGCCCCCATAAAGTGTGACACACACCAAGGCCCCACCCTCCTCCCTCCGTCCCTCTTTCTGCTTTCCCCCCCATAACCTTAATTGTCAAAGGTTAAATAATTCTGAAAAATTCTAGTATAATTAGATTTATAATTTTATTATTTTTGATTCTCATTAGATCAGCTTTGAAAGGTAGATTTTTGTCTGTAGAAATGTACATTTGTAAATAAAAGGGATTTTCTTATTCTAGAATATGAAAAATGCTGTTGTTGAAATGGCCTGGAGTTATTTAGACACTGAAACAGACATTGGAATTTTATTTAATTATTATTTGTTTGAGACAGCCTCAAGCTGTCACCCTGGGTAAGAGTGCTTGACATCACAGCTCACAGCAACCTCCAACTCCTGGACTTAAGCGATTTTCTTGCCTCAGCCTCCCAAGTACTTGAACTACAGGCGCCCACCACATCGCCCTATTTTTGGTTGTAGTTGTCCTTGTTTGGCAGGCTCGGGCTGGATTCGAACCCATCAGCTCTTGTGTAAATGTCTGGCAGCTATAGGCACCAACCCAAGACATTGGAATTTTAATGTTAATAATTAATCACCAACATGGGGGTAGGGGCTTCTTTTTTCCTTATTGCTTTTTAATTTTTTTTTTTTTGAGATGGAGTTTTACTATGTCGCCCTCCATAGCTCACAGCAACCTCAGACTCTTGGGCTTAAGCAATTCTCTTGCCTCAGCCTCCTAAGTAGCTGGAACTACAGGCGCCTGCCACAACACCCAGCTATTTTTTTGTTGCAGTTGTTTAGCTGGCCCAGGCTGGTTTCAAACCCGCCACCCTCAGTGTATGTGGCTGGTGCCATAACCACTGTGCTACGGGTGCCGAGCCCTTTTCAAAATTTTTCATTTGCATAATTTATATTTTAAATTCAAGTACAAATTTATGAACATACTAGATATAGCTGAAGATAGAATTAGTAAACTAAAAGTCACTGTTACCTGATTCTCAAATGCAATGATTGTAATCAGAAAATCATGAAATCTTTTAATTTTGCTAAGAGAAAATAACTTTCTATCCTGCATGTGTATCCTTGTGGTCTCCTTGAGAAGACCTGTTCTTCTAGACCTCACCCTTCTCAGGTATCCTCTCTCACCATATTCAATGGAAATATTTAAAACATGGTTGAAATAAAGACATTTTGACACCATCAAAACCATTTTGTTACTAGCGAGATCCTTACTAGAAGAAATTCTCAAATGTAAGGTATGATGTGGAAGAAGTAATGAAGAGTAGAGACAATGGTAAATACTGTATATGGTTAAATCTAGGCAAACATTAACTATAATGTATTTTCTGAACATAAAAAGAAAATAAATTAGAATTAAAATACATAACAATAATATTATAGCATGAAGTTAGAAAGGAATGAATGGCATTTAATTTGGATTGTTTGGGAGGAGGGCAAATGTATTGAATTTTTTTTTTTTTTTTTGAGACAGAGTCTCACTATTGTCACCCTCAGTAGAGCGTTATGGCATCACAGCTCATAGCAACCTTGAACTCTTGGGATTAATTGATTTTCTTTCCTTAGCCTCCCAAGTAGCTGAGACTACAGACGCCCACCACAATGCCTGGCTATTTTTTGGCTGGATTGTCGTTGTTTTGGCAGTCCCGGGCTGGATTCGAACTCGCCAGCTCTGGTGTATGTGGCTAGCACCCTAGCCACTGAGTTACAGGTGCCGAGCCTACAAGAAGGTTTTAAAATAGTAAATGGGATGGAATAAATTCTTTTTTATTTATTTATTTATTTTATTTTTTTATTTTTTGGAATAAATTCTTAAACCAAAGTACAATCAAGTTAGTAATGAATAAAAAGGATCTTTATGAAAAAGAACCTGATGTTTGGAAACACATTTCTGAATAATCAATGTGTTAAAGAAATTACAATGTTAATAAAATATTTAGAACTGAATGATAGCATTGTGCATAGTGTGTATTAAAACTTGTGCATAAACTAAAAACTAAAATCATCATTGAAAAAAATTATAAGCTAGGCATGATGGTTCGTGCTTATAATCCTAGAATTCTGGGAGGCCGAGGCAGATAGATTACTTGAGTTCAGGAGTTCAAGACCAACCTAAGCAAGAGCAAGACCCCATCTCTACTAAAAACAGAAAAACTGTCTGGGCTTGTTGTGCAGAATGCCTGTACTGCCAGCTACTAGGATGGCTGAGGCAAGAAGATTGATTTGAACCCAAGATTTTGAGGTTGCTGTGAGCTATGAGCCATAGTACACTACCCAGGTGACAGAGTAAGACTTTGTTTCAAAAAGAAAAAAAAAAGAAAGAAACAGACTTGGCCCCCGTAGCACAGTGGTTAAGGTGCTAGCTACATACACTGAGGGTAGCAGGTTCGAACTTGGCCTGGGCCAGTGAAACAACAATGACAACTGCAACAAAAAAATAGCTGGGCATTGTGGTGGGCACCTGTAGTCCCAGCTACTTGGGAAGCAGAGGCAAAAGAATCACTTAAGCCCAAGCATTTGGGGTTGCTGTGAGCTGTGATGTCATAGCACTCTACCCAGGGTGACATAGTGAGAGTCTGTTTCAAAAAAAAGGAAAAGAAAAGAAACAAATTAAAGAAGACCTGAATAGGGTGGTGCCTATGGCTCAGTGAGTAGGGCGCCAGCCCCATATACCAAGGGTGGCAGGTTCAGACCCAACCCTGGCCAAACTGCAACAAAAAATAGCCCAGTATTGTGGTGGGCTCCTATAGTCCCAGCTACTCGGGAGTCTGAGGCAAGAGAATTGCCTAAGCCCAGGAGTTGGAAAAAATTGGTGTGAACTGTGTGATGCCATGGCACTCTACCAAGGTGGATAAAGTGAGGCTCTGTTTCTACAAAAAAAAAAAAAAAGTAGCTGGGCGTTGTGGTGGGTGCCTGTAGTCCCAGCTACTTGGGAGGCTGAGGCAAGAGAATTGCCTAAGCCCAAGAGCTGGAGGTTGCTGTGAGATGTGACGCCACGGCACTCTACTGAGGGTGACAAAGTGAGACTCTGTCTCTAAAAAATAATAAAAATAAATAAAATAAAGAAGACCTGAATAAATGGAAAGATATAGCATGTCTTGATTGGAAAACTTAATGTTGTTAAGATGGCAAATACCACTCAAATCTGTAGATATACTTACAATCCCTATCAAAATTCCAGCTTGCTTTTTTGCAGGTAATTTCCAGATTTATCCTAAAATTCATATGCAAATGCCAAAACAATCTCGACAAAGAAGAACAATTTTGGAGGATTCATACTTCCCAATTTCAAAACTTCATACAGGGCCGTGCAGTTGCTCACGTCTATAATCCTAGCACTCTGGGAGGCCGAGGCAGGTGGATTGTTTGAGCTCAGGAGAGCTCAAGACCAGCCTGAGCAAGAGTGAGACCCCGTCTCTAAAAATATCTGGACATTGTAATAGGTGCCTATAGTCCCAGCTACTTGGGAGGCTGAGGCAAGAGAATCACTTGAGCCCAAGAGTTTGAGGTTGCTGTGAGCTATGACTTCATGGCACTCTACCAAGGGTGACAAAATCAGACTGTATCTCAAAAACAAAAAAAAACCATAACAGAACTTCATACAAAGCTACAGTAATCAAGAGAAATTGGTACTGGCATAAGGATAGGTAATATAGATCAATCAAATAGAATTGAGAGTCCAAAAGATTAACTCTCAGTTTTTCATTCAACTGATTTTTGGCAAGGATGCTAAGACACATCAATGGGTAAATCGTCTTCAATAAGTAGTACAAGGACAGTGGATATTCATATGCAAAGGAATTAAGTTGACATTCACACTTACCTCACTCCATACTCAAAAATTAACACCAAGGGGCGGCGCCTGTGGCTCAGTCGGTAAGGCGCCGGCCCCACATGCCGAGGGTGGCGGGTTCAAACCCGGCCCCGGCTGAACTGCAACCAAAAAAATAGCTGGGCATGGTGGCGGGCTCCTGTCGTCCCAGCTGCTCGGGAGGCTGAGGCAAGAGAATCGCTTAAGCCCAGGAGTTGGAAGTTGCTGTGAGCTGTGTGATGCCATGGCACTCTACCCGAAGGGCATAATGTGACACTCTGTCTCTACAAAAAAAAAAAAAAAAAATTAACACCAAGTTAGCCACAGACTTAACTGTAAGAATTAAAACTACAAAACTCTTAGATGAAAATTTAGGCATAATGACCTTTATTAAGCAATGGTTTTCTATGTGTGGTGCCCAAAACACAAGCAATAAAGAAAAATATTACTTTTTTTTTTGCAGTTTTTTTGGCCGGGGCTGGGTTTGAACCCACCACCTCTGGCATATGGGGCTGGCGCCCTACTCCTTTGAGCCACAGGCGCCGCCCCATAAAGAAAAATATATGTTATATTTTATCTACATTTAAAACTGTTGTACTTCAAAGACGCTATCAAAAAACATGAAGATGGAATGGGAGAAAATATTTCCAAATCATATCTGATAAGGATCTGCTATTCGGAATATATAAAGAACGCATATATCTTGAATAGAAAGGCAACCTAGACTTGTGTGGCGCTGGTCCATGCATGAATGGGTTAAATGTCAGCCCTGTGCTTCTGATGCCAACTGTGGGCTAATTCTTGGCCCACTTGTCTATTGCAGTATCAACATGTTACGATACTGACCCATGCCAATCTGGCTACTGGAATACCCAGTAATAAAGTGAAATAGTCCAAGTTCTGCAGCACAAGATGGCTACATTGACCTTCACTTTAAGAAAAATCCCTCCAAGATGCCTTATAAGGGCTTTGCACTTGATACTGAGCTGTTTTTGATTGGTGTGTTTTTCGTTGTCACGGGCTGCTTCTTTCCTGTGGGCCTACATCAGCAAAGGATTCCAGTCCTGATCATTGGCATTCTGGTGTTCCTGCTGGGATTTTACCTTACCCTCTGCACATTGTCTACTGTGTATCCAAAGGCTGCTGGAGTTAACTTCTATGATAATGTTCCAGACTTTGATGACTAGCACCCACTACAGCTGTGAGGAGAGCCACAGTGGAACTGTGCCCAGCTTACAGATACTGAGCAGAACCTCTGGCTAAGAGCTAAGGAATTCTACAGTTTGCAGATGTTTAACAAAACAGTGGCCAGATTTTGTGGGTCCATTTCAAAGATGTTAGCTGTGCTTAAATTAGCAAATTGAGACATGCTCTGTTTTTCATTTCCTGACCCTGGCAAAAGTTCCTCACAGGTTTTTCCACAGGAACATATATATATCATAGAGTAATGTCAGTGTTAGTTGTCAGGAGGTTATTCGGTAATGGAAAGTGTTGCTGCTACCATCCCCTTTAGAGTTGAATGTTTCTTATAAAATGGTCTTCACTGTCAATTTGTTCTTATTGCATATGGAAGGATGCAGTATAGTTAATTTCTTATTACTAAGTAATTTATTTTAAAAATAAGTATCAGGTTGGCCTCAGTGGCTCACACCTGTAATCCCATTACTTTAGGAGGCTGAGGTGGGCGGATTGTCTGAGATCACAAGTTCGAGACCAGGCTGAGCTAGAGTGAGACCCGTCTCTAAAAAATAGCCATGTGTTGTGGTGGGTACCTATAGTCCCAGCTACTTGGAGGCTGAGGCAAGTGAATCAGTTGAGCCCAAGAGTTAGAGGTTGCTGTGAGCTACGATGCCAGAACACTCTACTGGGGGTGACAAAGTGAGACTCTGTCTCAAAAATAAATTAATTAAAAAATAAAAAAAGTGGATGGTGCCTGTGGCTCAAGGGAGTACGGCGCTGGCCCCATATGCTGGAGGTGGCGGGTTCAAGCCCAGCCCCGGCCAAAAACTGCAAAAAAAAAAAAAAGTATCTTACCCCCATACGTACCAGTACCTTCATGTTCTAGTGGATGACCTTGGTTAAATCAAGTATCAGAGTGGGTATAGCTGTAATATTTTGTATATATATATATCGGTTATTTTTTTTGTTTTGTTCTGTTTTTTTAGACAGAGTCTCATTGTGTCACCCTAGCTAAAGTTCAGTGGCATCATCATAGCTCACTGCAACCTCAAACTCCTGGGCTCAAGCAGTTCTCCCACCTCAGCCTCCCAGAGCGCTAGGTAGGATCAGAGAGGTGTGAGTCACCACACCCAGTTAATATATCCGTAATTTTTTTAACTTGCCTTTTCATTTATAGCAACAAGGAACTTTTTAAACTACAGACCAAGTTTGAAAATGTAAACAATTTTTTTTTTTTGTAGAGACAGAGTCTCACTTTATGGCCCTCAGTAGAGTGCCGTTGCCTCACACAGCTCACAGCAACCTCCAACTCCTGGGCTTAAGCGATTCTCTTGCCTCAACCTCCTGAGTAGCTGGGATTACAGGCGCCCGCCACAACGCCCGGCTATTTTTTGGTTGCAGTTTGAACCCGCCACCCTCGGTATATGGGGCCGGCGCCTTACCGAGAAAATGTAAACAATTTTTTTTTTTTTTTGTAGAGACAGAGTCTCACTTTATGGCCCTCGGTAGAGTGCCGTGGCGTCACACAGCTCACAGCAACCTCCAACTCCTGGGCTTAAGCGATTCTCTTGCCTCAGCCTCCCGAGTAGCTGGGACTACAGGCTCCCGCCACAACGCCCGGCTATTTTTTGGTTGCAGTTCGGCCGGGGCCGGGTTTGAACCCGCCACCCTCGGTATATGGGGCCGGCGCCTTACCGACTGAGCCACAGGCGCCGCCCAAATGTAAACAATTTTTAAGGCATGAAACAATAAAAATCCTCAAAGAAAGCATAGGAAAAACACTGGAAGATATTGGCCTGGGGAAAGACTTCATGAAGAGACTGCCATGGCAGTTGCACCAACAACAAAAATAAACAAATGGGACTTCATTAAACTGAAAAGCTTCTGTACAGCGAAGGGGACAACAACCAAAGCAAAGAGACAACCTACACAATGGCAAAGGATATTTGCATATTTTCTTTTTTTTTTTTTTTTTTATTGTTGGGGATTCATTGAGGGTACAATAAGCCAGTTACACTGATTGCAATTGTTAGGTAAAGTCAATATTTGCATATTTTCAATCAGACAAAAGCTTGATAACTAGGATCTATAGAAAACTCAAATTAATCCACATGAAAAAAGCCAACAATCTCATATATCAATGGGCAAGAGACATGAGTAGAACCTTCTCTAAAGATGACAGACGAATGGCGAACAAACATATGAAAAAATGTTCATCATCTCTATATATTAGAGAAATGCAAATCAAAACCACCCTGAGATACCATCTAACCCCAGTGAGAATGGTCCACATCACAAAATCTCAAAACTGCAGATGCTGGCGTGGATGTGGAGAGAAGGGAACACTTTTACACTGCTGGTGGGACTGCAAACTAGTACAACCTTTCTGGAAAGAAGTATGGAGAAACCTCAAAGCACTCAACCTAGACCTCCCATTTGATCCTGCAATCCCATTACTGGGTTATCTACCAAGAAGGAAAAAAATCCTTTTATCATAAGGACACTTGTACTAGACTGTTTATTGCAGCCCAATTTACAATCGCCAAAATGTGGAAACAGCCTAAATGCCCACCAACCCAGGAATGGATTAACAAGCTGTGGTATATGTTTACCATGGAATACTATTCAGCTATTAAAAAAATGGAGACTTTACATCCTTCGTATTAACCTGGATGGAAGTGGAAGACATTATTCTTAGTAAAGCATCACAAGAATGGAGAAGCATGAATCCTATGTACTCAATTTTGATATGAGGACAATTAATGACAATTAAGGTCATGGGTGGGGGAAGGAGGGAGAGGAGTGGGGCCTTGGTGTGTGTCACACCTTCTGGGGGCAAGACATGATTGCAAGAGGGACTTTACCTAACAAATGCAATCAGTGTAACCTGGAAAAAAAAAAATGTAAACACTTCTGTTTATCAACCTTGGCCTATCTAGATCTCCAGGAGGTTGAATATAACTTGGGTCATTCTATCCTTTGTAGAGCAGATGTTCTGCATACCATGCCTTTAAGGACTGACCTTTTGGCTGTTTCCTAATGAGAAATAGAGGTAAACGTTGTTATTTAGAGTTTATAACTCTGTTGCTACACCTTGTGTTATTACATCATTCTGCTAATGACCCTAAGACTCAGCCTACATCCCTAGAGAACTTGATTGCTTTAGGCTTATTCTGTTTCCTAGCTTGCAAAAAGTGACTTAGATTCAAAAGAACCAAAAAGTTGAAATCCAAAAAAAAAAAAGGAATAAAAAGGTAGCCCAACTGAAAAATGAACAAGGATTTGAATAGACATTTCTGTAACACAAGAAAAGATGCTCTATAGCAGGGGTCCTCAAACTGCGGCCCACGGGCCACATGAGGCGGTGTGATTGTATTTGTTCCCGTTTTGTTTTTTTAAGTCAAAATAAGATATGTGCAGTGTGCATAGGAATTTGTTCATAGTTTATTTTTTTTATTTTTTAGTAGAGACAGAGTTTCACTTTATTGCCCTCGGTAGAATGCTGTGGCGTCACACAGCTCACAGCAACCTCCAACTCCTGGGCCTAGGCGATTCTCCTGCCTCAGCCTCCCGAGTAGAGCTATTTTTTTTAACTATAGTCCGGCCCTCCAATGGTCTGAGGGACCGTGAATTGGCCCCCTGTTTAAAAAGTTTGAGGACGCCTGCTCTACAGCCTTTGTCTTTAGGGAGGTGTGATACAAAACCACAGTGTGACCAGGTGAAGAAGCAGCATATACATACATGTCTGTAGTCTCAGCTAATCAGGAGGCTGAGGCCGGAGGATCACTGAGGCCTAGGATTTCAAGGCTAGACTGGGCAACATAGCAAGGCCCTATTTCTAAAAATAAAGAAACTTAAATAATTAAAGAAAAGGAGGTCTTGAACTAAATCAAGAGCTTCTACTAAAACATACATAACATGGGTGGCGCCTGTTGCTCAGTGAGTAGGGTGCCGGACCCATATACTGAGGGTGGCAGGTTCGAACCTGGCCCCGGCCAAACTGCAACAAAAAATAGCCGGACGTTGTGGGCACTGGTATCCCAGCTACTCGGGAGGCTGAGGCAAGGGAATCACCTAAGCCCAGAGTGGGAGGTTGCTGTGAGCTGTGATGCTATGGCACTCTACCGAGGGTGACAAAGTGAGACTCTGTCTCTAAAAAAAATAAAATAAAATAAAACATACATGGGGCGGTGCCTGAGGTTCAAAGGAGTAGGGCGCCGGCCCCATATGCTGGAGGTGGCGAGTTCAAACCCAGCCTCGGCCAAAAACTGCAAAAAATAAAAATAAAATAAATAAATAAAACATACATAACAGACATACACACAATGAGATACCACTTCACACCCAGTAGGATGGCTATAGTAAAAAAAAATAAATAAAAATAAAAAAGGGGCGGCGCCTGTGGCTCAGTGAGTAGGGCGCCGGCCCCATATGCCGAGGGTGGCGGGTTCAAACCCAGCCCCGGCCAAACTGCAACAACAAAAAAAAAATAGCCAGGCGTTGTGGCGGGCGCCTGTAGTCCCAGCTGCTCGGGAGGCTGAGGCAGGAGAATCGCGTAAGCCCAAGAGTTAGAGGTTGCTGTGAGCCGTGTGACGCCACGGCACTCTACCCGAGGGCGGTACAGTGAGACTCTGTCTCTACAAAAAAAATAAATAAAAATAAAAAAGATAATGATGTGAGGATATGAAGAAATTAAAACACTCAAACTTTACTGATGAGAATATAAAATGTTGCAGCTGCTATGGAAACAGTTTGGCAGTTCTTCAAAATATTAAACAGAGTTATCGTGAACCAGCAATTCCATTCCTAAGTGGATTGAAAACATCCATATAAAAAAAGTTCATAGCAGCATTATTCATAATAGCCCTAAAGTGGAAAAAACTCAGATGTCTACCAGCTGATGAATGAATGAACAAAATGTGATCTATCCATACAATAGAATATTTTTCAACTGTAAAATGAAACGAAATCCTAGTACATACTACATCCTGCAACAGGAAGAACCTTGAAAGAAGCTAGTCACAAAAGGGCAAATATTGTTGATTCCATTTATATGAAATGTCCAGAATAGGCAAAATAGACACAAAAAATAAGTCGTTACCAGGGGCCGGAAAGGGGAATAACTGCTTATTGGGTAAAAACAGACTTATTTTTGAAGTGATGAAAATATTCTGGAATTAGATACTGGTGATGGGTGCACAATTTCATGAATATACTAAAAACACTACATTGAAAAGAAAAACTTGTTGGATCCAGCTAAAATACCTAGCGGAAAGTGAATTGCCTTTCCATCAAGTTTGGAAAGGAAGAAAGACTTAAAATTAATAATCTAAGCATCCATCTCAAGAAGATAAGACCATCCAAATAAACTCAAAGAAAGGAAGCAGAAAGCAATAAAGGTAAGAGAAGAAATTAATGAAAATAAAACCACAAAATGTCCTGGCATGTAGTGTATTTTTAATAATTATTTTTGAATGAATGATAATTTGATTATGAAAAAAAATCAAGGAAAAATGTAATCATCTATTATTGATAAAGATCCCATCCACCCCCTACCAAATGAACAAAAATACGGTATATTGTATATACTGTATATATGCAAAGGTCCAATATTGTATTAATAGGGAGGGAGTGTACTGTATTCCAGGGACTTCCATGTTTTCATTTCTGTCTTTTTTTTTTTGGGTAGAGACAGAGTCTCATTTTATCACCCTTGGTAGAGTGCTGTAGTGTCACAGCTCACAGCAACCTCCAACTCCTGGGCTGAGGCAATTCTCTTGCCTCAGCCTCCTCAGTAGTTAGGACCACAGGCGCCCTATGTTTTCATTTCTGTTCTAGAATTTCCAGCACTTCTGACCTCTTCAAGTTGAAGCCTTTAAGACTTAAAATTCAGCTAATTCAAAGTCAAATTCAGTATTTCTTGCTTCAGATTTGCTCCTTTTGCAGTTTACTGTCTCAGTGACAATAATGTCATCCTGGTTACTTAAACCAGAAATTGGGGTGGTGCCTGTAGCTCAGTGGCTGGCAGATTCAAACCCGGCCGGCTGGCAGGGCTGGCAGGTTCAAACCTGGCCCGGATCTGCTAAACAACAATGACAACTGCAACAAAAACAAAAAAGTAGCCGGGCATTGTGGTGGGCTCCTGTAGTCCCAGCTACTTGAGAGGCTGAGGCAAGAGAATCGCTTAAGCCCAAGAGTTTGAGGTTGCTATGAGGGCAACTGTACCCGGGGAGACAAAGTAAAACTCAAAAAAAAAAAAAAAAAATTACTTGTTCGATAATACTAGTGTTGACCCAAATACCTGAATGAGACCAAAATCTCAGTGGAAGTTTATTAGGCCAAGATTTTGAGAATGTGTCCAGGAAAAACAAACCATGGGGAAGCTGTGGCTGTTTTTCCAAAGGGGAAGGTAAAACTGTTAGCATTTTGGAGGCATTCAGAGGGAAGGAAAAGGGGGATGGTGGTGGTGAGTTAGTGTTATCTTGTTGTAAGGCCCAAGGAATATGCCTTTTACATAAAATCAGGGAGTAAAGGAAGCATCAGTGATGTGGATGTCCCTGGGTAGGTGGAAGAATGTCTGATTTTGTCTTGTCTCCAATCGTTACCTATAAGATAAATTTGGAGTTCATTATTGGTGTGGAATCAAACAGGCTTCAGTTTTAGGTACTAGACATAGAATGTTGTACAACCACCACCTCTATTTCATTTCAAAACTTTTTGAATGAATTAACATGTGTCACACAGTGGAATGTTAGCCATAAAAAGGAATGAAAAACTGATGAATGCTACAAAGTATATGAATGTTAAAAATATGTTGAGGACAGAGAAGCCACAGCTGGGTGTAGTGATACATGCCTGTAGTCCCAGCTGCTTTGGAGTCTGAGGCAGGAGGATTGCTTGAGCCCAGGAGTGAAGTTTGAAGTTACACTGAATGGCCACTGCACTCTAGCCTGACAGCATAGCAAGACCCCGTCTCTTTTTTTGGGGGGGAGAGAGAATCTCACTTTGTCACTCTCAGTAGAGTGCCATGGCATTGTAGCTCATAACAACCTCAAACTCCTGGGCTTAAGCGATTTTCTTGCCTCAGCCTCCCAAGTAGCTGGGACTACAGGTGCCTGCCACAACGCCTGGCTATTTTTAGAGATGGGGCTCTCACTCTTGCTTAGGCTGGTATCGAACCTGTGCGCTCAGGCAATCAGCCCACCTCAGCCTTCCAGAGTGCTGGGATTACATGTGTGAGCCACTGGGCCCTGCCAACACTTGTGTTTTCTAACAAAACCTAGAACAAATCTATGTGTGTGTATCCTCACCTTTATTGGGTTAAAGCTATTAAGATTTTTGTTTCCAGCTCAGCGCCTATAGCTCAGGTGGCTAGGGTGCCAGCCATATATACCAGAGGTGGTGGGTTCAAGCCCAGCCCGGGACTGCCAAACAGCAATGACCACTACAGCCAAAGAATAGCAGGGCATTGTGGTGGGCGCCTGTAGTCCCAGCTACTTGGGAGGCTGCAGCAGGCGAATTGCTTAAGCCCAAAAGAGTTTAAGGTTGCTGTGAGCTATGATGATACGGCACTCTGTGGAGGGCGACATAGTAAGACTCTGTCTCAAAAAAAAAAAAGATAATAATGGCACCTGTAGGGCACCAGCCCCATATGCTGGAGGTGGTGGGTTCCACCCAACCTCTGCCAAAAACTGCAAACAAACCAAAAAAAAAAAAAAAGATTTCTGTTTCCTCTCCACTCTCCACTCACCCACCCCTATCCTGCCTCTGCCTATCTGTTTACTGCTCCTTTTCTCCAGGGACTGTAGTGAACAGAAGGGGTGGATTTCTGACAAAGTAGAACAGTGGTTAGGTAGGGTGGATGTTCCAAGTTATCTTAGGCAAATCTAGGTTCTCATATTCACATTTATTACCTGGGACTGGCACTACCTTTTTCTTTATTTTTATTTTTATTTTATATATATATATTTTTTATTATTAAATCATAGCTGTGTACATTAATGCGAACATGGGGCACCATACACTGGTTTTATAGACCATTTGACACATTTTCATCACACTGGTTAACATAGCCTTCCTGGCATTTTCTTAGTTATTGTGTTAAGACATTTACATTCTACATTTACTAAGTTTCACATATACCCTTGTAAGATGCACCGCAGGTGTAATCCCACCAATCACCCTCCCTCCGCCCCCTTCCCCCCTCCCTCCCCTCCCTTTACCTCTTCCCCCTATTCTTAGGTTATAACTGGGTTATAGCTTTCATGTGAAAGCCGTAAATTAGTTTCATAGTAGGGCTGAGTACATTGGATACTTTTTCTTCCATTCTTGAGATACTTTACTAAGAAGAATATGTTCCAGCTCCATCCACGTAAACATGAAAGAGGTAAAGTCTCCATCTTTCTTTAAGGCTGCATAATATTCCATGGTATACATATACCACAATTTATTAATCCATTCATGGATCGATGGGCACTTGAGCTTTTTCCATGACTTAGCAATTATGAATTGGGCTGCAATAAACATTCTGGTACAAATATCTTTGTTATAATGTGATTTTTGGTTTTCTGGGTATATGCCTAGTAGAGGAATTATAGGATTGAATGGCAGATCTATTTTTAGATCTCTAAGTGTTCTCCAAACATCTTTCCAAAAGGAATGTATTAATTTTCATTCCCACCAGCAGTGTAGAAGTGTTCCCTTTTCTCCACATCCACACCAACATCTCTGGTCTTGGGATTTTCTGATATGGGCTAATCTTACTGGAGTTAGATGATATCTCAAAGTAGTTTTGACTTGCATTTCTCTGATGATTAAAGATGATGAGCATTTTTTCATATGTCTGTAGTCTGTGCACTGTCTTCTTCAGAGAAGCTTCTCTTCAAGTCCCTTGCCCAGCCTGCAATGGGATCACTTGTTCTTTTCTTGCTTATACATTTGAGTTCTCTGTGGATTCTGGTTATTAAACCTTTGTTGGAGACATAACCTGAAAATATCTTCTCCCATTCTGAGGGCTGTTTGCTTGCTTTAATTACTGTGTTCTTGGCTGTGCAGAAGCTTTTCAGTTTGATCAGGTCCCAGTAGTGTATTTTTGAAGCTGCTTCAATTGCCCGGGGGGTCCTCCTCATAGAAACTCACCCAGACCGATTTCTTCAAGGGTTTTCCCTGCACTCTCTTCTAGTATTTTTTTTTTTTTTTTTTTTTTGTAGAGACAGAGTCTCACTGTACCGCCCTCCGGTAGAGAGCCGTGGCGTCACACGGCTCACAGCAACTTCTAACTCTTGGGCTTACGCGATTCTCTTGCCTCAGCTTCCCGAGCAGCTGGGACTACAGGCGCCCGCCACAACGCCCGGCTATTTTTTTGTTGCAGTTTGGCCGGGGCTGGGTTTGAACCCGCCACCCTCGGCATATGGGGCCGGCGCCCTACTCACTGAGCCACAGGCGCCGCCCACTCTTCTAGTATTTTTATTGTTTCATGTTTTAAGTTTAAATCTTTAATCCAGTGAGAGTCTATCTTAGTTAATGGTGAAAGGTGTGGGTCCAATTTCAGCCTTCTACAGGTTGCCAGCCAGTTCACCCAGCACCATTTGTTAAATAGGGAATATTTTCCCCACTGAATGTTTTTAATTGGCTTATCAAAGATCAAATAACGGTAAGTAGCTGGATTCATCTCTTGGTTCTCTATTCTGTTCCAGACATCTACTTCTCTGTTTTTGTGCCAGTACCATGCTGTTTTGATCACTATCGATTTATAATACAGTCTCAGGTCTGGTAGCGTGATTCCTCCTGCTTTGTTTTTATTGCTGAGTAGTGTCTTGGGTATTCGAGGTTTTTTCTGATTCCATATAAAACGAAGTATTATTTTTTCAAGATCTTTAAAGTATGACAGTGGAGCTTTAATAGGGATTGCATTAAAATTGTATATTGCTTTGGGTAGTATGGACATTTTAACAGTGTTGATTCTGGTGGCGCCTGTGGCTCAGTGAGTAGGGCGCCGGCCCCATATGCCGAGGGTGGCGGGTTCAAACCCAGCCCCAGCCAAACTGCAACAAAAAAATAGCTGGGCATTGTGGCGGGCGCCTGTAGTCCCAGCTACTCGGGAGGCTGAGGCAGGAGAATCGCCTAAGCCCAGGAGTTGGAGGTTGCTGTGAGCCATGTGACGCCACGGCACTCTACAGAGGGCAATAAAGTGAAACTCTGTCTCTCCAAACAAAAAAAAAAAACAAAAAAAAACAATGTTGATTCTTCCCAGCCATGAGCATGGTATGTTTTTCTATTTGTTAACATTTTCAGCTATTTCTTTTCTTAGAGTTTCATAGTTCTCTTTATGGAGATCTTTCACGTCCTTTGTTAGATAAACTCCCAAATATTTCATCTTTTTTGGCACTACTGTGAATGGAATAGAGCCCTTAACTGTTTTTTCAGCTTGACTATTGTTGGTATATATAAAGGCTACTGATTTATGAATGTTGATTTTGTAACCTGAGACGCTGCTGTATTCCTTGATCACTTCCAAGAGTTTTGTAGTAGAATCCCTGGTGTTTTCCAGATATACAATCATATCATCTGCGAAGAGTGAAATTTTGATCTCATCTAACCCTATGTGGATATCCTTGATCGCCTTTTCTTCCCTAATTGCAATGGCTAAAACTTCCATTACAATGTTAAAGAGCAGTGGAGACAATGGGCAACCTTGCCTGTTTCCTGATCTGAGTGGAAATGATTTCAATTTAACTCCATTCAATACGATACTGGCTGTGGGTTTGCTGTAGATGGCCTCTATCAGTTTAAGAAATGTCTCTTCTATACCAATTTTCTTAAGTGTTCTGATCATGAAGGGATGCTGGATATTATCAAAAGCTTTTTTGCATCATTGAGAGAATCATACGGTCTTTGGTTTTTAATTTATGTGCTGAATTATACTTATAGATTTACATATATTGAACCAGCCTTGAGACCCTGGGATAAAACCAACTTGGTCATGATGTATACTTTGTTTGATGTGTTGCTGGATTCTGTTTGTTAGGATCTTGTTGAATATTTTTGCATCTATATTCATTAGTGATACTGGTCTATAATTTTCTTTTCTTGTTGGGTCTTTTCCTGGTTTGGGGATCAGGGTGATGTTTGCTTCATAGAACGTGTTGGGTAGTCTTACTTCTTTTTCTACATTTTGAAACAGGTTGAGTAACATAGGTACTAATTCCTCTTTAAAGGTTTGGTAGAATTTTGACGTGAAGCCATCTGGTCCCAGGCTTTTCTTTTTAACAGAGATTTTGTATGGTTGATGCTATTTCAGAACTTGATATGGGCCTGTTCAACATTTCCACTTGATTCTGGCTAAGTCTTGGAAGGTGACATGCTTCCAAGTATTGGTCTATTTCCTTCAGATTTTCATATTTCTGAGAATAAAGTTTCTTGTAATATTCATTACAATTTTTTTAATTTCTGAGGAGTCTGTTGTTATTTCTTCTTTGTCATTTCTGATTGATGAGGTTAGAGATTTTACTCTTTTTTTCCTGGTTAGGTTAACCAAAGGTTTATCTATTTTATTGACCTTTTCAAAAAACCTACTTTTTGATTTACTGATCTGTTGTATAATTCTTTTGTTTTCAATTTCATTTAATTCTGCTCTAATTTTGGTTATTTCTTTTCTTTTACTGGGTTTGGGGTTGGAATGTTCTTCCTTTTCCAGTTGCTTGAGATGTCCCATTAAGTTGTTAACTTCCTCTCTTTCTGTTCTCTTGAGAAATTCTTGCAGTGCTATAAATTTCCCTCTTAGGGCTGCCTTTGCAGTATCCCAAAGGTTCTGAAAATTCTTGTCTTCATTGTCGTTTTGTTCCAAAAATTTGGCAATTTCCTTCTTAATCTCATCTCTGACGCAGCTATCATTCAGCATAAGGTTATTTAACTTCCATGTTTTTGTATGAGTATGCAGATTCCTATTGTTACTAGTTCAACTTTTATTCCATGGTGGTCCAAGAAGATGCAAGGAATAATTTCTGTTCCTTTAAATTTACTGAGGTTAGACTTGTGACCTAAGATGTGATCGATTTTGGAGTATGTTCCGTGGGCTGATGAGAAGTATGTGTATTCAGTTTTGTTGGGATGAAATGTTCTGTAGATGTCTGCTCAATCCAAATGTTGGATGGTTAGGTTTAAATCTAAAATTTCTTTACTCAGCTTCTTATTGGAGGATCGATCCAACACTGCCAAAGGAGTGTTGAAATCTCCAACTATTATGGAGCTGGAGGAAATCAAGTTGCTAATGTCTGTTAGAGTTTCTCTTATAAATTGAGGTGCATTCTGGTTGGATGCATAGATATTAATAATTGAAATCTCATCATATTGAGTATTACCCTTAACAAATATGAAGTGACCATTCTTTTTTTGTAGAGACAGAGTCTCACTGTACTGCCCTCAGGTAGAGTGCCATGGCATCACACGGCTCATAGGAACCTCTAACTCTTGGGCTTACGCGATTCTCTTGCCTCAGCCTCCCAAGCAGCTGGGGCTACAGGTGCCTGCCACAACGCCCAGCTATTTTTTTGTTGCTGTTTGGCCGGGGCTGGGTTTGAACCCACCACCCTCGGCATATGGGGCTGGTGCCCTACTCACTGAGGCCACAGGCGCCACCCGAAGTGACCATTCTTATCCTTCCTTACTTTTGTTGGTTTAAAGCCTATTGTATCTGCAAATAGAATTGCAACACCTACTTTTTTCTGATTACCATTTGCCTGAAATATGGACGACCATCCTTTCACCCTGAGTCTATATTTGTCTTTTAAGGTAAGATGTGACTCTTGTATGCAGCAAATATCTGGCCTGAGTTTTTGTATCCAGTCAGCTAACCTGTTCCTCTTTAGTGGACAGTTTAAGCCGTTCACATTAATGGAGAATATTGATAAGTCTGGTAAAATTTTGGGTATCGAGTTTTTTGAAAGTCCATTGGACATTTTTAATCCTTTTGCCACTGTGGAAGTTTGATCAAAAGTTTCTGAGTGAGTTTACTTTTGTGGTAGAGGATTGGGCTGGTCATTATGGAGGATAGGTCTGAGAATATCCTGAAGAGCTGGTTTGGTTATGGCAAATTTCTTCAACATATGAATGTCATTAAAGTATTTAATTTCTCCATCATAAATGAAACTCAGTTTAGCTGGATACAGGATCCGGGGTTAAAAGTTAATTTGCTTTAGGAGATTAAAAGTCGATGACCACCTTCTTTTGGCTTGAAAAGTTTCAGCAGAGAGATCTGCAGTCATTCTAATATTCTTCCCTTTGTAGGTAATGGATTTCTTACGTCTGGCTGCTTTCAGAATTTTCTCCTTCATATTAACTTTAGTGAAGTTAATTATGATATGCCTGGGGGATGTCTTATTCGGATTGAGTGGTGCTGGGGTTCATGCCAAGAATCTCTTGGCATGTCTGGGAAATTCTCTTTCATAATTTCATGGAGAAGGGCCTCTGTGCCTTGTGAGGCCACTTCATCACTTTCAGGGATTCCTATGAGGCGGATATTAGCCTTCTTGGAATTATCCCGGAGCTCTCTGAGAGAATGATCTGTTTTTGCTTTCCATTTCTCTCCCTCTTTGAGAGTTTGGGAGCGTTCAAAGGCTTTGTCTTCAATGTCAGAAATCCTTTCTTCTGCTTGGTCCACTCTGTTACTGAGGGATTCTACTGTATTTTTCAGATCTTTGAGGGCTGCAAATTCTTCCTTCAATGCATCAAAATCTTTGGTGGTTTTGTCTTTAAATTCGTTAAATTCTTTTTTTTTTTAATTTTTAATTTCAACTTCCTTGTTCATTCTTCTTCGTTTGAAGTACTGTTTTTTATCTTCCTCTGGCGGCGTTCTTGATGTTAGTAGAGACGGGGTCTTACTCTGGCTCACATGCTGTTACATACAGGTCTTGAACCTCTGAGCTCAGGCAATCCACCCGCCTCGGCCTCCCACAGCACTGGGACTGCAGGTGTGAGCCACCACGCCCGGCCTAAATTCGTTAAATTCTTGAGACAACTTTTGAATTTCTTCTCGAATTTCTAATTCCGACTTTTGAATTGCTCCTCGAATTTCTAATTCCAAATTTTCCTCCATTCTATTAATCTTGTTTGCAATCCCAATTCTGAATTTGATTTCTGACATCTCGGCCAGGTGTTTATGAATGGGATCTTCAGTTACATCTGCCACATCTTTCCTTGGGGGGTGTGATCTATCCTGGTTATTCATGTTACCAGAGTTTTTCCGCTGATTCTGCCCCATGATTGTTTTATACCGTTTGATTTTTCCCCTGGAGCTTTGTCAAGGACCTGTACAGTGCTATGGCCTGAGAAACTGGGGACCTGTTTGGTGTGGTGGGGCTAAGTGGTTTTGTCTTGTTTTCAGCTGGTCTCTATTCGACCCTAGTGAAACAGTTACTCTGGGTTGAAGTCTCAGCTGTGGAGAAATACCAGCAATTAAGTCACCCCGCCCCTCCCACCCCCCCAGGCAACAATTGGAAAAGGAAAATCAAACCTTCCTACAACCACACACCCAGGGAACCACCTGAATCGTCCTTGGGCAATTGGCTCAGTTCAAAAGGTCCAAATCAATTGTCTCAGTCAGCACCTGTCTCAGGTGGGAGTTTAGAAGGTCTCTTGGCAATTGGATTGCAGGGGTCTGGTGACTACTCAGATATGGCTTGCTCTGGTGCTCTGTGGAGTCAGGAGGATCCACCCAGCAAATAGATCAGTCTAGGAAGGTTGATGCCTCCTTCCCCACCTTTCACCTCTGTCACACCCAGTCACTGATAGCCCTGCAGGGCTGTGACCTCGTTGCCTGTAGTGACCAGATACTCCAGGGGTTTGTACCTGCCTGAATCACAAGGAAATCTATTTCTGCTCAGCCAGGCTGCTGCACTCTGCCTCTATCTAGCAGGGGGAGGTGAGGCCTGACAACCTCGGGCGCTTGATGGAGGCTGGGGGTGCTCACTCAGTTCCAGCCCTGCCCCGATTGATGTTACTGACAGAACAGAACAGAACAACTTTGCGGGAATTTGTTTCTGTCCCTGCTAAATTCCCCTGCAGGGGAAGCTGGTTTGAGTTCCCAGAGCCTGCGCCTCAGGCCCTGTCTTTGCTCCTGCAGGTTTGTATTTGGTTACCTGTCAGTTCTAGCCTCCTGTCTTCCTTTGTCTATAAGCTGATGATCCCCTGAGGGCCGGTGCGTCTTAGGCTCAGTAAAGCGGTCCTCTGGTTCAGCCCCACCCTCGGAACTTCCCGGGTCTGCCCGTGCATTTCTAGTCCCCACGCTCCACCCAGGCCAGTACCGCCTCAGGCACACCCTTTACTCACGGGGCTTGCGTTTCAGTCGCAGATCTGTTCCGTGGTGGTTGCCACCTGAGTAGATGCCTGGCCTCTTCTGGTTGCCCAGGGAGACAGGGGGTGTGGCTTTGGAATATCCAGGAGTGAGCCCTATTGTTGCCAAAAGATAGTTGTTGCTCTGCGCCTCGGGGCACCGCCGCTCCAGTGTGGTTCCCTCTCAGCTGACCGTCCTCTCCTCACTCCCATGGGGCAGAGTCAGCACTGACCAGCTGCAGTTTAGGCCCTGTCCACACCCCTCGAGAAATCACCCAAGAATCTGGACTCCTGGGGGACAGTCCTCCAGACCTCAGAGTGAGAGTGTAGGGGAGTGCTGGGAGCTCAGAGTTGTAGGTAAAGAATATATACAGTTTTATGCCTGGCAGGAGAACGCTGTGGCACCCTAGTAGGGAAGGTAGGTCCAGTTTTTAGAGGGTCTCTCCCATGGAGTGTAGTGGGAGGACCTTTGAACTCTGCTCGTTTGTTTGTGGGGCACTCCGAGCCATTCTCATGGAGGAGGGGACTCCCGTCCGCTTGGTGATGGATTTTGTACCTTTTGTTTGTATCCTTGGGGTTGCCTCAGTGGGGTTGATGTACCTTCTTCAGCCTTCTCTCTTGGTGCAGCTCTAATCCACCAGGTTACTTGCTAAATTTCTGTCCTTTAACTCTCCTTCTGGATGGGAGCCTCTGTGGAAAGCTGGCTTCAGTCAGCCATCTTGTCTCCGCTCCCCCCACCCCCCGCGTCCCCCCGCACTACCTCTTTCTATTAATGTGGTAGGTAGCTACTGAACTTTAAAGTTACCCCATGGTTCCCTTCTGCTTTCTCATTGTTTGTCCTCACCATTTGTAGTAATCCTGTTGTGTTAGTATTCTGTTCCTGTGTAACAAATGACCATAGACTTAGTGGTTTAAAATAACAAATTTATTATCGCTATTTCTGTAGGCTAGACTGCTTTAAATCTCACTGAGTTAAAAGCAAGGTGTCAACTGAACTGTGTTCCTTTGTGGAGGGGAAAATTAATTTCCTTAACTTTTCCAGCTTCTAGAGTCTACCCACATTCCTTGGCTAGTGGCCTCCCCCACTGTCTTCAAAGCCAGCAGTGGTGAACTGAGTCATCATCACACTGCAGCATTCCCACTCCTTCTTTATCTCCCTATTCTACTTTTAAGAACTTTTTGTGCTTACATTAAGCCCCCTTTGTTAATCCAAAATAATCTCCCTATTTTAAGGTCAGCTGATTAATAAGATGCTATATATGTAACATGTACATAGGTACTGCAGATTAGGAGGAGGACATGTTTAGGGGAGGGAGCATTATTCACTTACCACATCTTTCTTCTGCATATTTCGGTCTATGATTTCTTCTTTCAAAATAGTCCCATTGGACCAAAACTATGCAACTCCAAAATAAAACAGAGGAAACACTTCATGAAATTGGGCTAGGCAAAGATTTTTAAATTTTTAAAATTTTATTTCTATCTTTTTAAATATTTTCTTTCTTTCTTTTTTTTTGGCAAGGATTTTTAAAATAATACCTCAAAATCTCAGACAATAAAAGCGAAAGTACACAAATGGAATCAAAAAAGCTCTGCATAGTCAAGGAAACATAGAGTGAAGAAACAGCATGGGAGAGAGCTTTTACGAACTGTCCATCTGACATGGGGTGAATGTCCGGACTATGTAAGGAACTCACAGTAAAATAATCATAATCATAATCCAATTTAAAAATGGGCTAAGGACGTGAATAGACTATTCTTAAAAGAAGACCTAGGAGTGGCTGACAGATAAGTGAAAAAATGCTCAATGTCACTAAACATCAGGGAAATGCAAATCAAAACCACAATGAGAGATCACATTGGACCAGTTAGATTGACTGTTATCAAAAAGACATAAAAATAAGGGATCCTATCCTTTCATGGAGATCATAGCAGAGCAAGCTTGCCTGAGAGGTACCATAGAGCCCTAAGCACATACGTGCTCTGAGGCTGGAGCACCAGATCAAATCAGTGTGCTGAAGAGACATCAGCACTTCTGTTACCAACAGTTGTAGGATATGCAAAGGTATGGAATGAGTATTCCCAAAAGTTAGCAGAAGAATTAGAGTTCACTATAATTTTCACTATAAGTGCTACACTAAACAACCAATTATAACCTGTGTAGAGAGAGGTAACTTTTAAACTTGAGTTTTGAAGAACACTAATGATATAGCATTCTCCCTTGTCAAGGAAGGCTAACCTATTGAAATAGGAGAACTAGGATATTTTCATACATAGCTTTAAAGCTGGCCTAGTTTCTAGTTGGTATCATGATTAAAACACTGTATGTTGTGAGCGGCACTTGTGGCTCAAAGGAGTAGGGCACTGGTCTCATATGCCAGAGGTGGCGGGTTCAAACCCAGCCCTGACCCCCCAAAAAAAAAAAAAACTGTATGTTGTAACCATTATTAGATCACAGCCTGAAACTCGATTTTATACACATCTGGGTTGAGAGCCATAAACTGAGCAGGATGATTCATGTATATAAGGAGTTTTTAGCAAAGAGATTATTCCTATTTTTTTTTTATTTTTTTATTTTTTTGTAGAGACAGAGTCTCACTTTATGGCCCTCGGTAGAGTGCTGTGGCATCACACAGCTCACAGCAACCTCCAACTCCTGGGCTTAAGCAATTCTCTTGCCTCAGCCTCCCGAGTAGCTGGGACTACAGGCGCCCACCACAACGCCCAGCTATTTTTTTTTTTTTTTATTGTTGGGGATTCATTGAGGGTACAATAAGCCAGGTTACACTGATTGCAATTGTTAGGTAAAGTCCCTCTTGCAATCATGTCTTGCCCCCATAAAGTGTGACACACAACAAGGCCCCACGCCCAGCTATTTTTTAATTGCAGTTCAGCTGAGGCCGGGCTTGAACCCACCACCCTCGGTATATGGGGCCGGCGCCTTTCCGACTGAGCCACAGGCGCCGCCCTCCTATTTTATTTAAAACACAAGCAAACAAACATTTTAAAGAACAATATGATTCTTAAATATTCTTTCATTGTGGGGAATATATGATTAAGCATAGAGAATAGAAGTTTGGATATTTTGGTTTATAAGATTATCAGATAGTGAATATTATAGTGCCACCTGACCTGTAAACGGTTAAAAATCTATTTATCTGCTACCTTGGACATGTGTTGTAGGTTGCAAACCCCTAAGTTTTTCATTTGCAAGGAACAACTACATTTTCAATATGAGAGAGTTGAGTTCTCTTCTGGAAAATTAAATATTTATGTTTAAGCATACAGCATTAGAAATTTGAACAATAGTAATCCCAACAGATGATATGTATTTGTTCACCGAAAATCTTATTTGACTCATTGTTTTTCTGTTTTGTTTTGTTTTGTTTTTGTAGAGACAGAGTCTCACTTTATCGCACTCGGTAGAGTGCCATAGTGTCACACAGCTCACAGCAACCTCCAACTCCTGGGCTTATGGGATTCTCTTTCTTCAGTCTCCCGAGTAGCTGCACCCACCACAGTACCTGGCTATTTTTTTGTTGCAGTTTGGCCAGGGCCGGGTTTGAACCTGCCACCCTGGGTATTTGGGGCTGGCGCCCTACCCACTGAGCCATCCTTGACTCATTGTTAACAGCTAACTTTTGTTTATTTAAAATTGTGCCTCATAGGCTTGGCGCCTATAGCTCAAAGCGGCTAGGGCACCAGCCACATACAATGGACCTGGTAGGTTCGAATCCAGCTGGAGTCTGCCAAACAACAATGACAACTACAACCAAAGACTAGCTGGACATTATGGCCAGGTGCCTGTAGTCCCAGCTCCTTGGGAGGCTGAGGTAAGAGAATCACTTAAGCCCAAGAGTTTGAGGTTGCTGTGAGCTGTGACGCCACAGCACTCTACCCAGGGCAACAGTTTGAGACTCTGTCTCAAAAATAAATAAATAAATAAAAATAAAATTATGCCTCATTATATTTGTGATACTGCAGTGGCTAAAGCCTTTTTCTAACTTTTCAGGGAAGTGTGACAGCAATGACAGTGTTTTTTCCCTTGGATACAGCTAGACTTCGTCTTCAGGGTGAGTATTTTCTCTTTTTTTTTTTTTTTTCACAGAGTTTTAAAATGGGTTTATTAAAGAATGTTCTTAAGGCGGCAACAATTTTTGATTTGTCATTTAAAAAATGTTATGGTTTTTCATGCTGTATAATAAAGGTAAGAGGCTACAGAGTCATAAGCTTCTTTCTACTGGAATTTTCTGATATAACACAGTGTAGTCATTTCAGCAATGCTAGAATAAATTAAAAAAAAAAGTCTCTTCTATGCTTCTTTTCAAAAAATGATGAATAATAACAAAGGTGGCATAAAAAAGCCATTGCTTTCTATTCATTCTGTAGTACTGGAGCCAGTATCTGAGATATCATCTAACCCCAGTGAGAATGGCCCACATCACAAAATCTCAAAACTGCAGATGCTGGTGTGGATGTGGAGAGAAGGGAACACTTTTATACTGCACTTTTAGGACTGCAAACTAGTACAACCTTTTTGGAAGAAAGTATATATTTTCTCTTTTATAGTAACCATATTCTTGTTCATTTGGTGTCAGGGAGCAAACATTTTCTGGTAAGTTGTCAGTTAATGTAAAGATACTCTGTTTCTTTGATATCCAGTGTGCTCTGTTTTCACAGACCTTAAGTACTGTCATCTCTGCTGTTTCCTGATCAGCAGAGAGTCATTCATAAATGAGTCATAACTGTGGCCATTTTCTAATCTTCAAGAACCTGAGTGGGCTTGTGTTAATAATTTTGAATCATTATCATCCTTTCTAACAAGTCATATGGCTTTTTAAAGGCATAAAGTTAAGAGTTTTTTTGAGGGAGATAGATTTTTCTCAAAAGAAGAGAACAGGAAACATTATGGAGCCAAATACCCACTGTCATTGCTGCTGATGTAGGCATGTAGTCCTAAACTGCCTCTAGCTATGTAGGATTCTGTAACTCACTGTAATTCTCGGTTGGTTTTTTTCTCAGTTTTTTCAACTTGAAAAAAGCCTATGCCAGAACTTACATGAACAGATCAGTAAGATGAGCTATGAATACTAATTAAAAGCATGAAGGCTTGGCACCTGTAGCTCAAGCGGTTAAGGCGCCAGCCACATACACCAGAGCTGGTGGGTTTGAATCTAACCTGTGCCTGCCAAACAATAATGACAACTACAACCAAAAAAATAGCCGAGCGTTGTGGTGGGCTCCTGTAGTCCCAGTTACTTGGCAGGGTGAGGCCAGAGAATTGCTTAAGCCCAGGAGTTTGAGGTTGCTGTGAGCTGTGATGCCACAGCACTCTACCCAGGGCGACAGGTTTGAGGCTCTGTCTCAAAAGTGAATAAATAAAAGTATGAAGTTATTAAATTCTTCATGTTTACTATATTTGGTTAATTTTGGAGTTTTTAATAGGAAATAATTTTGTATGTTTGAAAGAGAAAAAAATATAAAAAGGTATAAAGTACAGTGGAAATGCCCATTCTGGTCTGCCCTGTCCCCCTTGCTCTTGATTTCATATAACATCTTTAGTAATTTCTTAAAGAGCCCTGCAGACTTTCCTTACAGAATAACAAGCAAAGACAAATTTATTTTATTTTATTTTTTATAATATTGTTGAGACAGAGTCCTGCCCTATGTCCTGAGCAGAGTGCAGTGGTATTGTAGCTCACTAAAACCTCAGACTCGGGCTGTGAGCATCCCGCTCCTAAGCTTCTGGAAGCTGCTGGGATAACAGGTGCTCGCTGCAGCACCTGGCTGGGTTTTTTCATTTTTTTTTTTTTTAGGAGTCAGGGTCTGTCTCTCTCTTAGGCAAGTCTCGAACTCCTGAGCTCAAGCAATTCTCCCTCTTCAGCCTCCTAGAGTGCTGGGATTACAGGTGTGAACCACCACGCCTGGCCAAACTTATTTTCTTAATTTTCTCCTTTTTTAGCCGGCTGTTGTGGCGGGCACCTGTGGTCCCAGCTACTCCGGAGGCTGAGGCAGGAGAATCGCTGAAGCCCAGGAGTTGGAGGTTGCTGTGAGCTGGGTGAGGCCACGGCACTCTACCGAGGGCTATAAAGTGAGACTCTGTCTCTACAAAAAAAAAAAAAAAAATTTTTCTCCTTTTTTTTTTTGTTTTTGAGATAGAGTCTCACTTTGTTGCCCTTGGTAGAGTGCCATGGTGGCACAGCTCACAGCAACCTCAAACTCTTGGGCTCAAGCAATTCTCTTGCCTCAGCCTCCCAAGTAGTTGGGACTATAGGCACCCGCCACAATGCCCAGCTATTTTTAGAGATGAGTTCTCGTTCTGGCTCAGACTGGTCTTGAATGCGAGAGCTCAGGCCATCCACTACCTCTGCCTTCCAGAGTGGTAGGATTACATGTATGAGCCAACAGGCTGGCCTTAATTTTCTCCCTTTCTTACACAAAAAGCACACGTTACATACTGATCTGTACCTTGCATTTTGTTTGTTTATTTGTTTATTTACTTTTGGCAAAGTCGCTCACTTTGTGAGCTAGGGTTTTTTTTCTTTTCTTTTTTTATTTGAGATAGAGTCTTATTTAGTCACCCTTGGCAGAGTGCCGTGGCATCTTAGCTCATAGCAACGTCAAACTCTTGGGTTCAAGTGATCCTCTTGTCTCAGCCTCCCAAGTAGATGGGACTACCGGTGCCCAACAAAATATCTGGCTATTTTTTAGAGACGGGTTCTCGCTCTGGCTCAGGCTGGTCTCAAACCTGTGAGCTCAGAGATCCACCCGCCTCATCCTCCCAGAGTGCTGGGATTACCGGTTGAGCCACCTTGCCTGGCCAGAGAGCCAGGTTAATATCAAAATTCTGGCCTCAAATGATCCTCCTGCCTCAATCTCCCAAGTAGCTGAGTAGTTGGGATTATAGGCACATGCTGCTACACCCAGCCTGTACCTTGCCTTTTCCACTTGGACAGTTTTGGACGCCTTCCAAATCAGCACATTGGTTGTTTCTTCATCATCGTATCTTATAGCTATAGAGTGTTGCATGGTGTGGCTATACCTATAACCAACCAGTTTGCTCTGCCTCATGGTAGGTTCTTGAGTTGTTTCCACTCTTTTATTAAACGGATTCGTTTCATATGCCATGTTGTTTCTTAAATTCTATGGGATAAATTCCCAGAAATGGGATTACTAGACCTAAGGGCAAAAGTGTTTATAACTTTAATAATTGTTTTTTGTTGTTTTTTGGTTGTTTTGTTTTTTGGTTTTTTTTTTTTTGAGACATAGAGTCTCACTTTTTGGCCCTCAGTAGAGATCTGTGGCATCATAGCTCACAGCACCCATAAACTCTTGGGCTGAAGTGATCCTGTTGCCTCAGTTTTTCATTTTTAGTAGAGACAGGGTCTTACTCTTGCTCAGGCTGGTCTTGAACTCCTGAGCTCAATCGATCCTTCTACCTCGGCCTCCCAGAGTGCTAGGATTATAGGCGTAAGCCACTGTGCCCGGCCTAACTTTAAGAATTGTTGCAAGATTGCCTTCTATAGGGGTTTAGTAATTTGCCATCCCATAAGCTACATCAGTACCAGTTTATTTCTTAGTACATAAATTAATTTCCACAAAGAGGTGGCCAACACATAGAGAATATTTTGTAAATATTTTGTATGGTGACTTTTCAGAGACCATATATATATATATATATTATACATACAATACTTTTAAGAAAGGAATAGAGCTTTATGAAATATAAGAAATAAATTTCTCTTGTCAGATTTTTTACTTTAGAAATTACATTAAAATGCTTTTTGGTTCATGAATAACAGACGAAATCCAAGAAATATACAGTTGGGAATTTTGCACATGATGGCACAGGCGATTATTAAGTTACGAGGCAAACTAGGGAGCTCAAAGAAAAGGGTGAGAGATTGCTCCAGTGGGGGATATAGCATTTCGGTGGAACTTGCTGATGCTGAAGATAATAATTCTCAAATAATTTAAATATGTATTGTTTGGTCTTGTAGTTGATGAGAAAAGAAAGTCCAAAACTACACACATGGTGCTTTTGGAGATCATTAAAGAAGAAGGCCTGTAAGTACCTCATCATTTCATCTTGTGTTGAACAAAGTGATTTGTTAGGATTCATGTGCCTCCAGTACACCTACACTCACTTTCTTTCCATTCTCATAATTTTATAATGTTGTGAATTTGTAACTGTCTGATTTAAAGTACCTAATTGTTTTTAACTCCTTAAAGATCTATAATTAGCCATTTGATTCTTAATCATAGAATGCTTTGTTTTATGTACAGTGAACCAAAGAGAATGAATAGTGGGTTAAGTTCATTGCTGTCATACACATTCAGAAAGATTATGTACTTCGTTTTTTTTTTCTTAACGTTTTTTGGAAATAATTTCAAATTCACAAAAATTTACAATACTAAAATTAGTACAAAGAACACCAATATATGCTTTACCCAGATTCATCTATTATAAAGTTTTTCTCATTTGTTTTACTGTTTGTGCTTATGCTGTCTTCCATCCCCTTCTCTCCTTATTACACACACACAAACATCACACAAGTTTTTTCAGAATTATTTGAGAATAAGTTACATACATTGAAGCCTTTCACATTGCACTTTTAAAGAATACAGTCTCTCTCTCCCCCCTTTTTTTAACTGGAGTATTTCTCATTTTGAGTTTGCCTCATGTTTGTTTCTTTTTTTTTTTTTTTTTTTTGTAGAGACAGAGTTTCACTTTATGGCCCTTGGTAGAGTGCCATGGCATCATACAGCTCACAGCAACCTCCAACTCCTGGGCTTAAGCGATTCTCTTGCCTCAACCTCCTGAGTAGCTGGGACTACAGGCGCCTGCCACAATGCCCGCCTGGTTTTGGTTGCAGTTCAGCCAGGGCCGGGTTTGAACCCGCCACCCTCTTACCGACTGAGCCACAGGCGCCGCCCTGCCTCAAGTTTCTTTATGATTTGATTGAGGTTATGCTTTCTTGACCAAAGTGATGCACAGGTGATAGTGTATCCTTCTCAGGGTGCAACGTCTTGAGTCATATATTGTCCACCTGTTCTTCATTGGTCAGTTAGGATTTCTTAGATTTGGATTAGCTACTGAATATTTTTTTTTTCTTTTGCAACTGTAGACAGTCTATGGGGAGATTAAGACAGTGCAGACATCCTACTCTTTATCAAAATGTTTCCCCTAAATTTGCCATGAAGTTGCAAAATGATGACTTTTTTTTTTTTTTCTTTTGAGACAGACTCTCACTATGTCACCCTTGGTAAAGTGCCCTGGTGTCATAGCTCACAGCAACCTCAGACTCTTAGGCTCAAATGATTATCTTGCCTCCACCTCCTGAGTAGTTGGGACTATAGGTACCTGCCACAACACCCGGCTATTTTTAGAGACGAGGTCTCACTCTTGTTCAGGCTGGTCTCAAACTCGTGAGCTCAGGCAATCCACCTGCCTCAGCCTCCCAGAGTGCTGGGATTACAGGCACCTCACCCTGCAAAATGATGATTTTCTGTCTCCAGCATTACCTCCACATTTACAGTCTTGCATTGTACTGTAATAAGGAGCCTCACCTTCTCTATCACTTATTTGATCTATTTATGACTGGTATAAACAAACAAAAGCCCAAACTCTGTAAAATACTTTATTTATTTATTTGTTTTTTAATTAAAAAAATTGTATTTACTTAGAAGCATTCAGAATGCTTATTCATTCATGAAGGTAGGAACAAAACAACTGCAACTTTTTTTTTTTTGCAATTATAGAGTGGTATTCAGTTAACAGAACAACAATTATTTCATATAAGCTGCATCAGAGACAACAGAAAATGAAAAAAACTACCAACAAAAACCTGCTTTAAATTTCCATGCCAATTTACAACCCCCATACCGTACCAGGCAAGGTTAGTGGCTATTGAAAATACCACCAGGACAGGGCTATCTAAAGACACATTCGGTAGTGTGTTAACTATACCAAAAAAAATACTGTACAGTTTAAAAACAAATCTTACACAGCCTTACATTTCAATTTTTTTCTTTAAAAGGAGTGAGTTGGGCGGCGCCTGTGGCTCAGTCGGTAAGGCGCCGGCCCCATATACCGAGGGCGGCGGGTTCAAACCCAGCCCCGGCCAAACTGCAACCAAAAAATAGCCGGGCGTTGTGGCGGGCGCCTGTAGTCCCAGCTGCTGGGGAGACTGAGGCAGGAAATCGCTTAAGCCCAGGAGTTGGAGGTTGCTGTGAGCTGTGTGATGCCACGGCACTCTACCGAGGGCCATAAAGTGAGACTCTGTCTCTACAAAAAAAAAAAAAAAAGGAGTGAGTTGTGTACAGGGGGGTTAAATGCTTTATAGACAAGAAAAAACTACGCTAGAACCAACTTATTCATCATCATCTTCTTCTTCCTCATCCTCTTCATCCTCCTCCTCTTCCTTCTTTTTCTTGCTTTTTTCAGCCTTGATGACTCAGGCTTTCCTTTAGCTCGGTATGCAGCAATATCCTTTTCGTATTTTTCCTTCAGCTTTGCAACCTTCTTTTCATCAGGCTGCTTGTCCTCCGCAGCAGTGTTATTCCACATCTCCCCCAGCTTCTTTGCAACATCACCAATGGATAGGCTGGGATGTTCTCCTTTGATTTTTGGGCGATACTCAGAACAGAACAGGAAAAAGGCCGAAGGAGGCCTCTTGGGTGCATTGGGATCCTTGAACTTCTTTTTCGTTTCCCCTTTAGGAGGGATGTAGGTTTTCATTTCTCTTTCATAACGGGTCTTGTACACCTTTGCCGTATCTTCAAATTTTCCTTTCTCTTTAGCAGACATGGTCTTCCTCCTCTCTGAGCACTTCTTAGAAAACTCTGAGAAGTGGACTGAAGCATCTGGGTGCTGCTTCTTGTGCTCCTCCCGACAAGTTTGCACGAAGAATACATATGATGACATTTTGCCTCTTGTCTTCTTAGGATCTCCTTGCCCATGTTTAGTTAGTTTTCCTCAGCAAGGCACAGAGTTGCCCAGTGCCCGTCCGGCTCTCACTTGCCCCAGCGCTGTCTCTATGGAGCTCAATGTACTGTAATGGCTGTGTGTAAAATACTTTAAAGTTTATTCTGAGCTGAGTGTATGTGACCAGCCTGGTGCTTATAGCTTCAAGAGGTCCTGAGAAAATGTACCCACAGAAGCCAGGTCACAGTTTGGTTTTATTCATTCATGAAGGTAGGAATTACATGTAAGGATATAAAGTCAGTACACAGAAGGCATACAGTGGTTTGTCCTGAAAACGCAGGACATCTAGAAGAGAGGTGGGGTTACAGGTTATAAATGGGCTTAAAAATATTTGTAATCAGGGGCGGCACTTGTGGCTCAAAGGGGCAGGGCACTGGCCCCATATGCCGGAGGTGATGGGTTCAAACCCAGCCCCAGCCAAAAACTGCAAAAAAAAAAAAAAATTGTGATCAGTTAAAGAAATGATGCTTTGTATAAAGGCTTGGAATGTTTAATTTTAGATGAGGATATCTGTTAATCAGAATCAAGTCACCAGACACATACCAAAATCCAAATCATCTATTAAGTAAATTGATGACCTGAAGGTGTGATTTAAGCTTTGGTTTTGCATGACCTTAGGCCTGTTAATGATTTAGAATCTTATTCTTACAAAGAGTAACTCCAAGGCCAAGCATGGTGGCTCACACCTATAATCCTAGCACTCTGGGAGGCCGAGGCAGGTGGATTGCTTGAATTTGCCAGTTCAAGACCAGCCTGAGCAAAAAAAAAAAAAAAAAAAGTGAGACCCCCATCTCTACTAAAAATAGGAGGCAAGAGGATCACTTGAACCCAAGAGTTGGAGTTAGCTGTGAGCTATGACGCTACAGCACTCTACCCAGGGTAAGCGCTTGAGACTCTGTCCCTCCACCCCCAAAAAGAGTAACTCCAAAAGGAAGGGGACATGAGGAGGTATTTCTGACCTCCCTTCTCCCACAATACAGTTTTAAGGTTTTTCTGGGGTCCCATTGGCCATTTGATAAGAGAAGATCCATTCAATCAGCTGAGGATCTTAAGATTTTATTTTAGGGCTCAGCACCCATAACTCAGTGGTTAGGGTGCCGACCACATACACTGGGGCAGCTGGGTTCCAACCCAGCCCAGGCTTGCTAAACAACAATGACAACTACAACAAAAAAATAGCTGGACGTTGTGGCAGGCACCTGTAATCATAGCTACTCGGGAGGCTGAGGCAAGAGAACCGTTTAAAGCCCAAGAGTTTGAGGTTGCTGTGAGCTGTGACGCTACAGCACTCTACTGAGGGTGACAAAGTGAAACTCTGTCTCAAAAAGAAAAAAGATTTTATTTTAGTCCACGCTAGTGTAGACTCATAAATTTCTACTTTTTCAGTGGTTTACAGTTGATTACTGTAGTTTATTATTTTGATGTTTACATTGTCCTGTTTGGCCAGTAGGAGGTCCCTCCCTTCAGGCTGGTACCTATGCCCCAGTTACCTAATCTTTTTTTTTTTTGTTTTTTACATTTAGTTTCTATAATTACTTATTTTAGATATTCTTGCTCTATAATACAACTTTAATGGTACTATATTAACTAACACCATAAGATAATTGTCTCCAGTTTTGTATACTGAGGTTACTAAAGGAAATCGAGGGTAGAATCACTAAATCAGTCGGACTTTGTGTTATTTCTTTGGTATCATAGAGCTAGAAAAGGTTTTTTTCTTTCTTTCTTTCTTTTGTTTAGTAGGCTCAGGCTGGGTTCTTTCCCACCAACCCCAATGCACAGGATCTAACCATTAAACAACAGGCACCCAGTCAAGAAAAAATTACTTGATTTGGTCACCTTTCAGCATCTAGGTGTGTGTACAATTTGGAATCCTTTCTAGTAATACGAGAGAGTGATGTTCAGTTTTTCTTAGGACTTACCTGCCAATTTAAAAATGCTTTTGTCCATAACCTTTTCTTTGCTTATTATCTTTTTCCCTTAGATTGGC
Organism: Nycticebus coucang; assembly: GCF_027406575.1. Lineage (NCBI taxonomy): Eukaryota > Metazoa > Chordata > Mammalia > Primates > Lorisidae > Nycticebus > Nycticebus coucang. The sequence continues at coordinate 7,865,023 of NC_069782.1, forward strand.
ACCATATCGAGGGTGGTTTCCAGTCATTTCCAGTCTTTGCTGTTCCAATTTTGTCTATTTCTACACTTTTAATAGCCTCAAAGCAGTCTGGGTCAAAGGTCAACGTTCTACTACTGGAAAAGATCTGGTAGTTGGATTTGTTGCAGGTAACAAAGTTTTATGGGTATGAAACATTTTTATATTTTAAGATTTTCTTGTAGTTTACATATCCTTTAAGAGGTTATGTTAGCACAGAGTAATGCTACAAAGGATATAATCAGGTTTCTGACTTGATTGGGGATTTTTTAAATTCTGGTAAAATGTAAGTTCAATAATGTTTAGTATATCCACATTGTTTGGGAAACAGATCTCCAGAGTTTTTTCATCTTCCAAACCTGACACTATGCTCATTAAGTAAGCTTCTAAGCCCCTGATAACCACCATGCTACTTTAAAGAATTTGACTACTTTAGATAATTATATAAGTGAAATCATACACTGTTTGCTTTTTTGTTCCTAGCTTACTTCACTTAAGAGTTAATATCCTCAAATTTTATTCATGTTGTAGCCCACGTCATAATTTCCTTTTCTATGGCTAAATTATATTCCATTGTATATATGTATCACACTGTGTTTGTCTGTTCATCTGTTGATGGTCACTTAGATTGCTTCCACTTCTTGATTATTATAAATGAGGCTACTATGAAAATGGGTGTGCAAATATCTCTTTGAGAACTTGCTTTCAGTTCTTTTGTATATATACACAGAAATAGGATTGCTAGATCATAGGTAGTTCTATGTTTAATTTGGGAAGGAAACTCCATGCTGTTTTTCATAACAGTTGTAATATTTATAATCCCTCCAACAGAATATGTGCTGGGATTTATTTCTGGGACAGCTTGACTTACTTTTATCTTTTCAATCCAGAGATGAAGATCAGTTATCCTTGCTTAGCAGACTATACTCAAAATTTATAGAAGTTATTTCTTTACAATGTCGTCCTTACCATGATTTTATTTTTTTTTTTTTACACAATGGTTCACATGAGATTTTTAACATGGATGGAAGTAACTACACAATTTGCAGAACCCGGTGCCAAATGAAAACACAGGACTCCTTGTTCAGAAGTTATTAATTATTTCAAGACAGCAACACCAGAACATTAAACCAAGACACAGGTCAAACATAAAGTTCACCCTGAGTGCGAAAGTGCAAATGTGACAGGTTTTTCAGTGTACAGCACAGCCCAGTATCACAAGACTTGTTAATGCCTTAGGGGTTCATAGAAGGAAAAGAAGTCACTTTTGGCTGGGAGATATCTACTTGTAGAAAGCAGTGGTTCTTGAACTGAAACCTTGCAGGGTCAGTAGCATTTGTTGGTAAATAGAAGACAGTTTCTCCATGGAGAAATGGTAGGGAATTGAGAAAATGCAGGATCATGCTAAAGTGAGTAGGAGACAGGTTTCAGAGGCCTTTATTTATTTATTTATTTATGTTTTTGAGACAGAGCCTCAAGCTGTCGCCCTGGATAGAGTGCTGTGGCATCACAGCAACCTGTAACTCCTGGGCTCAAGCGAGTCTCCTGTCTCCGCCTCCCAAGTAGCTGGGACCACAGGCACCCGCCACAAAGCCTGGCTATTTTTTGGTTGCAACCGTCATTGTTGTTTGGTGGGCCCGGACTGGATTCCAACCCGCTAGCTCAGGTGTATATGGCTGGAGCCTTAGCCTCTTGAGCCACAGGCGCCAAGCCTCAGAGGCCTTTAGATTCTTGTCATCTGAGACTTTAGACATGCTGGGGAGCCATTTAACCTAAAGTCGTAAGTATTTAGTTATTGTGTGCCTCCATTTAGTGGAACGTGAACTCCATAAGATCAAGTATCTTATATATGTAAAAACATATCTCTCCCCAGCCCTTTGCTATATTTTTAATCAGAACAGTGCCTGGTATATGCTGAAGAAATACTCAATGAACAAAAAAATAAATTAATCAGAGTCTCTTTAAAGAGGTGGAAAGAAAGTAGATCTTAGGGTTGGCGCCTGTAGCTCAGTGGCTAGGGCACCAGCTGTATACACCAGAGGTGGAGTGTTTGAACCCAGCCTGGACCTGCCAAACAACAATGAACAACAATGACAACTACAACAGAAAAATAGCCATGTGTTGTGGTGGGTGCCTGTAGTCCCAGTTACTTGGGAGGCTAAGGCAAGAGAATCACTTAAGCCCAAGAGTTTGAGGTTGCTGTGAGCTGTGATGCCACAACACTCTACCCAGGGCCACATAGTGAGACTCTGTCTCAAAAAAAAAAAAAAAAAGAAAGAAAGAAAGATCTTTTTCTTATTATTATTGTGTTCATCCATTTCCATTTGTAATGAGATTAATTTTTATTTTATTTATTTATATTATATATATATATTTTTTTCTTTTTGAGACAAGAGTCTCACGCTGTTGCCATGGGTAGAGTGCTGTGACATCACAGCTCACAGTAAGCTCAAACTCTTGGGCTTAAGCAATTCTCTTGTGTCAGCCTCCCAAGTAGCTGGGACTATAGGCACCCACCACAACACCTGGCTATTTTTTTTTTGGCCATTGTTGTTTTAGCAGGCCCAGGCCGGGTTCAAACCTGCCAGCCTCCGTATATGTGGCTGACGCCCTACCCACTGAGCTACAGGTGCTGCCATGTAATGTGATTAATTGATTTAAACATTGTCTGTTCAGTGTTGGTATTTTGTAGAATCACTTTTTTTTTTTTTTTTTTGCAGTTTTGGCCGGGGCTGGGTGTGAACCTGCCACCTCCGGCATATGGGGCCAGCGCCCTACTCCTTTGAGCCACAGGCACCGCTCCTGTAGAATCACTTTTTGATATTCTTTGAGAAATTACTAATTTTAGGGCCATGGAGGCAAATACTGTAAATGTCCATTTGAAATTAAAATTATTTGATTGGAAAATAGTTATCAGGCAAAGAATATCCATGGCCCCTGAGTCTTCTTTTCCACTTATATTGAATCCACTTATGTGGTTTTATGGTTTGGACTCTGAGTCTTTCTACTCATTAATATTCTTATGTTAGGGGTGGCACCTGTGGCTCAAGGAGTAGGGCGCCAGCCCCATATACTGGAGGTGGCGGGTTCAAACCCAGCCCTGGCCAAAAACTGCAAAAAAAAAAAATTTATTTTTATACACACACACACATATTATGTTAGTCTTTGTTTAATTTTGATTTAATTAGCTTTCACTTGGACTGGGTGCAGTGGCTCACACCTATAATCCTAGCACTCTGGAAGGCCAACTCGGGTGGATTGCTTGAGCTCAGGAGTTTGAGTTTTGAGGTTCCTGTGAACTCGAACGCCATGACACTCTATCCAGGGCACAGAGTAAGTCTCTGTCTCAAAAACAAAAAGCTCCTTAAAGGTGGACAATATTGAAAATACCAAAAAGATTTGGGGAAATAAAAGGTTGACTGCATATGAACTGAGTACGTAGACTTGTTTTTCTTATCATTATTCCCTAAACAATACAGTATAACAAGTATTTACATAGCATTTGTACTGTGTTAGGTATTATAAGCAATCTAGAGATGATTTAAAGTATACGGGAGTACACACATAAGTTTTATGTAAATATTATGCCAATTTATATCAGGGATTTGATTTTGGTATCCTAAGGTGTCCTGCATTCAGTCCCCCTCAGATGCTGAGGGACAACTGTACTTCTGGTCTACACCACCATGTGAGTCACAATTACCTTCAGATCTTGCCTGGATTATCTTCAGAGCCTCCTAACTGATCTCCTGCTGCTTCTTTTGTCCCCTTCAGTTTGTGTTCAACACAGCAGCCAGTGCAATCATGTTAAGATAAGTGAAATCATGAGTAGTATAATTTCTCCGTTGAGAGCCCTCTACTTCCCATCCTACTCAGAGTAAAAGCCAAAGTCCTCAGTTTGTCCTACAAAACCCTTCCTATATGACCTCACTCTCCTGTTCTTTTCTTTACTCACATTGCTGTAGCCACCCCGGTGAGGCATGCTTCTACCTGTGCACCTGTTGTTTCCACTGCCTAGTAACCACATAGTTAACTCCTTTACCTCCTTTAGGTTTTTTTCCCTAAATGACCACAATTAAAAGAAAAACTTTGGACAAATTAAATTGAACAGAGCAAAAAACAATCCTCAAATCAGGCAGCCCCCAGAGCCAGGAAGAGTTCAGAGTGACTTCAGGACTTCCTCATGGTTGGATAGTATTTATGAATAGAAAAAGGAAAGCAACATGCAAAAAACAGAGGTGAGGTACAGAAACAGATTAGTTACAGCTTGACATTTGCCTTATTTTTTGAACAGTTTGAACAGTTGGCCACCTATGATTGGCCCAGACCATGTGAGTGCTCCATGAGTAGGTTGCATTCTGTTTATATATGTCTGGTTAGGTTAAGTTCAGTATACATGGAGAATCCTTCATACTGAACTTACAACGCGTAAGGAGGCAGCTTTAATTTAACACCATACTATCTAAATGGTATACCTTTCTATTCCCAGTATTCTGTCTCTGTTCTCTTCTTAAATTTTGTCAGTATCCCTATCCTGATAGACTACATATTTTACTTATTTATCCTATTAAAATAAGTAATTACAAATCTAAGGTATTGGAGGGTTAAAATAATTTGAGCCTTAAGGGAGTGTTATAGGACCTGGGTTAACACAGGCAGCTGTAACCTTTGTTTCTAGGATTATAGATTAGCCTATTTCCTCACGTATGTTGTAAATAAGTAAAGGGCACCAGGGAAGACCCTTTTCTCCTAAACTATTGATCTTTATTATAGATTAGCTTCCCTCTTACCTTTCTTGTACAAAAAATATCATTACTGGGTGGCGCCTGTGGCTCAGTGAGTAGGGCGCTGGCCCCATATGCCGAGGGTGGTGGGTTCAAACCCAGCCCCGGCCAAACCGCAACAAAAAAATAGCCGGGCGTTGTGGCGGGCGCCTGTGGTCCCAGCTGCTTGGGAGGCTGAGGCAAGAGGATCGCGTAAGCCCAAGAGTTAGAGGTTGCTGTGAGCAGTGTGACGTCATGGCACTCTATCCGAGGGTGGTACAGTGAGACTCTGTCTCTACAAAAAGAAAAAACATCATTACTATCACACTGTTTAAAATGCAGTGTTTTTATTTATTTATTTATCTCAGATTAATATGAGGGTACAAACCATTAGGTTATATAATTTACACATGAAACGTTAAAGTCAGAGTGTTCTCTACCTAGGGAGTGTGCCATAATGCTAAGATGCGACATTAAATATATTTTTAAATTGGAAAGGAAATAAAAACAAGCTGTAAAAAAAAAACCAAAACCAAAATGGTAACTAATTAAACCAGCCTTATATAGAAAATGTTAATATCCTACTGAATTTCTTTGTTTTCTTCCAATGTAAGCAAGAGCTTTAACTTCTTTTTTTTTTTTTTTTTTGGACTTAGAGTTTCACTTTTTCGCCCTTGGTAGAGTGCCACGGCCTCATAGCTCACAGCAACCTCAAATTCTTGGGCTCATGCGATTTTCTTGCCTCAACCTCCCAAGTAGCTGGGACTACGGGCACCTGCCACAACGCCTGGCTGTTTTTAGAGACAGAGTCTGGCTCTGGCTCAGGCTGGTCTTGAACCTGTGATCTTAGACAATCCACTGGCCTTGGCCTCCCAGAGTGCTAGGATTATAGGCGTGAGCCACCGCGCCCAGCCAAGACTTTAACTTTTAACTTAAGAGCTCTAACCCCATTTCTCTGGAGTTTGCATTTCCCAGGTGGTCATCCCCAGCTTTTTACTTAAATAAACTCTTTAAAACTGTATTCTGATCCTTTTGATTACTTCAGGTTAATAATCTATGAGATTGGGGTCTCGAAATGTGGCACACCTTTGGGGGGCAAGACACAATTGTAAGAGGGACTTTACCTAACAGTGCAATCAGTGTAACCTGGTTTTTTGTACTCTCAATGAACTGTGAGATTATAAAATTAGATTATAAGCTTCGTGAGAACAGAGATTTTCTTTTTTTTTTCTTTTTTGAGATAGAGTCTCACTTTATCACCCTTGGTAGAGTGCTGTGGGGTCACAGCTCATAGCAACCTCCAACTTTTGGTCTTAGGCGATTCTATTACCTCAGCGTCCTGAGTAGCTGGGACTACAGGCACCTGCCACAATGCCCGGCTATTTTTTTGGTAGTGGTTGTTGCAGTTTGAGCTGGGTTTGAACCCGCCACCCTCGGTATATGGGGCTGGCGCCCTACCCATTGAACCACAGGCACTGCCCAAGAACAGAGATTTTCATTTATCTGCTGCTGTGTCCTCAGCACCTAGAACCAGGCTTACCACATACTAGACACAAAATATAAGTTTCATTAGCAAAGTATGAATGAATGACTTGTGAAAGAGGAATCATACTTTTTCTCTGTTATTCAAAGGAATTGGGCCAGGATCACAATATATTTACTTATCCTATCAACACATAAAGTCACTTCAGAATTGCTAATTCATACCTTTGAGGGGGGAAACAAGTACCAAGTTTCATGTTTATTTTCAGACAACTTAATAAATATTCTTTTTTTTTTGAGACAGAGTCTCACTGTGTTGCCCTTGGTGGAATGCTGTGGTGTCATAACCCACAGCAAACTCAAACTCTTGGGCTCCAACAGTTCTCTTGCCTCAACCTCCTGAGTAGCTGTGCTACAGGCACCTTTCACAGTGTCCAGCTGTTTTATTTTTAGAGATGAGGTCTCGCTCTTCTTCAGGCTGGTCTTGAACTTGTGAGCTCAGGCAATACACAGACCTCGGCTTCCCAAAGTGCTAGGTGTGAGCCACGGGGCCCAGCCTAGTCTAAACCCTAAAAGGGAGAGGGTATAACAAAGTATGTCTGACCTACCTTCCCTTCATGGCTGGGAACTTAGTTTTAAGGTTCTTCAGTTCAGTTTGGAGGAGGGGCAAGGATTTTATTTTTAGTTTACAATTAGGACAACTTTTTCTCTTCCTGCTGAGAGTCCTATCATAGTATAATCACTGAAGAAATTAGTTTTACTATCTCCAGGGAAAACTAGGAACAGCACTGTTGCTCTTCAAATTCTGCTGGAAACTTAAAAATGTACTATTTTATTGTTGTTTCATTTTTTTGTTGTTTGTTTGTTTGTTTTGAGACAGAGCCTCACTGTGTTGCCCTCCGTATAATGCTATGACGTCATACTTCACAGCAACCTCAAACTCTTGGGCTTAAGCGATTCTCTTGCCTCAGCCTCTCAAGTAGCAGGGAGGTTACCACTAACTCTTTTTTAATGCCGATGATACTATTATTGTTGTAATATTTCAGAAATGCATTTCCCGTCCGTAGGCCTTAAATGTAGCAAGATAGATTTGTCCCTGTTGTGTGTCAAGTTTTATTGCTTCACAAGGAGACAAGTGGTTAGTTAGATTCGTGGCTTTGTTCTTATATGGGTGGTCATTGCACATGTTTCCCAGAAGTGCATACTCAGCAGCACACTTCATATTTTCTCTTCCTAATAAAGGACACTCACTTTTGATAAAACTATTTGTCTTTAAGATTTCAGGACAAATAGCTATGTTCTAAGTGTTCTTTGATTTCGCAGGGGTCTTCAAACTGCAGCCCACGGGCCACATGAGGTGGTGTGATTGTATTTGTTCCCGTTTTATTTTTTTACTTCAAAATAAGATATGCACAGTGTGCATAGGAATTTGTTCATAGTTTTTTTTTTTTTTTAAACTATAGTCTGGCCCTCCAACAATGTGAGGGACATTGAACTGGCCCCCTGTTTAAAGAGTTTGAGGACACCTGATTAGGGAATAATTTTAGTGTGTTCAATTACTATTCTTCATCTCTTAATTTTGGTTTTGTTTTTTTTTGTGTGTGTGTGACAGAGTCTCACTATGTTGCCCTTGGTAGAGTGCTGTAGCATCATAGCTCACAGCAACCTCAAGCTCCTGGGCTTAGGTGATTCTCTTGCCTCAGCCTCCCAAGTAGCTGGGACTATAGGTGTCCGCCAAAACATCTGGCTATATATTTAGAGACTGTGTCTCACTCTGGCTCAGGCTGGTCTCAAACCCGTGAGCTCAGGCAATCCACCTACTTTAGCCTCCCAGAGTGCTAGGATTACAAGGCAAGAGCCACCTCGCCTGGCCTGTTTAGTTTCCTTTTAAATGATTTGGTACCAAAAAAAATAGAATTATAGGCATTAGAATTAGGAGATAAACAATTTCCTGTTCTTAGATAGGTAAAGCGTTAGTATGCCCATCTTAGAGCTGAGGTAGTGTTACAGAAAGTTCAGTACTTGTGTTTGAGGTTGCATCAGAAGAATGGAAACAAGTGGTTTGAGTAGAAGGAAAGAGAGCTTTATTAATTTGCCAGCAAATGAAGAAGATGGAGACTCTCATCTTAAAATACTGTAGTCCTAACTATAAGCAGACATACAGTGCTTTTAAAGGGGGAGGTTTCAGCTTCAGGTATTGCTATTGTACTATAGTTGATGGTTCTAATTGACCCTATCTCCAGGAAAGACAATTACGTAACTTCTGCCTGGACAATTCAGTAGACCTGTCTCTTGTGGTTGAAAAAAACAGAACACTTCCCTGCCCTTCTGACCACTGGCCTTGGGCAGGAATACTGTTTTAAGTCCTAAAAAGAGTGGTGGTGGGGGGTGTCTAAAGAGACAGCTGGTAAAACATTTTACCCTTTTCAAACTGTTCCCTCTGTTACAGTACCATCCACAGCTTGGAACTGGAAGAAGAGTTTTCTATATAGGCTCATAAGTAAGCTTTCTTTATCCTTCTGGCCTTTTAGGTACTAGTAACTTATGAATAGTTTATGACATATTTCTCCTCAGTGGAATATTGTCCTTTGCTTGATTGTATAGGTTGCAAGTTTTAGTAAAGTTTTGGATTCTCAAGTATTTCAGTGGCTTTTCTTAGAACTCATAAAATAATAGTGGTTAAAAAATACCCCTCCATCTGCTTTGGCTTAGAGAATGAAAAAAAGTACTTGAACTTCTCAGATAAAAAGCTTATAGATACAAAATGTTTTTACAAGGACTTTATATTCTCTTACTTAAATAATGTACTTCATTTTTGTACTTGAAGTTGTTTTTTAGAAGAATCCTTTCAGTCTTTTGGCTGGTGTTTATAACGGGGATATGAAAGCAGAATTTTAAATAGTGGTTAAAGCTTAATTTTAGCTGTATTGCCTCATAAGTGTTTTGTGTGTGGTTACTTTTTGAATAGAACATGAAGCAAATCTTGATTTCTTTACTTTTTTTTGAGACAGAGTCTCACTTTGTCACCGTCAGTAGAGAGCTGTGGTGTCATAGCTCACAGCAACCTCAAACTCTTGGGCTCAAGTGATTCTCTTGCCTCAGCCTCTCGAATAGCTGGGACTATGGGCACCCGCCACAATGCCCAGCTATTTTTTTTAGAGATAGGGTCTCGCTCTGGTTCAGTCTGTTCTCCAACTTCTGAGCTCAGGCAGTCCTCCCACCTTGGCCTCCCAGAGTGCTAGGATTACAGGCATGAGCCACCACGCCCAGCATGGAATCTTGATTTCTAAATAATTAATTTCCTCACAATGTATTTCACCTACTTAGAGAAGTATATACACTGCCATTCTACAGTATCCATAAATGCTTGTCCTAAGCTCTCCCTCTCTCCCTTTTCCCTTAAAACAAGTGCAGTGGACTGCTCTTTCTTTTTCTTTTTCTTTTTTTTTTTTTTGAGACAGAGTCTCACTTTGTCACCCTCAGTAGAGTCCGGTGGCATCACAGCTCACAGCAGCCTCAAACTCTTGGGCTTAAGCGATTCTCTTGCCTCAGCCTCCCAAGTAGCTGGGATTACAGTCGCCTGCCACAATGCCTGGCTATTTTTTTGTTGCAGTTGTCATTGTTTTAGCTGGCCCAGGCTAGGTTTGAACCTGCCAGATTCGGTGTATGTGGCCAGCACCCTTCCCACTGAGCTTTTGGCACCGCCCTAGACTGTTCTTTCTAGTCTGATTTTTCTGGCTTTTAGTTTTTCTGTTAAGTGTGCATTGCATTGAATGGGCATGCATTTTACAGTCGGGGCAAATAGGCGTGTATTAATACCCTTTTATCTTGGCCTCTGAAACACTGGTGCTTTTCAAGAATAAGACTAGAAGAAATCTCTAGCTAAGGATTTTCGGGGTATGATCAATGCCTCAAATGATAAGGTGCAGATATTAAGTCATGACTAAAAATGACTCCATGATATGTCAATCTATAAAAATACAACTCATAAAAGTATTTGGTAATATCGTTTACTTTGTGTTCTCTTAATGCTCTTAAGAGATAGCAAATGTCTTACTTTAGCAATTGTATTCAACAAATGAAAAATTGGAATTTGAATCTCTTGGCTTTTTCATCACGTTTATCTTTGGTTAGACTGTTTCTTGTAGAGAATGTTTTGAGATTTCTTAAATCAGAACATTCTTTTACCAGATGTGCTTACATTTCTTTCAGTAAAAAGATTTGTCTCTTAGTATTGTGCCTCTTGGTTCTTTAGGGCATGACTGGAACCAGATAGCTCCATGTATGCTTGTTTGCAGTTTGTTCCTGGGTTCATTTATTTAGTTATTTACTTAACAAATATTTACTAAGTATATACCATGTGTCAGGCACTTTGTTACAATTTTGTGTGGTATTTTTTTAATCATTTCAGGACTGATGAGGAAAATTTTAATATCTCAAGATGGTGTTAAATTGGGATCGTGTGTTTTCAAAACAGAAGCACCTGGCTCATTGTATTGTTCCACTCAGAGGCACCCTTGGGGGGGTCAAGATTCCCATCTTAAGCTTGTAAGGAACATGATGCTTGCGAAGCTGTTTCAGATGTTTTGTGACACTTCATAATTGCTGCTTGCTGCCTGCCTGTCCTAATCGTCTAAGCAATCAGGAACGCTTTGGAGCTTCTACACTGTTAAGGCACTTTGAAATGTCACCACTTTTTCCCTATCTGTCACCCATTGTACAAGATCCATAGTCACTTAAAACCATGTGAACTACTTATGTGAAAGTTATAAATTGAGTGTTGATCTGATACTGTCATGGACTTAGCATGTTATCTGTAAGCCACCTCCTCTCTCTAAAGCTGTTATGTTAAAATTGCATTTAAAATTATATCAAAATTGCTACTTTGAATGCTATATAAATTGACAAGTAGATTGCTTCCTATTACACAAATGAAGCAGCTCATTACTCTTTTCATGTGGAAAGGTGCTGCTGTCAGCCACTTGCTATCAGCAAAGCTTCCATATTGCTTCTAACAGTAGTGGCTTGTGTTGTACCCTGATGCAAAGAGACACCTTAACTTAGGTCTCCCAGGAGGTTGGTGGCAAGAGGTATAAATGGAATATTGTTATGGGGCTTTAAGACAGAAGAGCTTAAAGGTTACATTTCTTTCCCTCAGTCTCTCCCTCTTTCTTTGTAAAGGAGTGGTGAATGTGTTGCTGACAACTCCACTCTGGGTGGTAAACACCAGGCTGAAGCTGCAAGGAGCAAAATTTCGGAATGAAGACATTGTACCCACCAACTACAAAGGTGTCATTGGTAAGTGTCTCTAGGCTAGTTCCTATTTAAGGGTTTTTTTTACCTCTTTGCATCTGGAATCTATTGCCACTATAAAGCTACATAACAGATAACCTCAAATGTCACCATCCGTCAGTAGCATTTGTTTAGCTCATGTGTCTGTGGATTGACAGGGATCTGACTCATCTGGGCTGTCCCCTGCCTGAGAGTCTCAGCTGCCCTCCTCTTCCTGGGATTAGCATCTGCACATTCTTCTTATGGTGGTGGCAGAAGCACAAAGAACATGCTCAATGGTACAAGCTCTGTTTGCACCTTGTCTACTGACACCCCAGTGGCCAAAGCACATTAATGTGACCAAGTCTAAAATAAGAGGTAGAGAAATATTTTCTTTTCTTTTCTTTTTTAAGAGACAGAGTCTCACTTTGTCATCCTCGGTAGAGTGCTGTCACGTCACAGCTCACAGCAACTTCCAGCTCTTTGGCTTAGGCAATTCTCTTGCCTCAGCCTCCCGAGTAGCTGGGACTATAGGCTTCTGCCACCACACCCAGCTATTTTTTTAATTGCAGTTTGGCTGGGGCTGGGTTCGAGCCTGCCACCCTCTGTGTATGGGGCCTCACCCTACTCACTGAGCCACAGGCACCACCCTATTTTTTGTTTGTTTTTTGAGACAGAGTTTCACTTTGTTACCCTGGGTAGAGTGCTTTGGCGTCATAGCTCACAGCAACCTCAGACTCCTGGGCTTAATTCATTTGCCTCAGCCTCCCAAGTAGCTGGGACTACAGGTGCCTGCCACAACACCTGGCTTATTTTTTAGAGACGGAGTCTCACTCTTGCTCAGGCTGGTCTTGAACTCCTGAGCTCAAGCAATCCACCCACCTCAACCTCTGGGCGTGAACCACTGCGCCTGGCCCGGGAATGGTAGTTTTCTTATAAGTCAAATCTTCTAGTATCTTATCTTTTGGACTGCAGCCTCCTATCTTTTGTTATGCTAGCGAGCAGTTCTCAAACTGTGGGTCGCGACCCACAGGAACTACAGGAAGTGTATTAAAGGCTCGCGGCGTTAGGAAGGTTGAGAACCACTGCACTACACGTTGTGAAACACATGGGCTCAATTTACAATTCTATATAATAGAGTTCCCAGTAGTGGTGATAATTACTTAGGGAAATTTGACATTCAAGCCTCAGACTTTCAGGAAGAGTTGCCTATGATTGAAGTTGATGACTTTCAGTATCTGATTATCAAAAAATAGTTAACTTATAAACATGCCCCCAAAATAATATTGCAAGAAGGAAATCTTTATAGAGTTAATATGGTTTATGTTCTAGGTATATTTGGCCAGAATTCACATTGTCTTCTTTAGTTAGGGGATTGTCATTATGCTTTTCAAAAGTCTCTTGATTTCTTGCTTAGATGCTTTTCACCAGATCATTCGAGATGAAGGAATCTTGGCTTTATGGAATGGCACACTTCCCTCCTTGCTGTTGGTCTTCAATCCTGCCATCCAGTTCATGTTCTATGAAGGTTTAAAACGGCAGCTTTTAAAGAAAAGGACGAAGGTAATCCCTGATTTGGAAAGGAGCCAAATAATCTCTGACACCTTCTTGTTGTTTGGATTGCTATGATTTGTTCTTTCTTTGCTTCCCAGCTTTCTTCTTTGGATGTGTTCATCATTGGTGCAGTAGCCAAGGCAATTGCCACCACAGTCACCTATCCCATGCAGACAGTACAGTCAATTCTGAGGGTGAGTACTGGGGTTCTGTCTGCATTTGGTCAAACAACATTCTAACATGTGTGGTCTCTTTATGTAAAGCAGTGTTCAAAGCCAGTGCAGTGGCTCATTCTTGTAACCCTAGCACTCTGGGAAGTTGTGGCAGGTGGATCGCTTGAGCTCAGTAATTCAAGACCAGCCTCAGCAACAGCGAAACCCAGTCTCTACTAAAAATAGAAAAACTGAGGCAAGAGGATCACTTGAGCCCAAGAGTTGGAGGTTGCTGTGAGCTATGCTGACGCCATGGCCCTCTACCCAAGGCTCGAGATTCTGTCTCAAAACAATAAAATAAATTAGTCGGTTGGTATGCCAGAGTATTCCCCATCCATTATTCCATTTCTTTCGTATTGTGTTAACCAGGTTTTCTATTTGGTTTGGAATAAGGTTGCATTTGTAATTTCTTAGATAATGTCCCAAAGTCTCAGAAAACCCAAATGTGGGCTGGGCACGGTGGCTCATGCCTATAATTCTACGCCAAGGCGGGAGGATTGCTTGAGGTCAGGAGTTTGAAACCAGCCTGAGCAAAATCCAGACCCTGTCTCTGCTAAAAATAGAAAAAATAATTAGCTGGGTGTAGTGGCAGGTGCCTGAGATTGCAGTCAGCTATGATGATGTCATGCACTCTAGCCTAGGTGACAGAGGGAGACTCTGTCTTAAAAAATAAGACAAATGTGGAAAAACGTTCTTTAAGGACATCAGGAAGATGTAAATTTGCTTCCTTCTCATTCATGTTTATTTGCTTAGTGCTCTAGGACAGATTATCCTTAACAAAGTCAGAGGTTAATTTCTTTGGTTCACTTAGGAGAAATTAATGATTTCACTTTTCTAAAGAACTTTCAAATTCTGCTTTTTCACTCATTCAGTTATTGATCCATTCAAATATTTATTAGGCATCTATACTGTGCAAGGAGTTGGGTATTGTGAACAAAACAGACATAATCCCTGCCCTTGTGGAGATACTGGAAGAGTGAACAAATAGGTAAATAGGCAAAATAAACAGGTAATTACAAATTGAAAAAAGAGCTATAAAGGAAGTAAGAGCATTCTGCTGTTAGCAGAGGGGGTATAGTGAGGCTTTTTGTAGCATGGTCGGGGTGGGCTTCTTCGAGGAGGCTTATTTAAATCAAGATGCAAAGGAAGATAAGAGCCTATCCGTTCAGAGTGAAGGAAAATGCATTCAGGTCGAGGAAGTATGATGTGCTAAGAGTTTGGGGCATCCCATCCCGGGAACTGAAAGGAGGCCTCTATGGCTGGAGAGTGGCTCTGGGTGAGATTGGAAAAGTACCAGGGAAGCTGTAGGTGAGGAATCTAGATTTTTATTCTCAGTGCAGTGAGAAACCTTTGAAGAGCTTTAAGCTGGGATATATGTGATCTGATTTACAATTCAAAAGATTGTTATAGCTATTACGGTGAGTTGGTCAGAAAGCTAAGAGAAAGTGGGGGCAATCAGACCATTGCAGTGAGACAAATGAGAGGGGTTGGTGACCTTAGACTAGGGTGGTAGCAGTGGAGAGGAGAGACAGCATGAGAACAGATTCAAGGTCTATTTTAGAGAAAAGGTTCAAGAGACTTATTACTAGATAAAATGAGAATGGTAGTGAGAATATTTCATTTAAAAATAATTATTACTTTTTCTTTCTTTTTTTTTTTTTGAGACAGAGTCTCACTTTGTAGCCGTTAGTGGAGTGCGATGACATCATAGCTCACAGCAACCTCAAACTCTTAGGCTCAAGCAATCTTCTTGCCTCAGCCTCCCAAGTTGCTGGGACTACAGGTGCCTGCCACAACCCCCAGCTAGTTTTTCTATTTTTAGAGACAAGGTCTTGCTCTTGCTCACCCTGGTCTCAAACACTTAAGCAGTCCACCTGCCTCTGCCTCCCAGAGTGTGTGAGCCACTGTGCCTGGCCCAAATTACTACCTTTTTCAAAAAAGTATTTTTGGGGCTCAGCGCCTGTAGCTCAAGTGGCTAAGGTGCCAGCCACATACAGCAGAGCTGGCAGGTTTGAATCTGGCCTGGGCCTGCCAAACAATGACAACTACAACCAAAAAATAGCTGGGCGTTGTGGCAGGTGCCTGTAGTCCTAGCTACTTGGGAGGTGGAGGCAAGAGAATCACTTAAGCCTAAGAGTTTGAGGTTGCTGTGAGCTGTGATGCCATAGCACTCTACCCAGGGTGACAGCTTGAGACTCTGGCTCAAAAAAGAAAATAAAAATAAAAAATAAAAAGTATTTTTGGGAGTAGGGCACTGGCCACATACACCGAGGCTGGCGGGTTTGAGCCCAGCCCGGGCCTGCTGAACAACAATGATAACTGTAACCAAAACAAATAGCTGGGCATTGTGATAGTCACCTATAGTCCCAGCTACTCAGGAGGCTGAGGCAAGAGAATTGCTTAAGCCCAAGAGTTTGAGATTGCTGTGAGCTGTGATGCTACGGCACTCTACCAAGGGCAGCATAGTGAGACTCTGTCTCAAAAAAAAAAAGTATTTTTGGCTTGGCTCTTGTAGCTTAGTGGTTAGGAGGGCGCAGGCCACATACACCGGGGCTGGTGGGTTCAAACCTGCCAGGGCCTACTAAACAACAATGACAACTGCAACAACAAAAAAAAACAGCCGGGCATTGTGGCCGGCACCTATAGTCCCTGCTACTTAGGAAGCTGAAGCAAGAAAATCACTTAAGCCCAGGAATTTGAGGTTGCTGTGAGCTGTGAGACCATGGCACTGTACTGAGTGTGGCACAATAAGACTGTCTCAAAAAAAAGTTTTTTGGCTCAGAGCCTGTAACTCAGCAGCTAGGGCACCAGCCACATACACCAGAGCTGGTGGGTTCAAGTCCGGCTCAGGCCTGCCAAACAACAATGACAAATACAACCAAAAAATAGCCGGGCATTGTGGCGGGCACCTGTGGTCCCAACTAGTTGGGAGGCTGAGGCAAGAGAATCACTTAAGCCCAAGAGTTTGAAGTTGCTGTGAGCTCTGACTCCACAGCAATCTATCCAGGCGACATAGTGAGACTCTGTCTCAAAAATAAATAAATAAAGTATTTTTACTAATGCAGTATGAAATTGGTACTTAACATAAAGGATTCGGTAGCATTCACATAAATGTATTTTATAATGTAAATGTATAATGTCAAGAGCTTAGACTGTAGATTCTAATAGATGAGTGCTCAGCAGGACTTCCTAGAGAAGTGGAAGTCATTAAGCCATGCTGTCAGCATCTAAATCATCATCCTGGGAATGACCTTTTTCTTTTGAGATAGAATTTTTTCCATAATTATCTGTAAAAGGAAAACTTTCATGTTTGTTTCATTCAAAAACATTTCTTTTCGGGGTTTTTTTTGTTTTGTTTTTGTTTTTGAGATAGAGTTTCACTTGTCACCCTCCGTAGAATGCCATGGCATCATAGCTCACAGCAACATCAAACTCCTGGGTTCAAGCAATCCTCTTGCCTCAGACTCAAGTAGCTGGGACTGCAGGCACCTGCCACAATGCCCGGCTATGTTTTTTTTTTTTTTTTTTAGTTATAGCTGTGTACATTAATGGAATCATGGGGTACAATGTGCTGGTTTTATATACAATTTGAAATATTTTCATCAAACTGGTTAACATAGCCTTCATGGCATTTTCTTAGTTATTGTATTAAGACATTTATATTCTTAGCCTGGCGTCGTGGCGGGCGCCTGTAGTCCCAGCTGCTCGGGAGGCTGAGGCAAGAGAATCGCGTAAGCCCAAGAGTTAGAGATTGCTGTGAGCCTTGTGACGCCACGGCACTCTACCAAGGGCGGTACAGTGAGACTCTGTCTCTACAAAAAAAAAAAAAGACATTTATATTCTACACTTAGTAAATTTCACATGTACCCTTGTAAGATGCACCACAGTTGTGGTCCCACAAATTATCTTCCCTCCACCCATCCTCTTCCTTCCCCTCCCTTTCCACGCCCCTTTCCCCTTCTTCTTGGGCTCTAATTGGGTTATAGCTTTTATATGAAAGCTATAAATTGGTTTCATAGTAGGGCTGAGTGCATTGGATACTTTTTCTTCCATTCTTGAGATACTTTACTGAGAAAAATATGTTCCAGCTCCATCCACGAAAACATGAAAGAGGTAAAGTCTCCATCTTTAAGGCTGCATAATATTCCATGGTGTACATATACTACAATTTATTAATCTATTCATGGTTCAATGGGCACTTGGGCTTCTTCCATGACGCCAGCTTTTTTTAGAGACGTGGTCTTGCTCTTGCTCAGACAGGTCTCAAACTCTTGAGCTCATGCGATCTAACTGCCTCGGCCTCCCAGCATGCTAGGATTACAGGTGTGAGCCATCATGCCCAGCCTGAAAAATATTTCTTATTTTCATCAAAGTACTTTACTTACGGGTGGCGCCTGTGGCTCAAAGAGTAGGGCGCTGGTCCCATACGCCGGAGGTGGCGGGTTCAAACCCAGCCCCAGCCAAAAAAAAAAAAAAAAATACTTAGTTGAAAAGTAGAGGATTAATGAAATGGTGGTATAATTGGATATTATTATTGTATACTGTAAGATGTTACTGTAACATAATGTCCTTTCCAGGTAGAAATTAAGATTTTAAAAGGCAGCAGTATTAGTCAGTGGCTCTGCCTGTAATTCTAGCACTTAGGAGGTCAAGGTGGGAGGACAGAAAGACCCTGACTCTACTAAAAATAGAAAAATTAGCTGGGCATTATGGCACGCACCTGTTATTGAGCTACTCAGGAGGCTGAGGCAGAAGGATCAATTGAGCTCAGGAGTTTGAGGTTGTAGTGAGCTATAATGATGCCACTGCACTCTAGTTAGGGCAACAGAGTGAGACTCTATAAAAAAAAAACAGTAATATACAGTAACGATTTATTTTTTCCTTATTTTTCAGTTTGGACGTCACAGGCTAAACCCAGAAAACAGAACATTGGGAAGTCTTCGGAATGTTCTCTATCTTCTTCACCAGCGAGTAAGGTGAGCTTTGTGGGTGCTTCACTTTCTGTCATCTTCTTCAACAGCTGTGATTGGATTTCTTCTCTTACACTATTGCCTTAGCAGTGGCAGCCTCAAAACCTCTGTCTTGTATGCTGTGCTCAGACATTTCTCATTTTAGGAGCTTGATGTAATGTGATGACATTTAGAGGCCAGACATGGTGGCTCATTCCTGTAATCCTAGCACTTTGGAAGGCTGTAGAGGGAAGATTGCTGAGGCAGGAGGATTGCTTGAGCCAAAGAGTTTGAGGTTACTGCGAGCTATGGTTGCACCACTGCAGTCCAGCCTGGGTGAAAGAATGAGACTCTGTCTCTAAAAAATAAAATAAATAACATTTTAAAATGACAACATTTGGGGAAGTTTTGGAAGAGTGGAAAAGTTCAACTACTTAATACTTGTTTTTGTTTTATTTCAGAATATTCTGGAGGTACAAATGTATTGGTTACATGGATTGCTTTTATACTGCTTGAAGCAGAATTATTTGCTAGTTATAAATATGCAGAATGCCTTCAGAAAGGGATCCCTTCCATAATCTAATGTGCCTGAGTGGTGTTCATCAATGGCATATCCTATGGCCTCTCATAGCAATATAACATCTGCTTATAGAGATAGCAGCAGCAGTAGTAGTAGGGAAGGGAGAGAGGAATGGAAAAGTAATAACGATGATGATGATGACAATGGTAAAAGTAACTTAACATTTTTGAGAGTTTGCTAAAATGGCAAGACACTAAGATGCTTTATGTGGGTCATCTCTGTCCTAACAGTAGCTCTATGAGACAGGAATTATTGTCATTTCCTGTTTCATTTTAAAAAACTGGCACTTAGGGAAGTCAGATAAGTCAAGGACTTCCTTTGAAGCAGAAGCTGTTATAACTTTATTATTGTTGCTAGATACAAGATACTTTGAAAATAAATTTATTATAAAAATGGGATATGCTGGGCGGCACCTGTGGCCAGGAGTAGGGCGCCGGCCCCATATATCAGATGTGGCAGGTTCAAACTCGGCCCTGGCCAAAAACTGCAAAAAAAACAAATAGGATATGCATTGGATAAAAAATAAAATCAAAGAATTGGTATAAGGTAAAATGTAAATACTCACTGTACAAAGTATTGGGAAGGGTGTGAAGTAAGTGGTACTTTTCTGTGGCACCGATCGGAACATACGGTGATACAACAAATGCTTTAGAAAGGCATTTTGGCATTTTCTTTAGAAAGTTAAGCGTATATCTCCCACAGGACCAAGCTATTCTACTTCAAGGTGTTACCTAAGAGAAATGAAAGACTTGTGTAAAAATGTTAGTAACAGCTTTATTGGTAAGAGTTGAAAACTATGTCCATCATTGGGTGAATAGATTCACAAAAATATGTTGTGGGGCGGCGCCTGTGGCTCAAAGGAACAGGGCGCTGGCCCCATATGCCGGAGGTGGCAGGTTCAAGCCCAGCCCCGGCCAAAAACTGCAAAAAAAAAAAATGTGATATTATCCATATAGTAAACAACTACTCAGAAATAAAAACAGAAGAAAGTATTGATACGTACAACAACATGGAAGAATCTCAGAATAATTATGCTGAGTGAAAGAAGGCAGACAAAAAAGAGCTCATATAATTCCACTTGTATAAAATTCTAAAATATGCAAAAAACTAATCAATACTGACAAAGCAGTCAGTCATTACCTGGGGCCAGCATAGGCAGAAGAAAGGAATGATTATAAAAGGAAATGAAAATACTTTGGTGGCTGATGGGTATGTTAACTATTTCAAATGTGTTGATGGCTTCATGAGTATATATATGTATAAGTCAAAACTCATTAAAATCAGTTAAACTTCAGTAAAAACTATAAGTCCGTGCATACAAAATCCTTGTTTTCTTATTCTTTTTACAAAAAGTAGTCACCGTTAATGGCTAAGGATATTCTACAAAATACATATTTGCAACATATGTATGCAACTTACCTTTTTATAAGCTTAATATCACAGACATCCCTTCACATTGATATCTATGGACTTAGTCTTATTTTTTGTAGTGACTGCCTAGTTTCCTGTTATATAACATGCCCTGATTTATTTACCAATAAATACTTACTAATGGATATTTAGGTTTCCAAGTTTTTGCCTTTGCCAGTACTGCTGAATGAACAGCTGTAAATTTAGCTTGTACATCTGAGAGATTATATTTGGAGAGAAAATTCCTTTATCTACTGAAATTACCTAATTAAGGAGTTTCAACATATACAATTTTGATGGACATTGCCATCAAATGCCATATAAAATTTTGAGGGACAGTGCCCCCAAAATGTATTACCAATTTCCATTTCTACCAACACTGAGAGACTGAAGAAAAATGTAGTTAACAAGAAAGTTAAGAAGATAATGTTAGATGGAAATCTATGGGGTTGTATAGTTTTCAAATCCAGTGTGTTTTCACATCTCTTGTTTGGTTCTCACTCAACCATATGGATATAGAAGGGTGATTATAGTCTCTTTGCAGATCAGGAAACAGATTTAGAGAAAAAATGACAGATGTACCAGACAGAGGCAGTGCCAGAAGTTGAAACTCAGATGCTCAGTGAGCATTCAGGAAGGAATGAATAAATAAAAAGCTTCCATTCTCTCTATTAGAATGTTCTGCAATTATGGAAAGATCTGTACTGTCCAGTAGGGTTTGCCACTATTAGCATGTGGCTTTGAGCACTTGAAATAGTCCTAGGGCAACTGAGAAACCAATTTTATTTTCTTTTTTTAGACAAAGTCTCATTCTGTTGCCCTGCATAGGGTACTGTGGGATCATAGCTTGCAGCAACATCAAACTTCTGGGCTTAAGTGATCCTTTTGCCTCAGCCTCCCAAGTAAGCTGGGACTATAGGTGCCCAGCACAACACCCAGCTAGATTTTAGAGACAGAGTCTCACTCTTGCTTAGGCTGGTCTTGAACTCCTGAGCTTGGATTCCAGGCAGAAACTGAATTTTTAATTTTTTTAAATTGTAGTTGCCAAATATGGCTAGTGGCTACTATAATGGATAATGTAGTATACTGTACCAGCCTCTCCAAACTTTTGTGTGATTAAGAATCACCTGAGGTGCTTGTTAAAATGCAGGTTCATTCTTTCCCTCTGGGGTAGAACTTGGCAGTCTACATTTCTGTACAAACCCTAGTGCTTCTGACATGGTTAAGACCCCACCTTGAGCAACACTGAGGTAGAATTTCTTGGGTTTCTTGGGTTAACATGATTCAAGTTAGTCAATGAACTAGAAATTTATACATACAGGCCAGGCGCAGTGGCTCATGCCTGTAATCTAGCACTCTGGGAGGCTGAGGCAGGTGGATTGCTTGAGCTTACGGGCTCCAGACCAGCCTGCGCAAAAGCAAGACCCTAACTCTACTAGAAATAGAAAAACTGGGGAGTGGCGCCTGTGGGTCAGTGAGTAGGGCGCCGGCCCATATACCAAGCGTGGCAGGTTCAAACCCAGCCCCGGCTGAATTGCAACCAAAAAATAGCCAAGCGTTGTGGCGGGCGCCTGTAGTCCCAGCTGCTCGGGAGGCTGAGGCAGGAGAATCGTGGAAGCCCAAGAGCTAGAGGTTACTGTGAGTCCTGTGACATCATGGCACTCTACCGAAGGCGGTAAAGTTGTCTCTACAAAAAAAAAAAAAAAGAAATAGAAAAACTGAGGCAAGAGGATCACTTGAGCCCCAAAGTTGGAGGTTGCTGTGACCTATGACACCATGGCACTCTACCCAGGACAACAGCTTGAGACTCTGTTTCAAAAAAAAAAAAGAAATTCGTACATCTAGTCTTTTCATTCCTCCTTATTACGTGATTTCCCCCTAATAATAGGTTTTCATACAGTGTATGTATAAAACACAGTAGTATCTTCTGAATGGAACCTTTGACTAGTTTTAATATCAATCCACATGCTGTATATAGCCCCAAGGTTGCTAAAACTAGCATATGAGGTTAATTCACTCTAAACAAACAGCTTTGGAGAGATCATTTGCTCTGAATTCTTGGTTCAGCCGAAGCATTATTCTCTGAGATTAGAGCAGTGATTCTTAAGGGCTGCTCCCTGGGTTAGCATCATTATACTTATCATCTGGAAACTTGTAAGAAATGCAAATTCTTGAGTCCTGGCCCAAGTTTAATGAATCAGAACCTCTGGAAATGGACCCAGCAGTCCGTATTTTAACAAGCCCTTCAGGTGATTGAAATGCGTGCTAAATTTGAGAATCTCTGGGTCAGAGGATCAAATGTATGGTAAGTCTGAAAATCCAGTAGTTTTTCATTTGTCTCTTTCTCTAGTGCCCTTGAGACTAAAATGATATAAACCTGTTGGCAGTTTTGCTGCCAGTTAGGAACCATTTAGTGGAAACAACTGAGTTGGGACAGTGTTAACAGGAAGATATAAATGTTCTTAGATCTCAGCTTTTGGCAACATGGTGGTGTTAAGAGATTTTAGGATCTGCATCCTATCCATGGGAAATTGTCAACTTTCTGATAATTAATGGTGACTACAAAGACAAGGTCTGTCCCCAGATATCTTTAAAGATAAGTTCTTTGACAACAGAAGTCTGTTAAAATTGAAAACCTTCATTGCTTGTTTTGATACAGCAAATGCTTCCTACCCCAGGTAGCATATTTCTGTGATGAAGGAGTTCACTTTTATAAAGAAAACTTTTTGTCTTTTCAAACCTCTTTTCTTTTAGGCGCTTTGGAATAATGGGACTCTACAAAGGCCTTGAAGCCAAACTGCTGCAGACGGTACTCACTGCTGCTCTCATGTTCCTTGTTTATGAGAAACTGACAGCGGCTACCTTCACAATTATGGGGCTGAAGAGTGCGGGCAAGCACTGAGACACCTTCCAGGGAGGAGTGTGGAAGATGCTCGAGATGGGGAGTTTCCTTCTGAGTGAAGAGAAGCAATGTTCCTTTTACTCTTGTTCCTTCCAGCACAAATTCTACCCTCATTGGCGTGGAAGGCATCCAGGGGTAAACAGGGTTATGACCGGTTGTACCTGTTGCCATCTTAGCTGGTTGGAGTTTGGGGTGGTGGATGGACTAAGAAAACATTATTGAAAACCTAAAAATGGAAGTATGAAAGTTTGTGGCAGTTTATTGGTTTTCTTAAGGGGAATGGACTATTTTGCTGTTGTGTGTAATGTTTTCTATTTAAATTTTTCTTAAATATACCAGCTGTTCTTTGCCCCAAGTTTTAGGACAAGTTTAATAATGTAATTCTCCTCATATTTTTGTATGTCTTAATCTTAGTATTTTCCTCACTAAAGATAATTATTATGTCTGGGTCATGGGTATGACTTTATTTTTGTGGAACTTTTTTTTTCTCTTGCTTAAGGTGAGGAGTCTTTTTTAGTATTGAGGAAATGAAAATTATTAATCTCAGGCTCGGTGCCTGTAGCACTGTGGTTATGGCGCCAGCCACGTGCACTGAGGCTGGCGGGTTCGAGCCCAGCCTGGGCCAGCTAAACAGCAATAATAATTGCAACAAAAAATAGCCGGGTGTTGTGGCCGGCGCCTGTAGTCCCAGCTACTTGGGAGGCTGAGGCAAGAGAATCACATAAGCCTAAGAGTTTGAGGTTGCTGTGAGCTGTGATGCCATGGCACTCTACCAAGGGTGACATAGTGACACTCTGTCTCAAAAAAAAGATTAATCTCAAATAATTCCCTTATAAACTATTTATACATGTCACTTATTCATTAGTGTTTGATGTTATCCTTAAAATATTTATTTTGAGGCTTGGTGGCTGTAGCTCAAGCAGCTAAGGCACCAGCCACATACACCAGAGCTAGCGGGTTCGAATCCAGCCTGGGCCTGCTAAACAACAATGACAGTTCCAACCCAAAAAAAAGTAGCCGGGCGTTGTGGCAGGCGCCTGTAGTCCTAGCTACATGGGAGGCTGAGGCAAGAGAATCACTTAAGCCCAGAAGTTGGAGGTTGCTGTGAGCTATAATGCCACAGCACTCTACTCAGGGCAACAGCTTGAGGCTCTGTCTCAAAAAAAAATTTTTTTTATTTTTATTTTGAATGAACTCTTTGATTACAAAAGACTTGAAGTTTTATGTCCATCCATACAGGCACTAATCCAGTGGTTCTCAACCTTCCTAATGCTGCAACCCTTTAATACAGTTCCTCATGTGGTGGTGACCCCCAACCATAAAATTATTTTCATTGCTACTTCATAACTGTAATTTTGCTACTGTTATGAATCGTAATGTAAATATATGATATGCAGGATATATTTTCATTGTTACAAAGGGGTCGCGACCCACAGGTTGAGAACCGTTGCACTAATCAGTCAAGCACCAATAAATTGTCAGCACAAAAGACATTCTTGAAAAGTTGCTCTTTATTAAGGTCTTACATTGGGTTTGCAACCAATGGCAAAAATCATAAAAGTCCCTTTAGAAACTCTTGGCATAGGATATATATTTTGAAAATAAACATCTGATTGAGGTTATTTCATTTGGATATCTTCCTTGGAGTCCTACTGATGAAGTTGTGGGCCATCAAATATTAGCACCACTGTCAGCAGAGAACTCACTTGACATGCAACCCAAACCTTCTGATAATAGCCCACATTTCAACAAGATCCCCAGGTGATTCCTATTCATATGGTCCTTAAAGTTAAGGACCATGAGGCCCCTGAACCAGTGGAAGAAGTGATTGGTTTCCATTATAGAAACCAAGGTAAAGATTTTTCTCAAAGGAATGATAATGTATTAAAATGACCTCTGCAAAAATCTAGACGTCTACGTGATCATTTGCTTTCACTTAATAGCAAATTGTTGAGTAGGACTTGTATTATGTATTATAGCTAGGAGCAGATTTAGATATTTCAAGCCATTAAAGAAGCAAATTCTCTTGACGTTAATAGAACTTTGAATTCTTACGACTTAGTTTTTGTCCCTACAACAAAATGACAAGGCTGGGCACAGTGGCTCATGCCTGCAATCCTACCACCCTGGGAGACCAAGGTGGGTGGATTGCTTGAGCTCAGGAGTTTGAGACTAGCCTGAGCAAGAGTGAGACCCTGTCTCTACTAAAAATAGAAAAAAAACTAGCCAGGAATAGTGGCACACACCTGTAGTTCCAGCTACTTCGGAGGCTAAACCAAGAGGATTGCTCAAGCCCAAGAGTTTGAGGTTGCTGTGAGTTATGTCGCCATGGCACTCTATCCAGAGCAACAAAGTGAAACTCTTGTCTCAAAACAAAACAAACAAAAAAAACAGATTTGGTCAGAGGAAGTAATAGTGAAATAATTTCATTATTTAGTATTTAATTCAATTTGGAGGAGGAAATTTGTGTTTTCTTCCCTTCTTTAATCTTTGTGATAATTTCAAAACATTATTAAACTAGTAATAATTGAAAGATTGTTATATTGTACTAGAAAATAAAAAGCTGGGTGAGGTGGCTCACACTACCAGGGACTCCAGAGCGTGAAGCAGAAGGATCGCTTGAGTCCAGGAGTTTGAGGCTCTCGTGAGCTATGATTGTGGCTTTATTGTGGTGTTTAATTTGAATTTTGAGCTCAGAGTATTGTGGGTTGGCAGCTAAAATAATTTCCAAGTCATGTAATATGGCTACATTAGGGGTTTATGATGTGAGAATGTATTTGATACTTTTTTTTTCTGATTTTATGAAGAAACAATTTAACATTGAAGTATTATGTTCCTTCATTTTTTAATTCTTTCAGTATCTTGATGTAAACACTTTCTTTTTTATTTCTTTTTTCTCTTGTTTTTGGGGAGGTTTGTTTGGGACAGACTCTTACTTTGTCACCCTGGGCAAAGTGCTGTGGCATCACAGCTCATAGCAACCTCAAACTCTTGGGCTTAAGTGATTCTCTTGCCTCAGCCTCCCAAGTAGCTGGGACTATAAGTGTCTGCCACAATGCCCAGCTATTTTTTTTTTTTTTTAGAGATACTCTGACTCAGGCTGGTCTTGAAGTCATAAGCTCAGGTAATCTACCTGCTCGGCTTCCCAGAGTCTTTTTTTCTGTTTTTAAATTTTCTTTCATGGCTTGGTGCCTGTACTCAGCGGCTAGGGTGTTAGCCACGTACCAGAGCTGGCGGATTCGAATCCAGCCCGGGCCTGCCGAACAATGACAACTACAACCAAAAAATAGCTGGGCGTTGTGGTGAGCACCTGTAGTCCCAGCTACTTGGGAGGCTGAAGCAAGAGAATCACTTAAGCCCAAGAGTTTGAGGTTGCTGTGAGCTATGATACCATGGTGCATTACCCAGGGCTACAGCTTGAGACTTTGTCTCAAAAAATAAATAAATAAAATAATATATATATATTTTTTTAAGAGACAGAGTCTCACTTTATTACCTTTGGTAGAGTGCGGTGACATCACAGCTTACAGCAACCTCCAACTCCAGGGCTTAGGTGATTCTCTTGCCTCAGCCTCCCAAGTATTTGGGACTACAGGCGCCCGCCACAACACCCAGCTTTTTTGTGTTGCAATTTGGCCCGCGTCGGGGTTTGAACCTACCACCCTCAGTATATGGGGCCAGTGCCCTACCCACTGAGGTACAGGCTACCCATAAATATTCTTTCATGAGCTGTTATGTTCCTTAGGTAGCTTATAGACTCACTAGTTGAAAGTAGTTAGTAACTTACCTCATTTTGTAAATTTTGGTTGGTTAGTTGTTCGAGAAAACTAGAGCTGAAATCCATACTATGGGAATGAAAATTTTTTCTTTTTGGTTCTTTGTGCTGTTACTCTAGAATATGATGATTAAGAACCTTAGAGAGAGGCCGGGCATGCCTGTAATCTTAGCACTCCGGGAGGCCCATGCTGAGTGGATTGCTTGAGCTCTTGCTCAGGCTGGTTTGAGATTGGCCTAAGCAAGAGCAAGACCCCATCTCTAAAAGAAATAGCTGACCATTGTGGCAGGCGTCTATAGTCCCAGCTACTTGGGAGGCTGAGGCCAGATAATCACCTGAGCCCAAGAGTTTGAGGTTGCTGTGAGCTGTGATGCCATAGAACTCTACCAAGGTTGACAAAGGTGAGACTGTCTGAAAACAAACAAACCTTAGAGAGGGCTGGCACCCTTCCTTTCTTTATCTGGTATGCCATGCCGCTCCCTGCTCATTTTCTCTCTTCCCCCCTTCCCTATCTTCCTCTCTCTCCCTCCCTGCTCTGCTCTCTGCTCCCTTATCTCTCTCTCTCATCTCTTTTCCCCCTCTCTCTTACATAAAATAAATGTATATTTTATAACCTAAACAAAACAACCTTAGAGGTTACGTTAGTGTCACTGCAGTTGAAAATTTCTGTTAAGTATTTAATCTGTTTGAAGTAGATACTGTAATATTTCTACCCTGGTCTATTTTACAATTATGTACAAAATATAGAAATAGGATTTATCATAAGAACATACTCATTGGGAATTAGAAATCTTGGGTTTTATTTCCAACTCTGCCACCAAGTGGCGAATTACATCATCTTGTGCTTCAGCTCTTTGATAAGTGAAGATAATAATACTACCCACTTCAGAGGCTGTCTGAGAGCTAATGGTGCCAGCTAAATCCCTTTATGACCATGGGTTGGGGAAAATCTGAGTGAAACTTAAGACAGTGCCTAGATTCATATAGTAATTTCTCTTCTTAAAGCTTATACACTTCCTCATTTTATAATCCCAATATCTCTGTGAAATAGGCAGGGACAAGTAGCAGTGTCCCCATTTAATTTAATTGTGACAGAACTAGCAAATGACTTGCCTCTCTGGGGTCAGGATTAGAGTTGAATTTCCAGCAGTGTAGTGTAATGATTAAGAGAATGGGTATTAGAATTAGGCAAATCTACATCCAACTTCTGGCCCTACTCCTTACCAGCTGTGGGAACAAAGCAGTTACTGAACTTTTTTTTATTATTATTTGAGACAGTCTCATTATGTCACCCTCGGTAGAGTGCTATGGCATCACAGCTCACAGCAACATCCAGCTCTTGGGCTAAAGCGATTCTCTTGCCTCAGCCTCCCAAGTAGCTGGGACTACAGGTGCCTGCCTGCCACAATGCCCAGCTATTTTTTTTGTCGTAGCTGTCATAGTTTTAGCAGGTCTGGGCCAGGTTCGAACCTGCCAGCTTCAGTGTATGTGGCCAGCGCCCTACCTACTGAGCTTTGGGTGCCACCAGTTACTGAACTTTTATGAAACTCAGTTTCTGCAACTTGTGAAATGGAGATCACGATAAACATTTTCATAGGGCAATTCTGAGGTTAAATGAGATCATATACATAAATTGCTCAACACAGTATTTGCACACATGAAGAGCTAGATAAATGTTAGCAATAACTATTATGTTATTATTGACTAGGGATAAGGCTGTTTGAATAGATGTAACTGTGGTCTAATGGAAGGCACTCTGGGTTTTGAGCCTGATTTGGTTCTCATAATAGCATTGTGGCCATAGACAGGTCACTTAGCCTTTCCGACATTCTGTCTTTATCTGTCAAATACAAATGATTCCCTCTTGGCTAGTGGCTCATACCTGTAATCCTAGCACTCTGGGCGGCCAAAGTGGGTGGATTAGTTGAGCTCAGAAGTTTGAAACCACCCTGAGCAAGAGCAAGACCCCATCTCTAAAAAAAATAGCCTGGCATTGTAGCGGGCACCTATAGTCCCAGCTACTCAGGAGTCTGGAGGCTGAGGCAAGAGAATCACTTGAGCCTAAGAGTTTGAGGTTGCTGTGAGCTATGACACCATGGCCCACTACCAAGGGTGACAAAATGAGACTGTCTAAAAAAAAAAAAGACATGATGCCTCTCAACGCTGTTATGAGGATTAAATAAAATACAAATATTCAAAAGCATCTGGCACAGTAAATGGCATATGTGTGTAATTAATAAATGCCGTCTGAGCAAAAAAAAAATTGACTAGATTTTACTTTGGGGTAGCTTTCCTTTTTCCTTTCATATTAATTGTGAACATTTCTGGGAGCCTTTTGGTGTATCTTCTCAAAAGATAAGCCAAATCCAGTCATTTTTTATTTTTTAGTATGCAAATTGTCTCGCAAACATGGGTGGTGCCTGTGGTTCAGTGGGTAGGGCGATGGCCCCATACACCGAGGATGGTGGGTTCAAAACCGGCCCGGGCCAAACTGCAACCAAAGTAGCCAGGCATGGTGGCCGGTGTCTGTATCCCAGCTACTTGGGAGGCTGAGGCAGGAGAATCACCTAAGCCCAGGAGTTGGAGGTTGCTGTGAGCTGTGTGACACCACAACACTCACCGAGGGTGATGAAGTGAGACCCTGTCTCTAAAAAAAAAAAAAAGAAAAAAAATGTCTCCCAAACATTTTATCAGTTAATTAGTGATGAATGAACTGGTTTAATGGCAGAAAGTCACTGGCTAAGGTATCACATCTTTTGAAAAAGAGCCTTGGGCTAGTGCTACTCTTTGTAAATACAAAATATTTACAAAATATTCTCTATGTATTGGCTACCTCTTCCTAAAATTTGTTTTATTTATTTATTTATTATTATTTTTTTTTTTGTAGAGACAGAGTCTCACTGTACCGCCCTCGGGTAGAGTGCCGTGGCATCACACAGCTCACAGCAACCTCTAACTCTTGGGCTTACGCGATTCTCTTGCCTCAGCCTCCCAAGCAGCTGGGACTACAGGTGCCCACCACAACGCCCGGCTATTTTTTTGTTGCAGTTTGGCCAGGGCTGGGTTTGAACCCGCCACCCTCGGCATATGGGGCCAGCGCTCTACTCACTGAGCCACAGGCACCGCCCTGTTTTATTTTTTTGAAACAGAGTCACTCTGTTGCCTCAGGCTAGAGTGCTGTGGCTGCATAGCTCACAGCAACCTCAAATTCCTGAGCTCAAGTGATCCTCTTGCCTCAGTCTCCCCAGTAGAGGACTAGAGCTGGGACACTGGCTGGAACTAGAGGCACCCACCACCATGTCCAGCTAGTTTTTATATTTTTGACAGAAATGGGATCTTGCTCTTGCTGAGGAATCCACATTCCTTGGTTAGGAGGGCTAGGATTATAGGTGTGAGTCACTGCACCTGGCCCTCTTGGTAATTTTAAATATTAAATATTTTATAAATAAAGGTACATTGGCTACAATTTCCTTTTTTTCCCCTGTGTACAGTGACTTTATGGGCAACCTTTGGGACACCCTGTAAAACATGAGAATGGGTAGTGTAAACTGTCACATTCTGAATGCCTACTAAATGCTAGTCGCAGTTGTTATATACATCTTGATGTCTTGCGACAACTCCACATGTATGGGGTTCATTCCCATTGGCAGATGAGGTAACTGAGACTTAAAGAGTGACTTATATATAGTCACACACTTCATGAGTAGGAGTCAGGATTTGAAATTAATGCTGACTTCCAAACTTTTTACACTGCCATACTACATCTTTCAGAAGTCCTTAAAAGTGAGTCATCTAAGCCAGTGTGTGCTTCGTTTTCACAGTCGGGGCGGGGTGGGGGGCATATGATTGAAGACATGTAATTTTTTCTGTAGTATCCTGTCTGTACCCCAGCATGATACCACAGGCTCAAGGAAATCTCGTGGCCTCTGTATCCTTGAATGCATACTATGCTGTCTCTTCCCTCCATGCCTTTGTTTATGCTTTTTGGTCCAGAATCTCTTGTACTCTTAATGAATTACTGCTGAGATGGGGCATCAGCGGTTTCTGAAGCCTTTCTGGAGCTTTGCTCCCACCCACCCCAAAAGGACTTCTTTGTACTCCTGTAATATTTTGTGCATATGTCCATCATTGTTCCTACTACATTGCATTTTTTGGATTGCAACAATCTATATCTGCATCTTTGCCTAGACACTGGGTATTTTAGGGCAGGAAATTAGTCTTCACCAACCAGCAGAGTGTCTTGATAACAGTAGGCCCCAGTTGCATGAGTGTTTCTGGCTAAAGACAATGCTGATCTTTCTTCACTCAGATTGATGTGTTTGCTAATTAGGAGTTTACATGTTTTTGGAATTCTTCTACCCCTGGTATTTTCTTAGTTGATTATCAGTTTTTAAGATTTCTTTTCCTGGGGCAGCGCCTGTGGCTCAAAGGTTTGGGCGCTGACCCCATATGCTGGAGGTAGTGGGTTCAAGCCCAGCCCCGGCCAAAAACTGAAGGAAAAAAAAAAAAAAAAGAAAGAAAGATTTCTTTTCCTCAGATTAATTAGTTCACACATTTTTGAAGTATCCTTTATTTTGCTAGTCATTTGGCTTTTTTAACCTTTAAAGATTCATTATTTCTTTGCTTAATTGGAATCACTAAAATTAGCTACCCTAGGGTGGTGCCTGTGGCTCAATATAGCAGGGCACCAGCCCCGTATCCCGAGGGTGGCAGGTTCGAATCCAGCCCCAGCCAAACTGCAACAAAAAAAAATAGCCAGGCATTGTGGCAGGCTCCTGTAGTCCCAGCTACTCCAGAGACTGAGGCAAGAGAATCGCCTAAGCCCAAGAGCTGGACATTGCTGTGAGTTGTGATGCTACAGCACTCTACCAAGGGCAACAAAACGAGACTCTGTCTCTTAAAAAAAAAAAAAAAGAAATTATGCTAATGGTATTATTTATATAATTACTTCATGTGTACCTCTTTCTTCCTTTGCTTTAGTTTCTATAGGACCTGTTGGCAGAGTAAATGGCCAGCCAAGGAGGTGTTTCTCTACCTGTGTGTCATATGGAGGACCTTATTAAATTGCAAATTCCTATTCTAAGAAATTGCAGGTTCTTATCTGGGTCCTGAGGCTCATACCTGTAATCCTGGCAACTGGGAGGCCAGTGCAGGAGGGTTGCTTGAAAACAGGAATTTGAGGTTGCAATGAGCTATGATGACCCCACGACACTCTAGCCCGGGCAACAGAATAAGACTTTGTCTCACAAAAGGAAGGGAGAATCTGGGCATGGTGGCTCACGCCAGGCATCATGGCAAGTCCCTGTTGTCCCAGCTAGTTTGGAGACCAAGGCAGGTGGATTGCTTGAGCTCAGGAGTTCAAGACCAGTCTTAGTTAGAGTGAGACCACATCTCTACTAAAAATAGAAAAATTAGCCAAGCCTGGTGGTGGACGCCTGTTGTCCCAGGTCTCAGGAGGCTGAGGCAGGAGGATTGCTTTAATCCCGGAGTTTGAGGTTGCCATGAGCTAGACTGACACCAGGGCACTGTAGTCTGGGCAACAAAGTGAGACTCTCTCAAAAACAAACAAATAATACACAGTCATAAAAATTTCAGAAAATACAGAAAAGAAAAATGAAGATATGTATATATCTCTATATTCCTTCTATCTAGAAACCACTCTTAATATTTTAGTATATCTATTTCTAGACTTGTTTAAATGTATACATAGGCAGATATATTTATAGATAAGAATTTTTCTTTAAGGTTAGTCAAGTGAGGCAACGTAAGTGGAAGGGTTTTTAGGATCAGACTGGCTAGTTCTGTAACTTTTCAAATATAATGTCGGTAAATATCTATGTGCTAATTTTATTTTATTTTTTTTATTTATTTTGGAGACAGAGTCTTAGTCATCCCAGGTAGAGTGCTATGGCATCATAGCTCAGAGCAACCTCATACTTCTGGGCTTAAACAATCCTCTTGCCTCAGCTTCCCAAGTAGCTGGGGCTGCAGGTACCCTCCACAACTCCTGGCTAGTTTTTCCATTTTTAGTAGAGACAGAGTCTTGCGCTTGCTCAGGCTGGTCTCAAACTCATGGGCTCAAGTGATCCACCTGCCTTGGCCTCCCAGAGTGCTGGAATTATAGGCATGATCCTATGTGCTAATTTTAATTGCTTTATAGAATTGCATTATGTGATTGCATCATTACTTAGACTCCCATTAATGGACTTCAAGGTTGTTTCCCATTTTTTGCTATTATAAATAATTTGGTGATAAAATCCTTAGTATATGTATCTTTTTTATTATTTTCTGATTTTTGTTTTTTGAGACAGAGTCTCAAGCTGTTACCCTAGGTAGAGTGCTGTCGTGTCACAGCTCATAGCAACCTCGTACTCTTGGGCTTAAGCGATGCTCTTGCCTCAACCTTCCAAGTAGCTGGGACTACAGGCACCCGCCACAATGCCCAGCTATTTTGTTGTTGTTGTTGCAGTTGTCATTGTTTTATCTGGCTGGGCTGGGTTCGAACCTGCCAGCCTCCATGTATGTGGCCGGCACCCTACCCACTGAGCTATGGGCACCACCTTCTGATTATTTCCTTAAGAAAAATTGCCAGAAATTCAGTTACTGGGTCACAGTGTTTGTGTACTGTGATATTATGTTACTAAATTAAAACTTTATCCTATCTAATCCTTTATGTCATTGTCACATCGGACTATATGAACATTTTCTTTCTCTTTTTATCTTCATTTCAGCAAGTAGTGCCTTCTGGGTGTGATAGGGAAGCAGGGTATTGTACACAAAGGACTGAGCTCAGTGCTTTACATGTTTTGTTTGTTGTTGTTTTTGTTTGAGACAGAGTCTCACTTTCTTGCCCCCAATAGAGTGCTATGGCATCATAACTCACTGCAACCTCAAATTCATGAGCTCAAGTGATTCTCTTGTCTCAGCCTCCTAAGTAGCTGGGACTACAGGCACCCACCACAACACCTGGCTATTTTTTAGAGATGGGGTCTCACTCTTGCTCGGACTGGTCTCAAACTCTTGCTCGGTCTCTCTCTTGCTCAGACTGGTCTCGCACTCCTTTACATGCTTTGTCATTTAATTGTCACAACAGTGTAATGAAATAGAGTTAAATGAGGCATGTCACAAGTGTAAATGTCATAGGAGTTTACAGTTGAAGTTAGTCTTCCATGCTCGGCGCCTGTACCTCAGTGAGTAGGGTACCAGCTACATACACCGAAGCTGGCAGGTTAGAGCCTTGCTGAGAACTGCTAAAACAATAATGACAACTGCAACCAAAAAATAGCTGGGCATTATGGCGGGTGCCTGTAGTCCCAGCCACTTGGGAGGCTGAGGCAAGAGAATCGCTTAAGTCCAAGAGTTTGAGTTTGCTGTGAGCTGTGATGCCATAGCATTCTACCGAGGGAGACATGATGAGAGTCAAAAAAAAAAAAAGTAAGAAAAAGAAAAAGTTAGTCTTCCAGCAGGTAGCCAAGGTCATGGAGTATCACATACTAAATACAGTGGTAAAGCTGCCTTTTCTTGAACACCTTCTATGACTAGTTGCCATATTAAATGCTCTACTTATGTAATCTTATTTAATCCGCTTTTAATTTACAAGTAAGCTTCTATTTGATAGAAAATGGCTGCATTTAAAAAAATTTTGTAGTAATAGATATGAAGAAACCTTTAAACCAGCAGAGGGCATTGCAGTCATCCTCCTATATCATTTTCATTATAAATCACCGCTGTCATAGATACCTAGTGAAATTTGTTCCCAATTAAATCAGTAAAAGAAGCATATTTAGACTCAATGAGCAATCTGAATAGAAACTGTGGCTTGAACTTGGTGGAGCACTACCTTGAAGCACCCTTTTTATAAAAGCAAAGAATGAAGTTGATAGTTTGTTAGAATTAGAATCTTTAACTTTTTCCTTTCCCAAGAAGGTGCCTAAACTTTTAATTTTTTTGGCCTAATGATAAAGCCAGTACCTCTCAGTATCAATAGATATTGGAGTCAGAGACAAGAAAGTCACAGTTTTTGGCCAGTAACATCCACATCTTTATGGCCTTTACTGGCACTAATAAAAACTTGTAATTAACCCAGGTGTTGTGGTTCGTGGCCATAATCCCAGCTACTCAGGAGGCTGAGGCAGGAAGATCACTTGAGGTCAGGAGTTTGAGAACAGCCTGAGCAACATAGCAAGAATCCAACTCAACAAAAAATAATTTTTTCAAAATCAGCTGAGCATGGTAACACACACCTGTAGTCCCAGCTGCTCAGGAGGCTGAGGCTGGAGGATCACTGGGGCCCAGGAGTTTGAGGTTGCTGTGAACTATGACACCACTACAGTCCAGCATGAGCAACAGAGACTCTGCCTCCACAAAAGAGCAGGAGGGAGAATAGGTAAAAAGCATTTGACAATCTATGAATTTAAAACTCAATTCAAATCATCACTAAACAAGTAGCGTTAGGTAAACAGGTAAATCTTTCCACATATATGAAATAAACATAATTCTTAAGGTTTCTAGGTTATCGCCAACTAGAATTCTCATTGAGCTATACTCCAGAAATGTTTGAAATATTAATTTATAAACTTTTTTTTTTGAGACAGAGTCTCAGTATGTCACCCTCGGTAGAGTGCTATGGCGTCACAGCTCACAGCAACCTCAAACTCTTGGGGTTAAGCAATTCTCTTGCCTCAGCCTCCCAAGTAGCTGGGACTATAGACACCTGTCACAACACCCAGCTATTTTTGTTGTTGTTGTTTAGTAGGCCCTGGCCAGCTTTGAACCTACCAGCCCGGATGCATGTAGGCCGATGCCCTAACCACTGAGCAACAGACGCCAAGCCAATTTTCATAAACATTTATTGAGTACATTTATGCCAGGCACATGCTAATAATAATCTTTACATATTATCATCCGGCATCTGCTATCTTATTTGGTACTCTCTTCAGGCCTCTGAGATGGACTGGACAGACAATATCTCCATTTTAGAGGTGTGGGGACAGGTTCAAACAGATAAATGATTCATTCACAGTCACACAACCACTGAGTTACAGAGCAGAACCAAATACAGGTCTTCTGACTCCAAATGCCATCCTTTCCCACAATATCCTGCTATCTTCCTAGAAGAGGTAAACCTACTACTCTCGAGTTGTGCTCAATAGGTATAATAGGCCAAAAGACCTATGGTTAGAAATATTAGGTTATTAAGAAGTGTCCGATTTCCTTAAGTACTAAGTTACTTTTTGTTTGTTTTTTGAGTTAGACTCTTATCTTGTCACCCTTGGTAAAGTGCCATGGTGTCATAGCTCACAGCAACCTCAAACTCTTGGGCTCAAGCAATTCTCTTGTCTCAGCCTCCCAAGTAGCTGGGACTACAGGCACCTGCCACACACCTGGCTGTTTTTAGAGACGCGGTCTCGCTCTTACTCAGGCTGGTCTCAAACCCATGAACTCAGGCAGTCCATCGCCTCAGCCTCCCAGAATGCTAGAATTACAGGCATGAGCCACCTTGCCCGGCCTTTTAAGTACTAAGTTTGACAGTTGATACCTCTGACATTTCACCGTGACACTTTTTTTTTTTTTTTTTGGTGTATGAAGGTACATCCTCTTTCTTTCAAATGCACATTTTGGCTTATGGTTATCTTTCAAATTATTTTTTAGAGCAGTTTTTGTGAACTCACAGATAAGTCAAGAATTTGTGCTATTTGTAATATGAGTTCCATAGTGGAAATAACACAGCTTGAAATATCAATGTAGTGTTTGAGAAGGATGTGGCTAATGAATGCATGGTCTATCCATGGCTGAGATTTTAATCTTGAAAATAAGCCACATGGGTGACCTGAGACCAAGGAGGACGATGATAAGCTGTACTGGAAGTGAATCCATCTCAACCTACACGTGAATTAGCAGCAATGTTTGATGTTACTATTCTAACAATATTGGACCATTTAAAACAAATCGGCCTGTTAAGCCGGATAGATGGATTCCACATGAGGCGTCAGAAGTCATCTCAAAGCTTACTTCTCTTTGCTGTCACAACATAAAGGCGAACTATTTCTGCACCGTATTGTTATGTGTGATGAAAAATGGATTCTTTTTGACAATCATAACTGTTTGGCACAATGCTTAACTAAAAAAGTGCTAAAACACAGTTCAAAACTATATGTTTATTTACAAAAGTTAATGGTACCTGGTGGTCCAGCACTGGTGTCCACTACAGCTTCATGAAGCCTGGTCGATCAATTATAAAAGATGCCTACTGCAAGCAAATGGACATCATGAGGATGCTTGTGATTAAACAGCTGAGATTGGTCAGTAGCGACAGTCCAATAATCTTGCCAGACAATGCTGTCTTACAAACAACACTGCTCAAACTACAGAAGCTGGACCTGGAAACTCTCTGGAGCCACTGTGTTCACCAGTTGCACCAAATGACTACCACTTCCAGGCTTTGGAGCACTTTTTACAAGGAAAAGTATTCAATTCTCAACAAACTGTGTAAAATCTCTGCTATAATTTTATCACCACTTGCCCTCCAGGCTTCTTTGCTGCTGGCATACAGAAGCTACAGTTAAGATGGCAAAACTATATCCGTAGTTTAGACACATACTTTGATTAATTGTACTGCTTCTTATTTGAGATAAACAATTTTTGATTCAAAATTGGACATTTCAGATTTAATGACTCCCCCCAATTGTTCTAGTTCCAGTGTGTGGTATCTATAGATGGATGTGATTCTGCTCCCACTCATGAGCTTGGTGCTCTTTCCCCTGTCTATGTTAGTATGTCATCAGTTTCCCCAGAATTAGAACCTGGTTCAGAACTGAATTCAGGAATAATCAATTATAATCTAAAGTGAGTTAAACAGCCATTTTTTTTGTTTGTTTTCATTTTCTTTTTTTTTTATTGTTAAATCATAGCTGTGTACATTAGTGCAATCAAGGGGTACAATGTGCTGGTTTCATATACAATCTGAAATACTCTCATCAAACTGTTCAACGTAGCCTTCATGGCATTTTCTTAGTCACTGTATGTAGGCATTTGTATTCTGCCTTTAGTAAGTTTCACCTGTACCCCTTGTAAGATGCACCGTAGGTGTGGCCCCACCCATGACCCTCCCTCCACCCTAACCTCCCCACTCCCTTCCCCTTCCTTGACCCTTTCCTCATGGTCTTGTGCTATAGTTGGGTTATAGCCTTCATGGGAAAGCTATAATTTAGCTTCATAGTAGGGCTGAGTACATTGGATACTTTTTCTTCCATTCCTGAGATACTTTGCTAAGAAGAATATGTTCCAGTTCTATTCATGTAAACATGAAAGAGGTAAAGTCTCCATCTTTCTCTAAGGCTTAAGCAGCTGTTTTTCTGTTGCTTTTTTCTTTTGTGTTTTGTTTTTGCCATTTTTGTTTATGTACTTATCCTTAGTGTTTTTTGGTGTTTTTTTTTTTAAGATAGAGCCTCAAGCTGTCACCCTTGGTAGAGTGCCGTGGCATCACAGCTCACAGCAACCACAAACTCCTGGGCTCAAGCGATTTCTCCTGCCTCTGCCTCCCAAGCAGCTGGGACTACAGGCACCCGCCACAACGCCCAGCTATTCTTTTTTTTTTTTTCAGTTGCAGCCGTCATTGTTGTTTGGCGGGCCCGGGATTTGAACCCTCCAGCTCAGGTGTATATGGCTGGTGCCTTAGCTGCTTGAGCCACAGGTGCCGAGCCATCCTAGTGTTTTTTTAACAGCATTATTGAGATATAATTCACATGTTATAAAATTCATGCATTTAGAGTATAAATGTTAGGGTGGCGCCTGTGGCTCAAGGAGTAGGGCGCCGGTCCCATATGCCGGAGGTGGTGGGTTCAAACCCAGCCCCGGCCAAAAAAAAAAAAAAAAATAGAGTATAAATGTTAGCTGGGTGTGCCTGTAGGCCCAGCTACTAGGGAGGCTGAGGCTGAGGCTGAGATTGGAGGATCACTTGAACCAAGGAGTTTGAGGTTGGTGTGAGCTATAATGTTGCCCTCTAGCCTGGGTGACAGAGCTTGTGAAACCTTGTTTCGCAAAGAGAAACGCTGTACCCATTAGGTATCATCCCTTTATCTTCCAATTCCCCCTAGCCCTAAGCAAGCACTAGTTTACCTTCTATCTCTCTATATTTTTCTATGTTAATGGAATCATATAAAATGTGCTTCTCTTTTTAAAATTACCATAACCTCTGTAAGGTTAATTAAAGTTGTAGTTTGTATCAGTACTTCATTCCTTTTTATGGCGGCATAGTACTTAATTTTAGTACTTAATATTTTGTTTTTCCATTCATTTGTTTTGTCGTTGTTGTTGTTTTGAGACAGAACATGCTCAAGCTGTCACCCTGGGTAGACAGTAACCTCACAGTAACCTCAAACACTTGGGCTTAAAGCGATGCTCTTACCTTAGCCTCCCAAGTAGCTGGGACTACAGGCGCCCGCCACAATGCCCATCTATGTTTTGGTTGCTGTTGTCATTGTTATTTGGCAGGCCCGGGCTGGGTTCGAACCCACCAGCTCTGGTGTATGTGGCTGGTGCCCTAGTCACTTGAGCTACAGGCGCCGAGCCTTTCTGTTCATTTTCTGATGGACATTTGGGTTGTTTCCACCTTGGTCTACTATGAATAATACTGCTATGAACATTCTTGTACAAGTTTCTGTGCATGTGTATGTTTTTATTTCTCTTCAGTATAAACCTAGGCATAGAGTTGCAGGTGCTAACTCTATTTTAATTATTTGAGGAACTGCCAGAGTGTTTTCCAAAGTGGCTGCCTCATTTTACATTTCCTCCAGCAATGTGTAAGGGTTCTTGTTTCTTCACATCCTTGCCAATGGTTATTGATTATCGTACTGGTTGTGATTAAATTGGTGATAATCATAGTGGTTTTGATTTTGATTTGCATTTTTTATTAAATCATAACTGTACATTGATGCATTTATGGGGTTCAGTGTAGTGATTTGATATACAATGTGAAACGTTTACACCAAACTGATTAACACATCCATCACCTCACTTACTTATTTGTTGTGGTAAGACAATTATACTCTTTTCTTAACAGTTTTGAAATGTACCATTATGCACATTAGGTGAGGTCCCACCAAATACCCTCCCTCCCCTCTCCTCGCTCTCCTTTTCCCTTCTTCTTTCCAGACTCTAGTTATGTTTTGCCATTCATATGAATGTGTAGGTGGTTATATATTGATTTCATAGTAGTATTGAGTACATTAGATACTTTTTTCCCCATTCTTGTGACACTGCACTAAGAAGAATATGTTCCAGCTCCATCCAGGTAAACATAAAAGATGTGAGTGAAGTCTCCACCTTTTTATGGCTACATAGTATTCCATGGTATACATATACCACAATTTGTTAATCCATTCATGGGTCAGTGGGCACTTAGGCAGTTTCTATGTCTTGGTGATTATGAATTGGGCTGCAGTAAACATTCTGGTGCAAATGTCTTTGTTGTAAAATGATTTTTGATCATCTGGGTATATACCTAGGAGAGGAATTGCAGGATTGAACAGTAGGTCTACTTTTAGTTCATTGAGTATTCTCCAAACTTCTTTCTAAAAAGGTTATATTCCCACCTGCAGTGTAGAAGCGTTCCCCTCTCTGTGCATCCATATCAACATCTGTAGTTTTGGGATTTTGTTATGTGGGCTATCTTATTGGAGTTAGATGATATCTCAAAGTGCTTTTGATTTGCATTTCTCTTATGATTAAAAATGGTGAGCATTTTGGGTGGCTCCTGTGGCTTAAAGGAGTAGGGTGCCGGCCCCATATGACGGAGGTGGCGGGTTCAAACCCAGCCCCAGCCAAAAACTGCCAAAAAAAAAAAGAGCATTTTTTCATGTGTTTGTAGGCCATGTGCCTCTCTTCTTCAGAGAAGTTTCTGTTCAAGTCTCTTGCCCACATAGAAATGGGGTTATTTATTTTTTTCTTATTGATTAGTTTGAGTTCTCTGATTTTGATTTGATAGATCAGATCTGGTGGATTCTAGTTATCAGACCTTTATCAGAAGCATAACCTAGAAAAATCTTC
This sequence comes from Nycticebus coucang, assembly GCF_027406575.1. Lineage (NCBI taxonomy): Eukaryota > Metazoa > Chordata > Mammalia > Primates > Lorisidae > Nycticebus > Nycticebus coucang. Next base: position 7,905,982 of record NC_069782.1, read on the forward strand.
TCCCCTTCTAAAGCTTGTTTGTTGCTTTACTTACTGTGCTCTTGGCTGTGCAGAAGCGTTTTAGTTTGATCAGATCCCAGCAATGCATTTTTTTTTTTTTGTAGAGACAGAGTTTCACTTTATTGCCCTCGGTAGAGTGCTGTGGCGTCACACAGCTCACAGCAACCTCCAACTCCTGGGTTTAGGCGATTCTCCTGCCTCAGCCTCCCGAGTAGCTGGGACTACAGGTGCCCGCCACAACGCCCGGCTATTTTTTTGTTGCAGTTTGGCCGGGGCTGGGTTTGAACCCGCCACCGTTGGCATATGGGGCCGGTGCCTTACTCACTGAGCCACAGGCGCTGCCCTTTTTTTTTTTTTTTTTTTTGGAGACAGAATCTCAAGCTGCTGCCCTTGGTAGAGTACTGTGGCATCACAGCTCACAGCAACCTCAAACTCCTGGGCTTAGGTGATTCTCTTGCCTCAGCCTCCCAAGTAGCTGGTACTACAGGCGCCCTCCACAAACACCCAGCTATTTTTGTTGTTGTTGTTGTTGCAGTTGTCATTGTTGTTTAGCAGGCCTGGGTTGGGTTCAAACCCGCCACCATTGGTGCATGTGAAGGTGCCCTACCAACTGAGCTAGGGGTACCACCCCCAGCAATGTATTTTTGATGTTACTTCAATTGCCTGGGTGGTCCTCATAAAATATTCCCCCAGACTGACTTCTTCAAGTGTTTTCCCTGCACTCTCTTCTAGTATTTTTTTTTTTTTTAAGAGACAGAGTCTCACTTTATTGCCCTTGGTAGAGTGCTATGGCATCACAGCTCACAGCAACCTCCAGCTCCTGGGCTGGGAGATTCTCTTGCCTCAGCCTCCCGAGTAGCTGGGACTATAGGCACCCACCACAACACCCAGCTATTTTTGTTACAGTTTGGCTGGGGCCGGGCTCACCCTCCGTATATGGGGCTGGCGCCCTACCCAGTGAGCCATGGGCGCCACCCTCTTCTAGTATTTTTATAGTTTCATGTCTTTTATCCAGAGAGAATAAATTTTTGTTAATGGTGAGAGGTGGGAGTCCAGTTTCAGTCTTCTACAGGTCACCAGGCAGTTCATCCAGCACCATTTGTTAAATGGGGAGTCTTTCCCCCACTGAATAGTTTTGATAGACTTGTCAAAGATAAAATAACAATTAAGTAGCTGGGTTCATATCTTGGTTCTCTGTTCTGTTCCATAAATCTAACTCTGTTTTTGAGCCAGTACCATGTTGTTTTGATCACTATAGATTTCCAGTATAGCCTGAAGTCTGGTAACATGATACCTCTTGATTTGTTTTTATTTCTGAGTAATGTATTGGCTATTTGAGTTTTTTTCTGATTCCATATAAAACAAAGCCTATTTTTTCAAGCTCTTTAAAGTATGACAATGGTGCTTTAATAGGGATTGCATTAAATCTGTAGATTGCTTTGGGTAACGTGGACATTTTAACAATGTTGATTCTTCCCAGCCATGAGCATGGTATGTTTTTCCATTTGTTAACATCTTCAGCTATTTCTTCAAAAAAAAAAAAAAAAAAAAAATGGAGACTTTACATCCTTCATATTAACTTGGATGGAAGTGGAAGACCATTATGCTTAGTAAAGCATCACAGAATGGAGAAGCATGAATCCTATGTACTCAATTTTGATATGAGGACAATTAATGACAAGGTTACGGTGGGGGTAGGGGAAGGGGAGAGCAGAGAGAGAAAGAAGGAGGGAGGGGTGGGGAAAGGAAGAGCAGAGAGAGGGAAGGAGGGAGGGGAGTGGGGGTCTTGGTGTGTGCCACACCTTTTGGGGGCAAGACACGATTGCAAGAGGGACTTTACCTAACAAATGCAATCAGCGTAACCTGGCTTTATTGTACCCTCAATGAATCCCCAATAATAAAAAAAAAAAACAAAAAAAACATCTTCAGCTATTTCTTTTCTCAGAGTTTCATAATTCTCTTTATAGAGATCTTTTGCGTCCTTTGTTAGGTAAATTCCCAGATATTTCATCATCTTTGGCACTATTAGGAATAGTCCTTAACTATATTTTCAGCTTGACTATTGTTGGCATATATAAAAGCTATTGATTTGTAAGTATTGATTTTGTATCCTGAGATGCTACTGTATTCCTTGATCACTTCTAAGAGTTTGTGGTTAAGTCCCTGGGGTTTTCCAGGTATAGAATCATATCATCCACAAGGAGTGAAAGTTTGATCTCCTCTGATCCTATTTGGATACCCTTGATCTCCTTCTGCTGTCTGATTGCAATGACTAAGACTTCCATTACCATGTTAAATGGCAGTGGAGACAGTGGGCATCCTTGCCTAGTTCCTGATCTGAGTGGAAATGTTTTCAATTTTACTCCATTCAACATGATACTGGCTGTGGGTTTGCTGTATATGGCCTCTATCAATTTAAGAAATGTCCCTTCTATGCCTATTTTCATTTTCTTTTCTTTTCTTTTTCTTTTTTTGAGACAGAGCCTCAAGCTGTCACCCTGGGTAGAGTGCTGTGACATCACAGCTCACAGCAACCTCAAACTCCTGGGTTAAGTGATTCCTTTGCCTTAGTCTCCCAAGTAGCTGGGACTATAGGCACCTGCCACAATGCCCAGCTATGTTTTGGTTGTAGTTGTTATTGTTCTTTGGCAGGCCTGGGCTGGATTCAAACCTGCCAGCTCTGGTGTATGTGGCTGGTGCCTTAGCTGCTGAGCTACAGGCACCAAGCCATGTGCCTATTTTCTTAAGTGTTCTGATCATGAAAGGATGCTGGATATTATCAAAAGCTTTTTCTGCATCAATTGAGAGAATCATATGGTCTTTGTTTTTTATTTTGTTTATGTGATGTATTATATTTATAGTTTGGGGTTTTTTTTGAGACAGAGTCTCACTTTATCACTCTTGGTAGAGTGCCGTGGTATCTTAGCTCACAGTAACCTCATACTCTTTGAGTTCAAGTGATTTTTCTACCTCACCCTCCCAAATAGCTGGGACCACAGGCACTCACCACAGCGCCCAGCTATATATATATATATTTTTTTTAGAGACGGGGTCTCACTTTGACTCAGGCTGGTCTTAAACCTGTGAGCTCAGGCAATCCACCTACCTTGGCCCCTCAAGTGCTGGGATTACACAGGTGTGAGCTACTGTGCCAGCTTTTTTTTTTTTTTGAAGTTTTTTTTTGGCCTTTGTTGCCCTGGGTAGAGTATTGTGGCGTCATAGCTCACACCAACTTCAAACTCCTGGACTCAGACAATTTACTTGCCTCAGCCTCCCAAATAGCTGGGACTATAGATGACCATGGCAATGCCTGAACATCCAGCTATTTTTTTTTTTTTTTTTTTTTTTTAGAGACGAGGTCTCGCTCTTGCTCAGGTTGGTCTTGAACTCGTGAGCTCAAGCAATTCACACCCCACCCCCACCCCCACCCCCAATCTTCCAGAGTGCTAGGATTATAGGCATGAGCCACTGCTGAGCTACTGTGTGCCTGGCTTGATTTGCTTTCATTGATGACTAATGATCTCAAGTTTCTGTGCTTGTGCTTATTAGCTATTTGTATAACTTTGGAGAAATGCCCATTCGGATCCTATGCTCATCTTTAAGTTACATTGTCTTTATTATTGAATTTTACCAGTTTGGGTGGGAGGTCAGCTGGCCAGATGCAGTGGCAGGCTTGCAGGCCACCTCTCCCAGGCCTTAAAAAAAAAAAAAAAAAGGTATTTTAAAAAGAAACAACAATTTTACCAGTTTTTTATATGTTCTGGATACAAGCCCTCTACTAGATGTGTGATCTGCAGATGTTTTCTCCCATTCTGTGGGTTATCTTTTCATTTTTTAAATAATGTCCTTTGAAGCCCAAAAGTTTTTAATTTTGATAATTTGTATGTGCTTTCTTTTGTTGCTGGTGTTTGTGGTGTCATGTCTAAAAATCCCTTGCAACACCTGAAGTCCTGAAGATCTGCCCCTGTGTTTTCCTCTAAGAGTGTCCCCATCCATTGGGGCCACTGTAACCAAACATAAACTGGGCACCAGCAAATTAGGTATCTGATGAGGACCCATTTCCTGGCTCATAGATAGTAACTTCTCACCATGTACTCACCTCGTGGAAGGGAAAAGCAACTCTCTGGGGCCTCTTTTATACTAATCCCATTCATAAGGGCTCCACCTTCATGACCTGGTATCTTCCACAGGCCCCACCTCCAAATACCAGCACATTGGTGATTAGATTTTAACATATGACTTTTAGAGAGACAAGCTTTCAGATCATAGAAAATAGTTTTATAGTTTTAGCTGTTAAATCTCAGTTTTTGATGCATTCTTTTAGGTCTTTGATAAATTTTTACTTAATTTTTTATTATGGTGGAAGGTAAGGATCCACCTTTATTTTTTGCATGTTTTCTCAGCACCATTTGTTAAAAATACTGTTCTTTCTCCATTGAATGGTCTTGTCACTCTTGAAAATTACTTCACCATAAACATGGGGATTTATTTGTAGATTCTTGGTTCTATTCCATTGGCCTATATGTCTGTCTTTCTGCCAGTTCTATACTGACTTGATTACTGTTGCTTTGTAGTATATTTTATTTATTTATTTTGAGACAGAGTCTCAAGCTCTCCCCCTGGGTAGAGTGCTGTGGCATTATAGTTCACAGCAACCTCCAACTTGGGCTCCAGTGATCCTCTTGCCTCAGTTTTTCTACTTTTAATAGAGATGGGGTCTCGCTTTTGTTCAGGCTGGTCTCAAACTCATGAGCTCAAGCAGTCCACCTACTTCGGCCTCCCAGAGTGCTAGGTTTACAGGTGAGAGCCACTGCACCCAGCCTCTTTGTAGTAACTTTTGAAATCAGGATGTGAGTTCTCCAACTTTATTCTTTTTCAGGATTGTTTTGGTGATTCTGAGTTTCTTGCAATTCTATTTGGTTTTGTTTTTCTTTTGTTTTGTTTATAGAGATAGAGTGTCACTCTGTCACCCAGGCTGACATGCAATCAGCTGATCACAGCTTATAGTTCACTATAAACTTGAACTCCTGGGTTCAAGCCTCCCAAGTAGCTGGGACTATAGGCACATGCCCTCATATCCAGCTAATTTTTAAATTTTTTATAGAGATGAGATCTCACTGTGTTGCCCAGGCTGGAGCTGAACTCCTGGCTTTAAGCAGTCCTCCAACCTTGGCCTCCCAAAGTGCTGCATTACCATTTTGAGCCACCATGCCTGGCTTTGCAATTCTATTTGAAGTTTAGAATCAGCCTGTCGCTTCTTCAAAGAACCAAGCTAGGATTCTATTAGAGATTGCACTGAATCTGTAGACCAATTTGGTGAATATTATCATTTTAGCCGTGTTAAGTCTTTTAATCCATGAACATGTGATATCTTTTAATTTATTTTGATCTTTATTGAAACATGTTTTATAGTTTTCAGAGCATAAGTTTTGCACTTTTTTGTTAAATATATTCCTATTTCATTGTTTGGGGTTTTGTTTGTTTGTTTAAGACAGGGTCTTACTTTGTTACCTGGTTTGTAGAGCAATGGTGTCATGATAACTTGTTGCAGCCTCTATCTTCTGGGTTCAAGCCATCCTCCTGCCTCAGCCTCCTGAGTAGCTGGAACTATAGACACCTGCTACCATACCCAGCTAATTTTTCTATTTTTTATAGAGACAGGGTCTTGCTGTTGTCCAGGCTGGTCTTAAACTGCTAGACTTAAGCAGTCCTCCCACCTCAGCCTCCTAAAGTGCTGTAACTACAGGCATGAGCCACTCAGCTATTTCTTTCTTTTGATGCTATTATGAATGGAATTTTTGTCTTAATTTCATTTTGGGGTAGTTCATTGCAAATAGATAGAAATAAGATTTTTTTTAATTTTATCTTATACCCTATAATCTTGCTGATCTCATTTACTAATTCTTTTTTTATATTTATAGAGCCCTGAGATAGGCAAAATTCTAAGATGACCCAAATTATTTACTAATTCTGATAGTCTTTTTAGTGTATTCCTTAGAGTTTTCAATATATTAGAAGACCATTCATTTGAGAATGGAAGAGCTTTTATTTCTTTCTTTCCAATCTGGGAACCCTTTTTTTTTTTTTTTTTTTGTGGTTTTTGGCCGGGGCTGGGTTTGAACCCGCCACCTCTGGCATATGGGACTGGCGCCCTACTCCTTGAGCCACAGGCGCCGCCCGTGGGAACCCTTTTTTAAAAATTTTCTTGTGTGATTGCTCTGGCTAGAACTTCAAGTACAATGTTGAATAGAAGTGATAAGAACAGACATCCTTGTCTGTTCCTAATCTTATAAGGAAAGCATCCAGTCTTTTTTTTTTTTTTTTTTTAGAGACAGTCTCACTTTGTTGCCCTCGGTAGAGTGCCGTGGCATCACACCTCACAGCAACCTCCAGCTCTTGGGCTTAGGCAATTCTCTTGCCTCAGCCTCCCAGGTAGCTGGGACTATAGGCGCCCGCCACAACACCGTCTATTTTTTTGTTGCAGTTTGGCCGGGGTCGGGTTCAGACCCACCACCCTTGGTATATGGGGCCAGCGCCCTACTCACTGAGCTACAGGCACCACCGGAAAGCATCCAGGCTTTCTCCAACGAGCATGATGGGAGTTGGCAGGTTCGCAGATTCCCTTCATTGTTTTGTTGCCTGTAAGCAGTCAGTTAACTAGGACAGAGCACCTCCTCCGTACTTAGCACTCTCAGCCATTCTTGGGACTGTGTGGCAGTGCACCAGTACACTGCTTTCCCACCATCATTGTGGGGCTACTTTATGCAATGAAGTATTTGGAATTACTCCCTTTTTTTGCCTTAATCATTTTACACAGAAATCTTTCAAATGCCAAACATCCCTGGCCATTTTAAACATAATACATATTCAATTGTTGCTTTAGAATTTAGATGTCATTGTGATGTGTTACTCTTCTGGCTAATAACGTGGTGATGCCATTGAGGAATTATTGGCTACTCTGTCCCTTTAAAGAATCACTCAAAACTGCTCCATGATTTGCATTTCTGTTTTTATTTATTTATTTATTTTACAAATACACATTGTCGGGCAGCGCCTGTGGCTCAGTGAGCAGGGCGCCAGCCCCATATACCGAGGGTGGCGGGTTCAAACCCAGCCCCAGCCAAACTGCAACAACAACAACAAAAAAAATAGCCGGGCGTTGTGGTGGGCGCCTGTAGTCCCAGCTACTCGGGAGGCTGAGGCAGGAGAATCGCCTAAGCCCAGGAGTTGGAGGTTGCTGTAAGCTGTGTGACGCCCCGGCACTCTACCGAGGACAATAAAGTGAAACTCTGTCTCTACAAAAAAAAACAAAAACAAATACACATTGTCCTTTTCTAGCTGTTAATTAACACTTATTCTGACCTTCACATGCCTGCCTCTGAGAACATTCTCTTCTAAATAGATAATATATAATTTGCTGAGGAACAAGCTGCCAGAGAACAAGTTTTTAAAATTTTTTTTTTTTTTTTGAGACGTAGAGTCTCACTTTGTTGCCCTCAGTAGAGTGCTGTGGCATCACAGCTCACAGCAACCTCGAACTCCTGGGTTTAAGCTATTCTCTTGCCTCAGCCTCCCAAGTAGCTGGGATTACAGGCTCCCGCCACAACGCCTGGATATTTTTTTGTTGTTGTTGCAACTGTCATTGTTGTTTTAGCTGGCCTGGGCCGGGTTCGAACCTGCCAGCCTTAGTGTATGTGGCTGGCACCCTACCCACTGAGCTTCCGACACCACCTTCTCAGCTCTATTCTGGATGAACCACTGTGCAATATTACTACAGCATGTATGAAATTATTTTTTAAGACCTCTTCTAGTGTCCTCCACATTACCTCCACCCCCTAGTTAGTTTTCATTAGTTGAACTTTCCTTATTTTTGTTACTCCTCCAGAACGTGAATGTTAATCCCAGCATTATTTATAATAGCCAAAAATTCAAACAACCTGGGGGGTGGCACCTGTGGCTCAGTGGGTAGGGCACTGACTGCATATGCTGAAGGTGGTGGGTTCGAACCCGGCCCCCACCAAACTGCAACAACCAAAACAAATAGCCGGACGTTGTGGTGGGCGCCTGTAGTCCCAGCTATTCGGGAGGCTGAGGCAAGAGAATCCCCTAAGCCCAGGAGTTGGAGGTTGCTGTGAGCTGTAATGCCACGGCACTCTACCGAGGGCAACAAAGTGAGACTCTGTCTCTAAAAAAAAAAAAAAAAAAATTCAAACCTAATGTTGAGTAAATAACAGGTGTCTTGTTTATTAATACAACAGAATACTGTGCAGCAATTGAAGTGAACAAATTCTAGCTATATGCAACAATGTGGATTAGTCACATAATGTTGAGTAAAAAAAGCCAGATACAAAACTTAATATATGATTCATTTACATAAATATCAAAGCAGTGTTAGAAGTCAAGACAGTGATTACTTTTAGGGAGCACAGGGGCAATAAGACACAACTAAGATAAGGCAGAAAGTCAGAAAGTACAGAGATGAAAATAGGTATTCCAAGCAAAGGTCAAGCCAAAGGAAAGCTGGTTGATATTAAAGGAAAGGGCATTTTGCAGGAGAGGAAAGATGATGAGGTGTGATGGTAAAATGGGTAAGTCACCAGAAGATAGAAAAATCTTAAACCTAGATGGACCTGTCAAAAGACAAAATTACAACAATGTTAAAGTTGGCAATTCTAGAATTGATCAGCATTTCATTTTATAAAATAGAATAAATGTTCTTGTGAGCTAAGCAGAAGAGTTTGGCTTTATACATAGAAAAGAGCCAGAAGAAAGCATAAATCAAGAACAAAGAGCATGTTAGTTTCAATATTATTCTTTTTTTTTTGAGATGGAGTCCCACTATGTTACCCTCAGTAGAGTACCAGTAGCACCAGTGGCATCACAGCTCACAGCAACCTCAAACTCTTGGGCTTAAGCGATTCTCTTGCCTCAGCCTCGAGTAGCTGGAACTACAGGTGGACACCACAATGCCCGGCTATTTTTTGGTTGTAGTTGTCATTGTCGTTTGGCAGGCCCGGGCTGGATTTGAACCTGCCAGCTCCAGTGTATATGGCTGGCTCCCTAACCCCTGAGCTATAGGTGCCGAGCCGTTTCAAAGCTATTCTTACTTGGGGACAAGGAGACAGAGCAAGATCAAGATAACTGATTAGTCAACATCAGGTTACTTCTGGTGACTTCTTTTGTGTAAGGATTAAAGCTGAGGGTCTTTTAAGCTGGTCCTGTCTGAGAAATTGGTTATTATCTCTTATTCCTGATTCTTCTGAAGGTCAGACAACTTAGTTTGGGTTTGGTGCAGTGGAACTTTAGCAGAAGTGACTTCCTTTGATTTTTAATCTGGTCTATTAGGGTTTAGGGCAAAAAATTAGTCCAAAACAATGGCCTCCTATACTTTTTATGTAGCATACTTAATCACATTGACTCAAATGCACAATACAAATGAAAGATATGAGTGGTGGTGCCCAGAGATGAGAACGGAGCAGAGATGTTCAGGCCAGGTTTATTGAAAGGGAAAGGTGACCTGTCTGGGTAGGGCAAAGGTGGCATCTGTGCAGGGGCAGTTAGAGACCCCTTTAGATGGGGTGAATTTGGGGTGAATCTCAAGGGTGGTGCTAACCAGATCCTTTGTGTCTTTGTCTTAGGAAGAGGAGAGGGGGAGGAGAAAGGGTTTGTGTGTGCCTACATTAGGTCGTCCAACAACAAAGATGGTCAGAATCACTAAAAGAAATTGATAGATTGAACAATCACATGGAGCTCTTAGCTTATCTGTTTCTGAAAATTAAATAGGCTAAAGAATATTTAGGTAGGGGCAGTGCCTGTGGCTCAGTGGGTAGGGCGCCAGCCCCATGTACTGAGAGTGGCAGGTTCGAACCTGGCCCCGGCCAAAACTGCAACAACAACAACAACAAAATAGCCAGGCATTGTGGTGGGCCCCTGTAGTCCCAGCTACTCGGGAGGCTGAGGCAAGAGAATCGCCTAAGCCCAAGAGCTGGAGGTTGCTGTGAGCTGTGATGCCACAGCACTCTTCCGAGGGCGATAAAGTGAGATTCTGTCTCTATAATAAAAAAAAGAATATTTAAGTAGTATCTCATAATCATTTAGCTCTGATATTGTGATTTACAATAACTTTGTGTATTTAGTTTGGTCTCTGCCTCTGTTTCCTGGCACACAGCTTCTAAAACCCGTGGACTCTGCAGAGTGGTAAGAGCTTTCTCTTTGGCATGTGATGAATGACTGGTGCTGGCAACCCCTGGGCAGCTTCAGGATGGGGCTGCTCACCGGAAAGACCAAGTCAGGATTGGAGAGTTGAGATTTTCCATTCCACTCCCCCAACTTTGGGAAGGAGAGAGGGGCTGAAGGTTGAGCTAATCACCAATGGCCAATGATGTAATCAATCATGTCTACATAATGAAGCCTCTATAAAAACCCAGAAGTTTGGATAATTCTGGATAGCCGAACATGTGGAAGTACCGAGAGCAGTGGTTCTCAACCTTCCTAGTGCTGCGAACTTTTAATACAGTCCAAAGGGGTCATGACCCACAGGTGGAGAACCGCTGACCTAGAGGGTGATGTCCCCAAAGAAGCCTTGTCCTATGTTTCTCTTCCATTGGACAAGCTATTTTGCCCTTGTTTTCCCATTCGTATAGTTGAGATAATAATTTCTTCCTTACAGGGTTTTTGGGACAATTAAAGGAATTAAGATATGTACATGGACCAGTGCCTGGTATTATGGAAGTGTTAGCTATCTTTTTTTTTTGGCCGGAGCTAGGTTTGAACCCACCACCTCCAGCATATGGGACCGGCGCCCTACTCCTTGAGCCACAGGCGCCGCCCATGTTAGCTATCTTTCTTCTTCTTCTTCTTTTTTTTTTTTGAGACAATCTCACTTTGTCGTCCCTTGATAGGATGCTGTGGTGTCATAGCTCACAGCAACCCCAGACTCTTGGGCTGAAGCAATCCTCTTGCCTCAGCCTACCAAGTAGCTGGGGCTACAGGCATCTGCCACAACGCCCAGCTATTTTTTAGAGATGGGGTCTCACTCTAGCTCAGGCTGGTCTCGAACTTGTGAGGTCACGTTATCCGCCCACCTTGGCATCCCAGAGTGCTGGGATTACAAGTGTGAGCCATGGCGCCCGGCCCCACTATCTTTCTTATGTATGAGAGGAGAGGTCTTACAGTGAGATGGGAAGAACTATAATATTTTTATTTTGTATGCCTTAAGGTCCTTTATTATATTTAGGAACAAATGTGTTGCTTCTGTATGAATATTAGAATTTAATTTAATTCAGAAGGGAGAGAGAATAGATTCAGGGGGAAAAATCCTCTTATAAACTTAGCATGTCATTAATTCTTTTCCCACAAAAATGCCAAAAGTCTGATTCTTCTTGATAAATGCTCCATAGAGCTTTCCTAGGGCTCTGAGGTTTATAAAAGCTTCTCCTGTGGCCCTCTGTGTGAGCTCTGTCACTACTGCCATGGTCTTTGCTTCCTGGAAAATCTTTCATTTCACTTGCTTTCCCAAAAGATTCAGACGGGAAAGTGAGTTATTTTTTAAGTCATCATTGGGTACAGTAGCAAGCTCACCGAATTTAGGAGCAGGAGACCTAGATTTGAGTCCCTAGGTCTTTCATTGATTGTCTGAGTGGCTTTTGGCAAATTATGTCACATCTTTGAAGCTTGGTTTTCTCTGCTATAGAGTAGGCATTTTACATAACAACCTCAGAAGGATGTTAGAGGATTTAATTAAATTTAATAATATTCAAGAAAGTACAGAAGAAATATTACAATGTGATATGGCTATGTGATTATTATCATTAGTGAGTATAGCATACACCACTGCTCAGACTCCACTTCTGAAAGGGTTTGTTTGTTTGTTTTTGAGACAGAGTCTCACCCTGTCTCCCTGGGTAGGTAGCATGTGGTGGCATCATAGCTCATAGCAACCTCAAACTCTTGGGCTCAAGTGATACCCTGACTTCAGCTTCCCAAGGAGGTGGGACAACAGGCATGCACCACCACTATGCCTGGCTAATTTTTCTATTTTTAGTAGAGATGGGTCTCACTCTTGCTCAGGCTGGTCTCAAACTCCTGAGCTCAAGCAATCCACCCACCTTGGCCTCCCAGATTGCTAGGATTATAGGCGTGAGCCACCATACCCAGCCTGTTTTAATTCTCCGACATGTCCTCTTCACGTACCTTCTGGAAGCATGTCCTGTCCAATAGCTGATGATGTGTCATAATGAACAGATAATTATAGTGTCAGGCTTGTTGCTTCACACTGGCTCTCATAACAGACCTGTCTGTTTCCATCAGAGGGAAGCAGACTCATTCCATTTATTGTATTCTGTGCTGGCACACTATTAACTGTCACATTATTAATGGTAAAACATCTCTATTTTGGCAGAGATCTACATCTCCTGTGACTAATGTGACCCTTTTAGGGAGACTACTGTGTGGTGTGTTCTGTTCTCTAAGAGATGAGCTTGTAGCTATAGAAACTGTCCTCGACCAGGCCAGTGGTGTGGGTGGCGCTGACCTTCCTGGTTGCTCTCTTCTTCACTGTGGTCCAGGGTCCCTGGTGGGATAACTGAGAGCTGCCCTCCCAACTGGGCAGCTTTTGCCCTTTCATAGCGTTGTATGTAAAACTCAGAAAACACTCCACGAGGAATTGCATGCTTTCATGTGCCAAAATGATCTATGGCACTGAGGATAGTACATGCACCATAGTGGGAACTGGGATGTGACTATTGATTTGTTCAAAAACCATCCACTGAATAAAGAGGTTTTATTTTTTATTTATGTATTTTGAGACAGTCTCACTATGTCACCCTTGGTAGAGTACTGTGGCATCACGGCTCACAACAACCTCAAACTCTTGGGCTTAAGTGATTTTCTTTGCAGCAGCTTCCCAAGTAGCTGGGACTACAGGTGCCCACCACATTGCCTGGTTTTTTTTTTTTTTTTTTTCCTCTGAGACAGTCTCTCACTATGTCGCCCTTGGTAGAGTGCCATGGCGTCACAGCTCATATCAACCTCCAACTAACTCTTAGGCTTAAGCGATTCTCTTGCGTGAGCCTCCCAAGTAGCTGGGACTACAGGCACCCACCACAACGCCCAGCTATTTTTTTGTTGTTGTTGTCATTGCTGTTTAGCAGGCCGACACCCTAACCACTGAGTAACAGGTGCTGAGCAGAATTAAGAGGTTTTAGATGAGTGTGGAGGCATAAACCGCTGGAGAAAATGTTTTAAGTTTCTGCTTTTTACTGGATTTATTTTGTGTGCACAGTAAAACAAACCTTTTTTCACAGTAAAAAGGGAATAGTTTGGCGCAGTGCCCGTATCTCAGTGGTTAGGGAGCCGGCCACATGCACCAGGGCTGATAGGTTCGAACTTGGCCCGGGCCTGCTAAACAGCAATGACAACAGCAACAACAAAATAGCTGGGCGTTGTGGCAGGCACCTGTAGTCCCAGCTACTTGGAAGGCTGACACAAGAGAATCACTTAAGCCCAAGAGTTTGAGGTTGCTGTGAGCTGTGATGACACAGTGCTGTACCGAGGGTGACATAATAAGACTCTTGTCTCAAAAATAAATAAAGAAAAGAAAAGAAAAAGGGAATAGTTATGGTGATGTCTCCTTTCTCTTCCCCAAGTCCTCCTGGTGAACTCTAAGCTGGCAGGAGCCTGGTGAACCCATGCTATAACCAAATCTGAACCTGAACCCAGTGTCATTTCATCAGCAGTGACTAATAATCCTCATTATGTGCCAGGCCTGTGCTGAGTTCTGGGAATAAAAAAATAGTGCTTGGGCTGCCATAACGAAGCACTACAGGCCAGGTGGCTTATAGGCAACAGACATTTATTTCTCACCATTCTGGAAGTGAGGACATCCCAGATCTGGGAGCCTGCCTGGTCAGATTCTGGGGAGGGGCCTCTCTGGGTTGCAGACTACTCACCTCTCATTGTGGCTCCCTGCTCCCCTCCAATAAGGTCACAAATCCCACCCCTGAAGGCCTCACTCTCAGTACCTAGTTATCTCCCAAAGGCCTTATCTCCTAGAACCATCCATCACCTTGAGGATTAGAATTTCAACATATGAATTTGGGGGAGACACAAACATTTAGGCAATGGCAGACACGATCTCTGCTTGTGTGATCATGATGCAGTGGGAAATACAGCCACGAAGCATGTGCCCATGAGGGGGATACTGCAGGACTTCACAGCGCTAGGGGACGCACAGCCGTATGTTAGCCTTGAGGCACTGGCTCCATACCCTGGTCCCCTGCCCAGGATGTTCTTCCATTCCTTCTGCACTTATCATACTCCTTACCTGACCTTCCAAAGGTCACCTTCTATAGAAAGTCTCCCTGTAGGGCGGCGCCTGTGGCTCAGTCCATAGGGCGCCAGCCCCATATACCGAGGGTGGCGGGTTCAAACCCGGCCCCGGCCAAACTGCAACCAAAAAAAAAAAAAAAAATAGCCGGGCGTTGTGGCGGGCGCCTGTAGTCCCAGCTACTCGGGAGGCTGAGGCAAGAGAATCGCTTAAGCCCAGGAGTTGGAGGTTGCTGTGAGCTGTGTGAGGCCACGGCACTCTACCGAGGGCCATAAAGTGAGACTCTGTCTCTACGAAAAAAAAAAAAAAAGAAAGTCTCCCTGTAAGGGCCTTCCTCTTGAGGGGGGCAGAGAAGGCAACGTGAGACCTGTGCTGGCCAGGCTTAGAGTTAGGGAGAGGGTGGCCGAAGGCGGAGAAAGGAGGCAAAGAATTCATACCTCACTGGCTCGCAGTTCTTCCCTGTGCCACCTCTTCTCAGGGGTCATTTAGCTCCTCCTGGGGCAGGGGCACTCCAGGAATGGAAGACCGTGTTTCCCTGTGAGGTTTCAAACTAGTAAAAGCATTACTTCATGGGATGCAATTAGGTCCCCTCCCTCAACGACCTGGTGTCTTCTAAATCAGAGTAGGCTTGACTTTGTTGGAATTATCACCGTTACAGGAGTGTTGTCTCAGGAAGACAAGAGTCTAAAAGCAGGCTTGATATTGGGAGACTAAAGCAAGACTATGTACCTAAAAGGAACTGCTTGTCTGTTTGCACTTTAAAGAAAAGACAGCAAAGAGAAGGAAATTAGCAGCAGTTGCCCAGGACTGTCTAAGGGAAGGGAGATGCCAAATCTGATAGATGAGAATATTACAGTCCCTGGAGTGATGTGTTCTGCCACGAGGCAGGAATAGTCATTTGCTCATGTATTTGGCAAACATGTTGAGTCCTTACTGTGTTCTAGGTACCATGTATCAGGTCCTAGGTCGGAGGTGAAAGGTAGGCCTGCCCTCACCTTTCACAATGGGGAGGGGACAGAAGATGTGACTACGAGAAGCATGTGATTCCAAATTCTTGAAGCTGTGAACTTGACATTGCAAAAGAATGCTGCAGGCATAACTGCTACACTGATCTCCCCATCTTTTTGACTAAGTAATTGTGACTCCTGTGATCCAGGCTAACAGGACAAGGCAGATATCTGTTTGGTCCAGACATTCTTTTTTTTTTTTTTTGTAGAGACAGAGTCTCACTTTATGGCCCTCGGTAGAGTGCCGTGGCGTCACACGGCTCACAGCAACCTCTAACTCTTGGGCTTACGCGATTCTCTTGCCTCAGCCTCCCGAGCAGCTGGGACTGCAGGCGCCCGCCACAATGCCCAGCTATTTTCTGTTGCAGTTTGGCAGGGGCTGGGTTTGAACCTGCCACCCTCGGCACATGGGGCCCTACTCACTGAGCCACAGGCACCGCCGATCCAGACATTATTAATTTATCAATTTATTTGTTTATTTAATTAAAAAAAATTGGGGTGGGGGGCAGTGCTGTGGCTCAAGGAGTAGGGCGCCGACCCCATATACCAGGGGTGGCGAGTTCAAGCCTAGTCAAAACTGCAAAAAAAAAAAAAAATTTTTTTTGTGAGACAGAGTCTCACTTTGTCACCCTTGGTAGAGTGTTGTGGCATGGTGTCATAGCTCACAACAACCTCAAACTCTTGGGCTCAAGGGATTCTCTTGCCTCAGCCTCCTGAGTAGCTGGGACTACAGGTGCCCGCTGCAGTGCCCAACTATTTTTAGAGACAAGGTCTGTCTTCTTGCTTGGACTGGTCTCAAACCTGTGAGCTCAGGCAGTCCACCCGCCTCAGCCTCCCAGAGTACTAGGATTACAGACAGGTGTGAGCCACCGTGCCTAGCCCAAGACACTCTTAATTTATCCTATGAAATCCATTTTGCTGTGCACAGGAAGTTGGGGAATGGTTCTAGTCCAGGCTTGGCCCAGAAAGAACATCTGCGAGGATTTTATAAACCAAAATACAGTAGAATCTCTGTAAGTTGACCCCAAGGGACTGTAACAAACTGGTCAACATGACATGGTCCACATAAGGAACTAGGCCTACTGTACTGATATGTACATGTGTGTACATGTCTGGTCATGAACTTTATTTTTAGGTCAACTAAAGGAAGTGGTCAATGTAGGGAAGTGGTCAGCTATAGAGGTCCCACTGTATTCTTATAACTCAAGTCTCATCTCAATAGCTGCTCCATTCCCTCATTCTGAAGACCTGCATTATAATATACCACCTACCCCACTTCCTGCATGCAAAGGAAAATATTAGCATTCTGCTTTACATAATAATTTCTTTGTAGTTTTGTTTGTGCATCTTTGATTAGCAAGAATCAGGTAACTCAGTCCCTAAGAACCTGACCCAGTTTTGTATGCACCAGAAAAGGTATGTTTGTTCATTTATTCATTTATTTGACAGACATTGATTGAACACCCATGCAAGGGCCAGCTACTGTGCAGTGCTCAGAATACAGACAGAAATAGGGCACAACCTCTGCCCTGAAGGACTAACAGTAGAAGTGGATCCCTGTGTGAAGTAAAGGGATGAACTGGAAAAGCTTTAAATCCCGGCTTTAATAATAGGTTATTAATAAAATCACAAGTTCTTTTTTTTGTGTGTGTGGTTTTTGGCCGGGGCTAGGTTTGAACCCACCACCTCCGGCATATGGGACCAGCACCCTACTCCTTGAGCCACAGGCACCACCCAAATCACAAGTTCTTAGGCTGGGCAAAGTGGCTCACACCTGTAATCCTAGCATTCTGGGAAGCTGAGGCAGGTGGATTGCCTGAGCTCAGGAGTTTGAGACCAGCCTGAGCAAGAATAAGGCTGTATCTCTAAAATTAGCCAGGCATTGTGGCAGGTGCCTGTATTCCCAGCTACTTGGGAGGCTGAAACAGGAGAATTGCTGGAGCCCAAAAGTTTGAAGCTGCTGTGAACTGTGATGCCATGGCATTCTACCAAGGGCAACAAAGTAAAACTCTGTCTCAAAAATAAAATGAAATAGGCAGGGCTATGGTGGCTCATGCCTGTAATCCTAGCACTCTGGGAGCCTGAGGTGGGTGGATTACCCTGAGCTCAGAGGTTTGAGACCAGCCTGAGCCAGAGTGAGACCCTGTCTCTACAAAAAAAATTGCCAGGTGTTGTGGTGAGTATCTGTGTTCCCAGCTACTCGGGAGGTGGAGGCAAGAGAATCGCTTCAGCCCAGGAGTTGGAGGTTGCTGTGAGCTGTGACACTACGGCACTCTACCCAGGGCCACAAATTAAGACTCTGCCTCAATAAAAAAACAAAATAAAAATCACAACTTCTTGTTGCAAATTCCTTCCTCCCTAGGACTGGCTCCTGCTCAGTGGTAGCAGAACTCTTGACTTGTCTTTGTCAGAGCAAATGACAAGGAAGCTGGGCCCCAGTGGTCCTGAAGAGAATTCATTTTCTCATCGATAGAATAGGGAAAGCAGATAACAATGATATATTTAATGTCACTTTTCAACCACGTTTGCCAGAACATGAGGAGAGTCTCACAGTTATTGGAACGAAAGCATTAATGACCATTAAACTGAGTATAAGGTGAGATAGTATCTATCTTTTTTTTTTTTAAGACAGAGTCTATCTTTGTCACCCTTGGTAGAGGGCCATAGCATCAAAGCTCACAGCAACCTCCAACTCTTGGGCTTAAGCGATTCTCTTGCCTCAGCCTCCCAAATAGCTGGGACTACAGGTACTCACCACAACACCCAGCTATTTTTTTTTTTTTTTTTGGTTGCAGTTGTCATTGTTGTTTAGCTGGCCCGGGCTGTGTTCAAACCCACGGGTTCAAAGCTACGGGTACAGCCCATTACCCCGCTATTCTTAGAGAAGAGCTCTGGCTCAGGCTGGTCTCGATCCTGTGAGCTCAGGCACTCCACACACCTTGGCCTCCCAAGTGCTGGGATTACAGGCGTGAGCCACTGCACCCGGCCAGTATCTAATTTTTTTTTTTTTTTTTTTTTTTGGCCAGGGCTGGGTTTGAACCCGCCACCTCTGGCATATGGGGCTGGCACCCTACTCTGTTGAGCCACAGGCGCCGCCCAGTATCTAATTTTTTTTAAGGCTGGTCAAGGGAAGCAGTAGGAGTGGAGAAGGAGCAAAGCAATCTGTAACTGGTTGGGATCAATTATCTGTGAACACCACTGCATCAGCCACGGTATCTAATTTTTGTGTTTTGATCATCTTTAACCTCAGAACCTTTTGTGAATTCTTTGAAGGGCTATCTGATGCTTGTAATTTCCTTTAACATTTCTTGCTGCATTTTTAGCTGACTGACATTTACCCATCATGGCATTGCTAAAAGACAGAGAACCAGGAGCTGCCGCAGAGTAGAGACTGGGCCCTGGGGCTGGCTGCAGGCGGGAGAAGGGCCTCAAAGTCAAGCAGACCAGAGTTTCAATCCTGGTTCTGCTCTTTATATTAGGGAGTGACTTTGACCAAGTTAATCCATATTGCTGAAGCTCCATTTCCTTATCTGCGGAATGAAGGCAGCTGTACCTGCCTAGAAGGTTAGAGAAGGAACTGCAGGGCCCATAGGAGCCATTACTTAGTTGTCTCTTGATAGCAGCTTGGTTGTAAGCTGCATTCTTTTTAGGCTTGCATTCTGCGTGGGATAGCACTGTCTCTCCCTCCAGGTGTGGTCCTGAATGGCTTAGCTCAGCCAACATACCCTGTCCCTCTAGATGTGGGATTAGTCTACTGATGGGTGTGTATCTTAGACCACAGTTTCAACTCCAGCACACGTTTCATTGCCTTCCAGTGGACTGAGAGAGAAAGACTATATTGCCAGTGTTCTAATTTGGCCAGATCGGAGAGAAACTGAGGTATGGAGGGCGGGCGTAACATGCTTTATTCAGCTCACACAGCAAGGAAGAGCAAGTATGGCAAGTCCACCCTCACTCCTGGCAGCCGGGAGCTGACCTACACATCGCAGTCTGCAATCCACAGTCCACTCAGAGGAAAGGTCCTGTGCACTGTTATACCCAGGAGAACAAAAGTGGCAACACGCCAAGCAGCTGTTACATAAGTGTGACTTCACTGTACACAGTTGTGGCTATCTAGGAGTACATGGTGCTTTCCCAGGGGAAGAAAGCCTAGGCAACTCCATCTTGTCCCACACCCAAAGCCATGGGAGAGAAAGCCCAAACACTTTTTTTTTTTTTTTTTTTGAGACAGTCTCTACTCGCGCTGTTCCCTTAGGTAGAGGCCATGGGTGGCGTCACAGCTCACAGCAACCTCAAACTCTTGGGCTTAAGCAATTCTCTTGCCTCAGCCTCCCAAGTAGCTGGGACTACAAGTGCCCACCACAATGCCTGGCTATTTTTCTTTTTTGCCATTGTTGTTTTAGCTGGCCCAGGCTGGGTTCGAACCTGCCAGCCTTGATGTATGTGGCTGGCGCCCTACCCACTGAGCTACAGGCACTGCCAAGCCCAAATACTTTTGTGTGTCCCTACAGAAACCAAGTCCTGTTTACATTTTTGAGTCTTGACACGAGCCTGACCTGAAGCCAGAGCTAGCGCTAGTCTGCTCAATTAAGGCAGTTTGAGATGAGTTTTGTTTCTTTTCTTTTTCTTTTTTTCAGAGACAGGGTATCAGTTTGTCACCCAGGCTAGAGTGCGGTGGTGTCAGCACAGCTCACTGCAACCTCTACTTCTGGGCTCAAGTGATCCTCCCTTCTCAGCCTCCCAAGTAGCTAGAACTACAGGTGGGAGCCACCAAACCAACTAATGTGTGTGTGTGTGTGTGTGTGTGTGTGTTTAGTGTCTCAATATGTTGCCAAGGCTGGTCTTGAACTCCTGGCCTCAAGCAGTCTTTCGCCTCAGCCTTCCTAAATGCTGGGATTTACAGTTGGAAGCCACCATGCCTGACTATTTTCTGTTTCTTAAGACATCAGAAAGTCCTAACTGATTATAATCAATTGAGTGTTGGTCACCCAAACGTCTACATCTTAACCCCAGAACCTGTGAATGTGAATTTTGGAAAAAGAGTCTTTTCAGATCTAATTAAGTTAAAGATCTTTAAATGAGATCATCTTGGATTATCCAGGTTGTTTCTAAATCCAGTGACAAGCATCCTTAGAAGAGACACAACGAGAGAAGGCTATGTTAAGATAGAGACAGAGATCAGAGTGATGTGGCCACAAGCCAACACACACCTGGAGCCACCAGAGGCTGGAGAGGCAAGGAAGGATCCTCTGCTAAGCCATCAGAGATAGCACAGCCCTGCCGACACCTTGATTTCAGACTCCTGGCTTCCAGAACTATGGGAGCATAAATAGCTGTGGTTTTAAACCACCAAGGTTGGCGGTGCCCATAGCTCAGTGGGCAGGGCGCCGGCCATATACACCAAGGGTGGCAGGTTCAAACCTGGCCTGGGCCTGCTAAGCAACAATGACAACTGCAACCAAAAAATAGCTGGGCATTGTGGTAGATCCCTGTAGTCCCAGCTATTTGGGAGGCTGAGGCAAGAGAATCATTTAAGCCCAAGAGTTGGATGTTGCTGTGAGCTGTGATGCCACTGCACTCTACCCAGTATGACAGCTTGAGACTCTGTCTCAAAAACAAATAAATAAAAATAAACCACCAAGGTTATGGTTATTTGGAAGGCAACTATGCTCATCACTGTACCACCAACACCACTTGGCTATGGTTGTTACAGCAGTGCGAGGAAACGAATACACTAATCAATGTGCATATGGAAATATTTTTATCCTTTTCTTTTTTGAAATTTTTATGTATATATATATTTTTTGAGACAGAGTCTCACTATGTCACCCTCAATAGAGTGTCATGGTGTCACAACTCATAGCAACCTCAAACTCTTGGGCTAAAGTAATTTGGTTGCCTCAGCCTCCCAAGTAGCTGGGACTGCAAGCACCTGCCACAAGGCCCGGCTATTTTTTGTTGTAGTTGTTTAGTTGGCCCAGGCTGGGTTTGAACCAGCCACACTTGGTGTATGTGGCTGGCACTGTAACCACTTTGCTAAGGGAGCCCAGCCTTAAATTTTTGTATTTCAAAATATTAAAGGGGTAGGGATGTGTTTGTTACATAGATCACTTTTGTAATGCTTGAGTCACAGCTATAAGTATGTCCATCAGCCAGATAATGTTCATTGTATCTGTTTGATAGGTTTTGTCTCTTCCTTCCTCCCCCACCCACTTCTTAATTTCCAATGAGTTTTACTTCCCTCTATGCACTTGTGTGCCCAAGTTAGTTCCAGTATAATAATGAGCACATATGGTGTTTGTTTCTCTCTCTCTCTTTTTTTTTTTTTTTTTGTAGGAAAAAAAAAAAAGCTACAATGCAGCATCATAGCTCACGGGAACCTCAAACTCCTGGGCTCAAGTGATCCTCTTGCCTCAGCCTCCCAAGTAGCTGGGACTACAGATGCACTATCCAGCTAATTTTTCTCTTTTTAGTAGAGACCGGGTCTTGCTGTTGCTCAGGCTGGTCTCAAACTCCTGAGCTCAAGCAATCTACCCACCTTGGCCTCCCAGAGTGCTAGGATTACAGGCGTGAGCCACTGCCCCCAGCCTGGTGTGTTTTTTCCATTCTTGAGATACTTCATTTAGGATAACAGTCTCCAGTTTCATCTAATTTGTTGCAAAAAGCATTAATTCATCCTTTTCTAGGGTTCAGTGGTACTCCATGGTATACATATGCCACATTTTGTCAATCCACTCATGAAATGATGAGCACTTGGGTAGATTCCACATTTTTGTAATTGTGAGTTGTGCTGCAATAAACATTCAAGTGCAGGTGTCTTTCTGATCGAGTGACTTTGCTCTAGTAGTGTGGAATTACTAGATGAAATGGCAGATATACTTTCAGTTCTTTGAAGAGTCTCCATACTATTTTCCATACTAATTTGCAGTCCAACCAACAGTGTACAAGCCTTCTTTTCTCTCTGCATCCTTGCCAGCATCTATTGTTTGGGGACTTTCTTTTTAATAAAAATATGGAACACTTCATGAATTTGCTTGTTACCCTTGCACAGAGGTCATACTAATCTTCTCTGTGTCATTCCAATTTTCTATATGTGCTGCCAAAGTGAGCACATTTTTGGACTTTTTAATAAAAGCCGTTCTCACAGGGCTAAGGTGATATGTCATTGTAGTTTTAATTTGCCTGATGATTAGTGACTTTGAGCATTTTTTTTTTTTTTTGGAGACAGTCTCACTTTGTCACCCTCAGTAGAGTGCTGTAGTGTCATTGCTCACAGCAACCTCAACTTCTTGGGCTCTAGCAATTCTTTTGCCTCAGCCTCCCAAGTACCTGGGACTACAGACACCTGCCACAACGCCTGGCTATTTTTAGAGACCCGGTCTTGCTCTTGCTCAGGCTGGTCTCGAACCTGTGAGCTCAGGCAATCCACCCACCTTGGCCTCCCAGATGCAGATGTGAGCGATTACAGATGTGAGCCACTGCGCCTGGCCATACTTTGAGCATTTTTTCATACATTTCTTGGCCATTTGTCTATCTTCTTTTGAAAGCTTCTGTTCATGTCTTTTGCCCACTTTTTAATGGGATTGTTTGGTTTTTTCCCTTGCTGATTTGCTTGAGTTCTTTGTAGATTCTAGATATTAGCCCTGTATTGGATGTATAGTTCATGAATATTTTCTCCCACTCTGTAGGTTGTCTGCTTGCTCTGTTGATTATTTCCTTTCCTGTACAGAAGTTTTTAGTCCTTTTCTTTATAAATGTTTAACTGCCTTCCAAGGCTTTGCCGTTCCCTTTCCTTGTAAGGAGTAACACAGTCTAGGCTTGAGCCAGCCTGCTTCATTTAAATGCCAAATTGGTCATTTCCTAGCTGAGTGACCTTAAATAAACTACTTAACCCCTCAGTGCCTTAGTTTCTTCATCAGTAAAACGCTTTTCCTTGTATTAAATGAGTGCATGCATGTAAGTGCCAAGAATGGTGTCTGGCATGTTGTAAGCAAGAAATATAAATGTTAATTATATATTCTCTCTTATTCTGTAATAATTTTCTTTTCTTTTCTTTTTTTTTTTTTTTTTTTTAGAGATAGAGTCTCACTTTGTTGCCCTTGATAGAGTGCTGTGGCGTCACAGCTCACAGCAACCTCCAACTCACGGGCTTAGGTGATTCTCTTGCCTCAGCCTCCCGAGTAGCTAGGACTACAGGCACCCGCCACAATGCCTGGCTATTTTTTTGTTACAGTTTGGCTGTGGCCGGGTTCGAACCTGCCACCCTGGGTATATGGCTCTAGTGCCCTGCCCACTGAGCCACAGGCGCCGCCCTGTAGTGATTTTCTTTCCTTATCAAAATGCTACCTCTTCATGGTAATGAGTTCAGTTTTGTTCTTGCCTAGGTTTTTTTTTCTTCATAATTATTTCTTATGATTCATTCACCTCATTATGCTTTTATGCTGTTAGAACAGGGATAATGTCACTCAGAAGAGTATGCACAAACCAAGCCCAGTGGGATCTGACTTCATAGCTAGGGTTAATTAGCAGAAAAGTCAAAAGGCTAACCATGAGCACAGCAGAAAGACAAAGAACTCATTTAACTAATAAGCAGTTCGGTGCCCATGGCTTCTGACTGTTTTTCTCCAGACTTTTTTTTTTTTTTTTGACATGCTTATTTCAAAGCATATGAATGATTGATTTTCAAAATAATTGACTTGTTTTTGACAAGTACCTCCATGTTTGTTTGGTTTATGGTGGAGATGGATTCGCTGGGAGAAGAAAGGATTACTAGGCTTAAAGAACCTTCTCTGACTATTCCATTTTCCAAATTTCAATGAGATCATTTGTTCTTTGTTTTTTTAAACTTATTTTGTAAAGACAGGGTCAGTAATCCCAGTTATTTATGAGGCTGAGGCAAGAGGGTCTCTTCAGCCCAAGAGTTAAAGTTTAGCCTCGCAAAATAGAGAGACCCCATCTCTAAAATAATAATAACAGGGTTGGGTCTGGTGGCTCCCACCTCTAATCCTAGCACTCTGGGAGGCTGAGGAGGAAGGATTGCTTGAGCTCAGGAGTTCCAGACCAGACTGAGTAAGAGCAAGACCCTGTCTCTATTAAAAAAATAGAAAAATTAGAAAAAAAAAATTAAAAACAAACAAACAAAAATTAGAAAAATTAGGCCAGGCGTGGTGGCTCACACCTGTAATCCTAGCACTCTGGGAAGCCGAGGCAGGTGGATAGCTTGAGCTCACGGATTGGAGACCAGCCTGAGCAAAAGCAAGACCCCATCTCTACTAAAAAATAGACAAACTGAGGCAAGAGGATCACTTGAGCCCAAGAGTTGGAGGTTGCAGTGAACTATGATGCCACAGCATTCTACCCAGGACAATAGCTTGAGACTGTCTCAAAAAAAAAATAATAATAATAGAAAAATTAGCTGGTCATTAGCTACTTGGGATGCTGAGGGAGGAGGATCACTTGAATCCAGGAGTTTGAGGTTGCTATGAGCTAAGCTGATGCTATTGTACTCTAGCCTGGACAACAAAGTAGACTCTTTCAAAAAATAATGGATATTTGAATGATTTAGAATAAAATCACAATGAATATGCCTCATATCAAAACTTGTCAGATGCCGTAAAAGCCATACTTCAAAGGAAATTTATGGCTTTATTTATTTATATATATATTTTTTTTATTCTTTTTTTTGGGGGGGGATAGAGTCTCACTATGTCGCCCTCGGTAGAGTGCCATGGTATCACAGCAAACTCAAACTCTTGGGCTTAAGCGATTGTCTTGCCTCAGGCTCCCAAGAAGTTGGGACTACAGGTGCCCGCCACAACGCCCGGCTATTTTTTGGTTGCATTGTCATTGTTGTTTAGGAGGCCCGCCAGGCTCGAACACTCCAGCACTGGTGTACGTGGCCAGTGCCCTACTCACAGAGCTATGGGCGCCGAGACATTTATTTTTTGAGACAGAGTCTCACTTGGTCCCTGATAATTAGCGACGTTGAGCATTTTTTCTTTCTTTTTTTTGAGACAGAAAAAAAAAGTATTTGTTTCCCAAGCCCATACCTTTATTCCATTTGCAAAAGTGAGAGCCCCTCATGGTGCACCTTCGTGTTGCTGGAAGCCTTGACTTATACAATAGAGGTTTCCCAAAGGAGGGAGACCTACGTGTGGCCCTCACCTAACATGGGTAGAGTGCTGTGGCGTCATAGCTCACAGCAACCTCAAACTCTTGGGTTCAAAGAATCCTCTTGCCTCAGCCTCCCAAGTAGCTGGGACTACAGGTGCCTGCCACAGCACCTGGCTATTTTTAAAGATGGGATCTCGCTCTATCTCTATCTGGTTGAACTCGTGAGCTCAGGCAATCTACCCGCATCGGCCTCCCATAGTGCTAGGATTATAGGTGTGAGCCACTGCACCCAGCCAAATTTATGGCTTTAAATGCTTATAGAAGAGAAGAAAGGCTAAAAGTCAGAGAAATAACCAATACAATAAACTCAAGGACAGTAGTCAGAGGGGGATGGCAGAGGTAACTAAGCCAGGTCTGAGCAGAGAGGAAAGGTCATCCACAAAAGGCCATTACTTAACGTGATGGGTGTCCTGGATGCATCTTTCTGTCGCAGGCTGCTGCTTTGCGGGCCTGGGCCTCCCTTGGATGAGCCCCTTCCCACCTCCCTACCCCCATCCAGGCTACCGTGACTCCTAGACAGGAGCCCTAGCGACCCCACTCACCAGGGGCACGTGCTGCCCCTGTGTCTTTCCTCACCTCCCTCCCACCAACAGCCTCTTCTGAAGCCCTTCTCACTAGAACCCCATTCAATGGCGAATCTCATTGTCCTCCCTGTTCTGGGTTTTCCCTAAGGACACCACCCCCAGCAGTTCTCTTGGAAGGCTGTTTCTCATTCACAGAGGTCAGGACTTAGCCCTGCCCCGTCCATCTCCCACAGGCCTCCCTCACCTTCCCTTCTTCAGCCCCTCCTCTTCCCTTCATCCCACTTCAGACCTTATCATGCTTGATCTTGATTATTGCAAAAACCCCATTATGCCCCCCTGCCTCAGTCAGGCCCCTCTTTTCCATTCTCCACGTGGCAGGTCTTTTCCAGAGTGATTGTTCTAGAGAAAATACTCTGCCCCCTTCACTGTGGCATACATTTTTGAGAGGTCTCCTTTACCTCCCCTAGGCAGGTAGATGCCCCCTCTTTCTTGCTCCAGCACCCAGAGCAAACCTTGGTTGTACTGCCTGTCACATCCCTGGCATAGCTATCAACCTCAGGAGAGGGAACAAGCAGGTCTGACCCACCATTCAAGGTGAGGTCTGTGAGCCAACAGGAATCTCAGGCCTCACCTAGACTTACAGAATCTTAATTTACGTTCAACAAGATCCCAGGGGATTTGTGTGAAACTTAAAATTTGAGAAGAGTTGACGGCTGGTGAGCTGCTTTTGAGGGTTAGTCTTTTCATTGCCTTTGTTTTGGGGAGCCTAGGGTGGGGGTGGGGACAGCCTATTGAAATGACCTACACATCCTAGAATGAATAAAATTAATGCAAACTTTGAGACTTAGATGAGGAAGAGAACTGATTATTCTGGAAACGGCTGCCAATTTCGGGCTGATGCTGCCATGAATAAGGCAGATAGAATGGAGGATATGTCAGCAAAGGGGCCTGTCACAGCATCAGTTAAGAGAAATGCTGAACACTCAGCCCTTTGTCAGAGCAGGATGAAGGTGAGAAGAAGGGAGACAGCTCTGTCCTAGCAACAGGAAATTGCCTTGAGAAGATTGATTTGCACTAAGTGCAAAGTCACTGTGAGGCCAGGAGGGGCGTGTGTTGAGCCTTTTGTGTGCGTTCCACTCACCCACTTTGTCCTACTCAGTACAGACTTAGTACTCCTATTGCTCACAGAGCAGTCATAGGCAGTGGCGCTTAAGTAACAGACCCTTAAGCCTAACTTCCTGCAAGTCTCCTGTAATCTTTTGTTAACATATAATAGATCTCTAGGGTGGATCAAAGCTCTCCTACAGAGCAGTCAGTGTGGAGGCTGCTTGGTGGAGTGGGAGAGAACAGGAGCTATAATAGACATTTTGGGATTTTTAAAATTATTTTTACTTAATATCCATCAGCCGTAGAATGGTGCGTTTTTTGTTTTTTATTTAGAGATGGAGTCTTGCTTAGTCACCCAGGCTGGAGTGCAGTGGTGTCGTCATGGCTCACTATAGCCTTAAGCTCCTGGGCTCAAGCCACCCCCCACCTCAGTCTCCCAAATAGCTGGGACTACAGGTGCCTGCCACCTCTGCTGGCTGTAAATTTTTATCACCCTGGTCCTCTCATTCCCACAGCTGAAAAAACCTGAAGCAGAGAAAAGTTACACAATTAGCTAACAAATGGCAGGGCTGGTGTTAAGGGTTGAATTCTATACCCCATAAAAAGATATGTTGAAGTCCTAACCCCCAATACCTCAAAATATATAACCTTATTTGGAAATGGCTTCAATGTAGACGTAATTAATTATGATGAGCTCATACTGCCATAGGCTGGGCCCTTAATCAAATATGAATAGTGTCCTTCGAAGAGACTCAGAGTAGACAGCTATGTGACAATGGAGGTCGAGGTTGGAGTGATGTGTCCATTAGCCAAGGAACACCAGAAGCTGGATGAGTCTGGGAGGGATTCTTCCGTGTGGGAGCATGGCATTACCATCTTGATTTTAGACTTTCAGCCTCCAGGACTGTGAGGAGATAAATCTCTCTCTCTCTTTTTTTTTTTTTTTTTTTGAGACAGAGTCTCACTATGTCACCCTCGGTAGAGTGCCATAGCGTCACAGCTCACAGCAATCTCAAACTCATGGGCTCAAGCGATTCTTTTGCCTCGGCCTCTCAGGCAGTAGCCGATTCTTTTGCCTCGGCCTCGCCCTCCCAGTAGCTGGGACTACAGGTGCCCACCACAATGCCCAGCTATTTCTTTTGTTGTTGCAGTTGTCATTATTGTTTAGCTGGCCCAGGCCAGTTTCAAACCCACCAGCCTTGGTGTATGTAGCTTGCGCCATAGCCACTGTGCTACGGGAATCGAGCTAATTCTGTTTAATTTTTGAGAAACCACCATATTGTTTTCCATAGTAATCAGGCCATTTTACACTGCTACCAGCAATGCACAGATTTCCAATTTCTCCACATTCTTGTTTTCGTTTCTTTCTTTTTGTTGTTGTTGTTGAGACATAGTCTCACACTGTCACCCTGGGTAGAGTGCTGTGGCATCATCATAGCTCACAGCAACCTCGAACTCTTGGGCTCTAGTAATCCTCTCGCCTCACCCTCCCAAGTAGTTGGGATAACAGGCATCTGCTATGACACTGAGCTTATTTTTCTATTTTTAATAGAGATGGGGTCTCATTCTAGCTCATGCTGGTCTTGAACTCCTGGAGCTCAACCTATCCACATGCCTTGGTCTCCCAGGGTGTTAGGATTGCAGGTGTGAACCACTGCACTGGGCCCTGGCCTCCATTTTTTAATTGTGTTTGTTTTGTTATTGCATTGCAGGTGTTCTTTATATATTCTGGATAGTAACCATTATCACACAGATGATTTGCAAGTATTTTTTCCCTCTAAAGTTTGCTTTTTCACTCCGTTGATAGTGTTCTTTGATGGACAAAACATTTACATTTTGTTGTAGCATAATTAACAAATCAAATATTAAGCTTTTCCTTATAGTTTCTCCTAAAAGTTTCATGCTTTTAGCTCTTATATGTCTTCAAACCATTTAGTTAATCTTTGTGTGTGGTATTAGGGTAGGGTTCAATTTCATTCTTCTGCATATGGATATTCAGTTTCTCAAGCCCATTTATTCATTTATTTAGAGACAGAGCCTAAAGCTATCACCCTGGGTGGAGTGCTGTGGCATAACGGCTCACAGCAACCTCAAACTCTTGGGCTCAAGCGATTTTCTGGCCTCAGCCTCCCAAGTAGCTGGGACTACAGGTGCCTGCCACAATGCCTGGCTATTTTTTGGTTGTAGTTGTCATTGTTCAGCAGGCCGGGACTTGTTTTGAACCCATCAGCTCTGGTGTATGTAGTTGGTGCCTTACCTTCTGGAGTTACAGGCGCCACCCAAGACCATTTATTGAAAAGACTATCCTTTCTCCATTGAATAGTCTTCGCCCCCTTTTCACAAATTGTTTGACTGTGTATTCAAGGTTTTACTTCTGTGCTGTCTATTCTGTTCCATCTATCTGTATGTTTGTCTTTATGCCAGCACCACACTGTTTTGATTATTGTATTTTTGTAGCAAGTTTTGAAACCAGGAAGTGTGAAACCTCCAACTTTGTTCTTCTTGGCAGGTATTTTTGGCTATTCAGGATTCTTTGAGATTTCACATGAATTTGGGAATTTTTTTTTTTAGAGACAAGAGTCTCACTTTATTGACCTCTGTAGAGTGCTGTGGTGTCACAACTCACAGCAACCTCCAACTCCTGGGCTGAGGCCATTCTCTTGCCTCTGCCTCCTGAGTAGCTGGGACTACAGGCACCCACCACAATGCCCAGCCATTTTTTTGTTGTTGTTGTTGCAGTTTGGTCAGGGCTGGGTTTAAATCTGCCACCCTCTGTATATGGGGCCGGTGCCCTACTCACTGAGCCACAGGCACCACCCGAAAGTGATGATTCTTTATTAGTAATGTAAATCTTCTGCCCACCAGAGCCTCAGGGTAGATGACAGGCCTGAAGGTTCCCTTGACAGATGCCTGAGCCATCCATTCCCTGGAGTAATCTTTCGTTATGTCTTGTTTTGTTTGTTTATTTGTTTGTTTTTATTTTTTGTTTTTTGAGAGCGAGTCTTACTCTGTCACCTGGGGCAGAGTGCCATGGCATCATCACAGATCTCAGCAACCTCAACCTCAAACTCTCGGGCTCAAGCCATCCTTTTTCCTTGGCTTCCCATTAGCTGGGACATGACATTGGGCTAATTTTTCTTACTTTCTTTTACAAGATTTTTTTTTCCTTTTTCTTTTTTCTTTTTTTTTTGAGACAGTCTCACTCTGTTGCCCAGGCTAGAGTGCCATGGCCTCAGCCTAGCTCACTGCAACCTCAAACTCCTAGGCTCAAGCAATCCTCCTGTCTCAGCCTCCTGAGGAGCTAGGACTACGAGACTATAGTCTTGCACTGTGACCAGCTAATTTTTCTATTTTTTGTAGAGACAGAGTCTCACGCTTTTTCTTTAACTCCTGAGCTCAAGCAGTCCTCCTGCCTTGGCCTTCCAGAGTACTAAGATTACAGGCATGAACTATTGCAGCTGGCCTGGAGTAATCTTTATGTTGTGCTTAAGCTTGGAGTTCCTTGTATTTAGCCTCTCTTAGATTATTTTTGCTTCATGTTTTTTTTTTTGTTTTTTTTTTTTTGTAGAGACAGAGTTTCACTTTATCGCCCACCATAGAGTGCCATGGCATCACACAGCTCACGACAACCTCCAACTCCTGGGCTTAGGCGATTGATTCTCTTGCCTCAGCCTCCCAAGTAGCTGGGACTACAGGCACCCGCCACAACGCCCGGCTATTTTTTTGTTGCAGTTTAGCCGGGGCCGGGTTTGAACCCGCCACCCTCGGTATATGGGGCCAGCACCCTGCCCACTGAGCCATAGGTGCCACCCTTTGCTTCATGTTTTGAATGAATTATTTAATCATTTTGAATATGTAATACACTTCCATGTTACAAAATTCAGAAGGCCAAAGTAATATAGTGAAAAGTCATTCCTTTCCTTCTACCTCTCCCACCCAGGTCCCCTCCTCAGAAGTAAGCAAGTTTCTTGTGATTCCTTCCATAAGCATTTAACCATATAGACCTTTTTTTTTTTCCATTTTTCACAAATAGTAGTATACTATATAGACATTGTTCTGCCCATGGCTTTTTCCCCTGCCCAATGCATTTTAGAAATTGCTTCATGTGATTCTTAAATTGCTCCTCTTTCTTCTTAATGGCCATCTAATACTCTGTTATGTGTTTGTTCCACCATGTATTTGGTGGCCATTTAGGCTGCTTCCAGTTTCTATTATTATAAACGGTGCAGAATGAATATCAGGATTATTCCTAAGTGGCATTGCTGTGCCATAGCTCACACTGAGGAACCCGATGAGAAATGGCTGTTGTTACATCTCAGGTGCCACTGAGGGCATCCATCGCTCACTACATCACCAGGTCATCTTTAAGTGGACCCGACCAGGAAATCCTTCTAAGTTTCAGTACTAAGATTAGGCAGTGCTTCTCCTGTGAAGTTCTGCTTTGTTCATTTTATAGATTCCATGGCTCGTGTTTATTTATTATATATTTATGGATGTTAATTTCATTCTTTTTTTTTTGCTTGTTTGTTTTTCTTTGGGGGGCTTGTATTTTGTTTTGTTTTGTTTTGTTTTATTGTTGGGGATTCATTGAGGGTACAAGGAACCAGGTTACACTGACTGCATTTGTTAGGTAAAGTCCCTCTTTTTTTTTTTTTTTTTACAGTTTTTGGCCAGGGCTGGATTTGAACTTGCCACCTCCAGCATATGGGGCTAGCATCCTACTCCTTTGAGCCACAGGCGCCTCCCTGGTAAAGTCCCTCTTATAATTGTGTCCTGTCCCCAAGAGGTATGTCAAACCTCATGACCGCCCCCCACCTCCTCCCTCTGTCCCTCCCCCTGCACCCCCTTTCTCCTACCTCCCACCGTATACTAGGTCATCCATTGTCCTCATATCAGAATTGAGTACATAGAATTCTTGCTTCTACATTCTTATGATGCTTTACTAAGAATAATGTGTTCCACTTTCATCCAGTTTAATACAAAAGCTGTGAAGTCTACATCTTTTTATTATTATTATTATTTTGCAGTTTTTGGCCAGGACTGGATTTGAACCCACCACCTCCTGCATATGGGGCCGGTGCCCTACCCCCTTGAGCCACAGGCACCACCCATAAGTCTGCATCTTTTTTAATGGCTGAATAGTCTTCCCTGGTATACATATACCACAGCTTGTTAATCCATTGCTGTCACTCTTGGTTTTATTATTTTCCCTCCCCTTATCTTCCTTTCATTTCAATTCCCAAAGCTATTTGTTTTATTCCTTACATTGCATACATTTTTGTAAGCATCTCAAGTTCTTCATGTTATGAACACAGACACAGAGTGGTCCCCTGACTTGTGGGGCTGTTTTCCAAGTGTATATTTTTCCAAGTGTATATGTATTCCAAGTGTATGTTTTTCTCTCGACATACATACCTATCATAAAGTTTGATTAATAAATTAGGCACAGTAAGAGAGTAACAGCAATAACTAACAATAAAATAGAACAATTATAACAATATGCTGTAATAAAAGTTATGTGAACACGTTTTCTCTCTGTCAAAATATCTCACCTATATCTGGACTGCAGTTGATCACAGAAAGTGAAGCCTGGGATAAGCAGGGACTACTGCACATAAATATGCCCATTCATACGTACATAAAATATGGGTATGGATGGAATCCAGGAGCCAGCCTGGCTGCCCAGAGTGATGCCTGCCTTTCCTTCCCCAGAGCCTTTCACAGGAGCCCCCCACTCCCACACCTCTCCAGCCTTACCCTCGGCCCAGCAGCCTCCTTTTTGTGACCACCGGAGATATTCCATGAGCCTTGGGACTCCCACACTCTGCAAAGTTTACACCCAGAGGCAGGGGGGGCAGGGGAAAAGGGAAGTCAGGGTGGTGTGGGGGCAGAGACGTCTTGGCACCTCAACTTGCCTCAGGGACCGGCTCTGGCTACCAGTTCCTGCAGCCGTCTGAGTGCAGTCATTCAGCTCCATCCCACGTGCCAATGTTCTCTTGCTTCCAAGTGACAGAGCAATTTGCATCCAACCAACACGCTTAAGTAAGATAGATGGAGGTAACCTGCCTTCTCATCTCACAAACCCCTGTCCTCTCATGAAGGCCGCTGTGCGGAAGGCAGCTGGAGCACTTTGTTTTAATTCGTCCCCTAGGGGCTGAGTTTGAGATTTGTGATTCATCTGCCTGGTGGATAAACAGCTGGGGTTGCTGCATTCTGAGGATGAAAGACGATTGAACCTCCTGCCGGGCAGCTGTTTAAAGTCACAGGGAGGGAGGTACCGGTTCTGTTTACAGTACCTGTGGTGGGCACGGGACACGCAGGCCAGTGGCCTAAGCAGCACTATGGGATGTGGGCTTCAGGACTCAGAAAGGCATCTGGAGCTCTGCTGTCTCCCAGGGCTTTCCTGTAGGATGGAACAACAAGCAGGGTTCTTTTCCAGAGCTGAGTGGAACTTTTCCAGTCCTCAGTATCTTTACCTGCAAAATGGGCATCTGATATTACTGGGTTTACAGAGTTGGCATAAAGATTTAATAGTATCAGCTAGTGCTTTAATAACATTTCTTATATGCCGGTCATTATTCTAAATGCCTTACATACAATAATTCATTTAATCTTTACAACACCCTTAGGTATTACTATTTCCATTTTTCAGAGGAGGAGACTGAGGCTCAGAGAGCATAAATAATTTGCTCCAGTTCAGCTTGTGAGTGACAGAGCTGGGATTTGAACCCAAGTAATCCAGTTCCAAAGTCTGTTCCCTCAGACACCATATGTCTGCAAGGAGCCTGTGCAGTACCTGACACCCAGGAGGCACACAGTCCAAGGTAAATCATTGTTACTGGTATCTGAACCACTGTTCCTGGCTTGACATGGCAGGTGAGATCTTCAGAGACTGGCTGTCTGGCGGCCTCAGGCAGCCAGTCTCTGAACCCACGTGGTGGGTGCCGCCAGCCGTGCACTTTGGGCTTGGATTACAATGTTCTGTTTATGTCTTTCTCTCCCCTGATTGCCTGCCAATGACTCGTCCTTCCCATATCCCGGGCACTAAACGTAGTTCTTTATACATAGTAGGCGCTTGATGTTTACTTAAAAATTGTTTCTTCTTTTAAGAAGTGTTGAGCCTATTGCTGGGTGACTCATCCTCTTCCTGGTGACCAGGGCCAGAGACTCCACTTTCCAATCTGCTCTTTTCTGCTTTCATGACTCAAGCAGCGTGGGGGGAGCTGCTTTTTAAGGTCCCTTATAGTCAATTGATCTTTACCAAAGGTATCAAGAACACACAATGGGAAAAGGACAGTCTCTTCAAAAAGTGGTGTTGAGAAAACTGGATGTTCACATTCAAAGAATGAAATTGGTCCCTTCTCTCATATTATATGCAAAAATCAACTCAAAATAGATTAAAGACCAAAAACTGTAAAACCACTGAATAAAATATAGGGAAAAAGCTTCTTGACATTGGTTTGGGCAATGATACTTTTGGATATAGCCCCCCAAAACACAAGCAAAAATAGACAAATGAGATTGCATCAAACTAAAAGCCACCTGCACAGCAAACAAAACAGAGTGAAGAGATAACCTATGGACCCAGTGTGGTGGCTCATGCCTGTAATCCTAGCACTCTGGGAAGCTGAGGCGGGTGGATCACCTGACCTCACAAGTTCGAGTCCAGCCTGAGCCAGAGCCAGATCCCGTCTCTAAAAATAGCTGGGCATTGTGGTGGGCGCCTGTAGTCCCAGCTACTCGGGAGGCTGAGACAAGAGAATCGCTTAAGCCCAAGAGTTTGAGGTTGCTGTGAGCTATGATGATGCCATGGCACTCTACCAAGGGCAACAAAGTGAGACTCTGTTTCAAAAAAAAAAAAAAAAATAGGCAATAGGGCGGCGCCTGTGGCTCAGTGAGTAGGGCGCCGGTCCCATATGCCGGAGGTGGCGGGTTCAAACCCAGCCCCGGCCAAAAACCACAAAAAAAAAAAAAAAAAAAAATAGGCAATAGACCTGAATAAGGCATTTCTGAAAAGAAGATGTACAAAAAGTATATGAAAAACATGCTCAGCATTACTGATCATCAGGAATCAGCAAAATGCAAATTAAAACCACAATGAACTATCATCTCACACAGGTAAGAATTTAAAAAAGACAGGTGTTGGCAAGGATGTGGAGAATAGGGAATCCCATACACATTTAAAAGGAATTTAAATTAGTCCAACCATTATGGAAAATAGTATGACAGTTCCTCAAAAAATTTTTAATAGAACTATATAATTCAGTAACCCCACTTCTGGCTATATATCCAAAGGAAATGAGATCAATATCTCAAAGAGATAACTGCACTCCCATATTCATTGCAATGTTATTTGCAATAGCTAAGATACAGAATCACCCTAATTGTCAAAGGATGAATGGATAAAGAAAATGTTTTTTTGTTTAGTTTTTTTTTAGTCACAGAGTCTCACTTTGTCACTCTTGGTAGAGTGCTGTGGAGCTCACAGCAGCTTCCAGCTCTTGGGTTTAGGCAATTGATTCTCTTGCCTCAGCCTCCCGAGTAGCTGGGACTACAGGTGCCTGCCACAACACCTGGCTATTTATTTGTTGCAGTTTGGCTGGGGCCAGGTTCGAACCCACCACCCTCAGTATATGGGGCCGGCGCCCTACTCACTGAGCCACAGACGCCACCAGAAAATGTTTTATATATATATATATCGCCAATATAGATATGTATATCTATAAATGTTTTATAGATATACATATCGCCAATAGAATATTACTCAATCTTAAAAATAAGGAAATCCTGTCATTTATCACAACATGGATAAACTTGAGGATATGCTCTTATGTGAAATGAGCCAGGCTCAGAAGGACAAATATTGCATAATTGTACTTAGATGGGGAATCTAGCAAAGTTGAATGACTAGAAATAGACGGTAGAATGGTGGCTGCCAGGAGCTGAGGGAGGGAGATGTTGGTCTAAGAGTAAAAGATTTCAATTATACAGGATGAGTAAGTTCTGGAGATCTAATGTACAGCATAGTCACTGTCGGGCCTAAAATAAT
Source organism: Nycticebus coucang (assembly GCF_027406575.1). NCBI lineage: Eukaryota > Metazoa > Chordata > Mammalia > Primates > Lorisidae > Nycticebus > Nycticebus coucang. Next base: position 7,942,168 of record NC_069782.1, read on the forward strand.
CAAAAGGGTCAGAATCTAATTTAAAGAGATTTTATCTGAGTGCAAAATTTATAGACAGCTGCCCAGGAAGCACATTTTGTATAGAATAGGAGTTAGTGCTCTGCAGTACAAACGTTTGGCATGGTTGATATGGATAAAGTTTAGAAAAACTTAACAGAATTTCAACATCTTTTTACATAAGGCTTAATGCACAGTTGCAATGATAAACTTGGTCAGTCAGGAAAGGACTAACCAGGATCACTGAGCTTTTTTCTTTCGGGAAAGGCATTTTAACATTCCACACTGAAGATGTAATAGACATGAGATCTTTTCCCCCCCGTCTGGTCTGAGTTAGGAGCAGGACAAGAAACAGGCAGTTCATCCTGGCCTGGTGGCTCATGCCTGTAATCCCAGCACCCTGGGAGGCCAAGGCAGGTAGATGGTTTGAGCTCACAAGTTCAAGACCAGCCTGAACAACAGCGAGACCCCCTCTCTACTAAAAATAGAAAAACTAGCTGGGCATCATGGTGGATGGGAGCCTGTAGTTCCAGCTACTCGTCAGGCTGAGGCAGGAGAATCACTTGAGCCCAAGAGACGGAGGTTGCTGTGAGCTGTGATGCCACAGCACTCTGCCCAGCGCAACAGAGTGAGATGCTATCTCAAAAAAAAAAAAAAAATGAGGCAGTTCATCTAGAACAAGGATAGTAATTGGACGGGGGGATGTCTACTCTCTGTTCTCTCCTACTCACTTACAGAACAAGAGCAATGAAGAAGAGAATCCGTTAAACCACAATCTAAGAAGTAGAATTCACACATGCTGCATGACTCAGTCTCTAGGGCTTAACTTCCTCCTTGGCATAATACATTTAGAAGATCTTGAGATTTATTTATTTTTTTTTTACAATGACTACAGTAAATAATACTGTATATTTGTAATTTGCTATAGATCATAAGTGTCGTCATACACACACAAAAAGGTAACTATGTGAGGTAATGAATGTGTTAATTAGTTTGATTGTGCTAATCATTTACAATGTAAATATAAACCATTCCATAAATATATGCAAATATGTATGATTTTTATGTCAATTATACCTCAATGAAGCTGAAAAATATCTTTAAAAAGGTTTTTTTTCCATTACAAGAGCAAATCGTCTTTTTAAAAAACCGGAATCAGTATATTACAGAAATTTTGAAAATGAAAGTCCTTCATAATCCTCCTATTCCAAGTGTGGTTTGTGGACCAGCAGCTTTTTGGCATGTCTTGGAAACTTGTTAGAAACATGGTATCTGGGTGGTGCCTATGGCTCAGTGAGTAGGGTGCCGGCCCCATATATCGAGGGTGGCAGGTTCAAACCCAGCCCTGGCCAAATTGCAACAAAAAATAGCTGGGCGTTGTGGCGGGCACCTGTAGTCCCAGCTACTGGGGAGGCTGAGGCAGGAGAATCACCTAAGCCCAGGAGTTGGAGGTTGCTATGAGCTGTGATGCCAGGGCACTCTACTGAGGGAATTAAAGTGAGACTATGTCTCTAAAAAAAAGGAAAGAAAGAAATGTGGAACCTCAGGCCCCACCCACACCTCCTGCTGAATCAGAGTGATCGCTTTATATTGAACCAGATCCCACTGACTGGGGGGCACCTTAATGTTTAAAAATTGCTAACCACAGTGGTGGCGCCTATGGCTCAGTCAATAAGGCGCCAGCCCCATATACCAAGAGTGGCGGGTTCAAACCCAGCCCCGGCTAAACCGCAACCAAAAAATAGCCGGGTGTTGTGGCAGGCGCCTGTAGTCCCAGCTGCTCGGGAGGCTGAGGCAGGAGAATCGCTTAAGCCCAGGAGTTGGAGGTTGCTGTGAGCTGTGCGAGGCCACGGCACTCTACCGAGGGCCATAAAGTGAGACTCTGTCTCTATAAAAAAAAAAAAAAAAAAAAGTTGCTAACCACGACTATCCTCCTCACCTCCAGCTAAGGTGACAAGTGTCACCTGTTTTGTGTGTATTTGAAAGCTTTTTTTAAAGCATACTCTTCTAATCTTTTTCAGTAATTACTTGCAATTTTCCAACCTTATCAGAAACAAAAATCCTCATCAATGTCAGTCAGCAGGAAGCTAATAAAGATATCATGATTTTGTCCCTTGCTCCCTCCTGCCCCCTCTCCATTTTCCCACAGCAGTTGTGACGATCTTTCAAAAACACAGGTCAGATCATGTCGCTCTCCTGCTGGGAGCCCTGAGGTGCTTCTCCATCACCCTGGGAACACGCAGCAACCTCCTCCACCCAGCCTCGCCCACTCTCTTTTGTACTCCCTCCTGCCACATGGACCTCTCTTGTCCACGGTGGATCAAGCTCTTCTTCCACCTCTGGGTTGTCACAGTCTCTGCTTCCTCCCTCCCTCCCTCCCTCCCTTCCTTCCAGACAGACTCTGTCACCCTGGCTAGAGTGTTGTGCCTCAGCCTCCCAAGTAGTTGGGACTACAGGCTCCTGCCACAATGCCCAGGTAGTTTTTCTATTTTTAGTAGAGATGGGGTCTCACTTTTGCTGGGGCTGGTCTTGAACTCCTGAACTCAGGTTGATCCACCCACCTCAGCCTCCCAGAGTGCTAGGATTACAGGTGTGAGCGCGGCATTGGCCCCCAGCTGTTGTTATTGCTGATTTTTTTTTTTTTTTTTTTTTTTGGTCTACCTGTTTGATGAAGAAGGAGAACTCCATGAGGGCAGGGATCATTCTGCCTTGCTTGTTGCCCTTGTATCTGTAGCACTTAGCACAGTGCCTGTACATAGAGGGTTAATACTCAGTAAAAATCTGTTGAGTGAATGACTGCTTTCTGTAGATCAGGCATATTAATTTCATCTTCCTGTATTTATTGGCTTGTTGAAATTAAGTTTCTTCAACAAGCTCTTCAGAAGGGAATAACATGAAAAGTAACATCTTTTCCCCTCCCAGTTCCCATCAACTTCAAAAGTAACCACTGATAACAGCTTACTTTGTCTCTCTCCAAAACTAGAGAGCCCTTTTAAAAAACAGCCACCAAAAAGATCATGCTTTATTAATTCTATTCTGTAACTTGTTTCTTTAAAATGCTTTGGTAAAGGGCACATACATTTACCATCTTAACCATGTTTTTTTAGAGGCCAGGTCTCACTATGTCACAGCTGATATAGTGCAGTGGCAACTTACAGGCACAATCACAGCTCCCAGGAGCCTTAGCTCACTGCAACCTCAAACCCCTGGGCTGAAAAGATCCTCCTGCCTTAGCCTCCCAAGTAACTGGGACTACAGGTGCCCACCTTCATGCCCAGCTGTTTTTTAAATGTAGAGTTCAGTCATGTTATGGTCACATTGTTGTACAACCAACCTCCAGAACTTTTTCATCTCGCACAAATGAAACTCTATACCCATTACACAACTCCCTGTTTCTCCCTCCGCCCACTTTCTGGCAACCACCATCCTACTTTCTGTTTCTATGAGTTTGAACGACTTGCTTTTTTTTAACTTAACAGTACATCTTTGCATATGGGGACATAAGATCTAGCTCATTATTCCTTCAGCTGTCTAGTGCTCCATGATGGCTACAGCTGATATTTAACTTATCTCCCATCAGTGATGTGAAGGTTGTTTCCAGTTTTTTTTTTTTCTGCTATTCCCAACAATGCTGAAATGCCAGATTTAAACCCCGAGAGCCAAAGGGTATGCACTTCTGTTTTGCTAAATTGCGGCTCAAAGCAGTTGCAACAGTTGACTCTCTCACCCACAGAGGCTGAGAGGCCTCTCTACCCCGCACACCCATCAGGTTCATCCCCCTGTAAGCCAACGAGTAAATATTGTGCCACCCCAGGGACAAGCAGGAGCAAGTCTTGAAAGGAGGGGTCAGCAACTCCCTTCTGTGGTGATTTCCCCGGGAGAAGCCTGGGAGATGAGCTGGTGGCAGATGAGGGAATCAAAGCTGCAGTTGCACACACGGGAGGCAGTCTGACTCTAAAGCTGTGTAATAAGTGGACTTGGGAAGAAGCTCGTTGCTGTGGCAACCTGATTCCCCTGCTGCCAAGAGCGGGTTTTCGTCTTTCTTCTGCACCTGGCAGGGGCTCCTTTCCCTTCACATTACTTGAGAAAGACAGACAGAGTTTGGCATTCTTTTATTGAGGTCAATGTCAGTAGCCAACTGTCACTGAGAGAGAAAGTGCTCTCTCCAGGTACAGAGCTGGCTGAGCCCTGTCTGGCAGTAGGTGGACAGAATGCCCCTGGGTGCCTGCCCCAAAGCACCAATGTCATGGGGCACACCAACCTGGGCAGTCTCATCTTTTTTTTTCCTTGTTTTTGAGACAAAGTCTTACTTTGTCACCCTTGGTAGAGTGCCTTGGTGTCATAACTTACAGCAACCTCAAACTCTTGGGCTAATGTGATTCGCCTGCCTCAGCCTCCTGAGCAACTGGGACTACAGGCGCCCTCCACAACACCAAGCTATTTTTAGAGACGGGGTCTTGCACTTGCTCAGGCTGGTTTTGAACTCCTGAGCTCAGGCGATCCACCTGCTCCGCCTCCCACAGTACTAAGATTAGAGGCGTGAGCCACCATGCCTGGACTTAGTCTTGTCTTTTTTTAAAAATTTAATTCATTTATTTATCTGTGCTGGTCTCCAATTCCTGGGCTCTAGTGATCCCCCTACTTCAGCGTCTGGAGTAGCAGGGACTCTAGGTAAGCTGTCCTTGCTGATACTTTGTCCTTGCTGATACTTCCAGAGGGACCTGGTGGGCCATGCCCGCAAGGAGACTATTCTGTTCCCTTCCCAAGAAAAGCTTTCCTAGATTTTTGTTAAGGACACCTGGTGAGCTTGCTTGCGCTGACCTTACCAGTTTTCTGGTTCCAAGTCATTTTGTCCTATACTTCTACAGCATTGAACCTTGAAAATGCTGATTGGAATAGAGGTGAGGGAGGGAACAACAGGTGGGTGTGAGACAGGAGTCAGGTGCCCTGAAGGCAGTTAGGGCAGTGATCAGAAGTTGAAGAAGGCCAAGAGGACAAGAAAGTGGTAAGAATGTGAACGTGGGGCGGCTCAAAGGAGTAGGGTGCCAGCCCCACATGCTGGCGGTGGCAGGTTCAAACCCAGCTCTGGCCAAAAACTGCAAAAAAATAAAATAAAATAAAAATCAGAGATGTTTAAAAAAAAAAGAAAAAAGAATGTGAATGTGCTGGGCTGCGCTTGTGGCTCAAATGAGTAGGGCGCCGGCCCCATATATTGGAGGTGGCGGGTTCAAACCCAGCCCCGGGCCAAAAACTGCAAAAAAAAAAAAAAAGAATGTGAATGTGCTTAGCTAAGATAAATGTAGCCAATAGGCAATAAGGACACTTTAGTTATTTTACTTTAGCCATAACATCTTTATCTTTTTTTTTTTGAGACAGAGTGTCACTATGTCATCGAGTTAGTGTGTCGTGGTGTCACAGCTCACAACAACCTCAAACTCTTGGGCTTAAGCGATTCTTTTGCCTCAGCCTCCCAAGTGGCTGGTACTACGGGCACCTGCTACAATGCCCAGCTATATATTTTGGTTGTAGTTGTCATTGTTGTTTGGCAGGCTCTGGCTGGATTCGAATCTTTTGAACCTGCCAGCTCCGGTATATGTGGCTGGTGCCCCCTAGCCGCTGAGCTACAGGTGCCAAGCCTTCTTTATTTATTTATTTATTTTTGAAGTAGAGTCTCACTCTGTTGCCCTGGGTAGAGTTCCGAGGTGTCATCACAGTTCACAGCAACTTCAAACTCCTAGGCTTAAGCGATCCTCTTGCCTCAGCCTCCACAGTAGCCAGGACTACAGGTACTGCCACAAGGACCAGCTAGTTTCTCTATTTTTAGTAGAGATGGAGTCTTGCTATGGCTCAGGCTGGTCTCAAACTCCCAAACTCAACCAATCCACTTGCTTTGGCCCTCCAGAGTGCTAAGATTACAGGCGTGAACCACCACCCGTGCCCAGTAACGTCTTTACCTAAGGTAAAAGGGAGGAATTCCTTTCACTGGGGCATGTGCACAGTGTCCCTAAATGAAGGATCCTCATTAACATTGTAAAAATGGGCTCAGCGCCTGTGGCTCAAGCAGCTAAGGCGCCAGCCACATACACCTGAGCTGGCGGGTTCGAATCCAGCCTGGGCCTGCCAAACCACAATGATGGCCGCAAACAAAAAACAGTCGGGCATTGTGGCAGGTGCCTGTAGTCCCAGCTACTTGGGAGGAGGAGGCAGGAGAATCGCTTGAGTCCAGGAGTTGGAGGTTGCTGTGAGCTGTGATGCTGCGGCACTCTACCCAGACAGCTTGACGCTCTGTCTCAAAAAAAAAAAAAAAAAAAAAAATTGTAACAATGACACCCATCAGCCCCTTGACCTTTACAAATGCCATGGCAACTCTTGTGAGGTCAAGAAAGGAAAGGATTCCCATTTCTAGGAACTCTTCACCCCATTCCCAGAAAACCATGAATATTCCACACCAACTTAACATATTATTAGGGATTTGCATAAAAGGGCAGACCCTAACCCTGGGGTGGCATTGGGGTTCCTGTCTGGATGAGTCCACTCTCTTCTCTGAAATAGTTGACTTTGTTTTCACTAAACTTCTCTGCTTTTCCTCATATGTGGTATCTGAACCCTTCTCTCTGACTCTCATTCCTGTACGCAGGGCAAGGACTCACTCTGCTAGTGCGTGGTTCCCTGTGGACATATAATTTATGTTTTCTCAGCTCATGCTTTGTGGGGCTCAGTGGGGTGGAACTTGTTATCCCTAGTTTTATAAGCATGAATCCTGAGGCTCTGGCTCTACAAGTTGAAGTGATTTGCCCAAGGTTGAGCATAGGAATGTGAACCTGGGTCCACCTGGACCTCAAGGTCAGGCCCCCTCATCAGGAGGTAATCTGGAGGAGCAAACTAGTCAGGGCAGGAACAGCTCCTTATCTCCGACCTGATGCCAACCAGTCGCTGTCTCCCTCTGAGCTTCAAGGTCTGCGGGGGCTTGACCAACCAGCTTCACCTGGTCCTTGGTGAAGGACCTCCTCAATTCAGGCAGTGGGGTACGCAGGGAAACGCTGCGTGGAGCCAGGCAGACGGGTTCAAACCTGTTGGTGCTATGGACTCCTTAATCTTGTCTGAACCTCCCTGCAGAAACATGGGAAAATGACAACTCTGTTATTTTAAGAAACCCAGGAGGGCTGGGTGCGGTAGCTAACGCCCGTATTCCTAGCACTGTCAGAGACTGAGGCGGGTAGACTGCTTGAGCTCACAAGTTCAAGACCAGCTTGAGCAAGAGCCAGACCTCATCTCTAAAAATAGCCGGATGTTGTGGTGGGTCTCTATAGTCCCACTACCTGGGAGGCTGAGGCAAAGGGATCACTTGAGCCCAAGAGTTTGAGGTTGCTGTAAGGCAGTGAAGCCACAGCACTCTACCTGGAGTGACAAAGTGAGACTGTCTCAGGAAAAAAAAAGAAAAGGAACCCAGGAGTGTTACGTGAACTGCGGAGAAGGAACCTATGACCTGACTTTTCTAGTTAACTCTAACGGCCCCAACCCCAGTTTCTATCCAGTGGCGTGTGGGGAGCCTTTTCTCCTTGCTAGCTCTGAATCCTGGGCTCTCCTGCTTCCAAAGCCTCCAGTGTATAGACCAGGTGTTCTCAAACTTTTTAAACGGGGCCAATTCACTGTCCCATAGACCGTTGGAGGGCTGGACTATAATTTTAAAAAAAAACAAACTATGAACAAATTTCTATGCACCCTGCACATATCTTATTTTGAAGTAAAAAACAAAACGGGAACAGATAGAATTCACACTGCTTCATGTGGCCCGCGGGCCGCAGTTTGAGGACGCCTGGTATAGACAGTATTGATTTGTACCCTTGAATTTGATTTTTCTACAACCTATCCAGGAGGCACTCATGCCTGGAATCATTCCCAGGAGACTCTTGTCTCACTCACACACAGTTACACTCCACCTTCTGTGTCCTAGTAACCTTTTTTCACACGCCTGTCCCCTCCAGCTAGGCCTCAGGAATCTTGCTCTGTGTCTGCCAGGCTTTGTAGCACTGCCTGGGTGACAATGACAGATTAATACACAAGAAAAATGCACGGAGAGATGTCACTTCTCCATTTCCATAAGCAATCTGGTGAGCTCTGAGCCCCTGCCCTCTGTGGGGAGGTGCCAATTCACGGCACCACAGCACGTTTCATTTGAAACAGTCTCTCTTTGATGACTCAGTCTCTGTGGGGGTAAATGCTCCGTTTTAACATTTTCCTCTTCTTCCTGCTGTCACTCTCCATGATGGAAGTGGCTGAGTGGTCACCTGTAGGCTTTTTGCAGCACCCCACTGACACTCCCTGCCCAGGGAGTCCTTACGGCTAGGTCCCAGTCAGGAGGTCCCCACATATACTGGTCTCTTTCTCTTGCCTTGAGACTCTGAGGCTCTCCAGGCCCTTCAGCACCTCCAAGTCCCCTGGTCGGATCCCAGAGGGATTTCAGGATCCCCTGCAGCTGTGGGGCTCACCTATGCCACTGTTCCCCAGCTCAGCGTTGCCCTTCTTCCCTCTAGCTTGCTGGACACAGTGCCTAGCCCAGGACAGGGCTCATCCTAGGGCTCCAAATAGGAAAAAGGGCCAAGGACCCTATCCTTTTAGCTGTCCCCTTCACCATTCGAACAGGTCCCTCCGTCAACTCCTGGCTTTGACCTGGAGAAGGAGCTCAAGACACAGGGGTGCGTGTCCCCATGTCCCTTGCTTCTGCTTCTCTTCATGGTGCTCCTGGAGCCACATCCACAGCATTACACTCAGATTTCCTCCCACTCCAGTCACACATAACAAAACTCAGTGGCCTAGCCCACCAGGCCTCGCTCTTGATATATTAAAAAGCATGCTTAAATTATTTAGAAAATCCTTTTTTCTCTCTTGGTTTTCAAAGCTACTACCTTGCTTTTTACTGAGGGATTTTTTTTTGGACATCCACAGCTGAGCACTGACTTTCTCTTTCCCCTTGCATTCCGCATCCTCTCTGAGGCAAACAGATGCCTCTGGCACAGGGAAGGGAGCACAACCGAGGAAAGCGCATTAACGTCACGCAGCAGGCTATTCTCCCCGTCTCTATCTCTGTGCCCTTGCCTTCCAGCTCTGGAATCCTGGGAATCTCCTGTCCTTTCAAGGTTGTTGACAGAGGAGCTATTTTCTCATTAGTTGTGTTGTTTTGTTTTCTTGAGACAAGGTCTCACTGTGTTGCCCAGGCGAGTGCCGTGTCATCATAGTTCACAGCAGCCTCAAATTCCTGGTCTCAAATGATCCTCTGGCCTCAGCATCTTGAGTAGCTGGGACTACAGATACTGCCACAATGCCGGCTAATGTTTTTTTTTTTTTGAGACAGTCTCACTCTGTCATCCTGAATAGAGTGCCATGGCGTCATAGCTCACAGCAACCTCAAACTTTTGGGCTTAAGCAATCCTCTGGCCTCAGCCTCCTGAGTTGCTGGGAGAACAGGTGTCCACCACAACGCCCAGCTGGGTTTTCTATTTTTGGTACAGACTGGTCTCACTCTTGCTCAGGCTGGTCTCAAACTCCCAAGCTCAGACCATCCACCTGCCTTAGCCTCCCAGAGTGCTAGGATTACAGGTGTGAGCCACCACACCCAGCCCTATATATATTTTTTAGTAAATATGGAGTCTCACTCTTGCTAAGGCTGGTCTTGAACTCCCAAGTTCAAGGGATCCTCCTACCTTGACCTCCCACAGTACTAGGATTACAGGCATGAGCCATCATGCCCAGCCACCAACCTAATCTTTAAAATGTTCATATCTTATCAAGTAGAGCTTTCTAGTTTCAAATAACAGAAAACCCAGGTCAAATGGCTTTTTAAATAAAGAGAAATCATTGGTTCCTGTCATGAAATAGTTCAGGAGTAGTTCCAGCTTCAGGCAAGGCTTGACCAAGCCTCCAACAATGTCACCTTGTTTTCACTCAGCTCTGGTTCTTCTGAGCTGGCTTCATTCTCAGGAAGGCTTTTTGCTGGCAATCCCAAAGTCATTGCCTGCAGCTGGTGGAGCTGTGTGCTTCCAAAGTCAAGTCCAGAGGAAATGCAAGAGGTTTTTCTTTGTTTGTTTTTATTTTTTAGAGCCAGAGTCTCACTTTATTGCCCTCAGTAGAGTGCCATGGCATCACAGCTCACAGCAACCTCCAACTCCTGGGTTTAGGCGATTCTCTTGCCTCAGCCTCCCAAGTAGCTGGGGCTTACAGGCACCCACCACAACGCCTATTTTTTGTTGCAGTTTGGCCAAATCCGGGTTCGAACCCACCACCCCCAGTATATGGGGCCGGCGCCCTACCCACTGAGCCACAGGTGCCGCCCATGTAAGAGTTTTTACCAGGTGCTCCACACAAAGACAAAAAGGACTTTCTTTCCCAGAAAGCCTGGCTGGCTTCTTACATCCCACTGGTTACTCTGACACTCCTGAATGAGTCACTGAAACCAGGGAGATGGGATACAGTGATTGGTTAAAGCCACTCAGGGCCTGTCCCTGTAGCTGGGGATGCGGTCAGTACTTCCTGAACATGGAAGCTCAGGATATTGTCAGGAATGGGTAATGGGGTCTAGAAAGACAAAACTGAATGTCCACATGATTAGATTTAATTGCACTTAGAAGAATTTATTGTACAGAATAATTAGAGGAACATTAAAAGACAAGTTTACTGTGCTCCAGCCAAACAAATTAGCATACTTATTAATTCTGTGTAACTTAGGGCTGCTTTCAGCCTGCAATTAACATAAAAGCTTATTAAACAAATAGGGACTTATTTTTCTTGTGGTCCATGAAGTCTGGAAGATGGTGTTGGCTCCACCGATCAGTGGTGGCCTTGTAGACTCTTAGTCTTCTTGTCCCACCTTAGCACGAGGGTGGGACAAGATTCTTTGGTTCCCAAGAGAGCGTCTGCAGCTCCAGATGAGGCATCTGCATTCAAGGCAGGGAGAAAGGAGGAAAAGCCCAGATGGTGCCAACCTTATCTGTTTCCTTCTATAAAGAAAGCAAACCTTTTCCCAGAAGGGCCCACAGTAGACCTCTGCTTAGGTCCTGTTGGTCACCCCTAGCTACAAGGGAGGCTGGGAAAGCTGGGAGCAGGATGGTCCTGATAGGTTTAGACTGATTATATCACCTCACCTGGGGGGTTTCTTATCAAGGAAGGAGGGTCATGCATATTGGGTGGTTACCAATAATGCCAAGTACAGTTCCGTATATACGCCCATCCTTTCTCATTTGTACCTGTTTACTCCAGTTATTTCCACTTGTCTGAAGAGCTCAGCTTATCAAAGTCCTGTCTACCCTTCAAATCGTTTTCCACTGTCCTGGACGCCAGTGAGATGTGCAGACTTCTTCAGCCCCTCCTGGCACCTCGTACCTCATCCTTGCATGGGGCAGTTGTCCACTGTGGCATAGCCCTGAGCCCTTGGTCTAGCCACATTCCAGGTGTGCCTTGGACAGGTCACTTGACCTCTCCAAGGTCTCAATTTCCTTATCTATAGAAAGGGAATAATATTAGAACCTGCCTCATAGAATTGTTGGAAGGCTTACAGAGGATAATTTGTGAGAACCATTCAGCCTTGTGCCTGATCACAGCCATTGTTGTTGCTGCCCTGCTCTCGCCATCCCCTCCCTCACAGTCTCTGCCTTTCTCAGTTTTGCATAGCCTATCGCTTAAAAAAAATTGAGATATAATTCACATGCCAGAAATGTCATCCTTTTAAAGTGTACAATTCGGTGGGTTTTCGTATATTTGCAAAGATATGCAAACATCACCACTATCTCATTCCAGAGCTTTTGTATCACTCCCCAAAGCAACCCTGTCCCTGTTAGTGGTCACAACCCTCTCTCCCTCCCCTCAGCTCCTGGAAACCACTCATCTGCTTGATGTCTCCATGGATTCGCCTGTTCTGGACATTGGATCTGGGTGGATCGTGTGATATGAGATCTGTCGTGCCTGGCTTCCTTTCTTAGCTAATGCCTTTAAGGTTGGCGCATGTCGTAGCACGTGGCAGTACTTCCTTCTATTTTATGGCCGGATAACATTTTGCCGTATGACTTCAGCACATTTCACATATCCACTAATCAACTGATGGATAGTTAGGGGCTTCCATCTTTTGCTGCTATAAACATTTGTGTACAAGTTTTCGTGTGGACATGTTTCAGTTCTCCTGGGTGTGTACCTAGCAGTGCAACTGCTGAGTTATTTGGTAGCTCTACATTTAGCATTTTGAAGAACTGCCAAACTGTTTTCACAGTGGCCGCACCATTAACGTTCCCCCAAGCAGAGTTCCCATTTCTCTGCTTCCCTGACAACACTGTCCTTCTCACTCTGCATGTCTTCCCCAGTGACTGCACCTTGGAGGTATTCAGTTTGTTGGCTGGAAGCTCTCTGGGTTGCTCACTCTCCCGTGAGACTGGTGTAAAGGCATAGTTTATCTGCTGGTGGCATTAACTGTGACACTGGGTTTGGAGAGAACTCTGAATTTGGTCTGTGTCAGGCCCAGCGCTGAGCCCTGAAGTCCATGACCTGGTGGAGCCCGGAGTCTAAGGGGGCACAGCTAAGACAACAGAGCATCCAACTGCAACGTGCTAAATACAATCCCAGACGGGGGCCCAGGCATTATTATCGGAGACTGATGGAGAGATGGCACCAATTCCTGCACCTAATGAGGGAGACGCTTTTCAAGAAAGGCTTCCTGGCTCGGTGCCTGTAGCTCAGCAGCTAGGGCATCAGCCACCTACACTGGAGGTGGCTGGTTCAAACCCAGCCTGGCCTGCCAAGCAATAGTGACAACTACGACAACAAAATAGCCGGGCATTGTGGTGAGTGCCTATAGTCCCAGCTACTTGGGAGGCTGAGGCAAGAGAATCCCTTAAGCCCAAGAGTTTGAGGTTGCTGTGAGCACCTCACGACACACTTCTGAGGGCGACATAGTGAGACTCTGTCTCAAAAAAGAAAAATTAATTAAGAAAGGCTTCTTGGAAGAGATGCTGCCTAAGCTAAGTCTTAAAGTTGAGTACAAGTTACTCAGGCAAAAAAGGGGATATGATGTTCCCAGGCAAGGGGAACACCATGAGGAAAGGCATGGAGCTGGGAGACAATAGTCTGGACTGTGACACGGCGGCATCTGACTCATGAGAAGCCCAGGTACCACCCAAGACAGACGGCAGACAGGTGGGCTGCCTTGGTCTCTTCATCTCTAAAATGGGGATAATAATATTACCTACCTTGTAGGAATCTTATAGGATTTTAAAATATTTTTTAAAACATATTTTCTTGGAGACAGAGTCTTTCTTTTCTTTTTTTTTTTTTTAGAGACAGAGTCTCACTTTATCACCTTCGGTAGAGTGCTGTGGCGTCACAGCTCACAGCACCCTCCAACTCCCGGGCTTAGGTGATTCTCTTCCTCAGCCTCCCGAGTAGCTGGGACTACAGGCACCCGCCACAATGCCCAGCTATTTTTTGTTGCAGTTTGGCCGGGGCTGGGTTTGAACCCGCCACCCTGGGTATATGGGGCTGGCGCCCTACTCACTGAGCCACCGGCACTGCCCCAGAGTCTTTCTATATTGCCTAGGCTGGCCTTGAATTCCTGGGCTCAAGAGATTCTCCTGCCTTGGCTTCCTAAGTAGCTAAACTACAGGTGCACACCACCATCCCTGGCTATGATCTTGTAGGGGGTTAATGAGCTTGAATGAAAAGTTTATGTGCCATTTTGTCATTGTTGTTTGGCAGGCCTGGGCTGGATTTGAATCTGCGAGCTCCAGCGTATGTGGCTGGCGCCCTAGCTGCTGAGCTACAGGCGCCAAGCCTATGTGCCATTTTGAACAGTCTCTGGCACATGCTCAATCAATGTTGGCTATAACTGCTGCTCTCATCCAAAAACTTGTAGATAAGCTAGGTGAAGTGGCTCACACCTATAATCCTAGCTCTTTGAGAGGCTGAGACAGGTGGATTGCTTGAGCTCAGGAGTTTGAGACCAGCCTGAGCAAGACCAAGACCCTGTCTCTATAAATAGAAAACTTAGGCAGGTGTTGTGGCCGGTGCCTGTAGTCCCAGCTACTCAGGAGGCTGAGGCAAGAGGATCACTTGAGCTCAAGAGTCTGAGGTTGCTGTGAGCTATGACACCAAGGCACTCTACCCAGGACAACAGAGTGAGACTCTGTCTCAAAAATAAAATAAAAAAAAAAACCCAAAATACTTGGTGATGGACACTCTACGTTTCTCTCTGAAACTCAGAGAGTAGTAGATGAGCAGGAGCAGTGGAGAAGGGATGCTGTAAACATGAGGATGGAGAAGCAGGCGTGGAGGAGAGAGACTGAACAGTTCTCAGGACAGGAAGGTAGACTTCGCATACAAAACAGTATGTGTCCAGTCCTACCCAGGAGGTGGGAACGAGTTATCCATCAACCACTATATACAAGAGACTACTGTGGCCAAGGTGATGTGTAAAAGCTGCCAGGATTTGAAGAAATGCACCCCCGCCCCAGCCATGAGCACACTCGGAGTTGGGAGAGATAAGGCAATGATGCAAGAAAAGTAAGAAACCGTCCAGTAACACCACAGAGCAACAGTAATGTTCCAGTAAGTGGCAAGTCCAGAGAATGATGGATGCATTTGAGGCTAGAGCTGGCTGGGGGTGGGAAGGGGATTTGTGGAAAAGCAGGGGACTGAGCCAGCAGGGGAGAGGTCAATTCAGTGGAGGGGGCTACAGGGCACAAGTGAGGCTTTCAAGTTGTTTTATTTATTAATTTTTTTCTTTTTAGAGACAGAGTCTCACTTCGTTGCCCTTGGTAGAGTGCCATGGCGTCACAGCTCACAGCAACCTCCAGCTCTTGGGCTTAGGCGATTCTCTTGCCTCAGCCTCCTGAATAGCTGGACTACAGGCGCCCGCCACAACGCCTGGCTATTTTTTTATTGCAGTTTGGTGGGTTCAAACCCACCACCCTTGGTAAATGGGGCCAGCGCCCTACCCACTGAGCCACAGGCGCCACCCAGCTTTCAAGTTATTTTTTATTTATTTATTTATTTTTTAGAGACAGAATCTCACTTTGTTGCCCTTGCTAGAATGCTGTGGCATCACAGCTCACAGCAACCTCCAACTCCTGGGCTCAAGCGATTCTCCTGCCTCTGCCTCCCAAGTAGCTGGGACTACAGGCGCCCGCCACAGTGCCCAGCTATTTTTTTGGTTGCAGCCGTCATCCAGTGGGCCCGGGCTGGATTCAAACCAGCCAGCTCAGGTGTATGTGGCTGGCACCTTAGCCCCTTGAGCTATAGGCACCGATTCAGCTTTCAAGTTATTTACAATCACCCAGAGAAGGAGGAAAAGTGTCCAGGGCCACCCATGGAGGTTAATGGAAGATAGGACAGGAAACCGCGATAAAATTAACAACTAACATTTATTAAGAGTCAGGCATAGTGTTAAGTGCTTTCTGTGTTTAGCAGGCTGGAAAATCTCCCTTTTAAAATTATGCTGCAAATCAGTACTTACTGCTCCAAGACAACGTCACAAGTATGTATGCTTCCGGGGGCCAGTTGAGGAGGAATAATGAGTGGTGCAGTTTGTGGCCAACTGAAGGGCATTTGCTTCCTCTAAAAGAGGCAGCCCTGTAACCCAAGAATAGGGGGAAGGGGGAAAGGGAGGGGAGGGAGAGGGGAGGTGGGCGGAGGGAGGGTGATTGGTGGGATTACACCTGCGGTGCATCTTACAAGGGTATATGTGAAACTTAGTAAATGTAGAATGTAAATGTCTTAACACAATAACTAAGAAAATGCCAGGAAGGCTATGTTAACCAGTGTGATGAAAATGTGTCAAACGGTCTATAAAACCAGTGTATGGGGTGGTGCCTGTGGCTCAGTGAGCAGGGTGCCGGCCCCATATACCGAGGGTGGCGGGTTCAAACCCAGCCCCCGCTGAACTGCAACCAAAAAATAGCCGGGCGTGGCGGACGCCTGTAGTCCCAGCTACTCGGGAGGCTGAGGCAGGAGAATTGCTGAAGCCCAAGACCTGGAGGTTGCTGTGAGTCCTGGGACATCATGGCACTCTACTGAAGGCGGTAAAGTGAGACGCTGTCTCTACAAAAACAAAAACAAACAAAAACAAAAACCCAGTGTATGGTGCCCCATGATCGCATTAATGTACATAGCTATGATTTAATAATTTTAAAAAATGAAAAATAAAAACAATTTTCTAGAAAAAAGTTAAAAAATAAAAAAAAAATGAGGCAGCCCCTCCTCAGCCCAGCCAGCTGTGTCCCCACTGACCACCGTGACCTTAAATCCAGTGGACCTTCCCTTCTCTTCCAGCTGCCTCTAAGCACTACTCCTTGAACCATTCTCTTCATCCCCCCAGGATGCCCACAAATTTTTGGTTTTTCTTCTACCCCTCTGGCCACCTTTCTCAGGTTCCCGGGCTGGCTGTTCTCTTCCAATCAGCCTCTGCTTGGTGGGGATTTCCAGGGCTCAGGCTCAGGCCCCTTTTCATCTGACTCCTGTTGTCTTCCCAGGCCAACTCCACCTCTACCAGGCCTCCCATATTTAAACTTGCAGCCTGGCTCTTCTGAAACTAAGGCATGTGTGGGCACCTCACACATGAACAAACCCCAAACGGACTTTTTAGACCCTCCATAAACCTGCTGCCCCCGTTTCCCCATTTAAACCCCTTCCCCTTCACCCTCTGCATCCAACTCGTCCCACAGCTTGGCTTCCCACGCTGTCCACCTTCTCCACCTATGCTGCCACCACCCTAATCTGGGACATACTGTTACTGCTGTAGACAGTCACCTGGGCTCCTTGCTCTTGTTTTATACCTCCTTCTATCCCCCCCTTTACACAGAATCTATAGCTATGATTTAAAGATGCAAATTAATCATGTGTCTCACATGTTTAAAACCTTTTCATGGTTTCTCCTGGATTGAGTATAAAATCTAAAATCACTGATGTGGTTCACAAAGCCCTCTATGAACTGGGCCCAGGGATGTGAAATTTAATGTCTGTAGGAGGCAGGCAAGTAACTTCAATAAATGCAGGGACCGTGGCACACGGGCTGCCTGTCTGAGGGCATGGATACTTGCTAGACATATCTGATTTCAGCAGAAGCTGGTCACCCAGATTTTTAAGTAAAGCTACCAATTCCAAAGCTGGCAACTGAATCACAAACATTTTTATATTAAGCAAAAGAAAAACAAAAACGATACCTGTTTCTCCGACGCAGCTCCTCAACAGCCGATTGTTGGCCTCTGCTCTAAGGGTCACAGGCAGGACTTCAGCTGGAAAAGTTATGAATGCATTTGTTTGACAAGCATTTAACAGGTTTGTTTTGGGGGGATGCAAAGATACAGCATCTCTTCTCTCCCTTTCCCAGAGGAGCAGGCTGCTCCGCATAGCAGAGTAGGAGGGTGTCTTCCTTGGCATGAACAGTTTTGCTTTCACATCGAATTGCGGGTTTTCTCCTTATTGCCCAGGAGAGAAGGAATTTGGAGGCCCTGGAAGTGGGAGGAAAGAGGGATTGGGAAAAGGGAAAAGGGCTCCCACCCAGTGTCCATAGCTTAGACAGGGGGCAGCAGGCCAAGCCTGCAAGGAGAGGATGGGGAGGCCTCCTTTCCCCACCTCTCTGTCCCAGGGATCAGGGCAATGGCCAGCCAACTCCAGTCCTTTCCCATCCTGGTGTCACCCTCTCTCCTTCTCCGCCATCACAACTCCGGAGTCCCACCCTCAGGCTTGAGCTATTGCAGGCTGCCTTGGGGTAAAGCCTCCTACAGAGAGCTGGAGTAGGTTAGAGAGGTGGCAGTCCAACAGAATGACCTGAGCCAGAGGCAGCAGGTGACACATAGGACCTGCCTGTGATGGCCCACAGAGATATTTAAGAAGGCTCCCGGGGGCTGGCTGTCAGCCCCCATGGATGGAGGCTTAAGCTGGTTTATGTGACTATTTCAGGTTAAGGTGACCCCAAGGATCAGGTTACAGGTGTGACTCCTCATTTAATCATCCTAAGAAGGTGCTGTTATCCCCATTTTACAGATGGGAAAATAGGCTTGAGAGAGGAAGTCACTTCCCAAGGCCACAGGGCCAGGTACTTGCCTGAACAGAGCTTCCAGGGAGGGAAGGGGCACAGCATCTCAGAGGGGCTCCAAGGGCCAGCAGCCAGGCCTGCTTTGGCAGGTTTGCGAGTCGGTGGCGGTCCCCACCCAGAGCGTCCTGGGAGATTTGTTAACATTGAGTTGAACCAAGGGCCGCTGCTGGGCCTGCCAACCTGGTGATTCTGGACACATCACCACTGATGATACATTTATTGAGACACCACTTGAGCTCTTGTGCTGGAGGGGCCTGTGAGAGAGGCTGAGAAACCAAGAACGCAGGTGATATGGCCCTTCCGGGGTGGTGCAGACTTGGAGGAGGAGGCAGAAGCACCAACAGCAGGTGTGCAATGCGGGAAGGATCGTGCGGGAGCTCTGGGAACCCAGGAGAGGCAGTGGTTAATCTCTGGGAGAGGCCCAGGTCCTTCCAGATAAAAAAGCATCTGAGGTGAGCCATGGAGGGTGTTAGGCTGCCCTACCAAAGCACCACAGATGGCTTATCATGACTGGAGGATCCTCTCCTGGTTCTGGAGGCCAGAAGTCAGAATTCAAGGTGTCAGGTTGAAAGAGGAGAAAAGGAAAGTTCCATTCATTCCTCAGATCCCAGCCCTACACACAGTCCACCAGTCCTACCAACACTGTCAGGAAGACAGTCCCACCAGCACCCACCCCTCACTTCTGCACATGTGTTAACTTACCCTGAATATCTCAAGTGTGTTCAGGTTACTGATGGTGGGGCTGGGGAGAGACTTGGTGACAGGACGCCTCCCTACCTCTTTAAATCTCTCTGGCCCCTTCTCCCCTGCATTCCTTCCCCCACCCCTCACTCTCTGACTTCTCCATCTCTCTCCTCAGCTCCCTGGGTTTATGTTACCCCTCACTCTCTCCCATGTCTCCACCCACTTTGCTTTCATTTCAAGTTGCTTCAGTGAGGGCTGGAGAGGACAGGGTGTGCTCTCCCCCTTCCTAGGTGCATTTCCTGGGAGAGGCTGTCTCACCTGCTTCCTCTCCCAGATTCCTCCTTGGTCAGAGGCTGAGGGGAGTGAGGAGGCTGATAGACACCCCGGGAAACCGTCCTTTTTTTAGTAGTGGCTGAGGAGTGGGTCTTCTTGGATTTGCTTGAGTGCTCCCATAAGAATCTCTTTTCTTTTTTTTGGATATGCTTCTAAAGTAGATTTTCAGTTTACTATGGCAGCTGGAGACCTACTGATAGTAAGAACAATTAACCATCCCCTTCTTCTCCTCCCCCCACCCCCCCCACCCCCGTGCTGCTACTAATGATGATGATAAAAAGAGCTTCCCAGGCCCCAAGGAAGCTGCCCAGAAGTTTCCTAAACAAGCGCGGAAACATCCCACAGGAAGAGGACCAGCTGTGCTGATATGCCTGCTCTAAAGAGGCTCCTGGACAGGCAGGGAGCTCACAGTTTGCTCCCACTACCTCACTAAGTAAGGTCTGTTGAGCCCTCTTGGGGAAGAAGCTGAGAAGCAGCAGCCGTGGCTGCCTCCCAGTGGCCCCAGCTAAAATCTCCGGCTCAAGGTGCCCACACCAGATCTCCTATCTCGCTGCAGAGACAGGGACAGGCTCAGGCTGCCCCAAGAGCTGGCTCTGCAGCTGTGACTCAGCGGAGGAGGTTAGGGTGGGGCTGGGGGCCTGAGGGGCCAGTGCTGGTGACAACAGATTCCAGGAGCTTTTGTGCAGAAGACAGGAAGCTGAGGTCTGAGAACAAGCCCCACAGCAGAACTGTGATCTAATGAACTCACAGTAATTCCATTTATGCTACTGAATCTTCTCTGCAGGTTTAGGGAAATGGATCCCCTGCTCCATGATCCCTAAACATGCAGCCCGAGCCAAGGTCTAAATTCCACCACCAAGTGACCCCTCTTTTCTTTCCTGCTACCCACCCCCACCCAAAGCTCCAGCAATGACTCAGGAACATTTGTAGGGGGGTGGGTGGAGATTTTCTTTTATTCATTTTAATTTTGGAGAGGAAGGACTAGAGCAAAAAGATAATGCCAACACACCAGGCACTAGCACGACCCCTGCACATGCAGAACATGAGGATGCTCACTCTGGATTAGTGGCTGATATGTGGATGTGCCCCATGGAGAGAATGTCCCTGCAGCTGCAACCCTGCCCTCCATTTTTATTAGTTTCAGGACCCACACCCACAGCCCCCCAAGGTTGCCTTGTCCTTCTCAGTGAGTGAATCTCCTAAGCAAATGGAGCTTCTACTCCTGGGGCTTCAAAGCCCCACCCCACATAGTAAACATGCCTCCCTCCCCTATAAAGGGAAATGGACAGAGGGTGCTGTCGCAGAGAGATGGAAGGCTTTGTTTTTCATCACCTATCAGCTTGGGAGAAAGACAGCCTTCCATCATAACAATGAGACTGGAAAAAGCGTTGGGCCTCGCCTCTTCCCATCCCCTCTGGGCCCTTTGCAGTGTGGCCCTGTCTGATTTAAACAAATCCAGCAAGGGTCCTTCCATCCTTTCCCCTGGGAAGAAGACCTAACAGAAGACCTCAACTGAACCTTCAAGCCAAAATTTTGCTCTTACTCGGTTTCTGTTCCCACTAAAGGCCTTGTCCTGCCTCACAAAGGGGATTTCTAATGTCTGAAGCCCCCAAACCTGGCCCCAAGCCTCCCTAGCAATTTGTGGGTCCCATGGAAGGTATTTACTTGGTTGCAGCAACCCGTCACCACCCAGCCTCCCTGCATTCCCTCAAGCAGTCTTGGGTTTTTCTCAGCATCTCTCCCTGTGGTATTCTGCGGTGTCCTGACTTTGAGGTGTCCAGGGTGGCAGGGGAATTGTCAGGTGCCTTTGCTTTCTGTCCTCTCCTCCTCAGCAGTGTGAGCGTTGCTGACGGTGCAGAGCTGCCCCTGGGCTGCAGGCTTCACTGACAGGACCAGGCGCTTGCGGAACGTCTCACAGAGCACGATGTACACAAAAGGGTTGAGGCAGCTGTTGGCGTAGCCCAAGCTGATGGCTGCATTGTACAGATAGACGAAGGTGAGGGTTGGGCGGCTGATGGACAGCTGGGTCAGCTGTAGCACATAGTAGGGTGCCCAGCACACAAAGAAGACCAGACAGATAGCGATGGCCGTGCGGGTCACCCTCTTTGTCCGCAGCCGGATGCTGCGCTGGGAGGCGGGGGCCACCGAGGATGTCATGCGCTGCAGGATCCTCACATATGCGGCTGTGATGACCACAAAGGGCAGGGCAAAGGCCAGGAAAAACTGGTACAAGGTGAACCAGTAAAGGTCAGTGTCTGGGTTGGGCAGGCGGATGCCGCAGCCGACCGTGCCCCCCGGAAAGGGGATGAGCCTGGCATAGAGCCACACGGGAGTGATGCTGATGAAGGAGAGGGCCCACAGGAGGCAGATCACCAGAGTGGCCACAGATGGCTTCCGGAACTTGGTGGAGGAGATGGGGTGGACTGTGGCCATGTAGCGGTCAATGGCCATGGCGGTGAGGATGTAGGTGCTGGTGAACTGACTGTTGGCGTCCATGGCTGTAATGAGGGTACACATGGTCTCCCCAAAGTGCCAGACACCATTTCCCATGAGCTGGTGGATCATGAAGGGCATGCCCAGAAGGAAAAGGAGGTCCACCACTGACAGGTTGATGATAAAGATGTCGGGGACGTTGCTGCACCAGTGCAGCTTGGACTTCTTCACGACAGCGAAGATGACCGTGGAGTTCCCGACGATGCCCAGGAGGCAGATGATGCCGAAAACGGAAGGCATGATGATGTTGATGTAGGAGACACTCCCAGTGCGAGGAGGTGGCCCTGGGGACAGAGGGAGCACACAGGACCATGGGCCCTGCTCTGAGGGCTGATGTCCTGCTGTCTTGCTCAGCCCCCAGCTACCCTCTTGCTTCCCTTTCAGCCTCCCTACGGTTTCAGCTGAGGGCCCACCATTTACCCGAATCCTCTCCTGCCATTCTCCTTCCCTACACTTTGCTAATCCTGTCCCCTTGCCCTCCCCCACCAGTTTTCTGGGGAATTCTACCAGATTCTCTGGAGCCACCTATAGCCAAAGGACCCAGTCCTTTGCCTCCTACAGGGGAATCAAGAACCAGGGCTTTCAGAGAATTACCCTGTGCACTCCTGGGCTTCCCTAGGAAACCGCATCTAAATAGCCAGAGGGCAGCAAAGTGTGTTTGTGTGTGCGTGTGTGTGTGTGTGTGCATGTGTGTGTTCTTTCCCTATTCTCAGTCCTGATCATTTCATCTTCGAGATTGCTGGTTAGGCACTGTGTGCTGATTCCTGGGCCTCTCTTACAGACACTTGTGCCCACTGTGCCTGGGTCAGGCCAGCCACCCTCCCACTCCGGGCTCCCTATCAGGGATTTCCCTGGTCAGTATCCCTCTGTGTCTGGGCTTCCAGAATCAGAGATGGAATCTCTGGGCTGCAGCCCAGCAGCCCGAGGATTTTCTCCACATAAACCTTTTCCTCTTTGCCTTCCTTCCCTTTGCCTTCAAAGCTAGAATCCCAAGGCATCGCAGCACTGGAAATGTAAGGAAGCTTAATTCACCAGAAAAGTGAATCCCTTCCTGGCTGGGAGAGGTCTTCCCTTCCCACAGCCTCTCGCCGGGGGAGTAGGGATGTCTCAGACCCCATCCCTGAAGTGCGCCGAGTAAGCAGCCAGGGGTGGCAGTGAACGAGCCTCCACCGGCTCCCACATCCCACCCTCCAGCTTCTCTTGCTTGCTTTTCCAGCCTGGAATTTTATCTGCCAAGCAGATTTGGAACTCTTCAGCGAGCCTTCTCCTCCCTCCCTCATGCCTGGCCACCATTCCTTGTCACTTCTGTGTGCCTTCGCCCTCCCTTCTGCTCTCGGCCGCCCCTGCCCGCTTCTCCCCTTCCCCACTGGGCAAAGTGGACTGCAGATCTTGTCCCCAAGAACTGTAATAAAGTTTCCCAAGCAGTTTGGTTCAGGGGTGAAAGCTTCCCATTTCCCACCCCCAGCCCAGAGGAGGGAGGACTCCCCACAACTCGACTCACCTGCTGAGGTGAGGTTAGCCGGGCCATCAGAGGTGTTGCTGGCATTGGGGCCAGTGGGCAGCAGGGAGGCTT
Source organism: Nycticebus coucang (assembly GCF_027406575.1). Taxonomy (NCBI): domain Eukaryota; kingdom Metazoa; phylum Chordata; class Mammalia; order Primates; family Lorisidae; genus Nycticebus; species Nycticebus coucang. Next base: position 7,965,318 of record NC_069782.1, read on the forward strand.
CCAGGTCCATCCAGTCGGTGCTGGTTGCCAGTCGCCTGCTCCCTCGAGTTGAGGTCTTGGCCACCCACGCAGGCTGCGGCAGCCTCCAGCACCCGCCTTGTCCCGGAGCACAAGCCCCGCAGACCCGCAGTCAGGAAGGGGGTCTTCCTCAGCAGCCTGGCAGCCTGTGCCGCCTCCGAACCCAACTGCCCTCCCCACTCCCTCCTTCCCGGCTCCCACTGACATCACCTAGACACATTAACATTCGGAGGCAGATGCACATTAACCTCTTCAGTCCCGGGCTGGGCTGTAGCTCCCACTTCTGACTGCTTGCAGAGCCCAGGGACCCTGGAGAAAGTGGGAGGGTTGGGCTCAGGCAGCCCCAAGTGGGAGGGGATCTCCTTCCCACTGGCACTTGGAGCAGTGTGGTGAGCTCACAGAGGCTACGGCTTGCTTTGCGTGAGGATCCAAGGTCTCTGCAAAGGCAAAAGGGTGAAATGAGCTGCCTTGCTTTGGAGGAAAGAACAAGTCTGGTCTGTCCCCTAACCCCAGGTATGGATGGGTGGCTGGGCCACGTGGCAGGGGCCAAAGGGTACTATTCACAGAGCTTGAGAATCAAAGTCTTGGACTACAGCTTTCCTGCCTCCCCTACACACAGTCCAAATCACCCTTGGTCTTTTCCCTATGCCCTGATGGATTCCAACCACCTAGCTGGCCAGACTACCAGCATCCTTCAGAAGCTGAGCCCTTGCATGGCAATCAGAGGTGACTCAAGTCACTCATGCTGGCAATGGCCAGAACCCAAAGCACCAGAAGGAGACAAACTCCCATCTGCATCGGATCAGCCTGGACTAGGGTTACAGAAGTTTTATTTTTCTAGGTGCTCTGAAGTCCTTGAGGTTTGACCTAGGACTCTTTGAAACAAATACTAGCACATAAGCTCCCAAAGAGATCATCACAAAGGAACACTCAGGTACTGAGTGAATTCTCTGCAGAGGCCTTCCCAGCTGCCACCATATGCCAGCCCAGACTCGGGGCCAGGGGCTTGGGGGCTCACAGTCTGATCATACATAGTTCTTCCATCTTATGTACTTACTTGCTCCATCTGACAAATATTTACACTTGCCAAGCCCTGTTCTAGGTTCTGTGGTTAAAAAAAATTTTTTAAGACAATAGAGTCCTCATCCTCATGGAGATTGGGGATGAGAACAGAAAGGTTGGGAAGAGACAGAAAATGTACCCCAAAATGATAATTTTTGATTTTGGTAATTGCTATGAAAAACTTAAATAAGGACGAGGGGGCCCAGGAGGACGAGCATTCATGGCAGTGGAAAGAGCCAATGCAAAGGTCCTGAGGCAGGAGTAGCTGGAGATGACGTCAGAGAGTAGATAGCAGGAAGGCAGATTCTATCAGGCCTTGTCAGCCTTTGTGCAGACTTCGGCTTTTCCTTTAGGAAATGGAAGTCACCAGAGGGTTTTTGCTGAAAAGAGACATGATCAGGCATGTTTCAAAAGGATGAACCTGGGCGGCACCTGTGGCTCAGTTGGTGGGGCGCCGGCCCCATATGCTGAGGGTGGCAGGTTCAGGCCCGCCCCGGCCAAACTGCAACCAAAAAATAGCCGGGCGTTGTGGCGGGCGCCTGCAGTCCCAGCTACTCGGGAGGCTGAGGCAAGAGAATCGCTTAAGCCCAGGAGTTGGAGGTTGCTGTGAGCTGTGTGAGGCCACGGCACTCTACCGAGGGCCATAAAGTGAGACTCTGTCTCTACAGAAAAAAAAAATAATAATAAATAAATAAATAAAAGGATGAACCTGCTGTTGGGTAGGAAGGGAAACAAGTTGATAAGGTGTTTTCCGTGGGTTCCCTTGAAGGCAGAGCCTGGAGGACCCAAGTGTACAAAATTTATCTAAAAGATGATCCTAGTGGGCAGCAGGTGTGAGGGAGGAGGAACAAGATGCAGGAAAGGAGAAAAGGCCTGTTTAAGGGTGTGCTCTCAGTGTTGTTACTGTGGGCAGTAGGGCCTTGGGTTCACCAGGATCCTTGAAAAGTGCATGGTCTTCCTGAACCATTGCCTGAAGGATAAAAGGCAGGAAGGTTTATCCATGGTCCCTGTCTGCCACTGCGAACTCTGCACTTCTGGGTGCACGAGCAGACCAGGCTTCAGCTTCAATGCAACAGAAACAAAAAGTTGTGCAGCTCATACTTAAGGCAAGAGACTGTCAGGACAGGTGAATCTCAGCTCACCTGGAACCACTGACCCTGGAAACCAGATGGGCGGAGGGAGTGTGATGCAGACTTCCAGAAGTGTGTCGTCGTACTGACTGCCCCTTGCATGGCTCAGATTTATCTATGCCTCACTCTGACTCCAATATCTCATTGAGTGTTCAAGGTGGTGGCTGGCTACACTCTCTACAAGATTTAAATGCATGAACATTACGTTCTAGATTTCTCTTACCTTCAGATGGCACTTTAGCTGGTCTGGGATGATTGCTCAGTGGAATAATCCAAACCTGAGGTGTCCTCAGTTGCCAAAATTGCCTGTTAACTCCCATCACTGGGCATGGAAGCACCAAGAGACACCTCTGAAGACCCCTCAGTTCCAGACATATTCTTCCTTGGCCCCACTGTGTAGTAGCATACCTAGCTCCTCGTGCCAGTCATAGTTGATTACTTCTACCTGTATAGTTACTCCATTCCTGGCCATTTGGGCCACCAGCATGAGTCCAAAATAAAACCAGGTGAGAGTTTAGCTCCAGATCCAGTGGAACCCTTCCTAAGTACCCTAGTGGAGCCCTCTCCTCTCCGAGGCCCCCGACCAGTGCATTCCTTATCATATTCATGAAGGGGTGGCCTCTGGTCTTCCCTGGGGAACTTAGTCTTTGGGTTCTCTAGTTTCACATAATAAATCCCCGAGTCTTCTTTTTTAAAAATTTTATTTAATTTGTTTTTTAATTTCAGGTAAATTTGAGGGTGCAAAGAATTAGGTTACCATGAATTTATCAGGTATAGTCCCCTTTGTAGTTGTATCCCATCCCCGGGAGATGTGCCGTCTGCCCACCATGTTGTACCTATTCAGTGGGAGCACACCAACCCCCTCCTCCTCCCTCTCCCCCTCCTCCTCCCCCCATCTTGAATTGATTGAGTTTTTCTCTTGCATGGGTATGTACTAGATCGTTTACTGGCTTCATATTAGTATTGATACCTGCTTTTCCATTCTTATGATACTTTACTAAGAAGAATGTGTTTCAATTCCATCCAGGTTAATACAAAAAAATGTAAGGTCTCCATCTTTTTTATGGCTGAATAGTATTCCGTGGTATACATATAGCACAACTTGTTAATCCATCCCTGGGTTAATGTGCATTCACATTGATTCCACATCTTGGCAATTGTAAATTGAGCTGTGATAAACAATCTAGTGCAAATGTCCTTATGAAAAAATTATTTTCTTCTGGGTAAATGCCTAGAAATGGGATTGCAGGATCAAATGGAAGGTCTATTTTGAGTTCTTTGAGGATTTTCCATACTTCTTTTCCAAAGAGGCTATATTAGTTTGCAGTCCCACCAACAGTGTTAAGTGTTCCCTTCTTGACAACTCCATGCCAGCATCTGCAGCGTTGGGACTTTATGTGGGCCATTCTCATTGGGGTTAGGTGATATCTCAGGGTGGTTTTGATTTGCATTTCTCTGATGATTACGAAAGATGAATAATGTTCCATATGTTTGTTGGCCATCACGGTCTTCTTCCAAAAAGGTTCTGTTCATGTCTCTTGCCCACTGATAGATGGGATTGTTTGCTCTTTTTTTGTTGATTAATTTGAGCTCTCTGTAGATTCTAGTTATCAACCCTTTGTCAGATTCATAACATGGAAATATCTTTTCCCATTCTGAAAACTGTCTATTTGCTTTAATTGTTATATGCTTAGCTGCACACTTCCCTGAGTCTTCTAACCTCTTTTTCAAAACTCTGCCAAGGACCAGGGCATGGGGGAAGTGGGTGTGAGGAGTTATTGTTTAATGGGTACAGAGTTTCTGTTTGGGTTGACAAAAAAGCTCTAGAAATGGACAGTGGTAATGGTTGCAATTGTGAATGTACTTAATGACTCTGAATTGGACACTTAAAAGTGGTTAAAATATGCTTGATGCCTGTAGCTCATGCGGCTAGGGCGCCAGCTACATATACCGGAGCTGGCGGGTTCAAATCCAGCCTGGACCTGCCAAACAACAATGACAACTACAACCAAAAAAATGGCCAGGCATTGTGGCGGGCACCTGTGGTCCCAGCTACTTTGGAGGCTGAGGCAAGAGAATCACGTAAGCCCAAGAGGATGAGGTTGCTGTGAGCTATGACTCCACGGCACTCTACCCAGGGCAACAGCTTGAGATTCTATCTCAAAAAAAAAAAAAAAAAGTTGTTAAAATAGTACATTTTATGTCATGTCCATTTTACTACAATATACAAAATGAAGTGGTAAATGTTATATATATTTATCACAAAAGAAAAATCCCCAAACTCTGCCAAGGTAGCCCCAGCATCCCCATGTTATTACTGCAGACCGTTTCATGGGGCTATCCCAGAAGCACATTAGGACTGGCTCCAGGTATCCTTCCCAGGACGGTATATCCCACACTACAGGGGAGTGCTCCCCTGATAAGAGACTACCTCTTTTCTCCCCCATATTTGCACCATCATCCGTCAGGGTCCATGCTCACACATGTTCCCTTTATTTCTTCCAGTCCATATTAGCTAGCTCCTGGTAAGAGAACCATTTTCTCCAAAAGTGGGACCATATTTTTCACCTCAGGCCACACTGAGACCTGATCCTAGTTATTGGGTCAGAAGCAATAAGATGAGAAGGACAGGCTCGGCACCTTGGCTCAAGCAGCTAAGGCACCAGCCACATACACCTGAGCTGGCGGGTTTGAATCCAGCCTGGGCCACCAAACAACAATGACGGCTGCAACCAAAAAATAGCCAGGCGTTGTGGCAGGCGCCTGTAGTCCCAGCTGCTTGGGAGGTGGAGGCAGGAGAATCGCTTGAGCCCAGGAGTTGGAGGTTGCTGTGAGCTGTGATGCCACAGCACTCTTCCCAGGGTGACAGTTTGAGGCTCTATCTCGAAAAAAAAAAAAAAAAAAGATGAGGACGACAAATATCTTCGTGTAAGGTATGCATTTCAGTTGAATCCTAGCACATTTTCTAGACAAAAGCCGGCTGCTTCCCTGTAACAAAGGGGGAGAAGGTTGCTTCTCGTGGCTTGGAATGTTCAGGGCGTTCAGAGGAATCTGGGGTTCAGTGTTCTCGAGTGTACCCAGATGTCCCTTCCTAGTCCTCAGGCTTCCAATCCTATCAGGCCTTGACTTTCACACTTGGTGATCTGTTGGGCCCATACATAGTCCAACTTTTTTGCAACTCTTTCACCCTTACAATTAGACTCTAGGTCTTATTTTCAGCATCATCTGCCCTATTGCTGCAGATAAGAGTCTCTTCAACTGCTGCTTTGGAGGCCTTCTGCTTTTCATTGTGTGTCCTGTATTGATAATTTGGCTATTTCACTCTGCCATTTTCTTTCTTCAAAGCTCCCAAAGCAGTTAACGAACACCATCCAAATCCACGGTCCTGTTCGCGTCTGGAGCTGTTGCATAGCACGATGCTTTCGCGTCTGCTTGTACTTCATTTCAGTCAACCGCAGGCGAGAGTCTGTCAGTGTGCTGCTTCTGTGTGCCAGGCCCAGGCTGATAAGCACCCTATTTACCACCAGCAATGGGATCCTTGTGCCCTTCTGCCTGGTAATCAATATATTCCAGAATCTCTTCTAGGGGTGTGGTCTTCTTGCTATTGTTATCCCTGGTGCCAAATTTCTTTTCTTTTTCTTTCTTTTTTTTTTTTTTTAGAGACAGAGTCTCACTCTGTCGCCCTTGGTAGAGTGCCGTAGCGTCACAGCTCACAGCAATCTCCAGCTCTTGGGCTTAGGCAATTCTCTTGCCTCAGCCTCCCAAGTAACTGGGATTAGAGGTGCCTGCCACAACGCCTGGCTATTTTTTGTTGCAGTTTGGCCGGGGCTGGGTTCGAACCCGCCACCCTCGGTATATGGGGCTGGTGCCCTATCCACTGAGCCACAGGCACCGCTCCTCTTTTTTTTTTTTTTTTTTGGCTTTTGGCCGGGGCTAGGTTTGAACCCGCCACCTCCAGCATATGGGACCGGCGCCCTACTCCTTGAGCCACGGGTGCCGCCTTTTTTTTTTTTTTTTTGAGACAGAGACTCACTTTGTTGCCTTCAGTAGAGTTCTGTAGCGTCATAGCTCACAGCAACCTCAAACTCTTGGGCTCAAGCCATCCTCTTGCCTCAGCTTCCCAATAGCTGGGACTACAGGCACCTGCCAGAACATGCAGCTAGTTTTTTAATTTTTAGTAGAGATGGGGTCTGGCTCTTGGTGAGGCTAGTCTCGAACTCCTAGAGCACTAGGGTTACAGGCCTGAGCCACCAAATCTGGCCTGGTACCAAATTTCTTTTTCCTTCCCCCCCTTCCCTCCCTTTTTCCTTCCCTCTTTTCTTTTTTTTCAGATGGGATCTCAGGCTAGAGTATAGTAGAGAAATCACAGCTCACTGTAACCTCAAATTCCTGGGCTTAGGTGATCTTCTTGTCTCAACCTCCCAAGTAGCTGGGACTACAAGCATGAGCCACCATGTCCAGCTAATTATTATTTTTACTTTTTTAGAGACAGAGTCTCACTATGTTGCCCAGGCTGATCTTCAACTCCTAGTCTCCAGCAATCTTCCCACTTTAGCCTCCTAAGTAGCTGGGATTACTGGTGCCAGCCACTACACCCAGCTGGTGCTAATTTTCTTTTTTTTATCTTTATTTATATTTGAGACAGAGCCTAAAGCTGTTGCCCTGGGTAGTAGAGTGCGGTGGCATCACAGCTCACAGCAACCTCCAAGTCCTGGGCTTAATTGATTCTTTTGCCTCAGCCTCCCAAGTACAGTGGGTAGGGCACTACAGGCGCCCGCACAACGCCCGGGTATTTTTTGGTTGTAGTAGTCATTGTCGTTTGGCAGGCCCGGGCTGGATTTGAACTTGCCAGCTCTGGTGTATGTGGCTGGTGCCTTAGCCACTTGAACTACAGATGCCCAGGCGGTGCTAATTTTCTTTTTTTTTTTTGTAGAGACAGAGTTCTCGCTTTATGGCCCTCGGTAGACTGCTGTGGCCTCACACAGCTCACAGCAACCTCCAACTCCTGGGCTTAAGCGATTCTCTTGCCTCAGCCTCCCGAGTAGCTGGGACTACAGGCGCCCGCCACAATGCCCAGCTATTTTTTGGTTGCAGTTTGGTCAGGGCCGGGTTTGAACCCGCCACCCTCGGTATATGGGGCTGGCGCCTTACCGACTGAGCCACAGGCGGCGCCCAGTGCTAATTTTCTTAATTTAGTTTTCTCTAAAAGCAGAGCCTGAGACAAGGACTTGTATTGCATTATTTTTTCTTTTCTTTTCTTGATGTGATTCTAGGAGCAGGCATAAGGAAACAGAGGGACGAAAGAAGGAAAGTCTGTGTAAGGGTACATTACCAAGTTTGTTGGTGTGGCAGCGGGAGCTCCACTTGTCCTGGCCACCTGGGAGGGTTAAGAATGTCTCTCAGATTCAGGTGTGGTGGCTCACACCTATAATCCTAGAACTGTGGGAGGCCTTGAGCTCATGAGTTTGAGACCAGCCTGAGCAAGAGCGAAACCCTATCTCTACTACAAATAGAAAAAGTATGTGGGCATTGTGGTGGGTGTCTGTAGTTCCAGCTACTCAAGAGGCTGAGGCAAGAGGATCGCTTCAACACAGGAGTTTGAGGTTGCTGTGAGCAATGATGCCATGGCACTCTACCCAGTCTCAACTCTGTCACAAACAAAACAAACAAACAAACAAAAAGAACATCCCTCAGAAGTATCCATCTGAAGGATGGGAGGTTGAGTTTTCATCTACTGGCTCCCGTCCCAGCTGGTTGAGGCTTCTGCCCTGGGACATTAAGCCTGAACTTCTGGAGTGCGCTTGTGCTAGACCTCAGAGGTTTCCCACAGTGTCAAAGACATCCAGGGGAGAAAGCAAACAGAAATGAGGTGCACACTTGAGGCGAGAGATTGGCAAGAGATGAGCTGAACTCACAACCAACCTCCTGTTTCAGCTGTAGCTGAAGTCAGAAGTGGCCAAGGGGTAATGTGACATGGATTCCAGAAGCGTCTGACACAGGGCCAACCAGCAGCAGCCTAGTCAGGAGGGACCAGAGGAGTAATCTGACTCGCCCCCCTCTCATCCCCTCATCTCTGCTTGGTCAAGGGTACGCCTCCTGGGGCCCAGAGCAGGGTGTATAAGGGTAGGAAGTAGGTTTGAAGGGGCAGATGGAAAATCAGCCCACTGATACCAGAGGAGGCATTTGAGTCGACATCACTTTGTTACTAATCCTTGAAACAACTCAGTTTTTTGTTTTGAGATAGTCTCATGCTGTTGCCCTGGGTAGAGTGCTGTGACATCATAGCTCACAGCAACCTTAAACGCTTGGGCTTAAGTGATCCTCTTGGCTCAGTTTTTCTATTTTAGTAGAGAGGAGGTCTCGCTCTTGCTCAGGCTGGTCTTGAATTCCTGAGCTCAAGCCATCCACCCGCCTTGGCCTCCCAGAGTGCTAGGCTTACAGGTGTGAGCCACCTCACCTGGCCCTCAGTATTTTATTATCCTCTGTTGATGTAAGTGAGAAAACTGAGGCAAAATTTATATAGAGTTCATTTGGGCCAAAGTTGAGGACTGCAGCCTGGGAAACACTGGGAGATGCTCCAGAGAACAGAGAAGAGGGTTGAATTTTTAAAGAAAAGAGGTGGTGGCAATGCCTGTAATCCCATCAGCTTGCGAGGTGAGTTCAAGGCCAGCCTGGGCAACATAGTGAAAATGGAAAAGAAAGATGAATCAGAAGAAGGGGTGGCAAAAAAATTACTTTTCAGGAATTTCCATTGTTTTAAAGCCATTAACCTTGACTGGAGAGTGAGATGTGGCTGCTGGCAATTTACAAAGAGCTCTCATTCTTTAGATAAAATGTTATTTCTTTCTCATCTCATTTGACAGTTGAAGGAGCCCTAAAGTCTAGGATTTCCAGGAGCAGATGCCAAGTGCGTGTGGGGTGAGCCCTGCATGAGGAGGAAGGGAGGCACCACGATGGGAGCTGTGGGTCGAGACGCAGGTCTGACCCGGGCTCTGCTGCCCTGTGGGAAGCTCTGGAGCAAAGCAGCCTAACAGTAGGTGGACGAGGGAGGGTGGCCCTCAGCCCACAGCTCTGCCTTGTCAGTGGCTGGGACCACCCCAAGAAGAGTGTGATCCCAGCTTAAAAGCTGAGGTAAGGTTCTTCCAAAAACTAAAAATAGAATCATGATATTGTCCATCAATCCCACTTCTGAGTACATATCCAAAGGAATGAAATCAGTATCTTGTAGAGAGATTTGTACTCCCATGCATTGCTCACAACAGCCAAATTATCTCATCGACAAGTATCTCTGTTAGGGTTCTCCAGAGGGACAGAATGACTAGGACATATATGAAAGTGGGCCTGTTAGAGGGAATTGGGTCACATGATCACAGAGGCAAAGCTCCACAAGCTGCAGAACCAGAGATGTGGGTAGGGAGGCTCAGCCCGAAAGACTGAGAACCAGGGAAGCTCAAACTGCAGCCCTGGTCTGAGGCTGAAGGCCTGAGAGCCCCCAAGAGGCCACTAGTGCAAGTTCCAGATTACAAAAGCTGAAGAACCTGGGAGTCTGGGGTCTAAGGGCAGGAGGAGAAAAAAGTGTTCTGCTCCAGAAGAGGGAGAGAGAGGGAGAAAGTTGAGTGTCCCTTCTTCTGCCTGCTTTGTCCTTGCAGGGGCCCCCAGCAGATTGGATGGTGCCCACCCACATGGAGGGCTGTTTTCCTCTCTCAGTCCACTAACTCACACATCAGTTTCCTCTGGAAATACCTTACAGACACCCAGAAACATGCTACTCCAACCATCTAGGCATCCTTCAATCCAGTCGACACCTGATATTAACCTTCACAAGTGCACCCCTTCTCAACTTGCTACCCATACGCTCCTCCAAAAACCACACTTAATCTCCAAGTAAAGACAACAATAAGGTCATAATTCCACCCAACATGATACAAGCACCCTGCATACACCTGAAAACACACACTGATCCCATCCCAGGAGAGGAGTTGAAGTTCTGGAGTGATGTTTACTCTCCTGATTATTCAATAACTTAAATGGTCTGATGTAAATTTAACAGGTCTTAAATGCTGACAGAAAGTTAATAAATCTTATCTTACATGATAAAGTAATAAGAGAAGAGAAAACAAAGATATTTGCTTAATGTATATATGCACAAATTTATTATTCTTAACACAATAGGCAGGCAATACTCATGACAATTTTCAGTATTTTTGTTTCTGTAGTTAGCCATGTGGTTGTAGCTGGATTTTATAACTACCTTTTTCTACTATCCAATCTATATTCCCTTCACCTTCAGCAAGCACCTCAGCTGGGCATGATTCTTACCTTGGGGTGTTAGGGGGTGACCCAAACCTTCATTCCTGAAGAGCCTGGGTCACCCGTAGTCCTGCCTGGATGGGGTTGCTGTAGTTTCCCACCGACCTTCATCACAGGGTATAGTAATACAGAGAGACACCCTAAGGAACCTTCTGTAGTCCAGGCAGTCCACTTCCCCTTAGCAATCCGGATCTATCACCCCAGCACAGTAATTCCCCTTTTGGCCTGTTGACTCACAGGGATGAGGAGTCTGAAGTGACTGGATGGAAGTCTTAATTTCCAGGTCAATGGAATCACTGTTGTATCTCCTAGTGGAGGTTTCCTCCCTCTGGAACTAAGATTTCTAGGCCAGCAGGACATAAGACACAGGGGAACAAGAAGCAAAAGTTTGGCTAGTAGGTCACTAGGAGTGATGATGTGTGGTACCACTCCCATTTCCACCCCTTGATCCCTGGACCTATAAATCCTGGCTATGAGAAAAACAGCATTATACGTTGGATGCTAATTCAGAGCATGCATAACCTTTTGGAGAACTTTAACCTAGTCCTGCAAAGTATTGTCACCTGGCTGGTGCTGTCACTGCAGCTTTAAAAGGCCATTCTCCCATTTTATAGAGATAGCTTTTTCATGGTGATGCAGAACATGGTAAGAGCAAAGAATTCTACAAGCACGAGTCCATTGCTGCACTTCTTTGGCTGTGAATTGAGTCCCTTGGTCAGAAGCATTTCTGTTTAGAATACCATGACAGGGGATAAAGCATTCTGTAAGTCCAAGGATGGTAGTTTTGGCAGAAGCATTGTGTGCAAGGAAGGAAAACCCATAACCAGAGTAAGTGTCTATTCTAGTAAAGACAAAACACTGCCCCTTCCATGATGGGAGTGGCCCAGTGTAATCAACCTGCCACAGGTAGCTATCTGATCAGCCCAGAGAATGGTACCATATCTGCTGCTGGCAGGTGGTACAATCAGTGGTGGCTATAGCCAGGTCAGGCTTGATTGTGGAATTCCATGTTGCCAAGCACAAGCATGACCCCATCCCTGCCACCAGGGCACTTTGTTCATGAGCTCCTTAGGTAGTGACTACAGTGCTGGGGAAAGGGTGACTGGTATCCATAGACCTGGTCATCCTTTCTACTTGTTTATTAAAATCCTCCTCTTCTGTGAGCACCCTTTGGTGAGCATTCACATGGGACCCAAATATCTTCACATCTTTTGCCCACTCAGAGAGCTCTATCCACATATCTCCACATTTCTCTTCCCCAAATTTCTTTTCTTTTCTTTCTTTCGAGACAGAGTCTCATGATGTCATCCTTGGTAGAGTGCTGTGGCATCACAGCTCACAGCAACCTCAAACTCCTGGGCTTAAATGATTCTCTTGCCTCAGCCTCCTAAGTAGCTGGGACTACTGGCACCCACCACAACACCCAAATATTATTTTTGTTGTTGTTGTTGTCATGGGTTCGAACCTGCCAGCCCCGGAGCATGTGACTAGTGCCCTAACCACTGAGCATGGGCACTGAACCTCTTCCCCAGATTTCTTTGTCACCAATTTCCCAATCCTCTTACTTCCAAGACCCTAATCATCTAGTCAAACCATTGGCTACAGCCCATGGATCAATATATGATCGTACATCTGGCCATTTCTTCTTCCAAGCAAAGTGCCAGCCTGGTGGGAAGCTCCTGAGCAAAGCAGCCTAATGGTAGGTGGAAATGGCTGGGCCCTTATCCCACAGCCCTGCCTAGTCAGTGGCTGGGAACCACTCCAAGAAGGGTGTGATCCCAGCTCAAAAGCTGAGGCAAGTTTCCTCCAAAAAGTAAAAATAGAATCTCCATGTTATCCAGCAATCTCACTTCAGAGTATATATCCAAAGGGAATGAAATCAGCATCTTGAGGAGATATCTGTACTCCCATGTTTATTGCAGCATTATTCACAAAAGCCAAGTTATGGAATCAACCTACATAAGTGCCCATCCGCAGATGAACGGTTAAAAAAACATGGCCTATATACACAATGGGATGCTATTTAGACTTAAAAAGAGGGAATTTTCATCAATTGCAACAATATGGATGAGTCTGAAGTGCATTGTGCTAAGTGAAATAAGCCAAGCATAGAAGGACAAATAGCACGTGCTTTCACTTACGTGGGAGTTCTAAAACAATCAAACTTACAGCAGCAGAAGGAAGCATGGTGGTTGCCAGAGGCTGGCAGGTAGAGGGAATGGAGATACGTAGGACAAAGGGTACAGTGGTTCCATCAGACAGGAGGATTAAACGATAAGTATTTCTTTTTTTTTTTTGGTTTTTGGCCGGGGCTAGGTTTGAACCCGCCACCTCTGGCATATGGGACCGAGGCCCTACTCCTTGAGCCACAGGTGCGGCCAAACAATAAGTATTTGAAGTAATACATGTGTTAATTAACTTGATTAAATCACTCCACGTTGTATACATATAATATCATTTTGCTAAAAATGTATACAATTATAATTTGTCAAAATTTGATTTTTTGAAAAAAGCTGAGGCAGTCCCCAGAAAGGACTGGGATTGTCAGCTTACCCACACCCCTTGCAGCTGGGCAGCAAGCCCTTTTTCAAAGAGGAATCTGAGTGGCGCAGTTGCCCTGTTGGCCATAGGGAGGCTCAGATAAATTGTTTGCAATCTGGTCTAACTCCAAAGTTAGCAGCTCTTTCCGCCCACTTGGGCTTGGACGGGACAATAAGAGGCAGAGGGAGGCTGCTGGAGGTGGAATGCAGGGATGGGAGAAGAAGGAACAAGGAAGGCAGGATGGGCAGACTTCACGATACCTCCAGAGTGCAGGGCAGAGCTCTGCAGGGCTACTCCCACCTCCCAGCTTCATCCCTGCTATTGTGTGAGGGACCAGGGCTGGCAGCTCTTGTTCCACTTTCTTCAGCTGCACAAAGGGCCAATGACACACCTCAAAGGCTTGGGTGAATGTGCAAAGACTTTAGGTAAGAGAGCGTTTCCAGCTTCGTATACAGCCATTTGTTTGAGGGTGGGGAGGTAGCACAGAGCATCTTCCTCTGTGATGATTCGGACAAGCGCAAGCAAGCTAGCCCAGGCCATTTCCACAGGCCAGGCGCTTGGATTCAGAGCTCTGCATTCAATCTCACCAAAACCCTTGGATAAGATTGCCACTGCCTGCAGACTCCTCCAGAACAGAACTCTCAGCCTCCTCTCCTCGAAGCCATCTGGCTCTTGTCCTGTTGCTCAGCCCTGCCCAGCAATATTTCAAGGACATCAAGTCTAATGAGAGCAGTAAGCCCTTTTTCCTGCCATCCATGTGTCTGCCACCCACCACGCCCTGCCCAAGGCATCGGAAGGGTTGGGTGTGTCCTGCCTCCTCCAACCCTGATGACCACCTGTCCTGTACTTCCCAGGACTTGGCTGCTCCCTTCTTAGCCTGTTGACTCAGGCTAAGGCTCACTGACTGGGTCACTGTGTCAGATAACCCCTTGCTCCCTCTCACTCCTGCCTTGCCTCTTCCAATATATTCCCCACCGAATAGCAGGAGTAATCTTGTTAAAATATAATCTTACCATGTTACCCCAGTGTTGAAAACACTTTAGTGGTCCCCAGTTGCTTTCAAAACAAAGTTAACTCCCTAAGAGTGTATAATAGATGTGGCATTTTTTTGGTTGCTCTTGAGAAAGTCTGGGAAGGGAAGTACCAGCACCTCTGATTGGCTCCTGGTGGGAGAAGTAGCAGGTGAGAAAGGCTTCCTCATTTCAGTGAAGATGTATAGACTCTGTGGTGGTAGAAAATAAGTAACAGAACTTAATTTCTGGAGGAAATGTAGTCCATCCATATAATAGAATATTATTAATCCACAAAAAAGAATGATGTACTGATATGTGTTCCAACATGGATGGATTTTGAAATCATTACACTAAGTAAAAGAAGCCTCAAATACAACATATTGTGTCTCGGGCGCCTGTGGCTCAAGTGGCTAAGGCGCCAGCCACATACACCTGAGCTGGCAGGTCCGAATCTAGCCCAGGCCTGCCAAACAACAATGACGGATGCAACCAAAAAATAGCCGGGTGTTGTGGCGGGCGCCTGTGGTCCCAGCTATTTGGGAGGCTGAGGCAAGAGAATCGCTTAAGCCCAGGAGTTGGAGGTTGCTGTGAGCTGTGATGCTACAGCACTCTACCCAGGGCAACAGCTTGAGTCTGTCTCAAAAACAAAAACAAAAACAAGAAGACAACATATTGTATGATTCAATCTAGTGAAATGTCCAGAATAGGCAAATTTATAGAGACAGAAAGTAGATTGGTGGTTACCTAGGGCTAGGAGGAAGGTAGGGGTTGGAGAAAGGGAGTGATTGCTAATGGGTAAGAGTTCTTTTACGGGGTAATGATAATATAGTAAGATTTATTGTGGTATATCACTGTGAAGATGCTAAAAATCCCAGAATTGTACATTTTAAAAGAATTGTTTTGTTTTGTTTTGTTTTAGAGACAGTCTCACTTTATCGCCCTCCGTAGAGTGCTGTGGCATCACAGCCCACAGCAACCTCCAACTCCTGGGCTTAAGCAATTCTCTTGCCTCAGCCTCCCGAGTAGCTGGGACTACAGGCGCCTGCCACAACGCCTGGCTATTTTTTGTTGCAGTTTGGCTGGATCCAGGTTTGAACCCGCCACCCTCGGTATATGGGGCCAGCGCCCTACCCACTGACCTACAGGTACTGCCCTAAAAGAATGTATTTTATGGTATGTAAATTATACCTCAAAAATCTGTTTTTAGGCTGAGTGCGGTGGCTCATGCTTATAATCCTAACACTCTGGCAGGCTGAGGCGAGTGGATTGCCTGAGCTCAGGAGTTGGGAGACCAGTCTGAACAAGAGCAAGACCTTCATCTCTACTTAAAAAATAGCTGGGCGTTGTTGCAGTTGCCTATAGTCCCAGCAATTCGGGAGGCTGAGGCAAGAGGATTGCTTGAGCCCAAGAGTTTGAGGTTGCTGTGAGCTATGACACCAGAGCACTCTATCCAGGGTGACAGAGTGAGAAAAAAAAAATCTGTTTTAAAGGTGTTGGGGCAGGGGGCTGTGGCTAGAAGCAGCACTTAGAAATGCAGTCTCCACTCCAGTCCTCAGGGCAAACAGCCAATTCTGAACATTAGTCTCCTACTCCTTGTCTCCATTTTCTTTTTTCTTTTTACTCATTCTCAGGAAATTTATTAAGAGTATACTCAGAGTATATCTCAAACAATTATAGATTTCAAAAAACATAGTTTTAAAATTTCTATTCAAATCTTTTCTCTTTGTCATTCATTTCTTTTTTTTATTGTTAAATCATAGCTGTGTACATTAGTGCAATCGCCTGTACCCATTCTAAGATGCACCATAGATGTGGCCCCACTCATGACCCTCCCTCCACCAAAACCTCCCCCCTCCCTTCCCCTTCCTTGGCCCTTTCCCCATTGTCTTGTGCTATAGTTGGGTTATAGTCTTCATGTGAAAGCTATAATTTAGCTTCATAGTAGGGCTGAGTACATTGGATACTTTTCTTCCATTCCTGAGATACTTTGCTAAGAAGAATATGTTCCAGCTCCATCCATGTAAACATGAAAGAGGTAAAGTCTCCATTGAATACTATACAGCCTTAAAGAAAGATGGAGTCTTTTTTCTTTCTTGTAGAGATAGAGTCTCACTTTATCGGCCTTGGTAGAGTGCCGTGGCATCACAGAGCTCACAGCAACCTCCAACTCCTGGACTTAGGCAATTCTCTTGCCTTAGCCTCCTGAGTAGCTGGGACTACAGGCACCCACCATAATGCAGGGCTATTTTTTTGTTGCAGTTTGGCCGGGGCCAGGTTTGAACCCGCCACCTTGGGAACCACCTTGAACGTTTTGTTGAAAGGAACTTCCTGAGAACACACTCCGTACTGTAGCATGAAATTGGGTTTCAACTGGTTCTGCTGACATCAGTGTCAGTAACTTGGATGAATTCATACCTTGGCTCTGCCACTGACTTGCTGTGTCATCCAGTTAGTCTGCAACCTGCTCAGTGACAAATAGTAACTGGAGTAAAATGAGTTTGCCTGGGGATTTTCCTGCTGTGGGTTTTATTTTTTTGAAGCAAGTTTATGGTAACTAACATTTGTACACTCTTTTAGTGCACGTGTTTTATCTCAACTAACCCTGTGGGGCAGACATGTTTCCTAGTGACAGATGTGGGGGCTGTGGAACAGAGAGTTGGGCGACTCCAGCTGGCACAGTGGAGCCAGGCCTCAAGCCCAGGCTTTCTGCTTTTCTGACTCCAAATTCTGCTCTCATTCCTTTCCAAAGAGCTCCCTTTTCTTTCTACTTACAGAATGCCTATGTTAAGGAAATCAACCTAACTTTAAGTTGCTACCAAGGCTGTTTTCAGCCCTGTCAGTCAGCCCCTCTCTGGCCAACCCTGTTCAGCCATTTGGCTGCTAGTGGCCCCTTCCCATAGTTCTGCAGCACCTGGGACTCGATTTCACACAACTGGACAGGGCTGAGCTGGCTTGCCCGCCCTGTGACATTGATTAAATGTTTGCAGAAAAGACTGAAAGGAGAACTAATCCTTTTATTTATTTTTTTTTTTTTTGAGACAGTCTGACTTTGTCAGTCTCGGTAGAGTGCCGTGATGTCACAGCTCACAGCAACCTCAGACTCTTGGGCTTAAGTGAGTCTCTTTCCTTAGCCTCCCGAGTAGCCCACCACAATGCCCAGCTGTTTTGTTGTTGTTGTCATTGTCATTTTTAGCAGGCCGGGGCCAGGTTTGAACCCGCCAGCCCTGATGTATGTGGCTGACACCCTAACCACTGAGCTATAGGCACTGAGCCATGTGTAGCTATTTTTAGAGACGAGATCTTGCTCTGGCTCAGGCTGGTCTCAGGAACTTGTGAGCTCAGGCAATCCGCCCAACTCAGCCTCCCAGAGTGCAACTTTTGCACATGCTGACCCCCTAGACCTGCTTGGCCACGTCCTCAGCTGTTTTTCAGGATGCAGCAGAATGACCTCCAGGAAGCTCCCGCTGCCCTCTGCTCCCTACCCTGCCCTCCACCAAACAGCTGACATAGCAAGTAGTACAGCAGAGTCTGTTGGTGCTTTACCAGGCTGGTCACCCATCCTCCAACTGCTGTGAATGTTGGCTCTGAGGACCCCCACACCCGTTCCCCCATCAGCTTGCATCTAAAGCTTGAAAGGAAGCTTAAAGAAAAAAAAACCTCAAACCAAAAGCAAAACAGAAAAAAAAAAAAAAAAAAGGCAAAAAAAGCTGGGTGTTGTGGTGGGCACCTATAGTCCCAGCTACTGGGAAAGCTGAAGGAAGAGGATCGCTTGAGCCCAAGAGTTTGAGGTTGCTGTGAGCTATGATGCCACATGGCACTCTACCAGGGCAAGAAAGTGAGACAGTCTAAAAAAACAAATAAACAAAAAATTCCTTTTCCTCTGAGGCGGTGCCTGTGGCTCAGTGAGTAGGGCGCCGGTCCCATATACCCAGGGTGGTGGGTTCAGACCCGGCCCTGGCCAAACTGCAACCAAAAAAAAAAAAAAAATAGCCGGGCGTTGTGGCCGGCGCCTGTAGTCCCAGCTACTGGGGAGGCTGAGGCAAGAGAATCGCTTAAGCCCAGGAGTTGGAGGTTGCTGTGAGCTGTGTGAGGCCACGGCACTCTACTGAGGGCCATACAGTGAGACTCTGTCTCTACAAAAAAAAAAAAAAAATTCCTTTTCCTCTAAGGCAGTGATTTTAAACTGGTATGCTGAGGCATGCTGAGAGAGGATCTTAGGTGTGTTGTAAAAAAAATTTAAGGATCATTAATTATTTTTGAAATAAGTTCAAAGCACAGTAAGTATATTCTTTTTTTGATCAGCATAATTTAAATGTGCCACAGAAGTTTATCTATACGTTCCAGTGTACCAGTGAGATAAAAAAAGAAAAAAAAAAAAGGTTGCAAAACACTGCTCTAAGGGAGAGACTCTGCTCCAGAGCCCACCTCTTTCCCACCGCTCTGGACCAGGCCAAGGCTAGACTGGACCTGAGATCTGGCTCAGCGGTTTCTCCTTCACTGACCTGCTGCACTTCCTCCCATACAGGCATTTTCCCTCCAAAACCTCTGCAGCCAGATCGGTGTCTCCGGCTAACGCACTAGTACATTCCACGGTAATTAATCATTTTTTTTATAGTCTCCTAGACTAGACTCTGAACTCCTCAAAGGCAGGGCCGGTGTCCACACCTGCCACTTGGGGGCCTGGCACAGAGAAGGTCTCCATGTAGAATTCTTAAGCTTCTGAGCGGTTCTGCTTTCCCCTGGGGTCCCCTCCTAATCATGTCTCCCTCTTCTGGTCTCCCCCTCCCCGATAAGTGACAAAAATGTCCGTTTGTCCAGGCTGAGTTGGGAGGACCAAGAAGTGGGGTTGGCCAACTTTCCACTTCCCTTATTAACCTTCTCAAAACTTAGGTTTCAGGGCAGTGCCTGTGGATCAGTGGGCAGGGCGCCGGTCCCATATACCGAGGGTGGCGGGTTCAAACCTGGCCGCAGCCAAACTGCAACAACAACAACAACAAATAGCTGGGCGTCGCGGCGGGCGCCTGTAGTCGCAGCTACTCGGGAGGCTGAGGCCAGGGAATTGCCTAAGCCTAGGAGTTGGAAGTTGGAGGTTGCTGTGAGCTATGTGACGCCACAGCACTGTGGGCAATAAAGTGAAACTCTGTCTCTACAAAAACAAACAAAAAACACTTACGTTTCAAAGAGACAGAGGCAGACTGGGGGAGGGGCCTGAAAGGGCTGGGCTAGCCGCCGAGCAGGAGCTTCCAGGGGCTGGGGGTGGCTGGGGTGGTGCCAGGCACGTGTGTGCCACCCCCGGAACTGGACAGTGCGACAGCTTTTGCAGAAAGCAGCACAGCTGCGGTGGATGCGCGGCCTCTTGCAATCACTGCTCTTGACTTTTCCCTCGCTCTCTCTTAACTTCATAAAAGCTCTAGGAACCGTGGTGTGCCCACTCCTTTTCATTCATTCCCGCCCACTCGCTGCACAAACCCACATCACAGGAGGCACGACTCGCCCGCAGGCTTATTAGCTTTACAGGCGGCATCCAGCTCACATAACGCAGGCCCTGAGTCAGCGGGCGGGCGACTGTGCGGCTGACTCAGGCGCTCGGGGCAGCAGGGGGCGGCTCTATCCGGAGAGGCTCGCCGGGCCCAGGCCCGGACGACTGCTCTGGGGACTAATCCCACCCAAGGACGTCCATCCTTCCTTCCCGTGACCCCCACCCATTCTCCTCGTCCAGCTTTGGGACGCGCAGCAGCCCCCAGGTTTCAGGTGGGCATCTCAGCGGGGGCGGGGCAATAGCAACTTACCCGGATGTAAACACGTTGCTTGATTGGCCTAGGGCTGAGCACGTGACTGCTCACAGCCAACGACCGGCACTGAGACTCAGCCTAAAAATTCTGGGAGAAAACCTTTCTTTCTTTCTTTCTTTCTCCCTTCCCTTCCCTTCCCTCCCCTCCCCTTTCCTCTCTCTCCTAACCCTTCCTTTCCTTTCTCTCTCTTTTCTTTCTTCCTTTTTTTTTTTTCTGAACTTGAATTCCCAGAGGAGGCAGGGACTAGAGCCGCTGACTCCAGTTTGCCACTTTGTGAAACCTGAGACTGAAGCCAACCCTACAGAAAAGAGAGAAATGGTGGGAAACTGAGTCCTATTTATATCCTGGAGTCCCGAATCCAGCCATTCTTCAAGATGGAATGATAAACAAATTTTTGGATTTCCGTGGCTCAATGCGCTGTTTTTGCTTAAGTCAGTATGAGTTTTCTGTCACTTGCAGTTGAAAGAATCCTAATCAATACAGGTATTTACTACCACATCTAACCACTCCTAAGACATACTTTTTTTGTTGTTTTAATGGAGCGATCATTGTTTGCAGATGTAAGAAATTGAGCATAGCTGTTCAGATTGCCTTCACTTCAGCTGTGCCAGGTACGCTGTTGATACTGCATGTACTGAATTCAGTGCTGCTGTTTAAAATGTCTTCAAAAGATTATATAGTGGTTCAACATTTGGATAAAAAAGTGATTATATAGCGAGAAAACCAAGTATACCGAGCAACGGTGAGTGAAGTTAATATTAATGAAACACCTTTTCTCTTTAGAGAAATGACTGCTGTTTTCTTAAAAAACAAGCAAGTGCTTTGTAAAACATAATATAGGAAGATAGCCACAAGTTGAAGTTGTGTTATACTTTGTTTATGTGATATCGATAAAAAGATTGACTATGATTATACACCAAACAACACAAGCGAAGGCAGAAGAAAATAGCAGAATCTCACAGAAGAGATGAGAGAAATGTCAAAGCAAAAAGAATCACTGTGACTTGTTTATGATTGTGCAGGACTATTGTCGAGACACTGTACATTGTCATAGCTCAATTGGTGGTATGTTCTTTTTCTTAGTAGTGGATTGCAAAAGTGCTGTTAAAGTTACTAGCTCAAGATTGCAGGCTGAGTCGGAAACTATGGACCTAAACGATTACATCCTGTCCACCCACCACCCTGGATTCCTATTGGTCAAGGGTAGTGGAGGACTGGGACATGTTCTGGTCATCCCAGTCCTGCTATCTTAGCACTCTGGCTACACTGGCTGAGGACAGGTAGAACCAAGTGGCCTGGGTCTTCAGTGATGTTTGCTGTCATATTGTTTGATTTCACTAGAAAGACTCCTCCCATCCCCAATAATTTTTATGTCTATAATTTGAGTAGTGCCAGTAGGTTATGCTTTGGGTTGTACTTTTTTCTCTAAGTATTTTTAATCATCTTTGCATAATGCAGGATTTCTGTAAACATAATGTACTCATTTCTCCACACACAAAATATCAATAACATTCTTATTAGATTGTCTTTCTAGTAAAGCTAATAGAAAAACAATACATGTTATTTACTACAAGCTGGCATGGATGATGGTTTTACACACACACTCTGGTCTCAAAATGCTTGGGTTCAAGCCTAGTTCTGCCACCTACTTGCTATATGACTCTGGGCAAGTTACTTAAACTCTTTGGTTCTGGGCAGCACCTGTGGCTCATATACTGAGGGTGGCGAGTTCGAACCCGTCCCCAGCCAAACTTCAACAAAAAAATAGCCGGGCATTGTGGCAGGTGCCTGTAGTCCCAGCTACTGAGAGGATGAGGCAAGAGAATTCCCTAAGCCCAGGAGTTGGAGGTTGCTGTGAGCTGTGTGACGCCACAGTACTCTACTGAGGCCGATAAAGTAAGACTCTGTCTTTACAAAAAAACCTCTCGGGTTCTCCATCTGTAAAATTATGATGATACTGGCTGGGTGCGGTAGCTCACACCTGTAATTCTAGCACTCTAGGAGTCTGAGGCGGGTGGATTGCTTGGGCTCAGGAGTTAGACACCATTTTGAGCAAGGACAAGACCCCTGTCTCTACTAAAAATAGAAAAAATAAGCCAGGTGTGATGTAAACAACTGTAGTCTCAGCTGTTTGGGAGGCTAAGGCAGGAAGATCACTTTAGCCCAGGAGTTTCAGATTGCTGTGAGCTAGGTTGATGCCACAACACTCTAGCCTGAGGCAACAGAGTGAAACTTTTGTCTTTAAAAAAAAAAAATTACGAAGGCCAGGTAAGGTGGCACATGCCTGTAATCCTAGCACTTTGGGAAGGCGAGGTGGGTGGATTGCCTGAGCTCACTGGTTCCAGACCAGCCTGAGCAAGTGTGAGTCCCTTGTCTCTAAAAAATAGTCCTACATTGGCGGCGCCTGTGGCTCAAAGGAGTAGGGTGCCAGCCCCATATGCCACAGATGGCGGGTTCAAACCCAGCCCCGGCCAGAAACTGGAAAAAAAAAAGCCTTGCATTGTGGCAGACACCTATAGTACCAGTTACTTGGAAGGCTGAGACAAGAGAATCGCTTGAGCCCAAGGTTGCTGTGAACAATGATGCCACGGTGCTCTATCAAGGGTGACAAAGTGAGACTCCGCCAAAAAATAAAAAATTATGATACTACTACATGACAGTATATGACCTACTTTGTACAAATGTTGTGAGGCTTAAGTGAGACAGTATATCTTATACAAAGCCCTAGAGCAGAGGTGTCCAACCTTTTGGCTTATCTGGGCCACATTAGAAGAAGAGTTTTCATGGGCCACACATTAAATACACAAACACTAACGAAAGCTGGTGAGCAAAAGAAAAGGTCCAGGCATAATTTTTATGCTCTCTGCCACCACAGATAAGCAAAAAAGTCCTGACATAATAATCCTAATTATGCAGTGGTCCTTACTTTTATAAGTCCCTCTCTTTTTACAAGTCCCAGTGATTTACGATTACTGGGGCACCATCAGTTAACTATACCAGATATGTTGATAATAAACAAAGAAAACCAGTTTAACATAAAGTTGTTACCGGTTTGTATAAATCTCTTAATTTAGTTGTGTCTCTTTTTTTTTTTTTTTGAGACAGAGTCTCACTATGTTGTGAGTACAGCAACCTCAAACTCTTGGGCTTAAGTGATTGATTCTCTTGCCTCAGCCTCCCAAGTAGCTTGGGACTGACTACAGGCGTCCACCCACAACACGTGGCTATTTTTCGGTTGTAGTTGTCATTGTTGTTTGGCAAGCCCGGGCTGGGTTCAAACCCACCAGCTCCAGTGTATGTGGCTGGAGCCCTAGTCGCTGAGCTACGGGCACTGAGCCAATTCAGTTGTGTCTTTTAATTGCATTAAAGAAGCTATTTCTTCAGTGACATTATATTCGTCATCAACAACTCTAATTAAAATGGCAAGTTGCACTATATTTGTAGCATCTATGCTGTCATCCATCACCAAAGCAAAAAATGTAAAATTAGCAGCTCTACTCTCCAAACTTCTTTCAATAGATTTTCCAATTTCTTCCATTCTTTCCCTAACTATAGTCTGCTGAAACAAACTAATTTTAGAAATATGCCTCGTTTTTTCAGGGGAAATTATATCTGCCATGCTTTCCATATGTTGCTTAATAAACTGGCTGTCAATAAATGGTTTTGTTTTTTTGCTATTAAATAGGCTACCACATAGCTAGCTTTTATAATGGAATCCATCTGAGTCATTAGCTTAAAAATTTTTTTTTGTTGAGAAGGCAGACTTTTTTTCAGTTATGCTATTTTGTCCTTATGACACAATCCTCTGTATACATTGAATTTGGCAGCATGTTTCAAATTATAGTCTTTGAAAACTGGCACAATTTCCCTATAAATTAAGCAGAGTGCTTCACTATTTGCCACAACAAAAAAGTAGTTGATGTGTCCACTTCCCAATGAACTTTCTTCCCTGTTTTGTAATTTTTTGGGGGGGGTTCTATTTTCTTGTGAGACGTTGTAGAAGCCAAGCTCAGATTAAAAAAATAATAATAGAGAAAGAACTATATTTACTTTTTTTGAGGGGGACAGAGTCTCACTTTATCATCCTGGGTAGAGGGCTGCATTATCATCATAGCTCACAGCAACCTCAAACTCCTGCGCTCAAACAATCCTGTTGCCTCAGTTTCCCAAGTAGCTGGGACTATAGGTGCTCGCCACAACACCTAGCTAGTTTTTTCTATTTTTAATAGAAATGGGGTCTTGCTCTTGCTCAGGGTGATCTTGAACTCCTTAGCTCACGCAGTCCATCGCCTCGGCCTCCCAGAGTGCTAGGTTTACCACCTAGCCACAGCACCTGGCCTTATATTTACTTCTCTGATGAAAATTGACAGTAAAATAGAAACAAGGTTTGAGCGCTTCCACATCTCAGCTGCTGATGAAAACAGGGTAGGTTATGTGTGAGGTGCCACTGAGGTGTACAAGTACTTTCATAATCAAATAGGAATGCTCACCTGACTTCTAAATAACATTAAACACCTAACTTTGCAATGGCAGATTGAAATATTATAGATAATCACTGCCTTGCCAAATCACCGTGAGCACATGTAATGTCCAACGGTGTCAGTTCAACTGTCTGCACTTGGAAGATAACACACTGGCAGTCACATGCCACTGTAAAACTGAAGCCACACGTGTACAAATAGCAAGAGTGTGTGTACGTTTATTTCATGTGAGATTGTGGCACAACATTGTCATCTACCGAGTTCACACTGGAGAACCACTTAGTGAAGTTCCACCAAAAAAAATCTCACAATGTTTTAAGTTAAGTTTACGATTTTGTGTTGGGCTGCGTTCTAGCCATCCTGGGCCTTGGGTTGGGCACCCCTGCTCTAGAGCCTGACACACTAATGTCTTTAACAGACCTTATACACATATGCCAGGTATTATTGTTTTGTTGCTCTTGCTGTTGTTTTTAGAGATAGGCCTTACTCTGTTGCTCAGACTGGGATGCAGTGGTGCAATCACGCTCACTATAACCTGCTAGAACTTCTGAACTTAAGTGATCTTCCCTCCTGCACCTCTGGAGTAGCTGGGACTACAGGCACTTGCCACCATGCCTGGCTAATCATTTAATTTTTTTTTTTTATTTTAAAGAAGTATACATTTTTATTTTTTTTTAGATTTCAATAGATTTAGGTGTACAAGTGGTGTTTGTTACATAGATGAATTGTATCAAACTCAAATCAAGGCTTTCAGTGTACTTGTCACCAGAATAGTGCACATTGTACCCGACAAAATCATTTAATTTTTTAAAGAGATAAGGGTCTCATAGTATTACTCAGGCTGTCCTCCCAAAGTGCTAGGATTATGGCATGAGCCTCCACGCCCAGCCTATTGTTTCCATTGAACAATTCAGAGGATACTTACGAGGACTAGATAAATCAGTATTTATCAAGTAATGTACCACTTCTCCTACACAAAGACGTGGCCCAGTAATTCCTTACTTCCTTCTTAGCTCTTTATGCTTTTAACAAGATAGCTTAAGCCAAGCATGGTCACTCACACCTATAATCCTAGCATTTTGGGATGCTGGCCGTGGGTGCGGTGGGAATTACTTAAGGCCAGAAGTCTGAAACCAGCCTGAGCAATTTAGACTAATATTGGATGAATTGCCTGTCTTTATATGACCATTCTTCAATTACTTTTTGAGTTTTATTTTGATTTATTTATTTTTTTTATAGAGACAGAGTCTCACTTGGTAGAGTGCCATGGCGTCACATAGCTCACAGCAACCTCCAACTCCTGGGCTTAGGTGATTCTCTTGCCTCAGCCTCCTGAGTAGCTGGGACTACAGGCACCCGCCACAACACCCGGCTATTTTTGGTTGCAGTTTGGCCAGGGTCAGGTTTGAACCCGCCACCCTTAGTATATGGGGCCAGCGCCCTACTCACGGAGCCACAGGAGCCGCCCCTCCTTTTTGGGTTTTAATGAACACACATAAGTCAAAGTACATTGCAAACTATGGAGTTCCTTTGGACTCTTGACTATCTAAAAGATGAAATAATATTTATGTGTTAGGTATGTTTGTGCCATCCTATGGTGTACTGCAACTATTTAACATGGGAAATCTAAATGGCATCTTTATGATAGCTGAAACGTGCTTTATGTATACTGAAGTTTTTATACAAAAGCAGTCTGAGAGGTTATTATAGTGAACATTTTTGCATTTCTTTTAAGTAGTAAGGAGATGATGGGAATGTACAGGGTTTTTTTTAAGAATGTTTTAAAAGATAATTTGTTTTAATATTCTTTACTTCAGACAACAAGAATGATTTTTTTTTTTTTTAGAAACTGAAAGTTTCTGGATGGGCACAGTGGACTTAAGCCAAAGAGTTGGAAGTTGCTGTGAGCTATGAGGCCATGGCACTCTTTCAGGGCAACAGAGTGAGACTCTGTCTCAAAAAAAAAAAAAGAAAGAAAGAAAGAAACTAAAAATTTCATGTGAATGATTCTGTCTTGGAAGGCTTTTTTGATTTGAAACCTTTTAGGGCTTATAGCACTATTTGTTAATTTTTGGAGAACTCATTTCCCCAGATTATATTAAAGCTCTAAAAATAAATGTTTTCAGTAGCAAGAACAGCATTGCTTAAAAATTCAATGGCATTGATAGCAAGATAAGCATTTAGGGTAGTGTTTTATTCACATATTTGTAAGTACTTGTTCATTGTGGAAATGTGTACTGATGAAAGCCACGTGCGTCTATGGACACCAGAGGATATCCAGGTTTCTTGTGTATGTAGCTTATCGTATTTAATTATTATTGCACTTAGCTTAATATAAGGATTAAAACTGCATTTAAATAAATCACTGAATATCACTATGAATCTGAACTTTTTGAGGGCCATTTATAGACAGTACCTACTGGAAAATTTTACTTCCTTTTTTTTTTTTTTTTTTTTTTGTAGAGACAGAGTTTCACTTTATTGCCCTCAGTAGAGTGCCATAGCATCACACAGCTCACAGCAACCTCCAACTCCTGGGCTTAAGCGATTCTCTTGCCTCAGCCTCCCAAGCAGCTGGGACTACAGGCACCCGCCACAACACCCGGCTATTTTTTTGTTGCAGTTCGGCCAGGGCCGGGTTTGAACCCGCCACACTCGGTATATGGGGCTGGCGCCTTACTGACTGAGCCACAGGTGCCGCCCGGAAAATTTTACTTTCTTAACCTATTAATTTTTTTTTTTATTTTGAGACAGAGTCTCACTTTGTCAACCTCAGTAGAGTGCTATGGCTTCACAGCTCATAGCAACCTCAGACTCCTGGTCTCAAGCAATCCTCTTGTTTCAGCCTCCCAAGTAGCTGGGACTACAGACACTGCCATAACACCTGGCTAGTTTTTCTTTTTTTAGTAGAGATGGGGTCTCTCTCTTGCTCAGGCTGGTCTCCAACTCCTGAGCTCAAGGAGTCTACCTGCTTCAGCCTCCCGGAGTTCTAGGATCAACTAGGCCTGAGCCACCGTGCCTAGCCTTTTCTTAACCCATTAATACAAGGAATAAAGTATGAAAAATTAAACAGGTTAAAAATAAATAAATAGGGCAGTGCCTATAGCTCAGAGGGTAGGGTGCTGGCCACATACACCGAAGTTGGCAGGTTCAAACCTGGCCCAGGCCAGCTAAAAACAATGACAACTGCAACAACAACAAAAAGCCAGGCGTTGTGGTGGATGCCTGTAGTCCCAGCTACTTGGGAGGCTGAGGCAAGAGAATCGCTTAAGCCCAAGAGTTTGAAGTTGCTGTGAGCTATGACGCTATTGGCGTCAGCTTGAGACTCTGTCTCAAAAAATATAAAATTAAGAATAAATAAATAAATAAGTAAATATTGTTGAATGAGCAAAGAAAGGAACAGAACAAAACTAATTGGCCCATGGCAGGGCCTGGGCCCTGTGACTGGCAGAGGTTAGCCCTTGCTCTACCCACAGAAAGCTTACCAAACACAGCTAAGCAGCCTGTTACAGCTAGGAGGCTGGGTCGTGGCACCAGGTGGTCTGAGTTGTGATCACAGCTTCACTGTTACTGCCTGTGTGACCTCAGCTAATTTACTTAATACTACTGTGCCTCAGTTTCTATCAATTTTGTATGGGGATTATTAAGTTAACATGTAAAAGGCTAGAACATCAGGCTCGGTGCCTGTGGCTCAAGCGGCTCAGATGCCAGCCACATACACCTGAGCTGGTGAGTTCGAATCTAGCCCGGGCCCGCCAAACAACAATGACAGCTGCAACCGAAAAATAGCCAGGCGTTGTGGCAGGTGCCTGTAATCCCAGCTATTTAAGAGGCAGAGGCAGGAGAATCGCTTGAGCCCAGAAGTTGGAAGTTGCTGTGAGCTGTGATGCTACAGCACTCTACCCAGGGTGACAGCTTGAGGCTCTGTCTCAAAAACAAAAAAAAATAAAGAACATCAGCCAGCATGGGGCATGTGATGTGCTAGCACTCTCCATCATGAGGATGTGGGATAGCAGATGTCACAGAGCACTGGCCCCTGAGAATTTCTTATTTCCCTTCCTAACGCATACTTGGCCACAGATGTTTTCTGTTTCAAGAAAGGACAAATGTAATACTTTATTCACTCATATAGTAAGTGTCGGCTGTTTGTTAGACACTGTTAGGCACTGGGATACATATGCAAAGAACTGACAATAGCTGGCTCTTGTTATGGGGCTGGGAATCTTACCCAATTAATCTTACATGGAAGTTTCTGGAACTTCTTATTTCTCATCCTTCCTATAGGCGCTAATCTCAAAACTTTTAAGGTATAGGGCCCTGCTTTGGGTCTCTCTCTCTCTGGCTCTATCTGGGGGTCAGGAAAGGAACAGCAAGAAAACTTACACTAACACTTTGAGAGAGAGACATTTTGCAAAATTTGAGGATTGTAAGAGAATACTTTTCTTCCTTCTTAGGGGTTTAGACCAAACTCTCTCAAAGAATTAAGGTTTAATCTTGGGAGTTTGAGGTTGCTGTGAACTATGACACCACAGCACTCTAGCCTGGTTAATAAAATGAGACTGTCTTGAAAAATAACAACAAAAAAGGTTCAATCTTGGGAGGAGTGTGTGTATATTTATGTTTTCTCCAGAAGTTGCCTAGACAAAGGGTACCTGAAACTTACACAGGTGGGTCAAGAGCGCTGACCTGAAGGGCTCTGCCTGCCTTGGGCCATGCTTAGAGCCCTCACTCCAGTTTAAACCCAGACTATTCTGCAGGGTGCCAACTATTGATGCTCATCATTATTGACTCAGTCAGTTAACAAGTACTTACTGAGTACGGACAGCGTACCAACACAGACTTGGAAGAGTGTGCTTCTGGAGGGAGGGGAATGAATCCCTTGAGACTGGGGTTTCCTGGAAGGTGGATAGAGATTTGCTGCAGGCAGCTGGGAAAGCAGGCCTTGTGAGAGGAGACCAGACTCTGAGCATAGAGAGTCAGATTAGAAGCTGGGGGTGCACACACTAGGACCCCTCTTGGGAAGATTCCAAAGTTTAGGCACTTTGCTCTGGGACTCTGGAACAAAGCCACCTAACTCAGGGGTCAGCTGGGGTTTCTCTGAGCCTGAAGTATAAGGTAAACAGTCATCTCTTTGCCCTGGCTCTACTAAGCAACCACACCCCTGCTTCTCACAAATGTGATCATTTCACCGGCAATTTGTGATCATTTCACTGGCAATTTGAGGGGTCACATCCTAAGACCTTCACTCTTCTCACCCCCCACTGTGTTCCAGACTAACCAGAAAATTCTTAGCCCCAATCACATAGGAGAATTCCAGCCATCCTCACGGCTTATGGGGTGGGGGATTAGTGATTGAACATCTCCCCAACTTGGGTTTATCAAGGAATTTTTTTTTTTTTTTTGTAGGGAGCAAGTACATCCTAATTTGGCCAGGACACAGGTGGCCTGTAATACCAGCACTTTGGGAGGCTGAGGTGGATTGCTTGAGCTGAAGAGTTTTTTTTTTTGTTGTTTGTTTTTTGAGACAGAGTCTCAAGCTGTGATCCTGAGTAGAGTGCCATGGCATCTATAGCTCATAGCAACCTCCAACTCCTGGGCTTAAGCGATTCTCTTGCCTCAGCCTCCCAAATAGCTGGGACTATAGGTGCCTGCCACAATGCCCAGCTCTTTTTTGGTTGTAGTTGTCATGGTTTGGTGGGCCCGGGCTAGATTTGAACCCGCCAGCTCCCATGTATGTGGCTGGCGCCTAGCCACTGAGCTATAGGCGCTGAGCCGAGCTGAGGGGTTTGAGACCAGCCTAAGCAAGAGTGAGACACTGTCTCTATTAAAATAGAAAAACTAGTTGGGG
The DNA here is from genome assembly GCF_027406575.1 of Nycticebus coucang. Taxonomy (NCBI): domain Eukaryota; kingdom Metazoa; phylum Chordata; class Mammalia; order Primates; family Lorisidae; genus Nycticebus; species Nycticebus coucang. The sequence continues at coordinate 7,995,513 of NC_069782.1, forward strand.
CTGGGCGAGATGGCTCACGCCTGTAATCTTAACACTCTGGGAGGCCGAAGTGGGTGGATTGCCTGAGCTTGCAGGTTCAAGACAAGCCTGAGCAAGAGTGAGACCTCATCTCTTAAAATAGCCAGTCACTGTGGCTGGTGCCTGTAGTCCCTGCTACTTGGGAGGCTGAGGCAAGAGGATGGCGCCAACCCAGGAGTTTGATGTTGCTGTGAGCTATGACACCACAGCACTGTACCCAGGGTGACAGAGTAAAACTGTGTCTCAAAAAAAAAAAAAAAGAATATCCTAGTTTACTTAACATGTATAGGCAGGAGCCTTCAAAATGAAAACCCAGGAATCTTTTTTTTTAACAAATAAACAATGCCTCCCCTGAAAAGAATTCCAGTGAATGTGATTCTCTCCATCTCATTACCATCAGGTTTATGCCATAGCTCTTTGTTGAAATTCTCAGAAATCACCTTACCCTTCTATAAAGTGTGGGCCACGCCTTTGAGTGAGGAAGCAGAGACCAGAGGTGAGAAAAAGTAGAAAGAACCTCTAGCCTGGCACCTGTGGGAAGGAGGCAACAGGCTTGGAGTAGACAGGACAGGACTCTAGGTCCTGCCCCTCACCAAAGTGCAGGGTAGCACCCAGCATACTGGGAGTGAGCAGAAACCCAGGAGAGGCTGAGAGATAACTCCCCTTCCTCATGCAGTGTCAGCCCAACCTGAGCCCCCCTGGAGGCAGAAGCAAGTGTTCAGTTACAATAGATATGGTTAGTTCTAATTTACAGATGACAAGATTGTAACTCAGGGAGATTCAGTCCATCCTAAGGTCACCACAGGGCAGAGCCAGGCTTTGATACCACACCCGTCTTCTTTTCTTTTTCTCTTTTTGAGACAGAGTCTTACTCGGTACCCTAGGTAAAGTGCTCTGACATCATAGCTCACAGCAAGCTAAACACCTGGGTTTGTGCAATCCTCTCTTCTCAGCCTTCTGAGTACCTGGGACTTTAGGAACCTGCCATGATGCCTGGCTAGTTTTTCACTATTTAGTACAGAGGGCGGCGCCTGTGGCTCAAAGGAGTAGGGTGCTGGCCCTAGCCAAAAAAAAAAAAAAAATTAGTAGAGATTAGGGGGGAGTCTCACTCTTATTCAGGCTGGTCTTGAACTCCTGAGCTCAGGCAATCCACCCATCTCAGCCTCCAGAGTGCTGGAATTACAGGCATGAGCCATTGTGCCCGGCCACCACACCTATCTTTCCACCAAGTAGCCCCGGCCCTCTTCACTGTGAGTTTCTTGTAAAGTGTTTATTACTGCTATCACGAGGCACATTTTGTGCACCTATGGGGAGCTTGTGCCATTCATGCAACAATCATTTAACTTGACTCTAATCAGAGTTCTGCTGCTGCTGATTTCTCTGCACTCCAGGCTTCTAAGACCGAAGTGCAGTGGGGCTTTGAGTATCTCTATCCGTTCAGGCAAGAAAAAAGAGTCACTTCAGAATGAGTCAGCAGGAAGGCAGCACAAACAGGTAAAAAGTTACTTCAGAACACTCTAATCAGGTAGAACTTTAGCAGGGAAATAAACAAGCCTAACCTGTTCCAAGGACTCAGAGTACAGAGTTCCACCTGATGTCTGGAGTCCTTATGGCAAAAGTTTCAGGAAGCATTCTGATTGGCCTGGTTTGGTTTACATTCCTTTGCTAGGGAGGTGGGGTACTTCAGTCAGAATTTGATTGTGTGGCCTCTTTGGGGTGTGGAAGAGGACTCAAACCCACTCAAATCACATGGACCAAGAAGGAATAGGAGCTGGTTATTCCCTAGAAATGCTGTTCCCAGTCCCTGGGCCATGGGCCATGGGCGAGGGCCAATCTGTGACCTGTTAGGAACTGGGCAGCACAGGAGGAGCTGAGTGATGGGTGAGCAAGTGAAGCTTCACCCTTGTATTTATAGCTGCTTCCCATCACTCACATCAAGGCCTGAGCTCTGCCCCCTATCAGATGAGCAGCGGCATTAGATCCTCAGAGGAACGCAAACCCTACTGTAACCTGTACATGTGAGGGATCTAGACGGCACCATCTGATGGAAAGCTAATGCCTGGTGATCTGAGGTGGTGATGCTAGTGCTGGCAAGTGGCTGCAAATACGGATTATCATTAGCAGAGAGGTTTAAATGCACAACAACCGTAATAAATCAAATGCTTGGAGGCTCGTATCAAAACCCCCTCAGTGGGTGGCAAGTAACAATTAAGCTGCAGCTGGTGGCAAGCCTTATAGTGACAAGTGAGTTGAGGGAACCTCAGTTGGACAGGTGCATGTAGCTTTAAGTCAGAATTTCAGTAAACATGTGGGCCACCCATTATTTTATCCCTTTCGTCCGCACCTCTTTCCTGCATGCATTGCACACTTTTCTCAGTCACAGTTTCGGTAAGCTCACAAGCTAACCCTAGCAAAAATGAATGCAAAACAGGGCGGCGCCTGTGGCTCAAGGAGTAGGGCGCCGGTCCCATATGCCGGAGGTGGCGAGTTCAAACCCAGCCCTGGCCAAAAAAAAAAAAAAAATGAATGCAAAACAAATACTGCTGGAGAGCTTCTTTGAAATGGGCCACTGATGAGACAGCAGAAGACTCTAAGACTGCCAGTGAAAGCTGCATTTCAAAGAAATTCCCAGCAGTCCTGCTTAAATTACAGGTTCATTGCAACAGGCGATTTACATTCTCCAAGCCTGCGTAATACACGTATAGTATGTGGTGACCAGCTAGCCAACGAAGCCATGAACCTTCACGACGACTTCGCCAAGTGGAGACCAAGCATCCTGCACTAAAAGACAAGCCTTTGCAGTTTTTCAAAAGAAAAAAAAAAAAAAGTGGGCGGCGCCTGTGGCTCAGTAAGTAGGGCGCCGGTCCCATATACTGAGGGTGGCGGGTTCAAACCCAGCCCCGGCCAAACTGCAACAAAAAAATAGCCGGGCATTGTGCCGCGCGCCTGTAGTCCCAGCTGCTTGGGAGGCTGAGGCAAGAGAATCGCGTAAGCCCAAGAGTTAGAGGTTGCTGTGAGCCGTGTGACACCACGTCACTCTACCCGAGGGCGGTACAGTGAGACTCTGTCTCTACAAAAAAAAAAAAAAAAAAGAAAAGAAAAAAAAAGTGAACACAAAGAACAGAAGCAATTGCTGAAGCACCACTTCATCAAACATGTCTGCTGAGAGCAGCATTCTAGTAGCTAACCACACTGCTCAAGGTGACAAGTCCTCTAGTATCGCTGAAGAGTCCATCTTGCCTGCTGCTAAGGACTTTTACTGTGAACTTATAGAAGAAGCTTCCGTTCACAAGGTGGCGTGTGTTCCTCTGTCAGCTAGTACCATAACTCGGTGAACTAATGAAATAACAGAGGATATGAAGGCATAATTGTTAGGATTATTGAGCCACTGTGGTACGCAATCCACGTTTGATGAGTCTACCAATGCTGACAGGTCAGCAATGCTTGTTTTGTGCAATAGATTTTCCCAGAAGGATGTGCCCAAGGATATGTTATGTGCCAGCCAACACCATGGCTGCAGAACTGTTCATGTCTTTGAATGATTTCATGTCAGGAAAGCTGAATTAGTCATTTTTTTGTTGTTGTTTGAGACAGAGTCTCACTATGTCACCCTTAGTAGAATGCTGTGGTGTCACAGCTCACAGCAACCTCAGACTCTTGGGCTCAAAGTGATCCTCTTGCCTCAGTCTCCCAAGTGGCTGGGACTATAGGTGCCAGCCACAATGCCCGGGTAGTTTTAGAGACAAGGTCTTGCTCTTGCTCAGGCTGGTTTTGAACCCATGAGCTCAGGCAATACACCTGCCTCGGCCTCCCAGAGTGCTAAGATTACAGATGTAAGCCATGAATTAGTCATTTTGTGTCAGTGTCTGCACAAATGGAATGGCTGCTATGACTGGATGGCCTTCTGTTTTCACTACTCGGGCCAAGGAGGTTGCTTCTGAATCTGAATCTACACACTGTGTCATCCATAGAGAAATGCTGGGCTAGCCGAAAAATGTCACCTGAACTAAATAACATTTCGCAGGATGTGATTAAAATTGTCAAGCACATTAAAGTACATGCCCTTAACTCACATCTGTTCATGCAGCTTTGTGAGGAGAGGGATGCAGAGCACACACATCTTCTCTTATACACAGAAGTGGGATGGCTTTCTAAAGTGGCCAGAGTTTTTGAGTAAAGAATGCCAATCTAGAGATTTCTTTTAGAAAAACAGTTACCACTGGCAGCACATTTTGGTGACACAGTATGTGTCGAAAAGCTTGCTTACTTGTGTGATATATTCAACTTCCTCAGTGAACTCAATCTGTCACTTCAGGGAAGAAGAAGCAACTGTGTTCAAGTCACAAGGTAAAGTGGCTGCTTTCAGAGCCAAACTGGAATTATGGCAGTGACATACAAAAAGTATGTTTGAGCATTACTTCCCAGCCACGAAAGATCCCTGAACTGGGAAAGAATGGATCTGTGACCCATTTGTGAAGAAACCAGGTGAATCGACTTTGTGCTAGAAGAGGACCAGCTGCTTATGTTTGCACTAGTTGAGACGGTGGGCTTCAAAGTGTGTTTGAGACAACTTCAAATCTCCGTAGGTTCTGGATTAAAGTCAAGGTGAATATCCTGAGATTGCCACAAAAGCACTGAAAAGCCTGTTCCATTTGCAACATCCTATCTTTGTGAAGCAGGGTTTTCTGCAGTGACAGCAGCCAAAATGAGATTACAAAATAGACTGGGCATAAGCAACATGCTTTGGGTGTCATTGTCTCTCATTACCCACAGATAGGGCTATCTAGTTGCAGGAAGACAAGGTCAGGGCTCCCACTGATTCTGCCTTATGGTGAGTTATATAATTACTTCAACATATTGTTATTACATTGTAATAATAATAGAAATAAAGTGCATAATAAATGTACTGTGCTTGAATCATCCCGAAACCATTGCCCATCTGTGGGAAAATTGTTTTCTATTAAACCAGTCCCCAATGCCAAAAGTTTGGGGACCACTGCCCTAGAAGTTTTACTGGGCTGACAAAGGACGTCCACTTCACCTTATGTGTGCCGCCTCCTGGCAGCGTGAACAATTTTAACCAATCTATGTTATTAATAGTTAGACTGCTTCTATTTTTTTGTTAGACTTTTTAATTTAATTTTATTATTATTATTTTTTGCAGTTTTTGGCTGGGGCTGAGTTTGAACCCTCCACCTCTGGCATATGGGGCCGGCGCCCCACCCCTTTGAGCCACAGGTGCCACCCATTAGACTGCTTCTAGCTGTAAGAAACAAATTCACTTAAACAATGAAAAAATGTATTATGCCACACAAATGAAAACCTGGTACCCTCTGGGGTGGTACACTCAGCCACTCAATACTGCCATAGAAGTGCTGAGTTCTTCCCATCTCTCCCCTCTGCCTTCTCAGCGTAAGCTTCATTTGAAGTCTAGTTTCCCACAGACTCACAACATGGCTGCAGCAGTTCTGGATCTCACATCCAAATAACATCCTTTGTCTTTTTCTTAGAAGCAAGGAAACCTTTCCCAAAAGCCATCCAACAGACATCTGTTGTGTCCCATTGACAAGGATTGGGCAACTGGCCCATTCCTAAACCAGTAACTTCCAGAAGTGCCAGGATATTATGGTGATTGGCTTAGAATAAACATTTCAGGGGGGAAATGGAAGACTGGAATAAACCATGAACCTCTAGGTTAAGGGATTTAACAGACACAACTTAAAAAATGGACCAGACTATGGTGTCTAGATGTACACATTTAAGCAATAAAATTATAAAGAAACACATGGGACTGATTTGATAAAACTGAGGTTAGGGGTTAGTTTTAGGGGGAGGAAGGAGACTGTCACCTAAAGATTGGAGCACATGGAAGGGCTACTGGGAGGCTGGCAAAGCACCATTTCTTTCTCTTTTATTCTTTTTAGAGACAATGTCTCACTATGTTCCTGGGCTGGTCTCAAACTCTTGGCCCAGGCAATCTTCCCACCTCATCCTCCTAAGTAGCTGGGACTGCCTGTAAGTGCCATCACATCCAACTAGCTCCATTTCTTGACCTGGAAGATTTTGAGGTGGTTTCAAGGGTATTTCTCTTATAATAATTCATGTGGCTTAACTTTTTTTTAATGTGGCTTTGTGTATCTGTGTTTTATAAGGTTTTAAAAAAGTAAAACCCGAACATCTACTCAGGTTATTCAGTTTATTTAAAACTCTTTAGTGGATCCCCATTGCCCACGAGATAAAGTTCAAGCTCTTTTTTTTTTTTTTTGACAGTCTTACTCTGTCACCCCAGCTAGAGTCCAGTGGCCTGATACACAGCTCACTGCAACCTCAAATTTCTGGGCTCAAGCAATTCTCCTGCTTCAGCTTCCTGAGTAGCTGGGACTACAAATGTGTACCACCACACCTGGCTAATTTTTTTTTAGAGACCGGATCTCACTGTCTAAGTCAGACAGGATCTAACTTCTAAGTCAAAGTTCTTAATCAAGATTCATTAAGGCTCCACCTGATCTGTCGTGCTGTTATTTTGGGCCCCTGTATGAGGAGGGAAGAGAATGCAGAAAGCCCGGACAAGGGCCCGAGGAAAAGGGAGGGGGCCTGAAGAAGCCAAAGGAAGAGACCTCAACCCAGAGAGCCAAGACTGAGCTTGCAGAGGCCAAGGAGCATGGGCTCAGAGGGTCAGTAACAGGGAAGAGCACTTCTCTGCTTCTCAGGGCCACAGTGTCAGGAAGAGGAGTAGGGGAAAGCCTTGGTCCTGTATCTTTCCCTTCATGTAAGGGATAAAAGTAGGCAAAACTAATTTGTGCTGTCAGATGTCAGAATGAAGGTCCCTGAAGGTGGAAGTGATTGGAAGGGGTGTGAGAGGGACTTCTGGGGACCTGGCAATATTCTCACTATTGTCCTGGGTGCTGGTTAAACATGTGTGCCCCATTTGTGAAAACTCTTTGAGCAGGACAGTCATGATATGTACTTTTCTAAACAGTTCTGAAGTAGCATATATACTGCAATAAAAGGGATAAGAACAAAACCAAAAATGGATATATTATGATGTCTGAAATTCAAAATGTACCTAGGCAGGCTGGGTGTGGTGTCTCACACCTGTAATCCTAGCACTCTGGGAGGCTGAGGTGGGTGGATTGCTCGAGCTCAGGAGTTTGAGGTTGCTGTGAAGTATGATGCCATGGCACTCTACCCAGGGCAACAGAGTGAGACTCTTGTCTCGAGAGCCTTAGAAAAATGTCCTGCTTGCTGCAGGCCTTCTGGCTACTCCTGGCAGTCAGGAGCATGAGCTGCTTTCTTCTAGGAAGGTTCTTTGGTGGAAAAGCATGAGAAGGATCACTTCCATTCTCCCATAGTGAGATTTTGAGCTGGTTCCCTCAAGAAGCCCCACCCAGAGTTAACAGCATTCACTTCTGTGACTTTCTGCGTCAAAATTTAGGGTGAGACGTGTGAGGCAGGGTCTGGTGAGTTCAAGATCAGATCCTGCCTGTTCTGTATTTAAATATAGTTCATTATGGGTTTTTGATTTTTTGAAATGCTGTATTATTTACCTTTATTACTGATTTTTTTAAGCATCCTATTCAATTTTGTGACTGATTCTCCCTATCCTAGACTATAAAATTCTAGCAAGCTTTAATTTAAGAAAAAACTCTGCTAATTTTTATTTTTAAAACAAAATACTTTTGTTTCCCAAGCAACAGAACTCTCAGTTCAGTTCCAACTCTGGCTGTTCTCTAGTCTAGGCAGTGAAAGAGTTATTCAGATCGTAACCTCTAGGGGGCGCCAAAGAACAGCGTATAAAGCAGACTTGTTGAGTAAGGCCTTCTTCCAGGAATGACATTCCCCAGCCTGAAAAAAACCATCCGTTTTGTGATTTTCTGCCCCTCTATTTGCTCTAGTCTCAAGCAGGCCGCAAATACACGAGCCAAATTAAAGATAAGATTCCGCTTGGGTTCTATCCCAGAAATACCCAAAGAAGACATTTATATTGGCTGCAATGATCAGAAAACCAAAGTAAAATCCCACCGGGGTTTGAGTTGGTCAGACCTGTGTTGAAACGTGGTTTGTGTGATATGGGGCAAGATACCTTGGTACGGTGACCAACTCTCTCAATTTGCCCTGGGCGGGGGGTGAGGGTGATGGTGGAGAGAAGTCCTGCATCGTAACCCCTCAGTTCCTACCAACTGGGACAGTTAGTCACTCTTCTTGCTTGACCCTCAGTTTTTCTCATCTCCAAAATGGACATAATGGTAGTATCTACCACAAATTGTTGATGGGAAAATTGAACAAGATGATGATGTACAGAGTAAGTGCTGAATAAAAACTAGCTTAGTTTTCTTATCAGGTAATACCATAGGTGGTTGAAATTCCTGGCTTGGCTCAAAGTCCTATAAAACCATTTAAATGGAGCCCTAGATTTTTTTTTTTTTTTTTTGGAGCCCTAGCATTTTTAATACCCTGCTCATGCATTCGATTTAATTCCAAAATTATCTGCTGAGCGCTAACAACATGTCAAGAAGTTGTTAGAGGGTATGGGTATATTTTGAAAAATTATTATTGTTTCTCAAGGATACTATGATGTCTAGGGGACAAAGAGACATAAAGAGTGGGTACTGAGTATAGGAGAAAAAATTCAAGCTACTGTTCCCACCCTTCTAGGTCCTTATTTCTTCCCGGCTGGATAACAGCCTTATATTCCTAGCTCCATTTCAGTCTCCTTCCGATCCAGTTGACAGACTACCGGGTGAATCTTAAAATACAGTTTAGATCCTATTTTCAAAAGCCCAGTGCTTAGGGCGGCACCTGTGGCTCAGTGGGTGGGGTACCGGCCCCATGTACTGAGGGTGGCAGTTCAAACGTGACCCCCGGCCAAACTGTAACAAAAAAATAGCCGGGTGTTGTGGCGGGCACCTGTAGTCCCAGCTACTTGGGAGGCTGAGGCAAGAGAATCACCTAAGCCCAGGCGTTGGAGGTTGCTGTGAGCTGTGTGACGCCATGGCACTCTACCCAGGCCGATAAAGTGAGACTCTGTCCCTACAAAAAAAAAAAGCCCAGTACTTCCTTCACCATGGCATTCTTTACTTTTTACAACAGGACCTCAACAAAATTTCAAGCCTTATCTCTTAAACAAAGCAGACAACTCCCTTGCTCAAACATGTCCTATGTTTTCCTTCCTCCACACTATCAGTCATAGTGTTCCCTAAGCTGGAATGTCCCACCTTATCCTGCCTGTCAAACATAAACTTCCGTGTGGCCTTCCTCAGTCCCCCACCAGACAGGAGCTCTCCCTTCTCTTACCTCAGTTTTACTGTCCTTACAACATCATTCATAGTAACATCATTTTATGGACCCTGGTTTTGGGGGTTTTTTTTGCATTTTTTGGCCAGGGCAGGGTTTGAACCTGCCACCTCTGGTAAATAGGGATGGCGCTCTACTCCTTTGAGCCACAGGGGCTGCCTGGACCCTGTTCTTGATTGTGAGAAAGGGTGGTCTATTTCACTTTTTTTTTTTTGACACAGAGCCTCAAGCTGTCACCCTGGGTAGAGTGCTGTGGCATCATAGCTCACAGCAACCTCCAACTCATGGGCTTAAGCGATTCTCTTGCCTCAGCCTCCCAAGTAGCTGGGACTACAGGTGCCAACCACAACACCTGGCTATTTTTTGGTTATAGTCGTCATTGTCGTTTGGCGGGCCTGGGCTGGATTCGAACCTGCCAGCTCTGGTGTATGTGGCTGGTGCCTTAGCTGCTTGAGCTAAGGTTTGTGTGATATGGGGCAAGATATCTTGGTACAGGCGCCAAGCCTATTTCATTTTTTAATATTTCTTTTTCTTTCTTTCTTTCTTTTTTTTTCTTTTTTGACAGTTTCACTTTGCCACCCTGGGTTGAGTGCCCTGGTGTCATCATAGCTCACAGCAACCTCAAACTTGTGGGTTCAAGTGATCCTCCTGCCTCAGCCTCTCAAGTAGCTGGGCCTACAGGTACTTAACACCTGGCTAATTTTCCTATTTTTAGTAGAGATGGGGTTTCGTTCTTTTTCAGGCTGGTCTTGAACACCTGAGCTAAAGCAATCCCTCCATCTTGCCCTCCCAGAGTGCTAGGATTACAGGTGAGAGCCACTGTGCCCAGTCTTCCTTTAATTTCTTGTATGTAGGCTTGTCACCTGTGGCTCAAGTGGCTGAGGCGCCAGCCACATACACCTGAGCTGGCGGGTTTGAATCCAGCCTGGGCCTGCTAAACAACAATGACAGCTGCAACAAAAAATAGCCGGGCGTTGTGTGCCTGTAGTCCCAGCTACTTGGGAGGCAGAGGCAGGAGAATCGCTTGAGCCCAGGAGTTGGAGGTTGCCGTGAGCTGTGTGAGGCCACAGCACTCTACCCAGGGTGACAGCTTGAGGCTCTGTCTCAAAAAAAAAAAAAAAATTTCTTGAATGTAGCCAACAAATGCTTATTGCACTGTACCTGGAATCCAAATCTAAGTATTTGTATCATGGCTTTAGCCTGTGATATTAGCTGTGTGATATTGGGCAAGTTACTTAATGAGGCTCTCTAAGCCTTAGTTTCCTTACCTGGAGAATGGAGGTCATAACAATACCCACCTCAGGGTTACCACGTGGATGAAACAAAGTAATGCACTTAGAATACTTGGCATTGTGCTTGGCACAGTAGGACCTATTAGCTGCCAGAGAAAGAAAAGATTCTCATAGGCTGAAGGAATAGTGGAGGGCTTCCTGGAGGAAGTGGGATGAGATCTGGGATTTATTTATTTATTATTTTTTTGAGACAGAACCTCAAACTGTCACCCTGGGTAGCCTGCCATGGCATCATAGCTCACAGCAACCTTCAACTCCTGGGCTTAAGCGATTCTCTTGCTTCAGCCTCCCAAGTAGCTGGGACTACAGGTACCCGCCACAACGCCTGGCTATTTTTTGGTTGCAGCCATCATTGTTGTTTGGCGGGCCCCAGGCTGGATTCAAACTCACCAGCTCAGGTGTATGTGGCTGGCGCCTTAGCCACTTGAGCCACAGGTGCCGAGCCGAGAACTGGGATTTAAATAGATACTTACAGAAGAGAGGATATTCTGGACAAAAGGACTCACCTGAACAAAGACTTAAGAAGAAACAGGAAAGAGCAGGATGTGCTGAGGCTGGGGCTGCTCGAGTCATCCTCAGAAACATTTTTGGAGAGATTCCCTGGGAGGAGAGACAGAGGCAAAAACTGGAGAGTAAGTTTTACTGGAATATGCATTAGCAGGTTGGAAGGAGTGAAATCAGTCTCTAGTGATTTGCTGAAGGTCATTGGGATAGAAGTGGACAAAAAGACAACTGGCTGCTAATTATTAGCAGAGTTAGACTTAAAGTCCTACATTTGTGTTAAAGAATTAATTCCAGAAATTTAAGAGTGAATTTGGTTTAGTGTTAGCTTGTGGGGGACACAGCTCCAAAGGGTGTCCAACACTTTTCTCTGCACATTGGAAGAACATGAGTTGTCGTGCACACATTAGATACATAAACACTAACAACAGCTGATGAGCAAAAGAAAAGGTCTGTGCATGCTTTTTGCAATATCCCACACCACAGATAAGCAAAACAGTCCTCAAATAATCTGCATGTGGCCCCATGGCTGCAGGTTGGACACCCCTGGTCTAGAAGGAAGGGAGTGGAGAGGATTGGTTATAAAGTCAGTTTGAGCCAGAGGGTCAGTGAAGCCACTACGTTTGCTAATGTAAATGTAAAATTTGTAGCAGAATAACAGATGTAGGGAGACAGGTCAATGCAGGCCATGGTCTAACTGTACTCCATGGTGGTCAAGTCACATCTGAGTATTTTATCTAGTTACATTGTGGTTGCAACAACAGGAATGTCCCACGGGGGTAGATTTAAATGTGTCTCCTCAACAGGCCAGTGCATCCATCCCCCACCTGCTGTGAGGGTTGGCAGCAAAGGCTTCCCAGCTGCTCCAAATTTCAGAGAATTGCTCTGATTTGAAGGGAGTGGCCTCAGGGACCCTGACTTCCTTAGGGCCTACAGCCAATGACAGACATTTACTAGGGTACAAAAGGCTGTCCATGCCTCAAGGGGGGATAACTGTGTTCCAGAGCTCTCCTACTATGCATCAGATGAAGGTAAGATCAACTTTCCCTTTCTCTGTCTTGATCATCTTCCTCCCTTATAGTCTTTTCCTCTCCCAATAAATCTTGTTCATCCGCTCTCTCATACAGACTGTTTCTAAGTAAGACACCTATGAAATTGAATCACCAGAAAACAACTGGATCCAGGTTCTCAAAGTCATCACCCGTTGTGATATTCATGTGTATCTCAGCTCTGATTGTTTTTGTAATGGTTTTGTTCTCCCCGTGGTCCTCCCCATTAACTCGGTATATAGCCAGACAGTTCAGCAGCCCTGGTGCAAAGAGATCTTCATCAGAGTAGTTCTAACAAAGTCCCAGGACTCATTCTGATGGGACTTGGGTCACATGACTTACTCTAAATCAATCACTATAAATGGTGGGGGTGAGTGGGTGCTTTCATTGGTTAGGACTGGGCCATGTATTTACCCCTGGAAAGTGAAGTCATTCAGGAGGCTGCCATATGGACAGAGTGGGGAGGAGTGGTTTTCCAGAGGAAGCTGGGGCTTCTTTACCAGCAGAAAGAGAATGTTTGCTGTAAGACAAAAATAATACCTGCTCCCTGCCACGTGAAGAAGGTCCACATGAAGTCCTTAGGATAGTAAGTATATGGAAACCTTCATCAGAGGAATAATGGCAAGAAAAAAAAGACTTTACCCTTGTTATGGGGGAAGGGGTTGGGTAGCAGGCTCAGGAAAGGGGGTATAGTGGAATTAGACATCTCTGTGTAGCTTTGGAGGATAACATTAGGATCCAGGGTTGGAGATTAGAGGGAGGCAGATCATCTGTAAGAAATATATGTAAACTGGCCAGGCAAGGTGGCTCATACCTGTAATCCTAGCACTCTGGGAGGCTGAGGCAGATGGATTGCCTGAGCTCATGAGCTTTAGACCAGCCCGAGCCAGAGTGAGACCCCATTTCTGAAAATAGCCAGGCCTTTTGGCAGGCGCCTATAGTCCCAGCTACTTGGGAGGCTGAGGCAAGATAATCTCTTGAATCCAAGAGTTTGAGGTTGCTGTGAGCTGTGACACTATGGCACTCTACTAAGGGTGACAAAGTGGGACTCTCTCAAAAAAAGAAATATATGTAAACATATGAACAACATTTATATGTGTATATATACAGTACATAAAAATATACAATTTATGTTGTATGAAAAAATAGGCCTGAGCTTGCTTGTAACCTCCATTGTAAATGGGCACATCTCTCTCCTTGATTAATAAAATGTCTGGGCTGCCTCTTTACCTGGCTTTTTCCGGGAGAGCTGTGTCAAGGTTGACACTATTTGGAATGCTCCACCCTAGTCTTGGGGAAATCTGCTACACTCCAGCAATTCCAAGGGGCAGCACTGCCTCCTTTGAGGCGAGGTTCTGCATTCTCTCTTAGTTATGATACTAAGAGAGTGGCTGTGGGACACACAGCCTCACACTGAAGTCACTGCAGCATGTGCCTTCTCTTTCCCAGTTTAGTAAGTGTCCCCAACACAGCAACTGTATCTCTTCTGGCTAAGCCTGTCAGTGTCTTAAATGAGAAATATTTATTGAATAAATAATTTTATCAGGGCTTTTGTGGAAAGGTTTTTGCCTTGAGGGAAAGTGTGTGACTAAGGACTCTACCTAACTCCAAGATTCTGTGACTAGCACGTGGTACTGAACTGGAAGCTGACTTATAGATGAATAATTGGGTATACCCAGGGCCATGCTGGCTTTTGCAGCTCTTGGATAGAGCAGCACCCTCTCCTGCCCTCCCACTTAGCCTTACAGCAATGGGCAGGCCTGGAGACCTTTGAGAACAGCGAGTCACAGTAAGAATCAATCGGGGAGGTAAAGTGAGTTGTCACTTTTCAGTCTTAGTGCATTTACATGATCCTGGTCGTCCCCAAACCTAGAAAGATGCCCAGTTCCCTCCTTCCTCTAGCTAATGTTACTCCCTCTAACTCCACTTGCTGATCTCAGCTCCACGAAGCCTTCAGGAAAGCGCCTGCTCCCTTTCCCACCCCACCAAGTTGGAGTTACTTCTCCTTTTTGGGTTTCTCTCCCATTGTTGGATAGGGAGTAGGGTGCGAAGGGCCTGGCCGACCAGAGCTCTTAACAACAGTGGGCCTTGCTTAACTTGCTTGTCCCCATTAACCTGTGTTCTTTCTCACATGCTCTTGGTGAGTCCGAGGCCTCTATGCCTAATGCACGTGCTCACACACACATCTTCCCTACTGAGTGGATGCCGGCAAGAGCAGGACAGCAGCATTTTAGAATTTTAGAACTGCAAGAATCGTCGGGAGTCATCTATTGGAGTCTCCCTTTTACAGATGCTCTTCCTGGAGTCTCCAGATACTACGCACAAGCGCTTTGGTTCACGCAGCGGTTCTTCTCCAAGCACTTTCGCCGCTGCTGATCTCAACATCCTCGGCAGGTAGGGAGGGGTAGGTAGGTGTCAGTATCCTCCCTTTTGCTGCTAGGGAAACTGACTCAGAAACAAGGCGACCAGCCTCTGCGGGGCGGGGACTGTAACAGGAATTCAGGGCTCTAGGCCAGAACGGAATTTATTGTGTCTTCTTTTGGGAAGCATGAAAGTGAAATAATGGACCTAGACGCCCCAGGCGGAGACCCTTTACCCCCGAGAAAAATCGGGATGACATATGGACGATTAACGCAGTCACTGCTGGCGACCGGGCACAGACCCCTCCGCAACTTGGCAAGGTCCAGCTGGGTCCCCCCTTCACAGAGTGCCCAATGGGCTGCGGCCTCTTTAAGGGTCCAGTGCCCCGCCCCCAGCTCGTTGCCGACCTCCTCCCACCTCCTAGCCGCCGCTCCGCCAGTTCCAGACTTCCCTCGGCGATGAGGTCATCTCCCCGTTGCCCATTGGCTGTGCTGTGCCGTCAGTCACAGGAAGTCTCGCCGCCGTCCTAGTCTCCTACGTTCCCCTTCCTTCTCTGTCCACCCTAGTCTGCCAACTCCGGCATTGACTAGGCCTCTGATTGGCCAAGGTCGCTGTCCTTCCTTCAGCCAGCAATGTGGAGGGCGAGAGGCGGGCGTGGAGGGCGGGTCCGCAGCTTCCGTGGCTGAGAGGAGCCGGTGGCAGCAGTGTCTGTGGTGGCCGCAGCGGCGAGAGTGAACGTCCCATCCTCCCCACCCCCTCGGCTCCGCTAGCCACACGCCCTGCGCTCGGGCCGACTTCTCGTCAGCCCGGCGCGCACTGGCTGGACGTTGAGCCTCGAGAGGAGACGCGAGCGACTAGAGCCGCAGCGGGGCAAGCTGCGGAGCCGGGGCTGGGAGGAGAGCGCCGCGGTGAGTGAGAGTCCGGGCGGGAGACCCCTCCCCCACAGCGGCCCCGCCTCGCCGGGAGCATCCTTTCTCCTCGCGACCCCGCGGCGCGCGCTCTCCGGGGGTCGGGCGGGGCAGGCCTCCCGCCCCCAACCCCCTCCCCGCGGCCCTCCCGCCCTGCCGCTCGGGGCGGGAGTTGCTGTGCCGCGGTAGCTGAGCGGGGCCAGGGCACTCGGGTGCGGCCGTGCACCTGTGCACCGCCTGGCCGGGCCGGCTGTGTCGTGCCGGGTGGCGAGGCGCGGAGGTCCCCGCCCTCGCTGCGCCCTGGCTGTGTTTTTGATTGCAGGGACGGGGTGTCGGCCTCTTTTCTCTGGGATCTTGTGCAAACCTTCGGGATCCAGGTGCAGTCCTCAGGATTGCTAGGCAAGGAGGCTCACCTGGACTTGTTGATGCCTGTGTAGCAACCTGAATGAGTCCAGGTGTACCTGGAATTCTGTGCGGATGAGAAACCCGACAGCCGAGAACTTTACCCGCTAAGAAAGTGTCTGCTCGGGTACTTTGATTCCCACCCATCGCGGGTGCCATTAGAAAACCTTGACACTTTATGGCGGCCGGAACTTTCGAGTCCGAGTCCCAAACTTGCCACTCACTAGCGGTGTAATCTTGGGCCTCAGTTTCCTCATCTGAAAAGTGGGAATAATAATAGCACCAATCACGTAGGTTGTCGTAAGTATTAAAATGTTTTGGTTGGTGCTTGGCACATAGTAAGGGTCCAAGAGATGCTTGCTCTTGTGATGTTGAGAATGATAGGGAGACCAATGTGTGTTTAATCACTAGTACAACTTAGTTTTGTCATGATTTCTCTTCGTTTTCTGTTAAGTAACATAACTAAAGGGAAGTTTAGTAGACAGTTAACTGCATGGCAGTCTATACTTTTTTTTTGAGACAGAGTCTCACTATGTCACCCTCGGTAGAATGCCATGGCATCACAGCTCACAGCAACCTCAAACTCTTGGGCTTTAGCCATTCTCTTGCCTTAGCCTCCCAAGTAGCTGGGACTTCAGGTGCCTTTTGTTGCAGCTGGCCTGGGCAGGGTTCGAATCCGCCACCCTTGGCATATGTGGCTAGCCCAGTAACCACTGCTACAGGCCCCAAGCCAGTCTATACTTTTTTTTTCCTTTTTTTTAGAGACAGTCTCACTTTATCACCCTTGGTAGAGTGCCATAGCGTCACAGCTCACAGCATCCTGACAGCAGTCCTGGGCTTAGGCGATTCTCTTGCCTCAGCCTCCTGAGTAGCTGGGAGTACAGATGCCTGCCACAATGCCCGGCTATTTTTTTGTTACACTTTGGCCGGTGCTGGGTTTGAACCCGCCACCCTTGGTATGTGGGGCCAGTGCCCTACTACTGAGCCACAGCCGCTGCCCCAGTCTATGCTTTTTTTACCCATCTGAGACCTGCTTTGGCTCTGTTGACAGGGCCAGAGTGCAGTGGCATTATCATAGCACACTGGAGTCTCCAACTCCTGGGCTCAAGCCAACCTCCTGCCTCAGCCTCTGAAGTAGCTGGGAGTAAAGGCGCCAGCTGCTACGCCCAGCTAGTTTTTAAAGAAAAAAAAAAAAAAAAGTTTTTTTTTTTTTTTTTTTTTTTTTTTTTTAAGAGTCTCACTTTATTGCCCTTGGTGAGTGCCTTGGCATCACACAGCTCACAGCAACCTCCAACTCCTGGGCTTAGGTGATTCTCTTGCCTCAGCCTCCCAAGTAGCTGGGACTACAGATGCTTGCCACAACACCTGGCTATTTTTTTGTTGCGGTTTGGCCGGGGCCGGGTTCAAACCTGCCATCCTTATATATGGGACTGGCACCCTACTCACTGAGCCACAGGCACCGCCCTTTTTTAAAGCAATTTTTTTGTAGAGACGGGGTCTTGATATTGCCCAGGCTGATCTGGAACTGCTGGCCTCAAGACATCTTCCTGCTTTGGCCCTCCAAAATGCTTGGGATTATTGGCATGAGCCTTGTGCCTGGTCCAGCCTATACTTGGCATGAATTGCGTGTATGCAGGAATGTGAAATACATCATTTAAATGTAGTAATGAAATTACACCTACGCTTCATGTATTTTTACATAGTTTTAAACCCATAAGATGTCTGGAATGTCCCCAAGTTGCAAGTTGTTGAGATATTTTCAGCATCTTTTCTACATGAAGCCAAAGCCTGTAACATAAGCTTTATTTTCAATAAGAAGTTCAACTTATGTGTTTTATTTTAGAAGACCCCAAAAAACTTTGTTTGTCTTAAGCAGTTTTATTGTTGAAAAGCAGCCACCTCACTGAAAAAAAAAAAAAAAAAAAAAAAATCTTGGGCAGCACCTGTGGCTCAAAGAGTAGGGCGCCGGCCCCATATACCAGAGGTAGCAGGTTCAAACCCAGCCCTGGCCATAAACTGGAAAAAAAAAAAAAAAGAAAAGCAGCCACCTCCCAGGGGTGAGGCGGTACAGCCAGCTGGCCCATAGCCCCATGACTGCAGGGTGGGGAGTCTTTGGCTGAAAGTTACTAAACTAAGTTTTGCCTAATGTCATTTGCATTTTTCATGGCAAATCAAAAGGCTTTATGTTACTCAGTTTCTTAATGGAATGATTTAGAAAGAAGCAGTCCATTACTACTGTCTTCAGAATCAACATGCAAAGAAAGTGTCTGTAGTCTAGTTCTAGCATTTGCTTCAGTTCTTTGCCAATAACTGTTAAGAAAAGCCCCGTTTTAAAAGGCTTCCAAAAGTCACACCCACTGTAAGTTTTTTATTTAGAATCAAAATCATGAGAGATGACAAAGTAATAAGTATCCCAATATCCAAAAGTATTTACTGTGGACTTTTCATGTCCTTAGTACTCTGCCAACTGCTATTGGGAAGGGATTAAAAGTATGAAATAGGAACTCAGTTCATGAAGGGCCAAACCATAAAGTTTGGGTTACCCAGTAGTAATTACAGGTAGTATTTAAGGAATAATTTCACTTATTCACTCAGCAAACTTTTGTTTCATGTCTTTAATGTGCCAGGTGTTTTTCTAAGAGCTTGGGTTATCAAGATAAGTGAGATATGGTCCCTACTCTTGAGGAGCTCTCAAATCCAGGGGGAGAGGCTGAAAGTGACAGATGATTGTAATACTCTGAGAAAGATGCTTAGGTACCAACTTAGAATTGAGGGCGAGTCAAGGGAGCTTTTCCTTTGGATGTGCGTGAAGATTTCAAAGAGAAGATGGCATTTGAGTTAAATCTCAACTCAGACAAAAAAGAGGAAGACCATTCCAAAGAGAAGTAACTGAGCTTAGAAAGGTTCCTGACAAATCTGACATAGCAGTTATTTGCTGCAGGAAAGGGTAAGGAAACGTTACTCAACGTTCACTATGTAATAAGCATTAAGTGAGGCTTTTAAGGTATTACTTAATCCTCATACAAACCATGTTAGGTTGATTTTACCTTTATTTATTTATTTTTAAGACTCTCTCTCACTGTGTTGCCCAGGCTGCTCTTTTTTTTTTTTTTTTTTTTGAGACAGAGTCTCACTTTGTTGCCCTCAGTAGAGTGCTGTGGTGTCACAGCAACCTTAAACTCCTGGGCGTAAGTGATTCTCTTGCCTCAGCCTCCCAAGATCTGGGACTACAGGCGCTCGCCACAACACCCAGCTATTTTTCTGTTGCAGTTGTCATTGTTAGCTGGCCTGGGCTGGGTTTGAACCCTCCAGCCTCCGTGTATGTGGCTGGTGCCCATAACCACTGTGCTACAGGCACCAGGCTCCCAGGCTGCTCTTGAACTTGTGCACCTAAGCTTGAATGATCCTCTTGCCTCAGCCTCCCAAGTAGCTGGGATTACGGGTGTACTGAGCTTTAGAATAGGGAAAGTGAGGCTTAGAGCAGTTACATAATTCATCTAGGGATACGCAGTGATATTCCCAGGATTTGAATCTCTGACCTAAAAATGTATGCTGGGCTGGGCAGGGTGGCTTACTCCGGTAATACTAGCACTTTGGGAGGCCAAAGCAGGTAGATTGCCTGAGCTAGGAGTTTGAGACCAGCCTGAACAAGAGTGAGACCCCATCTCTAAAAATAGCCAGGCATTGTGGTGGGCTATTTTAGTAGTCCTAGCTACTTGGGAGGCTGAGGCAAGAGGATCTGAGGCTTGAGCCCAAGAATTTGAGGTTGCTGTGATGCCATGGCACTCACCTGAGGGTGACAAAGTTAAACTCTGTCTCAAAAAAAAAAAATAGTATGCCTTTTTCCTTTTAACATTGCTTTATGGAAGTATAGTATAGTATACAAAGGAGGTTAGAAAGTTCTACTTGTATTATCATTTTACTACGTCTATTACAAACTACTTTCTGTGAAATTAAATATTTTAGAGTCACTAAGGCTGTATAATAAATAAAGGTTGTCATTATCAAGTTTTATTTATTTACATATGTATTTTTTTGAGACAGAGTCTCACTATGTTGCCCTTGTAGAGTGCCGTGGCATCACAGCTCACAGCAACCTCAAACTCTTGGGCTCAAGTGAGTCTCTTGCCTCAGCCTCCCAAGTAGCTGGGACTACAGGTGCCCCCCACGATGCCTGGCTATTTTTTTTTTGTTGTCGTTGTTGTTGTTGCAGTTGTCATTGTTTAGCTGGCCCGGGCCCAACTCGAACTTTCTAGCCTTGGTGCATGTGGCTGGCGCTGTAACCACTGTGCTACGGGTGCTGAGCTAAGTTTTATTTATTTTATACTTGGAAATGTGGCAGTATTTTTAAAAAAAGTATGGCCTGAGGGAGCATTTAGTAAAAGTGGAGGACATTGATACATGTAGAGTCTATGTAGGGCACTTTACAAAGTTTGTGAACAGGTGTAGACTTTTGAGACTGCAGCTTAAATATTTACTTAGGTAAATATTTGGAAAAAAAGGATTTGTAGATATATGTCCAATTAATTTACAAAGAATTTTGAAGTCATATTAACAAAGATCGTTGTATTACATATAGAGAAAACACTATGACAGGAGTATATACTAGATGGTAGCTCCCCAAGAGCAAGAGTATTTGTTTCTTCTCATCTTCCAGAGCAGTTCTTGGGACATAGTAGGTGCTCAGTAAGTATTTATTGACTATAAGATAAACATGAAAAAATATATTTACCGTGTGTGTATATATACATATATGTATTTACGTAAGTGCTAGGATTGCTAGTTGGAATTGATTGACAAAACTTCATCTTCTACGGCTGAGAAACAACCTTGGTCGGGAGGTTATATTTCAGAAGGTCTTTGAAAGAGGAAAAGGAAGACATTAGTGGACTGTAGATGAAGTAGTATAGGCATAGGGAGTAGTTTATAAATGGGTACATTTTCGAAGAAAAGGGACATTGAACAAAGTGACCCACTAATGTCTTCCTTTTTCTCTTTCAAAGACCTTCTGAAATATAACCTCCTGACCGAAGTTTTAAACCTTCTAAGAATTAAAACTTTCTATTTGCCACACATTGTGGGAAGGATGTAAATGGCAAGCCATGAGGATCATCTTGGAGACTGGCTACTACAGTGATAAAGTAGAAACTAAGTATTGGAAGAAGTTACAAAGTGTGAACTTGAGGGAGGGAGGAATTAAAAGTAGGGTAGATTACGTTTGGGAGGATGAGAGAATTGGGAAAGGTTTAATTCTTTTTTTTTTTTTTTTTCCTAAGACAAGTTCTTATTCTGTCACCCAGGCTAGAGTGCAGTTGCTTGATCGTAGCTCCCTGTAATCTGGAACCTGTGGGCTTTATAAAGCGAACCTTCTACCTCAGTCTTCCAGTTAGCTTGGACTTATAGTGCCTCCATGCCTGGCTGATTCTTAAATTTTTTGTAGTGACTGGGCTCAATGGCTCACATCCGTAATCCTAGCACTCTGAGAGGCTAAAGTGGGCTTGAAACCAGCCTGAGCAAGTAAGACCCTGTCTCTACTAAAACTAGAAAAACTAGCTAGGTGTAGTGGCACATGTCTGTAGTTCCAGCTACTCCAGAGGCAAGAGGATTGCTCAAGCCCAAGAGTTTGAGGTTGCTGTGAGTTATGATGACACCATGGCATTCTACCTACAGTGACCAAAAAAGAAAGAAAGAAAGTAAGTAAATTAATTTTTTGTAGAGACGGGTCCCACTATGTTGTACAAGCTGATCTTGATGTCCAGACCTCAAGCAGTCCTCCAGGTGAGGCCTCCCAAAGTGCTTGGACTCCAGGTATGAGCTAATATATCCAGCCAAGATTTAATTCTTTTAACAGATATTTATAAATATTTATCATGTGTTTACTGTGTGTCTTCCACATGGTAGGCTAATATGTGGAAGTAGACCCTGAATTAGGGCCACGTGAAATGTTTTGTTTGTTTATTTATTTATTATTTTTACTCGGTCACTCCAGGCTAGAGTGCTGTGGCATCATAGCAGCCTCAAAGTCTTGGGCGCAAGCTATCCTCATGCCTCACCTTCCTGAGTAGCTGGGACTACAGGTGCCCTCCACAATGCCCAGCTAATTTTTCTTTCTTCTTTTTTTTTTTTTTGCAGTTTTTGCCTGGGGCCGGGTTTGAACCCACCACCTCCAGTATATGGGGCCGGCGTCATACTCCTCTGAGCCACAGGCGCCACCTGCTAATTTTTCTATTTTTAGTGGAGACGGGGTCAGGCTGGTCTGGAACTCTTGAGCTCAAGCAATCCACTTGCCTTGGGCTCCTAGAGTGCTAGGATGATAGGTGTGAGCCATTGTGCCCCTCCCACGTAAATGTTTTAAGTAACGAGGGCAGCATTGACATAAGGACAAATATCTGGTATCTATGTGTAAGGTGAAGTTTGAGTCATTTTTCTGGTATGGAAGAAAGCAGATTATCAGAGTAATAGCAGTTACAGAGTAAAAGTAGTTAAGAACATAGGTACTAGAGTTAGACTGTCTGGGTTGGAATGCTGGTTCCTTTTGTTACCTGTGTGTGTGTGTGTGACCTTGGGCTGTGTGACTATGATACTCTTGCTACTTTGTCTTCTCTGTGACTAAGTAGCAATAATGTGGAGATAATAATGATGGCTGCTTTATATTGCTGCTGTGAGGATGAAATAAATAAAAAATCTGTAAAGTCTTTGGAGCAGCTTCACATGCACATAATCATCATGAGTGTCATGATCATTATATGGGTTTTTGGCAGTAGCGTGGAACTGACCATGGGTGACTAAGGTTGGAGTCAGAGAGATGGATGAATGTGGGATGATGCGAGTATTCAAAAAGCGGCATTTAATGTCAACTATTGCTGCTTCAGTATCAGTTTTTCCAGTTCAAGTACCTATATCTGGATAATTTTTATTTCATGATGTAGAGTGAACCAGTGCCTTTATTTAGCTGAACTCCACGGTTAAAACAAGACCCAAGGAGGTACACAGTTGTGGTTTAAGGGTTTCTCTTACTCTTTGTGTCTTTTGAGTAGTTGGAATAGCTCATTTTGAGATCTGAAGTATATAATCTATTTGTTAGTGAATTTGAAGATAGTGGGCAATTTATAGGTCTTTACCTTATGAAATTATGAGTGGAAAATATGAATGATTTTTTAAAAAATATTCTGGTATTAAAATTTAAAGTATAATGGGTATAGTTTGAAAATAATTATAAACTCCCTAGTATGAGAGAGTAAAATAACAAGTGAGGTAACATATTAAGTTTAAGGGCGTGAGCAGATCTGGGTTCTGACAATTACCAGCTGCTTAACCATAAGTTTATTACTTAACCTTCTTGTGATTCAGTTTTCTTCATCTGTAAAATGGAATTAATAATTCTTACAACATGAGATTGTCATAAGGATTGTGGAGAAATGTAAAAGGAAATAACACAGGCATCAACTTTATGATAATCATTGTGGTACCTCTTTAATACTCTTACCAACTCTGTGAAATAAGTGTTAGTAGCAACATGAGGGCAGAAGCTTGAGAGAAACTAATTTAGGAAGACCACAGTTAGGATTTGAACCCTGATCTGTCTTTGAATTAAATGATGTGGCTCTCTATGATGGTGTATGTGAAATGCTTAACTTTATCTCTAGGAAATGTCTGTTCCTGCTCAATGTCTTTTGCAGAGTTAGTGAAAATGTCATTTGTGCTAAGAATTCGTGGTAGTAATCTAGGTGTTAGAGCTCTCAAAATATTCTTTCAGTATTTCTTATATGTAATTTGTGTCTTGTTACCATTCCTGAAATGGAAAAGGAAAGCTCTTAATAGTGACTTAAAATGCTCAATAAATACTTAACCAAATAAGGGCATCCTATAATGTCCGAATTTTTAGGATATTTTGTAAGTGTTTCAGTATCTTTTAAATTGTCAATGATATAAGGGATTCCAGGGGCTCTTAATTGTGGTTAATTGTGCATATTTTTACTACCACAAAATTTACAGGAACTTGGAAAGTTGTTCTTTCCTCATATTTTAGGATACACTGTGTTGCGTTTTGGTTTTACAGTGGTTTTATCATGATGGAAACTTTGGCTTTGTTGTTTTTATGTTTATATGCACTTATGATGGATATATTTAAAGTGTTTTTTTTTTTTTTTTCCTGGATGTGGTGGCTTATACCTATAATCTTAGCACTTTGGAAGGCCAAAGCAGGAGGATCACTTGAGGCTAGGAGTTTGAGACCAGCTTGAGCATAAGTGAGACCCTGTCTCTACAAAAAAATAGAAAAATTATCTGGGCATGGTGGTGCACACTTCTAGTCCTAGCTGCACAGGGGCTGAGACAGGAGGATCCCTTGAGCCCAGGGGTTCTGGGTTGCAGTGAGCTATGATGTTGCCACTGTACTCTAGCCTGGGCTCATCTCTGTCTCAAACAAAACAAAAACGAAAAATCATCTTTCTGAGTTAGCCGTATGTGTATATCATCATTCCTTTAAGAGGAAGAGATGGGAAAACAGAATTTAGAAATTAAAAGTAAGGGTTATTTTCTTTCTTTTTTCTTTATATGTGATAATTAAGTTTTATGAAAAGGAATCATTTAGATTAAAGGTTCTATTCAGGAGTCTTTTACTCTTTTTTTTTTTTTTTTTTTTTTGAGACAGTACCTCAAGCTGTCGCCCTGGGTAGAGTGCTGTAGCATCACAGCTCACAGCAACTTCCAACTCCTGGGCTCAAGCAATTCTGATTCTCCTACCTCTGCCTCCTAAGTAGCTGGGACCACAGGCACCCGCCACAATGCCCAGCTATTTTTTGGTCGCAGCCGTCATTGTTGTTTGCCGGGCCCTGGCTGATGAGAACCCGCCAGCTCAGGTGTATGTGGCTGATGCCTTAGCTGCTTGAGCCACAGGCGCTGAGCCAGGAGTCTTTTATTCTTTAAATCTAACGAACACATCAGGTTCATGCCCTAAAGTTTGTGGCATTGAAGGCAAAGATGTAGTATTTTATTCTATTTTACAGATTCAGCGAACCAGTTCACATTATCTTGTTGATATTTCCTTTTTGGTCAGATTTTTTTGGGGGGAGGTAAAGGTAAAGATCCTGGAGTGGGAACAGACAACGAAGAACATAATGAGATTTTATGCTAATGATTTGCAATGAAATAAATAGAAAGATTTTGGCCAGGCATGGTTTTCATGGCTGTAATCCCAACTACTTGGGAGGCTGAGGCAAGAGGAATTGCTTGTGCCCAAGAATTTGAGGTTGCTGTCAGGTATGATGCCAAGACACTCTACCTGGGGTGACAGAGTGGGACTCTGTCTCAAAAAAAAAAAAAAAAAACAAAACAAAACAGATTTCCTTATCCAGTAGAAATACGTAAGATGGTATGGTTCATTTGTGTTCTATATGTCATCAGACTTCATAAGCTATTCATGAGATTTTAGATTTTATTTTCAACATGTCTAATAACCTCTTGGTGCCTAAATAAAACAGATAATTATAGTGTAACCTTTTGTTCTATTTGGAGAGTGTTGAGGGATTTTTGAATAACTTCCAAAATTCACCTTCATCAAATGAGTGCTAGAAAGCTTAAAAGTTCTTTCCAGAGCAGGGATTCTTAAAACTTTACCTGCATAACCCTCTGTGTGTAAATGTTGGGGAATTAAATCACTTGATTTCAAAACTTATTATAAAGCTAGAGTGAAAAAAGTGTAGTATTAGTGTAAAATAGATGTATGGTTCATTGAAACAAAATAGAGAGTCTAGAAATAAATACATATATATTCATTTGATTTTCAGTGACAGCTCAAATGTAATTTAGTAGAGGAATGTGCTGCTTGAACAGCTAGATATTTGTATGTAAAATAAAACGAGTCTCAATCCTTGTTTTACAGCATATACGAAAGTTTATTTGAAGTGGTTCATGCACCTAAACATACAAGCTAACCATAAAACTTAGAGAAGAAATTGTAGGAGAAAATCTTTGCAATCTTGGGATAGGCAAAGATTTCTATTTAGCAGATAAGAAACACTAACCATTGACTTGGCACCCGTAGCTCAGTGGTTAGGGCACCGGCCACATACACCGGGGCTGGTGGGTTTGAGCCTGGCCCTGGCCAGCTAAACAACAACAACAACAACAAACAGCCAAGTGTTGTGGCGGGTGGCTCTACTCTCAGCTACTTGGGAGGCTGAGGCAAAAGAATCATTTAAGACCAAGAGTTTGAGGTTGCTGTGAGTTGTGATGCCACAGCTCTGTACTGAGGGTGACATAGTGATACTCTGTCTCAAAAACAAAAAAAGAAACATTAACCATAAAAGTAAAAATTGATAAACTGGACCTTACCAAAATTTTCTTTTCTTTGAAAGGTACTGTTAAGGGGCAGCACCTATGACCCAGTGGGTAGGGCGCCAGCCCCATATACCGAGAGTGGCGAGTTCAAAGCCAGCCTCTGCCAAACTGCAACAAAAAATAGCCAGGCATTGTGGTGGGCGCCTGTATTCCCAGCTACTTGGGAGGCTGAGACAAGAGAATCACCTAAGCCCAGGAGTTGGAGGTTCCTGTGAGCTGTGACACCACGGGACTGAGAACTCTGTCTCAAAAAAAAAAAAAAAAAAAAGATAACTGTTAAGAAACTGAAAAGTTAAGCTACAGACCTAGGAAGAAATGTGTACTTGCTACATATCATCTACAAAACGTAACAAAAAACTTGAAAAAGTAATATGACAAATGGTTCAATTACAAAATAAATAAAACACTTCTTTTTTTTTTGAGACAGAGTCTCACTATGTTGCCCTGGGTAGATTGCCCTGGTATCACAGCTCACAGCAACCTCAAACTCTTGGGCTCAAGTGATTCTCTTGCCTCAGCTTCCCACGTTGCTGGGAATACAAGCATCCGCCACAACGCCCAGCTATATTTTGGCTGTAGTTGTCATTGTTGTTTGGCAGGCCTAGGCTGGATTCGAACCCGTCAGCTCTAGTGTATGTGGTTGCGCCATAGCCACTGAGCTACAGGCGCCGAGCCCAATTCCAAGTATTGATGAAATGCAGAGCAGGGGAACCTAACCCAAGGCCTAGGATGGCTATGAATGTAGCCCAAGGCAAAATCTCAAACTTACTTAAAACATTATGAGATTTTTTTTGTGATTGTTTTTGGGTGGAACTTGATTTGGGTGCAGTTCTTGAGTGTGAACTTTGTAGACAACATTGTGTCCCAGTGTCATATAAAATAAACATAAGTATGCTCTTGCTATTTGTATGCGTGTGTGGCTTCCAGTGTCTTTTTTTTTCTTTTTGAGACATAGCCTGTTGCCCTGGGTAGAGTGCTATGGCATCACAGCTCACAGCAACCTCCAACTCCTGGGCTCAAGCGATTCTCCTGCCTGCACCTCCCAAGCAGCTGGGACTACAGGCATTTGCCACAACGCCGGCCTATTTTTTGGTTACAGCCATCGTTGTTTGGCAGGCCCAGGCTGGATTTGAACCCGCCAGCTCAGGTGTATGTGGCTGGAGCCTTAGCTGCTTGAGCCACAGGCGCCGAGCCTCCAGTGTCTTATCCTCCAAGTTAAATTGACATCAGATGTTACCTGTGCTCAGAGTGACTTGGCAAGGCAGTGATCATTAATAATTTTTCAATATGCCATTGCAACATTAGGTGTTTAATGTTATTTAGAAGTCAGGTGAGCATTCTTATTTGATTATTAAGGGTATTTCTACACCTGGATGGTGCCACTCATGTCATCCCACGCTGCTTTACAGTTGGCTCTCTGCCTCGCCCTGCATTAGTAGCTGAAATGTGGGCCCAAATCTTGCTTTGTATTTTCCTGTTAATTTTCATAATAAAAGTAAATATAGTCCCTTATTTAATAATTATTTTTTTAAATCCCGCATGGATTCTACAATGTCTCAAAAGAAGACTGAACACAAAAGAGAAATTACTAATGAAGGAAGACTGTTTAGTGAAAAGTGGACAGATGGCTACTTTTTTGTTGAGGCTAATAGTAAAGCACTCTGCTTATTTTGTAGGGAATTTGTGCAAGTTTTCAAAGACTGTAATTTGGAAAGGCCTTATATGCAAAAATATGTGGGCAAATTCAATGCTTATGAAGGATTGTGTTATAAGGACAAAACAGTGGAACTGAAAAAAAGTGTTTTCAACAAAAATTTTTTTTTTAGAAAGTTATAACTCAGATGGATTCCATTGTGAAACCTAGTTATGTGTTGGCATATTTAATAGCAAAAAAGCAAAACCATTTATTGATGGTGGTTTATTAAGCAATGTATGGAAAGCATGGTGGATAAAATTTCCCGGAAAAGAAGAGATATTTCTAAAATCACTTTGTCTTACTAGACTATAGTCAGGTGAACTGAAGAAGTAGGAAAATCTATTGAAAGAAATTTGTAGAGTAGAGCTGCTAATTTTAAATTTTTTTTTTTTTTTTTTTTTTGTAGAGACAGAGTCTCACTGTACCGCCCTCGGGTAGAGTGCCGTGGCGTCACACGGCTCACAGCAACCTCTTAACTCTTGGGCTTACGTGATTCTCTTGCCTCAGCCTCCCGAGCAGCTGGGACTACAGGCGCCCGCCACAACGCCCGGCTATTTTTTTGGTTGCAGTTTGGCCGGGGCTGGGTTTGAACCTGCCACCCTCGGCATATGGGGCTGGCGCCCTACTCACTGAGCCACAGGCGCCGCCCTGCTAATTTTAAATTTAATGATTTGGTGTGATGGATGACAGCCCTGATGCTACTCAAATATGGCTCAACTTGCCATTTTAATTAGAGATACTGATAATGAATATAAGGCTACTGAAGAAACGTTTTCCTTAGTGTCATTAAAAAATGCAGCTAAATCAAAGATTTATACAAAGAGGTAAAAGTATGTTAAAGTGATTTTGTCTATTGTCAACATGTCTGGTGTAGTTACCAATGATGCCCTTGCAATGTTAGGTAAAAGAGAAGGACATGTACAATTAATAGATGATTCAATTGCCACCCCAAACTCATGTTTGCTGAAGTATCATTGCATAGTCCGTCAAGAAAATTTATGCATGGCAGAGCACAGTGGCTCATCCCTATAATCCTAGCACTCTGGGAGGCCGAGGTGGGAGGATCCCTTGAGCTCAGGAGTTTGAAACTAGCCTGAGCAATGAGCTGTGAGTTACGATGATGCCATGGCACTCTAGTCTCAGCAACAGAGCGAGACTGTCTCAATTAAAAAAAAAAATACATAAAATACTAAAAAAAAAATGTATGACAGTCACATCGTCATCAAGATTGTGAATTTCATACAGGCCAAGTGATTGAATGATTGCCAATTCCAGGAATTCCTTAGAAGAATTGATAATGACTGTGGCAGCATCATTTATTTTTGGGAAGAATGACAGCCAAATTGAGGCCACATGTTAAAAATATTTTATGATTTGCACATGTTATCAAGTCATTTATGGTATTGAAAACCAAAATTGTGCTAGGACTTAACAATGAAAACTGGCTTACAGATTTAGCATTTTTAGTATATTTAACCACTCATTTAAATGAGTTGAACATGGGCCTTGAAAGTGAAAACCAACCTACCAATACAATGTTTTTTGTTTTCAGACAGAGTCTCAAGCTGTCACCCTGAGTAGAGTGCCAGTGTCATAGCTCATAGCAACCTCAAGCAACCTCAAACTCTTGGGCTTAAGCAATTCTCTTGCTTCAGCCTCTCAAGTAGCTGGGACTACAGGCGCCCCCACAACGCCCGGCTATTTTGGGTTATAGTTGTCATTGTTGTATGGTGGGTCTGGGCTGGGTTTGAACCCTCCAGCTCTGGTGTATGTGGCTGGTGCCCTAGCCACTGAGCTATAGGTGCCGAGCCTCAATATGTTTTAAACCATAACAGCATTCCAAATGGAACTGAAATTAAGGCAAACAATTTTATGCATTTCAGCACATTGGCTAAGTAAACATAGTCCTGTGAATAGTGAGAAATATGCAGCCTTGCCTTTTGATTTGACACAAGAATTTGGTAACATTTCAAGATTTCTGGGAAAATAATATTTTGGTGCATTTGTGACTCCATTTTCAGGCAACATAAATAAGCTACCTGCCAATTTTCATATGGAATGCACAGAGCTGCCATCAGATATTCAGCTTAAGAAGTTGATCATATCTCTTTACTGGGCTTTTAAAGGTCCTAAATTCCTAGAGGCAAATATCCTTCACTTCACAACCATGCCTTATTCATGTCATTGCTTTTGGGTAGCACCTGCATTTGTGAGCAACTATTTTCAAGAATGAAGCCCCTTAAGAGTAAAATTAGGGCAATGGCCGTGCTCAGTGGGTAGGGCACGGGTCCCATATACCAGGTGGAGGGTTTGAATGCGGCCCAGGCCAAACTTCAACAACAAAAAACAGCCGGGCGTTGTGGTGGGCTCCTCGGGAGGCTGAGGCAAGAGAATCGCCTAAGCCCAGGAGTTGGGGGTTGCTGTGAGCTGTGACGTCACATCACTCTACTGAGGGTGACAAAATGAGACCCTCAAAAAAAAGAGTAAAATTAAAACCAGAATATCTAACTTGAGAACTCACTGAGAATTGCAGCTGCTTCCATTGAACCAGATGTTGATACATTAGTTTCTCAATGTCAAATATCCCTCTAGTTTTATGTTGCCCACTGTTATTTTAATTTTTTTTAGAGACAGAGTCTCACTTTATATTGCCCTCGGTAGAGTGCCGTGGTGTCACAGCTTACAGCAACGTCCCAACTCCTGGGCTTAAGTGATTCTTTTGCCTCAGCCTCCTAGTAGCTGGAACTACAGGTGCCCACCACAACGCCCAGCTATCTTTTTGTTGCAGTTTGGCCGGGCCGGGTTCGAACCTGCCACCCTCCATATATGGGGCCGGCACCCATGTTGCCCACTTTCATAATAAAAAAATCTAAAGAAACCAAAGACATTTTATTACTTAGATACGTACATTTTCTTTTATTTTTTTTTGAGTTAGAATGTCACCTGATCACCCTCAGTAGAGTGTGCCATTGCCTCTTGGCTCACAGCAACCTCCAATTCTTGGGCTCAAGCAATTCTCTTGCCTTAGCCTCCCAGGCAGCTGGGACTACAGGCGCCCGCCACAACACCTGGCTACTTTTTTCTTTTAGAGATGGGGGTCTTGCTCTTGCTTAAACTGGTCTGGAACTTCTGAGCTCAGGCAATCTACCGGCCTCAACCTCCCAGAGTAGGACTAGGATTATAGTCAGGAGCCACTGCAGTCCAGCCTCTTTCTTTCTGATTTGTTTGTTTGTTTGTTTTGTTTTTTAAGATAGAGTCTCACTCGGTCACCCTGGATAGGATGTCCTGGCATCGTAGCTCACAGCAACCTCAAACTCTTGGGCTCAAGTAATCTTCCTGCCTCAATTTACCAGTAGCTGGGACTACAGGCACCTGCCACAGTGCCTGGTTAGATTTTCTATTTCTAGGAGAGACAGGGTCTCGCTCCAGCTCAGGCTGATCTTAAACTTGTAAGCTCAAGCAGTCGGCTTCCCAGAGTGCTGGGATTATAGGCGTGAACTACTGCGCTTGGCCCATGTACATACTTTTTCTGTATTAGTGATCCCAGACTTGGGACCGCCTCGATTTTGAAAGACTCTCTGAATGGGTTACTGCATAGTTAGGATTATTACGTGACAATGTTTTTGCTTGTCTCTGGTGGTGGATATCATGAAGATTGTGTGTGGACTTTTGTTTTAGCTCATCAGCTTTCATTAGTGTTTTTGTGTTTAACATATGGCCTAAGCCAACTCTTCTTCCATTGTGACCCAGAGAAGCCGAAAGTTTGGACACCCCTGATGTAGAGCAACTGGAGTTGGTGTGTGTGGGTGATGGATGTGTGAACTAATATAACCACTTTCTTAGAAAGTTAAACACATATACTGATCATATAATGTCAGTCTTGTTCCTAGGTGTTTATTATTCAAGAAAAAGGAAAACACATTCACAAGAAGACCATGTGAATGTTCTAGCTGCTTTATTCATAATAGCCAAAAAATTGGAAACAACAGAAACATCAACAGATGAATGCATAAACTGGATAAATAAGTAATGGATTAGTACTTAGAAAAAAAGAAAGGAATCAGTTATTGATACATGCAAACAACGTGAATGAATCTCAAAGCATGTTGATTGAAAGAAGAAAGACGAAAAGAGAACTTTATGATTTCATTTATATGAAGTTCTAGGATAGGCAAAACCAATTTATAAGGATAGACATTCCATCAGTGGTTGCTTACGGGGAGGCTGACTGCAAAAAGGACATGAAGGGTGATGGGATGTTTTTCTTTCTCTCTGTTTTTTTCTTTTTCTTTTCGAGATGGGGGCTCACTGTGCTGCCCAGGTTGGAGTACAGTGGCTATTCAAGGTGCCAACATGGTGCGCTGCAGCCTTGAACTCCTGTTCTTGATCTTCCTCCTGCCTCACTCTCCCAAGTAGCTGGGACTATAGGCATGTGCCACTGCACTGGCTCGGGATGCTTTTTCTTGATTGAGAATCATGGTTCATGAGAGTATACATTTATCAGAACTCTCACTGAATCTGTACACTTAAAATGTTTTCATTTTCCTGAATGTAAATTATACTTCTAAATTAATTAAAAAAATAGTATCTGGGTCAGCACTCTGGAATAAACAAAAGATGTTTATGTGCCAAATCTAACAGCTGACCTATACCTCTACACGTGTACACACTGCAGGAGTGTCTGGTCCATGATACGTCCTCAGGTTTCTGATGGATGAATGAATGGATGAATAATGTGCCTTTTTGCAGCCCCATTGCAAGAATATAGCCCATTCTTCATCCTTTTACAGTTTCCTAATTGCAGTCATTTTATGGAGCTAATTTATTTGGCTTCTCCTGGCAGTAGTCCCTTGAGATCATTCATTGATTGGAGTAGTTACTGAACATGTACCATGTGTATTTACTGTCCCTAAATAAAGTACTTGCTGACTGTGAGGAATCACACAAATGTCAGTTGATTATATATATAAAATTTACATTTGACTTATAAAAGCAAATGCAAGATAAGCTGTTCTTGCTTAGAATCTGTTTTAGCTACTGTTCTTTTGTCTTATATATTTATAATCAGTTATCTGTGGGAAAATAACATAAGCTTAATAATAGACTCTGCTTATGATTTCTCAGATGGGAGAAAGCAAAAACTTTTTATGATATAGCTGAAGAAATGGCAGGTTTCTTTTCTTCCTTTCCAGTTAGGGTCTATGAAGGATGAGTGTCCTGACTTAATTTAGTCACTAGAACCAAATTGTTTCTTGGTCTTATAGTTAGTCTATAACTGTACACTGTCTACATAGAATTTGGTTATGGCTACTTAAGACTTTTATAGGTAACCACGTAGAATTATTACATTTTTTTTTTTTTTTTCAACTAGAACTCAAAAAGCACTGGTTATCATTGTGTACTGGTAATTATTACTTTCCTGACTTTGGCCAAGCTGCCCTGAATTTATGGAACAGCTTTCTTCTTCCCATTCCCCAAACTGTCCTTGCCCATTTTAAAGGTTGGTTTGATGCTAAACTTTCTAGAATACAACTTTGCTTCATTAATACTGATCAATCATGCAGTCTCAAACTTGTTTTCAGACTCACCTTTCTTTTGTGCCCTCATCTAATTTCTCTTTTTTAACTTAATTTCTTTTTCCCTCAAGACTATTTTTTTCTTTTCTTTCTTTTTTTTTTTTTTTTTTTTGTAGAGACAGAGTCTCACTTTATCGCCCTCGGTAGAGTGCCATGGCATCACACAGCTCATAGCAACCTCCAACTCTTGGGCTTAAGCGATTCTCTTGCCTCAGCCTCCCAAGTAGCTGGGACTATAGGCGCCCTCCACAGTGCCTGGCTGTTTTTTTTGTTGCAGTTGTCATTGTCGCTTTAGCTGTTCCAGGCTGGATTTGAACCCGCCACCCTCGGTATATGGGGCAGGCGCCCTACCTACTGAGCCACAGGCGCCGCCCTATTTTTTTCTTTTCTATTAGCCTCATAAGTCATTGGGCTAGTAGCTGTATCCAATTGGTGTTTGTTTAGCAGGCCCAGGCCAGGTTCAAACCCACCAGCCCTGGTGTATGTGGCTGGCGCCCTAACCACTGAGCTACAGGTGCTGAGCCTCTTGTATCTTTGATGGGTTCAAAATCTTGTTTAGGGGTGGCGCCTGTGGCTCAGTCGGTAAGGCGCCGGCACCATGTGCCGAGGGTGGCGGGTTCAAACCCGGCCCCGGATGAACTGTAACCAAAAAATAGCTGGGCGTTGTGGCGGGCGCCTGTAGTCCCAGTTGCTCGGGAGGCTGAGGCAAGAGAATTGCTTAAGCCCAGGAGTTGGAGGTTGCTGTGAGCTGTGTGAGGCCACGGCACTCTACCGAGGGCCATAAAGTGAGACTCTGTCTCTACAAAAAAAAAAAATCTTGTTTAGTCATTTTTCACTATCAAAGATTAAATATACCTTTTTTTTTTTTTTTTTTAAGACAGAGTCTTACTTTGTTATCCTCGATAGGGTACTGTGGCATCATAGCTCACAGCAACCTCAAACTCTTGGGCTCAAATGATCCTCTTGCTGCAGCCTCCCAAGTAACTGGGACTATAGGTGCCCGTCACAATGCCTGGCTATTTTTAGAGACAGGGTCTCACTCGTGCTCAGGCTGGTCTCAAACTCCTGAGCTCAGGCAATCCACCTGCTTTGGCCTCCCAGAGTGCTAGAATTACAGGTGTGGGCCACTGTGCCTGGCCTTTAAATATACTTCCATTTTATATTTTCACCAGCAGGGCATAAGAGTTCTTGTTTTTCCACATCCTTACCAAAACTCATTTCCTGTTTTTTTTTTTTTTTTTTAAATAACATCCATCCTAATGGATGTGAGGTGGTAGTCTTTTAAAGTTTTGATGTTTTCATATATGACTGGTAACATAGTGTTGCCTCTTTAATTATTATCACATTACCGAGTTTTTTTTTCCCACAACACTTACAAGTCATATCTGAAGTGCTTATGCTTTTATTTGTTAACCGTAAACTCCATAAGGCAGGGAGTTTCATCACTAGTATCTCTAGGGCTCAGACGGTATTTGACACATTATGCTTGTTTTGCAAGTATTGAATGAATATGAGTGAATGGGAAGTAAAGAATCATAGTGCAGTGGTTAGACCAAAAACTGTGGCATTGGACAGTCCTGGGTTTGAATCCTCATTTCCTTGTTTGTAGAATTGATTTGATAATGCCACTCTCATAAGATAATGGTACTATTAAATGAGATTACATATATAAAACCCTTAGTACAGCACCTGGAACATGGTAATTATCCAGTAAGTGGCAGCTATTATTATTAAAGGTCACCTGACCAACAGGACATAAGTAGACTTGAGTTTAAATATCCTCATTCTACCACTAATAAGCTATGTAATTTTTTTTTTTTTTTTGAGACAGAGTCTCACTATGTTACCCTCAGTAGAGTGCTGTGGCGTCATAGCTCACAGCAACTTCCAACTCTTGGGCTTAAGTGATTCTCTTGCCTCAGCCTCCCAAGTAGCTGGGACTATAGGCGCCCTCCACAGTGCCTGGCTGTTTTTTTTGTTGCAGTTGTCATTGTTGTTTTAGCTGTTCCAGGCTGGATTTGAACCTGCCAACCTGGGTGTATGTGGCCGACGCCCTACGCACTGAGCTATGGGTGCCACCCATAAGCTGTGTAATATTGAACACTTTGACTAATTTCTTAGGGTCTGAGTTATTTCATCTGTAAAATTAGAACATTAAGTTAGATGACCTCTAATGGCTCTTCTGCAATTTTCATTTGATCCTTAACAGTTCTTTATATTCACTGCAGCAATCATTACCACTTAATACTTTTTCAACTTTAAAAAAAGGAAAGGTTGTTAATTCCAGAGTTTAAATCTCAGAAGCATCAATAGATTCTATTCTATCAATAGAATTGATAGAAAAGGTGTTTTTTTTTTTTTTTTTTGTAGAGACAGAGTCTCACTTTATGGCCCTCGGTAGAGTGCCATGGCATCACACAGCTCACAGCAACCTCCAACTCCTGGGCTTAAGCGATTCTCTTGCCTCAGCCTCCCGAGTAGCTGGGACTACAGGCACCCGCCACAACGCCCAGCTATTGTTTGGTTGCATTTCAGCTGGGGCTGGGTTTGAACCCACCGCCCTCGGTATATAGGGCCAGCGCCTTACTGACTGAGCCACAGGCGCTGCCCCTGATAGAAAAGGTGTTTTAAACAAATTTTTTTTTGAGACAGAGTCTTACTCTGCTGCCTTGGGTAGAGTGCTGTGGTGTCATAGGTCACAGCAACCTCAGACTCTTGGGCTCATGCCTGTAACTCTAGCACTCTGGGAGGCTGAGGTGAGTGGATCCCTTGAGGTCAGTTCTAGACCAGCCTGCGAAAGAGTGAGACCCTGTCTCTACCTAAAATAGAAAACTAGCCTGGTGTCCTACTGGGCACCTGTAGTCCCAGCTGCTCTGAAGAGGATTGCCTGAGCCCAAGAATTTGAGGTTGCTGTGAGCTATGATGCCATGGCATTCTACCCAGCATGACAGAGTGAGACTCTGTCTCAAATAAATAAAAAACAAACATAAATAAAGATACCTTTTGGTCTTTTTTCTTTCTTTCTTTCTTTTTTTTTTTTGAGACAGGGTTTCACTCTGTTGTACATGCATAGCATGCATATAACATGCATATATGTGCACACGCTGCCAAACTGATCTATTAGTACATGGTCAGGTGGAAGAATTTCTATAATTTACATCTTTCTTTAAATATTTGTTTAATGGAAAGAATAAGGGCCATGGAAGGTACTTAATGATTACGTGACAGCGAGACACATTGTACACAGTGTGAAAGCCTCTGGGCTTTCAGTGTCCTTAGGAATAAAATGGAGATATAGAGATGCTGTTAAAATTAAGTGAAATATATATGTAAAGTTCTTGCATATGCAGCACATGTTGGTTCTGTTTCCCATTCATTTTTCCATTCTGTTTTTCATATAACTGAGCAAAATCTCTTTTAGCGTAACTAACTTTATTAATCTCTGTATTAAGATTATTTAGCCACATACCCCAGATTGATAATGTAATTTCCTTTTTCTTATCAATTGCAAATACTATTAGAAATTTATTCTTGTTCAGACTTTGGAATGAGAAAAAATTTTTAAGGCATAATTAAATGAGTTTGCTTTAGGCAGTTTTCTGAGATTTGGCAAATTTGGGCAGGAAAATTAGAATTGCTTTCACAGTGGAGTCCCCACCTGGGACATAGTTGGCAGTAGGAAGAAAGGTTGTGCAATCACATTCTTTATCAGATGTTCGGTAGAGTTTATTGTCTCTTGAAACACTCAAGGAAGTCCCCTACTTCTTTCCGTTTAGTCAAGAAGCTGATTGTGGAATAGGGGATGAGTAAATGAAAATTAATCTGGCTTTGGCAACTGGAGAATGAGAAGAATGCTAACCCCAGGCATGTAGGCTAGTTTTAGCTCCCAGGGATCTCCTCAGAGGTTATAACCCATTGGTTGTAAACATTTTTTTATAAAAGCTCAAACTGTAGATGAAGTCTGAATTAAGTAGGACAATTCAGAAGATTTTAGGTTGTAGCCAGGTGCAGTTGGTCATGATATAATCCCAGTTTTTGGGAAGGCTGACGTGGGAGGATCACCTGAGGCCAGGAGTTCACGACCAGCCTAGGCAACATCATGAGACCCTATCTCTACAAAAAAAAAAGGGCGGCGCCTGTGGCTCAAAGGTGTAGGGTGCCGCCCCCATATACGGAGGTGCTGTGTTCAAACCCGGCCCCTGCCAAAAACTGCAAAAAAAAAAAAAGCTGAGAGTGGTGGCATATGCCTGTAGTGTAGTTTCAGCTACTTGAGAGGCTGAGGCAAGATGATTGTTTGAGCCCAAGAGTTTGAGGCTGCAGTGATCTGTGATCATGCCACTGCTTTCCAGACTGGGCAACAGGGCAAGATCTTGCCTTAAATAAAAACAAAACAAAACAACAACAACAAAAAAGATTTAGGCTGGTAAGGGAACAACAGGATTATTTTTACTGGCCCAAATCAATTTTGGTGTTTTGGTTTTACTCATCCAAAATTTGCCTTGGTATAGCATTATTCTCTATCAATCCATTCTCTCTCAGGGTAGCAAAAATGTTCCTAAAAACATAAATGAAATTGTATCACTTCACTGCTTAAAGCCCTTACCGTAGCCAGTGATTTTTCCATGGTACTTAGAATAACATCCAGATTTTTCCATGGCCTCCAAGGTGCATGCATACTGTACCTTTGCTGTTCTCACCACGTCATGTGGCATCCTTTCTCCCTTCAATTGATGATGCTGCCATACATTGGTCTGATTCAGTTCTTTCAACTTTTCTTATCATAATATCTAATAAGGGAATACTTTCTGCCCCCAACATTCCCTTCTTTGTTTCCTTTATAACTTGGGGAAGTTTTACTTAGTTTTCTGCTTGATGGCTTGCTTGCTTATTTTTGTTTCCCTATGCTATTAGATTATAAACCCATGAAGGCAGAAACCGTGTTTTATCCTTTTTTGTCTGCCCCATGCCAGTATGTGATAGATATTTAATAAATATTTACTGAATGAGTACTTTGCTAAATTATGCTTTATAGAAAAATGGATACTGGCAGCACCTGTGGCTCGAGGAGTAGGGCGCCGGTCCCATATGCCGGAGGTGGCGGGTTCAAACCCAGCCCAGGCCAAAAAAAAAAAAAAAAAATGGATACTTTAGTTCATTAAGGGACAGGTATTAACTTGCTGATCTGATAATCCATAAAATGATAAAGGTCAACATGGGTCCAAAAAAAATGACTCATTTTTAGGGGGTTAAATTTTTCATGATTTAACTTACTCTGGGAAGCTTTTCCTGATTGGTCACAATTAGACTAGATTCTCCTCTTGTTTAGTATGTGACACTATGTACTTGCCTCTTTCACATCAACAGAGTGTGTACTTGATTCCTCGAGGGAAAGAAAGTTTAGTTTTATATTATATCCTTAGCACTCAGGTTGGTGTCTGGCACATGGTGGTTTTGCTCAATAATGATTGTTCAGAGAGGAGTAAGTGTTAGAATTGAGGTTTATCTTCAGTATCTAACAACTTTTTTTTTTTTCTTAGAGACAGAGTCTCATTTTGTCACCGAGTCTCATTTTGTCACCCTTGGTAGAGTACCATGGCATCACAGCTCACAGCAACCTCCAGCTCTTGGGCTTAGGCAATTCTCTTGCCTTAGCCTCCCAAGTAGCTGGGACTAGGCGCCTGCCACAATGCCTGGCTATTTTTGTTTTTGTTGTTGTTATAGTTTGCCTGGGGCCGGCACCCTACTCACTGAGCTACAAGGTGCCGCCCCAGATACTAATAACTTTTACTCTGATAGATTATGGGGCTCATTGGTCCCAAGAATCACTTTGTGGTTCATCTGATTTTTCAAGTTCACCAGCTCATGATATTAGTAAAAATTAATTTTTAATCTTTATTGTGGAAAATTTCAAATACATATAAAAATAAAGAGAATAGTGTAATGAACCACAACCACAGAGCTATCTCCCGGCTTCAACAATTATCTACATGTGACCAATCTTGTTCAACATTACTCCCCTTTTCTCTTCAATATTTTATAACAAATTTCGGACATTATACCATTAAAAACTAGTTAACTCTTGGAAAAACCTGATACAAAAATTTCATTTGTCTCCTTGGAGATGCCAGCTGATGAATTTCCATGTGTTAAGCCACTCCGAAGGCCTGATTCACTGTTGAAAACATATACTCTTTTATAATTGCTGAAATAGCCACAGTTTGCTAGAATATGCTACAGTAGTTAAATATGATTCTATGGGATAGAGCTTACCAATAAGTAAAAACTCACATGTCAGAAATAAATTTTTCCCTTTGGAGATTTGTAAAGACAAATAATACTTTTTGGTTTTGTATATTACAGGCCTTTAAGATTTGTCTGGAAAATGAAAATGAAATATGGTTTGTGGATTAATCGAGTAAATTCCTGTAGTTCTTTGTGGATGAATTCCTGAGAGTCACATTAGTAAAATGAAGGGCAAGAGTGCCAGAAGACTCTGAGCTAGAAAGACTCCTAATCCTTGGGAGGTAGACAGTTTAGATTAGAACTTGGGCCAAAGGAAAAGTCACGTGGCGTTTGTAGTGGTTATGGTTAGTTTTATTCTGAAAGTTAAAGTTGTAACCTAGACCTCTGTAAATAGCATAGTCTGTATATAAAATTTCCTTTAGGAAGGGAAGACATGGCACTGTTTTCCTTTGGTAAATATTTTAAAGGATTAAGTATTAACTTGTAGAATTTAGAGACTGGCACTGAGTGAATGGTTGGACCAGAACCATGCTTTCTTGTGATCCCTTTTTTTTTTTTTTTTTTTGTGCAGAAGAAATGAAGGGGGCAAGAAATGATCATATCAACTTTTTTTTTTTCCTAAACCAGCCACATAGGAGAGCAAGACCCTAACTGTCAGATGCTGCAAGTTCTAGTCCTGCTAGGATTGCAGCCTTACTTTCTCTTTATGCTGAATTACTACCTGAGACTTCTGCATGAAGATTGGTAGGAGATGGTGGATATAGCAATCCCAAATTCATTCCTGGCAATATATTTTGAAAATCTTCTCTTTTATTCCCTAGTCCATATTCCTGTAACCCTTAGTAAATTCTTCTATTGGTACTTAGCACGCAATGCCTTGAATGGAGATTTTGTCATAATCATCTGTGTATCCTTAGCATCTAGCACATGGTCACCTGTTACGGTCCTGATTTCAGTGCTGAGATGGTGTCCTTTTGTTATTTCCCTGATGGCTAATCCAGAATGTGATAATAGCGGTAGTCTTGTGTATGTTCCTTTCTGTATTATTCTTCCTAGATGCTTTGCTTTCAGGCTCTAAACCATCTTCTTCTTTTGGAACCTTCCAGGAAACAGAAGGAGAGAAAAATTTGTGTTCAAAACAAGAGGAGTTGGTTGGGCTCTGTGGCCTGTAATCCTAGCACTTTGGAGCAAAGGTGGGTAGATTGCTTGAGCTAACGAGTTTGAGACCAGCCTGACCAAGACCGAGACCCTGTCTCTACCAAAAATAGAAAACTAGCCAGGTGTACTGGTGGGCTCCAGTAGTCCCAGCTACTCGAGAGGCTGAGGCAAGAATCACTTGAGCCCAGGAGTTTGAGGTTGTTGTGAGCTATGACATGAGGGCATTCTACCCAGGGCGGTGCACTTAAAAAAAAAAAGAAAAAAAAGAAAGAAAGAAAAAAACGAGGAGTATGTCACTGAAGTTGTTTATTGTTGGGATCACTGACTTCAGTGTTGGTAACAGATGCCAGAAGTTCATTATGTCTTACTATTCTTTATCTACTGAGGTTTGGTCCCCTACCTGTGACTGTGAGGGGGAATGGATTTCAGTTTTGATCATCAAGCCAATCATGCAGAATTGATCAGAATTAAACTATATTATTTATTTTGTTGTCTATATGGTAACTGCTGAAATTAATTTGGACAAAATGTAGAGTCTAGGCCAAATTAAATCTGTGGTTTATCATCTATTATTATAAGATAGTAAGATTAAAAAATATATTATTTCATCAACTCAACCCTGTTTACCAGTTGGAAAAGTTGGAAAGCCTTTTGTCTCAAACTGCACATACACAAAATCAAAAGTGAACCATTTATATTCCTCCTCTAAACCTTTTCCAAATTCATTCATTTTCCTCTTTTAAACCAGCAGCTTTTCCTGTTTTTTTCCTCACAGTCACAGGTGGGGGACCAAACCTCAGTAGATAAAGAATAGTAAGACATAATGAACTTCTGGCATCTGTTACCAATTCTATTTTTTGAGTTGCTCTGGTCAAAACTTTGAACTTTTATCTTTCTCTCATACCTCGCAACCAGTCTGCCAGGAGAACTTACTGGACATGTCTTCAAAATATATCCCAATCATCTATTTCTCACCATCTCTGCAGCTACCATTCTGGTCCAAGCCACTGTCCTATCTTGCCTGGATTGTTGTAGTACCTCCTAACTGATCTCTCAGCTTCTACCCTGTTATTCTCAACACTGTAGGCTGAATCATTCTTTTTATTTTAAGAGATGAGGTGTCACTCTGTTACCCAGGCTGTAATGCAGTGGTTTCATCATCATAGCTTACTGCAGTCTCAAACTTCTGGGCTCAAGAGATACTCCCACCTCAGCCTCCAGAGTGGTTGAGGCTACAGATGCATACCAGCGTGCCTGGCTAATGTTTTAATTTTTTGTAAAGATGGGTTCCTCACTGTGTTGCCCAGGCTAGTCTT
This sequence comes from Nycticebus coucang, assembly GCF_027406575.1. NCBI lineage: Eukaryota > Metazoa > Chordata > Mammalia > Primates > Lorisidae > Nycticebus > Nycticebus coucang. The sequence continues at coordinate 8,037,668 of NC_069782.1, forward strand.
CAACTCCTGCCTCTGTAAGCACTGAGCTGAATCATTCACTTTGTTCTCCAGGCTGAAGGGCAGTGGCCTGATCATAGCTCACTGGAGCCTTGAACTCCTAGGCTCAAGCAATCCTTCTGCCTCACCTCCTCAGTAGCTGGACCTGTAGGTATGTGTCACCATGCCCAGCTAATTTAAAATCATTTTTAGGGATGAGGTTCTTACTGTGTTACTCAGGCTGATCTCAAACTCCTGGCCTCAAGCTATCCTTCCACCTCAGCCTCTCAAAGTGCTAGGATTATAAGAGTGAGCTGCTGTGTCTCATTCAACAAATATTTTTTGAACACCTGCCATTTTCCAGGCACTGTTGACAATTGAAAAATATTGTGGGTTATTGAAGTATTTCTAATTTTATCAACTTTCTTGTATTCTTGGGAAGTTTGTTTGTGGGCATTGCTTAAATGCAGGTAGATTTAAACAAAAATTGCTATGGTAAAACTTTGGTTATGTAGAGACCAGCTTTGTCTTGTCTTCAAGCATCCTGAAGAGCATTGAGCCCAACAAAAAGGGAAAGAAAATGCCTTAGATAGTCAAGAGAAAATGTGAACGTTATTTACAATTCCTGAGAATACTTGAGTTGCCAGAAGTATTGTGAGGAGTTGGTTTTTCCATCAGAAGTTGGAGTGTATTCATTAAACTGTCTGGTTATAAATAAGTCAGCATTTTGTGAGAAGAAACCCAAAACCCTAGGTGACAGGACATTCAGGGAAAAGCAGAAAGGGAAGAATGGAGTACAGTAGTCAGAGTAGCAGATGAGATTTGAAGTGACAGTGGTGTACTTGATGAGGGGTAGACTTTTTTTGTTTTTGAGACAGAGCCTCACTGTTGCCTGGGTAGAGTGCTGTGGCATCACAGCTCATAGCAAACTCAAACTCTTGGGCTCAAGTGATCCTCTTCCCTCAGCCTCCCAAGTAGCTGGGACTACAGGTGCCTGCTCTAACACCAAGCTAGGTTTTCTATTTTTAGTAGAGATGGGGTGTCTCACTTTTGCTCAGGCTGATCTCGAACTCCTCAGCTCAAAGCAGTCCACCCACTTCAGCTTCCCAGCGTGTTAGGATTACAGGCGTGAGCCACTGTGCCAGCCAGTTGTAGACTTTTTAACACAGAAGAAATGAAGAGCCAGAAAAGACACTTCTCTGTCTGGTGGAGAAGAACCAGTGCTGCAGGAACACCTTCAAATACAAAAGGCTTTGAAGACTCTCCTTTGAATGCAAATCAGTACCATAATGAGATACCACTTCACCTTCATTAAGATGGCTATCATTTTAAAAAAAAAAGAAATGGAAGATAAAGTGTTGGTAAGAAGGAGAAATAGTGTGTTGCTGTTGGGAATGAAAATGGTATTTCCACTGTGGAAAACAGTTTGATAGTTCTCAGAAAGTTAAAGGATTACCCTATGATCCAGCAATTCTACCTCTAGATGTAAACTTAAAAGAATTGCAAGCTGAGACCTAAAAGAATTGCCAGCTGTGACACTTGTCCACCAGCAGTTTTATTTATAATAGCTAAAGGGTGGAAGCCACCCAGATGTCTGTGAGATTGACTGATGGATAAACAAAATGGGATATGTACATGCAATGGAATATTATTCAGCCTTAAAAGGGATGAAATTCTGATATATAACCACAATACAGATGAATCTTGAAAGTACTATGCTAATGGGCAGCGCCTGTGGCTCAGTGAGTAGGGCGCCGGCCCCATATGCCGAGGGTGGCAGGTTCAAGCCCAGCCCCGGCCAAACTGCAACCAAAAATAGCCGGGCGTTGTGGCAGGCGCCTGTAGTCCCAGCTGCTTGGGAGGCTGAGGCAAGAGAATCGCGTAAGCCCAAGAGTTAGAGGTTGCTGTGAGCTGTGTCACGCCACGGCACTCTACCGAGGGCGGTACAGTGAAACTCTGTCTCTACAAAAAAAAAAAAAAAAGAAAGTACTATGCTAAGTGAAAAAAGCCATACACAAAAGGGCTTAGATATCACTTATACGTGGTCCCTAGAATAGGCAGATTCAGAGATAAAGATGTTACTTCTGTACCTAATGGTACAGAGTTTGTGTTCTGGAAGAGAAAGTATTTGGAAGATGGATAATGGTGATGAATACAGAAGATTTTGAAGACACTTAATGCCACTGAATTGTATACTGAATTATTAAAATGGGGCACTATGGTGCACACTTGTAGTCTCAGCTACTTGGGAGGCTAAGATGAGAGGTTTGCTTGAGCCCAGGAGTGCTGGGCTATAGCGTGCTATGTGAGTTGGGTGTTTGCATCAAGTTTGTCATCAGTACGGTGGCCTTCTGGGAACAGGGAACCAGAATGGGAACAAAGCCCATCAAAACTCTTGTGTTTATCAGTAGTGGTATTATGCCTGTGAATAGCCACTGCACTCAGAGGCAGGAGGACAGACATAGTAAGACCCAACCTCTTAAAATAAAAAGAGGAAAGTAATACATTGTATTTTATGTATATTTTACCATGCGCACACAAAAGAAGCCTCTGCTTTCCAGTATGTACAGGGAGGGCCTGAGTGTAGACTGAAGCTAGGCCTGTTGTGCAGATCATCAGACATTAGTGATGAGATGTGGTAGTGCAGTAGCCAGGGAAGCCATTCAGCTCGTCCTGTAGCCACAGGAGATTGATTTCAATAGGAGATTGATTTCAGTCATCAAGAAATTTTAGATCAGGCTGGGCAATCCTAGCACTCTGGGAGGCTGAGGCAGGTGGATTGCTTGAGCTTACAAGACAAGCTTGAGCAAAAGTGAGACCCTGTCTCTACTAAAATAGAAAAACTGAGCAAGAGGATCGCTTGAACCCAAGAGTTGGAGCTTGCTGTGAGCTATGACACCATGGCATTCTACCCAGGACAACAGCTTGAGACTGTCTCAAAAAACAGACAAAAAATGAAATGTTAAATCACAAATTTGAAATTATTTCTGGGAAAGGAGTACTGGATGAATAGGTGGGAGAGAGACCTACTTTTCACTATATACCTTACTGTACTGTTTGCTTAAAAAAAAAATACATATATATATATGTGTGTGTGTGTGTATATATATATATATGTATAGTTATGGGCTTGGCACCTGTAGCTCAGTGGCTAGGGCGCCAGCTACATACAACAGAGTTGGCGGGTTCGAACCTGGCCCAGGCCTGCCAAACAACTACTTGGAAGGCAAAGGCAAGAGAATCGCTTAAAGCCCAAGAGTTTGAGGTTGCTGTGAGCTGTGACACCATCGTACTCTACTGAGTGTAACATAATGAGATTCTGTCTCCAAAAAAAAAAAAAAAAAAAAATATATATATAGTTATGTATTATTTATTTAGAAAAATTAAAAGTTTATCATGGGGAAACCAAAAAATGTTCATTTTATTCTGTTTAAAAGGAACAGAAATCTATGTATTTATTTAAGACTACCTGCAGAGGCTCAGTATGGTGGCTCACGACTGTAATCCTAGCATTCTGAAAGACTGATATGGGTAGATTACTTGAACTCAGGAGTTTGAGACCAGCCTGAGCAAGATTGAGACCCCCATCTCTAAAAATAGAAAAACTAGCTGAGTGTTGTATGGATGCCTATTGCCCCAGCTACTTGGGAGGCTGAGGCAAGAGGATTGCCTGAGCCTAAGAGATTGAGGTCTCTTCGAGCTATGAAGCCAGGGCACTCTACCCAGGGCAACAGAGTCTTACTCTGTCTCAAAAACAGACAAACTGAACTTTCAGCTGAGATTCTATGTGAGCATGTATTGAGCCAAAAGCATTGGAAATAATCACTATAGTTTTCTACTGCCCAAGGTTTTTTTTTTTTTTTTTAAAGAGTCTCTAGGTTGCCCAGGTGGAGTGCAGTGGACTGAGCAATCCTCCTGCCTCAGCCCCTGAGTAGCTAGAATTATAGGTGGCTGCCACTGTTCCTGTCTAATTTTTCTTATTTTTTTTGGTAGAGATGAGTGACTCAAGCAATCCTCCTGCCTTCACTTACCACAGGGCTTGAATTAGAGGCCTGAACCACTGTGCCTGGCTTGCCTAAGTTTTTTAAGGGACAATATTTCCAAATTCTCAGGGTATATACATTTAATTTTTAAAATTGTTCCAGTTAAGGAATGAATATTTAAACTTTTCTGTTGTAATTTCTAAAACATTTTCTTGGTAAAGTGGTATATTTAGTAGTGGAATAAATGCACTGGGCTAGCCATCAGATTATACTTCCAGTTTCACTGTTATCAAGTCCCTGAACTCTTGTGCTCTGGCTTCCGAGCTGAAAATGGGATTAGGGCTGGACATGGTGGCTCATGCCTATTGTCCTAGTACTTTGGGAGGCCGAGGTGAGAGGATTGCTTGAGCTCAGGAGTTCAAGACCAGCCTGAGCAAAACTGAGACCCTGTATCTACTAAAGATAGAAAAATGAACCTGGCATTGTGGTTGTAGTTCCAGTTGCTCAGGAGGCTTAAGCCCAAGAGTTTGAGGTTGCTGTGAGCTAGGCTAATGCCGTGCACTCTAGCCTGGAGCAATAAAGTGAGACAGTCTTTAAAATAAAAAAAGGATATGTTAGTTTCTAAAGTTCTAGTTATAAACGTTTAGTCATTCTAGGTTTTGTTGGCATTTCTCTAAAGCTGATAAAAGATTGAAAAGAATTTTGCTTATAATTTCATATAAAAGTATAATTCATTTCAGTATAAAGTGAGTTAGACTTGGATTCAAAGGGGCTTAGTCAGTGGATGACTAAAACAACTTTTTATATAAGATTATCTTGTGTAGAAGTCAGTTTCAAAATATATTCCCTGACAACTCTGAACTAAAATCTAGGATCTCACTTGAGATTAATTTAAGAAATTTGTCATTAGCTTATATCTTACTTCTAGTATTTTTAAAAAGTTACTCATCACCATTTAGGAGTTGACTTTTTCTGTTATAGCTTTCACTGAAATACTATTGCTTTAGTCATTCTCCCCTAAGTTCCTTTTCCTGAGTAAAAGATTGAGCTCATACCTTTGCATAATGATGTGGAAAGTATTTTAAGCTTGGCATGTTCAAACCTGGCAGACTGGATTAATATGTGAACAAATTAGCACATTAAAACATTTTTTAAGTTCCAAGCCATAAATGTGTTTTAAGTGCAGATGGGCATGTATAAAATTAATACTTTAAGCCTGGAATAGCACAGACATTCAAAATGCCTGTTGCCTTGGGTGACTGAGTTTCAATGATACTGTTGCTTGCCCTGCACATTTCTGTCTCTGATTTAAGCAGTCACTGCCAGGAGCAGAGTCAGGAGAGGGTTTGCCCCTTTGGCACTCAGCTACACTCTTCTCTTGGTAGGGAAAAGGCTGCTGTTTTACTACTTAAACTCTTACCGTATGGAAAGTTTCTAAAAATAAACTTTGGATTTGTTATTGGACTTCTAAATTTGTAACTTCTACTGTCCATCACTAGAGCTGATATAAATACTTAAACACAAAGCTGTGGTGTCATTTTAGTAAAAAAGATCACCCAAAATATCTAAAATATTGATTAAATTACTTTATCTTCAGTTTATATCTTAGTTGACATGGATGATGACTTGGTTTTATTGTTAAGCAAAAATTACTTGGTTGGTGGTTTTTAGTGAATCCACTTTAATTTTTTGTGCATGCATTATTGGCGTAATTACATAGTAGACATATTCATGAAAATAGAAGTGTATTAGATTTTGACAATCCAAATTGTTTAAATGTACCAAAGTACCTGATGTTATAAAGAGTTCTGGCTGGGTATAGTGTCTCAGACTTCTAATCCCAGTGCTTTGGGAAGCTGAGGTGATTGGATTACTTGAGGCCAGGAGCTGAAAACCAGTCTGGGCAATATAGCGAGACCCTTTTTCTAAAAAAAATTTAAAAATTAGCTGATGTAGTGTGGGCATGTGGTCCAGCTATTTGACAAGCTGAGGTGAGAGGAACGCTTTAGCCCTGGAGTTTGAGGTTTTGGTGAGCTGTGATTGTGTCACTGCTCTCCAGCTTGAGTGACATCAAGACCTTGTCCCTATAATTAAGAGTTCTGTTGTTTTTCATTTTGTAAATTTGGGTCAGTTGGGCCTTTAATCAACAAGTACTTACTGAGCACCTACCTATGATGTGCCACAGACATTGCCAAGTCTTGGGGGGATACAAAGTTGTGTAAAAGATAATCCCTCTGGAGGTGGTGCCTGTGGCTCAGTGAGTAGGCATTTCTCCCACCCCGTATACGGAGGTGGGAGGTTCAAACCCGGCCACAGCCAAAAAATGCAAAAAAAAAAAAAGATAATTCCTCTGGGAGGCTGAGGCTGGTGGATTGCTTAAGCTCAGGAGTTTGAGACCAACCTGAGCAAGAGCGAGACCCCATCTCTACAAATAGCCAGGCGTTGTGGTAGGCACTTGTAGTTACAGCTGCTTAAGAGGCTGAGGCAAGAGGATTGCTTGAGCCCAATAGTTTGAGGTTGCTATGAACTAGGATGCCAGGGCTCTACCTGGATGACAAAGAGAGACTCTGTCTCAAAACAAACAAACAGCCGGGCTTGGCTCGGCGCCTGTAGCACAGTGGTTATGGCACCAGCCACATACACTGACGGGTTCGAATCTGGGCTGGGCCAGCTGAACAACAACAACTGAAACAAAAAATGGCCAGGCGTTGTGGCGGGCACCTGTAGTCCCAGCTACTTGGGAGGCTGAGGCAATAGAATCACTTAAGCCCAAGGGTTTGAGATTGCTGTGAGCTGTGACGCCATGGCACTCTACCGAGGGTAACATAGTGAAACTCTGTCTCAAAATAAATAAATACATAAAAATTAAAAAAAAAACTAAGAAAAAGAATTATAAATAGCCGGGCTCGGTGGCTCTCCCCTGTAATCCTAACACTCTGAGAGGCCAAGGCAGGTGGATTGCTTGAGCCTCAGGAGTTGGAGACCAGCCTGAGCAAGATCAAGACCCCAGCTCTACTAAAAATAGGAAAACTAGCCAGGCATTGTGGTGGGTGCCTGTAGTCCCAGCTATTTGGAATGCTGAGGCAAGAGGATTGCTTGAGCCCAAGAGTTTGAGGTTGCTGTGAGCTGTGATGTCATGTTACTCTACCTAGGATGACAGAGTGAGACTGTCTCAAAACAAAAACAAAAACAAACAGAAGGACCATTCCTATTTGGACAAGTAAGCAAGAAAGATAAAAGATGATCTCGGTACAGTGAAATGTTTCAACTGTGCTAATGGAGAAGTGGACAAATGATGGGAGAGCACGGAGAAGAGGCAGGTAGATTGACTCAGAGTAATTGGGAAAGGCTTTAGAAAAATGTTTCAGTTGGGTTTTTTGGCTGTAGTTGTTTTTAAATAGACATAGGGTTTCACTCTCTTACCCAGGCTGGAGGACAGTGGCCTGATCATAGCCCACTATAACTTCTCAACCTCAAATGATCCTCCTGCCTCAGCCTCCCAAAGTGCTGGGATTATAAATGTAAGCACTATGTCCAGCCTCAATCTAACCTATCCCCTAAAAGGTCCAGCTTTAGGACATCTCTTTTGTGAAACTCTTTTTCCCTTTTCCCCAAAGATTACTGATTTTTTTACTGAACAAGTGTACGAAAAGTTTATTTTATGCCTTGTAATTGGGACTTCCATTTCTTGAACCATTTCTTGTAGTTTAATCAGATCTGCCCAACTATTTTCTCAATCCCTAAAGGACAGAGAATGAATCCTCTTCAGCAACTGGTATAGTGCTTAATCACATTGTGGGGAGTCAAACATATGATGAATATGGAGCATTTATAGATACAAACTATTGAGATAACCCAACTATAGTGGTTGAGATTGCCTATGAAAATAGCATATCTTAACACCAATAAAAGCAGTTTTTAGAGATGTAGGTCACTTGTCATTTGGATGTAAAGTGAGTTAAGAATACCTCTTCTGGGCAGCTCCTGTGGCTCAGCGGGTAGGGCACTGGCCCCATATACCGAGGGTGGTGGGTTTGAACCTGGCCCTGGCCAAACTGCAACAAAAAAGTAACCAGGTGTTGTGGCGGGCGCCTGTAACCAGCTATTGGGGAAGCTGGGGCAAGACAATCACTTAAGCCCAGGAGTTGGAGGTTGCTGTGAGCTGTGATGTCACGGCACTCTACCGAGGGCGACATAGTGAGACTCTGACTCTAAAAGAACAAACAAACAAACAAACAAACAAAAGAATACCTCTCCCAAAAGGTGGTTGTGAGAATTAAATTGATTAGTGCATTTAAGCACTAAGAACAGTCCCTAGTGTATATAGTAAGGGCTCATTAGTATTTCTTGTTATTTAACTCCACCTGTATGACCCTTTTTGCCAGTGACAGAGCTCAGTCACTGTTGTGGGCCTGGAGAGAAAAGAACATACATAAAAAACAGACTCTTACCTTTGAAACCAAATGCCCTTTAGGAATTGGAAGAACTGTTTATATTGCATGAACTTCTATTTTTCTTTTTGTGTTTTAGTGATCGAAGGGTATGGTTGGCATGGAATTGAATTTCATCTGTCTGTGGGAATTATAAGCAAGGTAGGTCCCAGGTTTATTTACTCTTTCCTGCCTCCTTTCCTAATGTGGTAGATAGTCGTTTCCATTTTACTGACCTATAGTAGATCCAATTTGATTATTATTTAGGGAAACATTATCTTTTGCAGTTTATTCATCATGGCCCCATGATGGTTTGTCACCATAACTAATAGTGTGGACTACATCTAGTAGCTTGTTAGAATGTAGAGAATGCTGGCTTGGCGCCCGTGGCTCAGTGGGTAGGGTACCAACCACATACACCAGAGCTGGCAGGTTCGAACCCAGCCCAAGCCTGCTAAACAACAATGACAAGTACAACAGCAGCAAAAAAATAGCTAGGCATTGTGGTGGGCACCTGTAGTCCCAGCTACTTGGGAGGCTGAGGCAAGAGAATTGCTTAAGCCCAAGAGTTTGAGGTTGCTGTGAGCTGTGATGCTGTGGTACTGTACTGAGGGTGACATAGTAAAAAAAAAAAAAAGAATGTAGAGAATGCTGAGAAACAGCATAATCAATTAAAAATTTTGGCAATCATAGAACAGAACCATGAGTTTACAAATACACATATACAACCCAACCCACTCCTACCTTTCTTATCAATTTTTGAAGCCAGGGCCAGGCATAGTAGCTTATACCTGTAATCTTAGCACTCTGGGAGGGTAAGGCCGGTGGATTGCCTAGCCTGAGCAAGAGTGAGACCCTTTCTCTACTAAAAATAGAAAAACTAGCCAGGTGTTGTGGCGGGCACCTGTAGTCCCAGCTACTTGGGAAGCTGAGGCAAGAGAATCTCTTGAGCTCGAGTTTGAGGTTGCTGTGAGCTGTGACATCAATGGCACTCTATTGAGAGTCTGTCTCAAAACAAACAAAAAATCCTTGAAGGTAAATTTTTCTTGTATTGAAGTCATTATGTAATCCAGTTTAGGGCAGTGGGTTTCTGGTCACTAAAATTCAATACCTATGTGAATAGTAGACTAAATACAACAAAGGGCCTGCCTTGACAGTAGCTAAGCCATCACTGACAAGTATCAGTTTTGTTATTGATAATGGGATCTGTCCATCTGTAAGCACAGAGTTTGATTTGACACAACATGTTCTTTCCTATCTTACACTGCAAGGCCTAAACAAAAGTACAGCAGATATGGTTTTGGCTTGGTTTATGGTTTATGTCTGTCTTGCATCGGATGCCTGCAAAAAGAGTACTTTGCACAGCTCTGCAAACCTATTTCTGAGCATTTTATGCCAAAGTAAGGGTCATGCTAGCTTATGTAGTTCTAGTCTTCTATCATCTTAAGTATGTTGAGATGCCAGTGGTTGTTGGTGCAGGAAACTTGTATCACTTGAAAAGTAAATTTGATAGTTGAAACAAAAATACTCCTCATAGTCTCCCTCAGGAATCCTGTGAACTTGTATTTGGGGTTCTATGGATTGACATCAATCATTAGACCTTTGTTACACTTACAGTTTGAACAGCGTAGGTTCTTGAGACTTGCTTTCTCTCAGTCGGAAAAAAGAGGAACCTTTCGTACATAGCTTCAAGTAAAACCAGTTGAGCTACTTACTATAGCAGAAGGGATATAGTCTGGAGTTGATACTGCTGAATGGAGGAAGGGAGTAGGAGAGAGGGTAGGGCGGCGCCTGTGGCTCAAAGGGGTAGGGCGCCAGCCCCATATGCCGGACGTGGCAAGTTCAAAGCCAGCCCCGGCCAAAAACTGCAAAAAAAAAAAAAAATAAATAAATAAAAAATTTCACTTCTGCAAGCAAATCCCTTCGTAATTACTTGGTGGCCTGAATTTTCTGGGTCTGATGTGGGTGGTCAGTCAGGTAATTGTCTTCTGTTGTTTTAGTTTCATATTGGGGTAATAGTAAACAGTATCTACTTCATGGAAATGCTGCACTCTAAGAATTAATGAAAAAGAAAAAAGGAACTAACATTTATTGACTGCCTACTGGGGGTTAGATATGATACTGTAAACTCTCACATACATTCTTTTATTGAAAAATATCAAGTTCCTTGATGCTACAACTTTTCAAGTCCAGGTGGATACTGTGACTATCAGTATCTTAAACTGTTTTGACCTTTATTATAGTCATTTAGAGGAAATAGAGTTATCTTTTCATTTATGTTATTTGATTTGTGTCTGCTAGAACATTATTTTATGGAGAAGGAAAGAAAATATACCTACAAGAATTAGTAGTTACTTGCTTTTATCTTCTGGGCTTACTACTGATTTAGCCAAAGGCAGGGCAGTTCTGAAATTAGAGACACCTATGCTGTTTTGGGAAGTTGAGACTCTTGACTCAGTTTGCTGAAGTTGGTGCAGGCGAGGTTAGAGTAGGTTAATATTTTCAGAACTAAAAGCAAATGTGAATTGGGGTTGTTTATAGGCTTGATCTCTGTATCTATAAATGGAGTAAGTAAAGTACAATACCACTGCTTTGGGAAACTTCTGCAAAAGTCCCTGAATCAACGCAAATTAATTTTCTCTGAAAATACTAAAAAACTCCGCATTTGGGGAGGGAATTGATTATGATCATCATGCTTGTAAAGAAATTACCACACATGGGTGGTGCCTGTAGCTCAGTGGGTAGGGCGCCAGCCACATACACCGAGGCTGGCTGGTTTGAACCCTGCCTGGGCCTGCTAAAACAACAATGACAACTACAATAAAAAATAGGGTTGGTGCCCATAGCACAGTGGTTACAGCGCCGGCCACATACACCGACATTGGTGGGTTCAAACCTGGCCCGGGCTAGCTAAACAACAATGACAATTGCAACAACAACAAAAAAATAGATGGGCGTTGTGGCAGATGCCTGTAGTCCCAGCTACTTAGGAGGCTGAGGCAAGAGAATTACTTAAGCCCAAGAGTTTGAGGTTGCTGTGAGCTGTGATGTCACTGCACTCTACTCAGGGCAACAGCTTGAGACTCTTTCTCAGAAAATCAAACAAAATAAAATAAAAAGAAATTACCTTACATTCTTCTAAAACAATTATGAATTTTCTGTTTTTAGATTTGCTCTTGAAATTTTCTCATTGGAGCTAATCAGTCCTATGCAATAATAGTAAGATAAGAATAAATTGTTTAACTCCCTCCTAGGTGATACGAACTTAAGCTGAAGTGTTCCTTCTTACTCATTTAGGGTTTCCAAATCAGTTATTTTTCTACTCTTAAAATAGTGGATTCTCATCGTGGTCTGAAAAAGGTCTATGGAAAGTTACTCAGTTACTATACTGTCCTTTCAAGGGCTGAAATGGACACGTTGACATTTCTATTTTTTTCTTTTTTCTTGAGACACAGTCTCTGTTACCTATGGGGTCAGCCTACTCACCTCAAACTCTGGGTTCAAGTGATCCTCCTGCCTCAGCCTCCTGAATAGCTGGGACTACAGGCATCACCCACGATGCCTGGCTAATCTTTCTGTTTTTAAGTGGAGACGGGGTCTTGCTCTTGCTAAGGCTGGTCTTGATCTTGAGTTCAAGTGATCCTCCTGCCTCGGCCTCCCAGAGTGCTAGGATTACAGGCGTGAGCCACCGCTGACATTTCTTAACCTATGACAGTTTTCATTGTTATTTTCCTGTTTATTAAATGTGTCACTATACTTTTTCTCTTGACTACTTCCCTTTTATAGTTTACTCAGAGAGACCTTAATATAATTTTTCTTTCTTGTTTTGGTAAATGTCCACTTTGTAAAAAAACAAAAACAGCTTTATTGAGATATAATCTACATACTATAAAATCCACCTGCGTAAAGTATGCAGTTGAGTGATTTTTAATAAATTTGTGGGTTTGAGTAACTATTACCTCACTCCAGTGTGCATTTCCAACACCCCCAAAAGATCCTTTGTAAGCCCACTTTTTATTTTATTTATTTTGAGATGGGGTCTCACTTTGTCACCCTGGGTAGAGTATTGGGTCTTCATAACTCACAGCAACCTCAAATTCCTGGCCTTAAAAGATCTTCTTATCTCAGCTTCCCAAGTAGCTGGGACTACAGGCACCCACCACCACAACGCCTAGCTATTTTTAGAGACGGGGGTCTCACTCTTCCTCAGGCTGGTCTTGAACTCCTGAGCTCAAGCATTCCACCTGCCTTGGTCTCCCAGAGGGCTAGGGCTACAGGCATGAGCTACCATGCCTGGCCAGTAAATACCACTTTTTAACTTCTTTAAAGTCATCTACAAATTTTATTAAGTTCTACATCAAATTTAATTGCATTCCTTCTACAATAAGTTTTCTAAGACTTTACCTATTGCATATCTTTTCCCCCTTCTTATTTATATAGTTATTTTTTTATTGCTGATCAGACATATATGCTATTGTCATTTTTATTCCCTTCTCTGACGACTTTCTTATTTTTTTTCAATTTTTTTATTATTTAATCACAGCTGTGTACATTAATGCAATCATGGGGCACCATACACTGGTTTTATAGACCGTTTGACACATTTTCATCACACTGGTTAACATAGCCTTCCTGGCATTTTCTTAGTTATTGTGTTAAGACAAACCCGCCATTTATATTCTACATTTACTAGGCTTCACATATACCCTTGTAAGATGCACTGCAGGTGTAATCCCACCAATCACCCTCCCTCCGCCCACCTCCCCCCTTCCTCCCCTCTCTTTCCCCTATTCTTAGGTTGTAACTGGGTTATAGCTTTCATGTGAAAGCCGTAAATTAGTTTCATAGTAGGGCTGAGTACACTGGATACTTTTTCGTCTATTCTTGAGATACTTTACTAAGAAGAATATGTTCCAGCTCCATCCATGTAAACGTGAAAGAGGTAAAGTCTCCATCTTTCTTTTTAAGGCTGCATAATATTCCATGGTGTACATATACCACAATTTATTAATCCATTCGTGGATCGATGGGCACTTGGGCTTTTTCCATGAATTAGCAATTATGAATTGGGCTGCAATAAACATTCTGGTACAAATATCTTTGTTATAATGTGATTTTTGGTTTTCTTCTGATGACTTTCGAAAAGCTGTAACCCATCTTGAAAAGAAGGGAGTTAGCTTTATTCAGAGTGATTTCTTTATTTTAAAATTTCTTTGCTTATTTTTTATTTTTCTTTCTTTTTTTTGGAGACAGAGTCTCATTATGTCGCCCTCGGTAGAGTACTATGGGATCACAGCTGATAGCAACCTCAAACTTGTGGGCTTATGTGATTCTCTTGCCTCAGCCTCCCAAGTAGCTGGGACTACAGGTGCCCACCACAACGCCTGGCTATTTTTTGTTGCAGTTGTCATTGCTGTTTAGCTGGCCGGGGCCAGGTTCAAACCCGCCAGCCTGGATGTATGTGGCTGGCATCATAATCAATGTGCTATGGGCGCCGAGCCTTATTTTTATTTCTTTGCTTTTGTGTGTGTGTGTTGAGACAGAGTCCCACCGTATGCCTTGAGCAGAGTTCAGCTATATATGCGTTATAGCTTACTGTAACCTCAGACTTGGGCTGTGGGCATCCTGCTGCCTCAGCCTCTGGAAGCCATGGGGATTATAGGCACTTGCTGCAGTGCCTGGCTGGGTTTTCTCATTTTTTTTTTTTTTTTATGGGTTGGGGTCTCACTCTTGCTCAGGCAAGTCTCGAACTCCTGAGCTCAAGCAATTCTCCCTCCTCAGCCTTCCACAGTGCTGGAATTACAGGTGTGAGCCACTGCGCCTTGCCAAAGTGATTTTTTTTTTCTTTGTAAGATGTTATTCTCTAATGCCTCAGGCCTCTCATTAGATCTCTTGTTATTATTCTTGGTTTTTCTGTTCATTTGTTGTTGATTGATTGATTGATTTAATTTATTTTTGAGACTGAGTTTCACTTTGTTGTCCTCTGTAGAGTGCTGTGAGTCATAGCTCACAGCAACCTCAAACTGTTGGGCTTAAGCGATTCTCTTGCCTCAGCCTCCCAAGCCAGGACTACCAAGCACACACCACCACAAGCCCTGGCTATTTTTATAGATGGGGTCTCGCTCTGGCTAAGGTTGGTCTCAAACCCATGAGCTCAGGAGACCCGCCAGCCTTGGCCTCCTAGAGTACTGGGATTACAGATGTGAGCCACTGGGCCCAGTGATTTATTTATTTTTAACAGTGTCCAGTGATTTATTTATTTTTAAAGGAAATAATTTAGCTGGTTTTTTTTTTTTTTTTTTTTGGGAGGGGACACTATTTGGTAATTTGGAGAATTCCCTGTCCTAAATATTCAGCTGCTCAGGATAAGGTAAATGAATATTACATAGTACATCTGAACTTTTTATTTATTTATTTATTTATTTATTTTTTGAGACAGAATCTCGCTATGTTGCCCTTGGTAGAGTGCCGTAGCGTCATAGCTCACAGCAACCTCAAACTCTTGGTCTTAAGCAATTCTCTTGCCTCAGCCTCCCAGGTAGCTGGGACTATAGGTGCCCGCCACAATGCCCAGCTATTTTGTTGTTGCTGCTGTTGTTGTTGTTGTAGTTGTCATTGTTGTTTTAGTAGGCCTGGGCCAGGTTTGAACCCACCAGCCCTAGTGTATGTGGTCTGTGCCCTAACCACGGACCTACGGGCACCGTGCCCACATCTGAGCTTTTTAAGGGCCCATGATATCGGTCCGTTTTACTAATGGCGATACCCTGTTTTCCCGAAAATAAGACAGTGTCTTATTTTAAGGTGTGCTTCCAAAGATGCGCTAGGTCTTATTTTCAGGGGATGTCTTATCTTTCCTGTAAGTAGGTCTTATTTTCGGAGGATGTCTTATTTTCGAGGAAACAGGGTATTAAATCTTATCATTTGGTTAAGTTTCTGTCTGCTAGATTTGTCCATTGTAGGCTTTTTTCTGTTTGTAATTCATAATCCGTAGGGGCATACAGATCATTTTCTTTTTGTATCTCTTGTACAGAAGTACCATGAATTGCTACAATAAGAGTATCTCTTTTAGAGGGAGGGCAGGGAAGGAAGGAGGTGGGGAGGAGGGAGGGTATTTGGTGGGACCTAACCTAATGTGCACAATGCAATGGTACATTTCAAAGGTATTTAGAGTATACATGTCTTAGCACAACAAGTAAGTGAGGTAATGGTTATGTTAATCAGTTTGATGTAAGCATTCCACATTGTACATCAAATGAGCATATTGTACCCCATAAATGTATTAATATACACAATTATGATTAATGATTTAATAAAAAAAGTGTCTATTTTAATGCAACAAATTGTAAACTGGCTAACAGTGTTTAAAAATTGAGTATGATTTGGAAGGCAATACATAAAAAGTGGAGTTCAGAGTTCATTTAATTTGATTTTCTTTGCAATGTGAGCTTATAAATTCAGAGTTTAAATATCAGTTGCCTAAGAGCCTTGGGATGCAAATCTAGTTTTTCTTGGGTCATAAGGAATTTTTTGCTGATAACCTTTTCATAGTTGCATTTCAGTAGAGTATTAACATTTTTTTCACAGCTTTCAGACAAGTTCTTTCCTGCTTTTAAAATTCATTCCTCTAGTCTTTTCATGTGTGTCTTGGAACAATACAGCTCTTGGTGAGGAGTCCGGAGTTACCTGGGCTTCATCCCTGGCTTGGCAGTTATTTATCCTCTCTATACTATAGTATTCTCCTTTGTAAAATGGAAATAATACCTTAAAAGCTCGCTGTAAGGCTTACATGGGCATTTTATACTATTTCTGGTCACAGGTGTTCAGTTAGTCTTTTAGTTCTTCTCAATCTGGTAAAACTTGTCACATTCTCAGTGACTTTTTCATTAATTCTGTGCACTATACATGGTTTATGCAGACATATAAATATAACTGTAGATTTTGCTCAAGGAAATTTCTTCTGTAATTATCTCTGTTCATCCTTTCTTTGTGAAACTTGGTGGGGGGGGGGGAGTCACTTTTAACTTAGGATACTTGTAGAATCCATTTGTTAACCTTTTCCATGCCTGAAATGTCTACATTTGTCTACATTTGAAAAAAGAAAGCAAGTTACAGAAAGTTAGATATGATACCATTTATGATTGTTTAAAACGATTCTGTGTTGTGTGTGGAAAATGTAAATGTATATATGCTGTAAAATTATTTTTAAAACATGGATTGGGCGGCGCCTGTGGCTCAGTGAGCAGGGTGCCGGCCCCATATACCGATGGTGGTGGGTTCAAACCCAGCCCCAGCCAAACTGCAACAAAAAAAATAGCTGGGCATTGTGGCAGGTGCCTGTAGTCCCAGCTACTCTGGAGGCTGAGGCAAGAGAATCGCCTAAACCCAGGAGTTGGAGGTTGCTGTGAGCTGTGATGTCTTGGTACTCTACCAAGGGTGATAAAGTGAGACTCTGTCACTAAAAAGAAAAACAAAAAAAAAAAACCCAAAAAAACCCCATGGATTCGAAGAAGATATATTACTTTTAGCAGGATGTTTATTTCTGAAGGGGGATGAAATGAACATGGAATCTTTGACTTACCTTTGATAGTCTTTCTTAAAATCAGAAGCAGACAGAGCAGTATGTTTTAATTGTTTTATTTGGGTTTGTTACATTATTATTTTTCTATATTTTAAGTAAACTCATAATTAAAAATCAGAAAAGTGAGGGTGGCACCTGTGGCTCAGTGGGTAAGGGCACCGGCCCAATATGCTGAGGGTGGCAGGTTCAAACCCGGCCCCCGCCAAAGTGCAAGAACAAAAAAAAAATAGCCGGGCACCTGTAGTCCTAGCTACTCGGGAGGCTGAAGCAGGAGAATCGCCTAAGCCCAGGAGTTGGAGGTTGCTGTGAGCTGTGACGCTACGGCACTCTACCAAGGGCGATGAAGTGAGACTCTGTCTCTACCAAAAAAAAAGAAAAGTGAAAAAATCAGATGGTGTAGTTTAAAAAAAAAAAAAGTCAGCTTACACATTTTTTTCCTTGCTTTTTTTATACTTAACTGTTACAGAAATTGTTCATCCTAATGGTCATTAAATTAGTTTTTGAAGAAGTACAATGTATGTGGTTTGTACCTTATGTTTTTATTTTAATATCCTCGCTTATCCTTATTTTAATTTTTTCTTTGATTGTAAAATGCTTGACCAACACAATAGTGTCATACAGTAACACATTAGTGGTTGGCATGTTTGAGTTCTCATTAAAAGTGCATGGTTTTTAAAATTTTATAGCTAGGCCTTTGGTTTTCTTCTGTGAGAGCATCTATGTCTTTAGTAGTGGTGTCAGAATATTGCCCAATAAGGGTCATAGTGCTCTCTTTCCAATGTTCTTTACACACACTTAGATTCTAAGGAAGGCTGTAAAGTAGTATGATATTAGCAGGTACTTACTACATTGATGACTTAAATGTTTATTGTTATGAATATTATTTTTTAAAGTAAATACCATTTATACTAACAAAGTGCAGATTACTAGATGGAAGTATCCTTTTGAAGAGCTTCTTGGGCATGAGGTTTTAAAAACTGAAGACAATGAAGAATGGGGTGAGGGGTAGATTATAATTATTTTAGCTGTTCATCTTGAATCTTAGAGAAATAGCCCAAGATATGCATGCCTTTACAAGACTGAAAATTCCTTAGCATTCATCTTAAGTGACTTGGCCCTGGATATTCTCCCTAATAATATCAGTTGACTGTTTTTTTGTTTTTTGTTTTTTAAATAAGCTCTCACTCTGTTGTTCAGGCTGGAGTGCAATGGCATGCTTCACTGCAGCCTTTAACTCCTGGGTTCAAGGAGTCCTCCTTCCTCAGGAGGACTAACCTAACCCTAACCCTCCACACTCTGGGAGGCCCAGGTGGCTAGATCACTTGAACTCACAAGTTGGAGACCAACCTTAGCAAAAGCGAGACCCTATCTCTATTAAAAATAGAAAAACTAGCCAGTCCTGGTGGAGGGTGCCTGTAATCCCAGCTACCGGGGAGGCAGAGGAGAAGAATCGCTTGAGCCCAGGAGTTGGAGGTTGCTGTGAGTTGTGATGCCACAGCACTCTACCCAGGGTGACAGCTTGAAGCTCTGTCTCAAAATAAATAAATAAATAAATAAATAAAATCAGATACTTTTACCTTACATACACACAAAATGTAATCTAATCGCACGTACCTTCATGCTAAATCCAAAATAAAAAAACAAATTAAAAAAAAATCAGACACGGGCAGCGCCTGTGGCTCAGTGAGGAGGGTGCAGGCCCCTTATACTGAGGGTGGTGGGTTTGAGCCCCGCCCGGCCAAATTGCAACAAAAAAATAGCTGGGTGTTGTGGCAGGCTCCTGTATTCCCAGCTACTCGGGAGTCTGAGGCAAGAGAATCACCTAAGCCCAAGAGCTGGAGGTTGCTGTAAGCTGTGATGCCACGGCACTCTGCCAAGGGTGACAAAGTGAGAGTTTGTCTCTTAAAAAAAAAAAAAAGAGGGCGGCGCCTGTGGCTCAGTGAGTAGGGCGCCGGCCCCATATGCCGAGGGTGGCGGGTTCAAACCCGGCCCCGGCCAAACTGCAACAACAACAACAATAAAAAATAGCCGGGCGTTGTGGCGGGCGCCTGTAGTCCCAGCTACTCGGGAGGCTGAGGCAAGAGAATCGCATAAGCCCAAGAGTTAGAGATTGCTGTGAGCCGTGTGACGCCATGGCACTCTACCAAGGGCGGTACAGTGAGACTCTGTCTCTAAAAAAAAAAAAAAAGACACTTTGACTAAAATACTCATGCTGTATTAATGCAATCATGGGGTACAATGTGCTGGTTTTATATATAATTTGAAATATTTTCATCTAACTGGTTAACATAGCCTTCACAGCATTTTCTTAGTTATTGTGTTAAGACATTTATATTCTACATTTAGTAAATTTCATATGTACCCTTGTAAGATGTACTGTAGGTGTGGTCCCAACCAATTACTCTCCCTCCACCCATTCTCCCCCTCCCCTCCCCTCCCCACCCCCTTTCCCCATACTCTTGTGCTATATTATGAAAGTTATAACTTGGTTCCATAGTAGGGCTGAGTATTGGATACGTTTTCTTCCATTCCTGAGATACTTGGCTAAGAAGAATATGTTCCAGCTCCATCCATGTAAACATGAAAGAGGTAAACTGACCATCTTTTTTAGGGCTGCATAGTATTCCATGGTGTGCATATACCACAATTTATTAATCCATTCATGGGTCGATGGGCACTTAGGCTTCTTCCATGACTTAGCAATTATGAATTGGGCTGCAATAAACATTCTGGTACAAAAAAAAAAAAAAATACTCATGCTGTTTGATACCATATTGACTGAAAAAAAAGTCACCATATATTGTTTATATCACCCGAATTATGATAGTTGAGCTATAGAGATACACAGGCCATAAATTCTTTTTGAATCAAGAGATGTGGGTCCTTGTTTAACATTTAACATACCATTTCACTTTTTACGAAAACTCATTTGGAAAGCAAATAATTTTTTAAAAATTGGACTAATTTTAACAAAGAATGGATTTTTTTGTTTAAAATTTACTGTAAGGTGAGTATATTTTTTTGAAAAATGCTGAACATATCTCAGTATTTTGTATTTAAGTCTAGCATTTAAATTTCATCTTAGCTGGCTATAGTAGTTTGTGCCTATAATCCCAGCACTGTGGGAGGCTGAGCTGAGAGGATCACTAGAGGCCAGGGAGTTTGAGGCCAGTCTGGGTAACATAGACTCCTTCTCTACAAAAAATTAAAAAAATTTTTGTGGTGCATGCCTGTAGTCATAGCTACTGAGGAGGCTGAGGCAAGAGGATTGCTTGAGCCGAGGAGTTCGAGGTTGCAGTGATTTGTGATTGTACCACTGCATTCTAGTCTAGGTGACAGAGTGAGACTCTGTCTCAATCCCTGACCCACAAAACAAAAGATAAAACAAAATACAATAGGCAGTCCTTATCTATGGGGGATATATTCCAACACACCCACCCAGTTGATGCCTGAAACCATGGATAGTACTGAAACCTATATATACAGTGTTTTTTCCCTGTACATATATAGCTCTGATAAAGTTTAATGAGCAGGGGGCGGTGCCTGTGGCTCAGTGGGTAGGGCGCCGGCCCCATATACCGAGGGTGGCGGGTTCAAACCCGGCCCCGGCCAAACTGCAACCAAAAAATAGCCAGGCGTTGTGGCGGGCGCCTGTAGTCCCAGCTACTCGGGAGGCTGAGGCAAGAGAATCACTTAAGCCCAGGAGTTGGAGGTTGCTGTGAGCCGTGTGACGCCACGGCACTCTACCGAGGGCCATAAAGTGAGACTCTGTCTCTACAAAAAAAAAAAAAAAAGTTTAATGAGCAGATGCAGCTGCTCCCATAATTTATATATTTTTAAGTCATGCTAACCTATGAATTTTTTATTTCTGGAATTTCCATGTAATATTTCTGGATATCAATTGACTTGATGACTAAAACTGCAGACGGTGAAACCACGGATAAGCAGGGAGTACTATATTATAACTCTGGTTGGGATTATGCCAATTTAATTTCAACAGTATACAGCAACTTTGCTTTTATTATATAGCTGTTTTTCCCTTCCTTGTGCAGTTAGTCACAATTTACATTTTTATACATTGTGCTCTCATCAACATAGATGTATAATTCTTCATGCGTTATCTTTTAAATCAGACAGAAGAAAAGAAAAACAAAAAGTTTATGCTGTCTTTTGTATTTATATATGTAGTTGTCTTTATTGGTGGTCTTTTATTTCTTTATGCGGATTTGAGCTACTCTTGAGTGTATTTTCTTTTCACCTGCAGGACTCCTCCTATTGTTTCTTATTGAGTGTATTTTCTTTTCACCTGCAGGACTCCTCCTATTGTTTCTTATAGGTCAGCTCCCCTACCAGCAGATTCTCTCAATTTTGTTTTTCTTGGAATGTCTTAATTTTTCCTTAATTTTTAAAGGACAGTTTTGATAAAATTCTTAGTTGCTAGTTTTTTTTTTTATCTTTAAGAACTTTGAGTCTATCATTGCACTGCCCTTTGGCTTCCCTGGTTTCCGATGAGAACTTAGCTGCTAATTGTATTGAGGACCTTGTATACCTTATAATTGTTTTTTTCTTGTTCCGTTCGAGATTTTTTTCTTTGTCTTTTTATAGCTTATGATGAGTCCAGATGTGAATATCTTTTAGTTTACCCTACTTGGCTTTCATTAAGCTGCTTGAATGTGTAGATTAATGGTTTTCATCAAATCTGAGAAGCTTTCAGCCGCTATTTCTTCAAACATTCTTTCTTCCCTCTCCTCTGGGAATCCCATTACACATATGTTGGTATGCTCAATAGTGTCCTATAAGGTCTCTGAGGGAGTCCATCATTTTCTTCATTCTTTCTTCTTTTTCTAAGACTGGATAATCTCAATTTATCTATCTTCAAGTTCACTTATAATTTTTCTCTTCTGCTTGCATGAATCTGCTTAAAACCCTTTATAGTGAATATTTTATTTCAGTTTTTGTACTTTCCAACTCCAAAATTTCTATTTCGTTCATTTTTATAATTTCTGTCTTTTCATTGAAATTCTTTATTTGGTGAGACATCATCTTCACACTTTTCTTTGTTTTTTAGACATGTTTTTGTTTAGATCTTTGAACATATTTGAAAGAACTGATTTAAAATCTTTGCATAGTAAAGACAATATCTAGGCTTCCCCAGGGACAATTTCTTTTGTTGTCCTCAGCATGCATTTTCTACCTTATAATCTTAAATGTCTGCTCTCATACATTTGGTATTCTAGGCAGCAGGAAGGAAGGCAGATGAAGACATACTTCCCTTCGTATTTCTAGAAGTCCCTTAGAGACACTGGCCATGATGTCACATATGATTACACCTACTTTCAAGGAATTGTAGTCATTAATTTAGGTTGCCATTGCCTGGAACTTTAATTACTAAGGAAGAGGAGAATGCATTTGGGCTATTATTAGGATTTGATTTTTACTACAGTCTATTGTTTTGGTTGTTTTAATATCCATGCCTATCCTTCTTTACAAACATGCACATACATTCATTCGTTCATCTCCAAGATAAATAACTCCAATATTTCATTTGCTGCATGCAGCTCAAAGCCCAGGATGTCTGAGTAATGTGCAGTCTTTTCTGTTAGGTGTGGTGCAGGGCTTGTAAACCAAAAGACAGGGCTTCCCCCAAAATAGTATATCTAGGTGTAGTAGAAGTAGGATAATAATAAAAAATTACCATTCAGAAAAGTGGAGATTAGTAACTCAGAAGTTACTGGGCCATAGCAATTGCTACATATTATATGCTACTCTATAGGAAATTGGAAGACTTTTTGTTCTGAAAGAGTAAAGAATTCCTGGATTAGGCTCGGTGCCCATACCACAGTGGTTACAGTGCCAGCCACATACACCGAGGCTGGCGGGTTCAAACCCAGCCTGGGCCAGCTGAACAACAATGACAACTGCAAGAAAAAAACAGCCCGGTGTTGAGGCGGGTGCCTGTAGTCCCAGCTATTTGGGAGGCTGAGGCAAGAGAATTGCTTAAGCCCAGGAGTTGGAGGTTGCTGTGAGCTGTGATGCCATGGCACTAAACTGAGGGCAACATAGTGAGACTCTGTCTTTAAAAAAAAAAAAAAAAAGCCTGGATTAAGCACTGTTTTTAAACCTGACAACTTTGTGTTTTGTTGTTGAGACAGAATCTCACTATGTCGCCCTCTGTAGAGCACAGCTCACAGCAACCTCAAACTCTGGGCTTAAGCGATTCTCTTGCCTCAGCCTCCCAAGTAGCTGGGACTATAGGTGCCTGCCACAATGCTCGGCTATTTTTTGGTTGCAGTTGTTATTGCTGTTTAGTTGGCCCAGGCCAGGCTCAAACCCACTAGCCTTGGTGTATGTGCCTGGTGCCCTACTCACTGAGCTATGTGTGCTGAACCTTTTTTTTTTTTTTTTGAGGACTCTCGCCCTGGGTAGAGTGCTATGATGTCACAGCTCACAGCAACCTGAAACTCTTGGGCTTAAGTAATTCTCTTGCTTCAGCCTCCCAAGTAGCTGGGACTACAGGCGACAACTCTGGTTTTTAACATGCTCACTCATCTCCACCACACCCTACCCTAGTGGCAATTACTGTGAGGCAGTCTGAAACAATGTGCTTGTGTGAGAAGGCACTCTTACCTACCCCACACTTGGGGAGACCATTGAGTTAATATCCTTTATATGGCATAGCTTCAGTCTTATCTTCTGTTAAGGCTGCTGCTGCTTTTAGCTGCAACACTTTGGAGTATAGAAATAGTTTGCTTTTCTCTATAAAGCTCAAAGGAAAGAGGCTTTTAGTCAACTTAGCTTACAGGTCACAGGAAAAAGTATACTCTCATTAGCAAAGTTATGTCCCTTTATATTTCTGCTTAATGACTAGCTCTAATCTGGGCTATACTTCTCCGGTATAATTTGTTGAAAGTTGCAAGAATATAGCAAAGGCATACAACATTCTGAATCTTTTAAACTACAGTCTCTGGGTTACAAACAAGATAGGTTCTGTATGTTTGTTCTTAGGTTGAATTTGTATGTAAGTTGGAATAGGTACATTTACCTATTACCTATAATAGCCTCTGTTCAAGTTGTATGTAAGTCATGTTTATAACTCAGGAACTGCTTGTATATCTCTTAAAGCTGTAACATTTCAAGATAATCAGGCAATGATTTAATGAAATGTTTCACCACTGGTTAGAAATGATCACTAGCTTTTCAGTCTTCAGTATTGGAGTGTTCACTACTTACCACTTAACTGTTAAGCCAATACCATATACGCTATATTCCTTTTCATGAAACACTCTACTCCCAGTACCAAATTCTATACTAAGATTATGTTTGATGGTTTGTGACCCAAAAAAGTAAAGTAATAGTAGCTTTAAATATAACGTAAATCTGTTTCTTGTCTTTTTGTAGAAGTCCAGAAATAGATAGCCCAGGGCTGGTGTGGTACCTCCTCAGTGTTGGAGAACCAGTTTCTTTTTCTATTTTGTTGCCTTGCCTTTCTCAACATGTGACTTCTTCCTCATAGTATATGACTACTGCTTATATTCCAGCCACCCCATCTATATTCTAGCTAAGAGGAAGGAGAATTGTCTAAAGAGTAACATATCCAATTATTTTAAGGGCATTTCTTGGAAATCACACCTAATACTTTGATTCGTACCCTCACCTTGAACTGAATTACATGGCCACCCCGAGCTGTAAGGGAGGGTAGGAAATGTAGTGTTTGTTTTGGTATGCCCTTAGTAAAACTGAGATGTTCTTTTACTAGGAAGAACAGGAGAGTGACTATTGGGCAATAGGCGAAATAATCTAGGTGAAATTGTTTTTCTGTTTTTTTTTTTTTTTTTGAGACATGGTCTTGCTCTGTCTCCAGGCAAGAGTGTAGTGACATAATCATATCTCATAGCACAGTTGAACTCTTAGGCTCTCAAATGATCTTCTTGCCTCCGCCTCCTTAGTTGCTGGGATTACAGGTACCCACCATGATTCCTTGCTAGTTTTTTCTTTTTTTTTTTTTTTTTGTAGAGACAGAGTCTCACTTTATGGCCCTCGGTAGAGTGCCGTGGCATCACACAGCTCACAGCAACCTCCAACTCCTGGGCTTCAGCAATTCTCTTGCCTCAGCCTCCTGAGTAGCTGGGACTACAGGCGCCCACCACAACGCCCGGCTATTTTTTGGTTGCAGTTCAGCCGGGGCCGGGTTTGAACCCGCCACCCTCAGTATATGGGGCCGGTGCCTTACCGACTGAGCCACAGGTGCCGCCCCCCTGCTAGTTTTTCTATTTGTAGTAGAGACAGAGTCTTGCTCTTGCTCAGGCTGGTCTCCGACTCCTGAGCTCAAATGGTCCACCCACTGTGCCCTCCCAGAGAGCTAGGATTACAGGTGTGAGCCTCCACACCCGGCCCCTACCTGTTCATTTTTTGTTATCCATACCATGTTTGTTGCCTACATAAATGCCTTCAAAATGCACAGCACCAATTGGTGTAGTTGTGTTTGTTTGCATTTTATAAGTTTTATAATAATTGCTCTTAGATGTAATTGTGGGAATTTCTGCAGTGCTGTGAACGTTTTTGCTGTATTGTTTGCTTTGTTTCGAAAAGTGGATGTCTTTGCCTATCTTCCCTCTTTTTTTTATTTAGTTTTTATCTTTTTTTTTTTTTTTAAGAGATGGGGTTCTTACTTTGTTCCACAGGCTAGAGTGCAGCAGCTTAATAATAGCTCACTGCAGCCTGGAACTCTTGAATTAAGGCCTTTTACTTCAGTGCTTCAGCCTCCTGCAAAGTGAGGACTATATGCATGGGCCACTATGCCACTATGCCTGGCTAATTTTTAAAAATATTTTTTGTAGGGCGGCGCCTGTGGCTCAGTCGGTAAGGCGCCGGCCCCATATACTGAGGGTGGCGGGTTCAAACCCGGCCCCGGCTGAATTGCAACCAAAAAATAGCCGGGCGTTGTGGCGGGCGCCTGTAGTCCCAGCTACTCGGGAGGCTGAGGCAAGAGAATCGCTTAAGCCCAGGAGTTGGAGGTTGCTGTGAGCTGTGTGATGCCATGGCACTCTACCAAGGACCATAAAGTGAAACTCTGTCTCTACAAAAAAAAAATATATATATATATATTTTTTGTACAGGCAGGGAGTCTCACTATGTTGCCCAGGCTGCTCGAGAACTCTTGACCTCAAGTGATCTTCCCTGCCTTGGCCTCTCAAAGTATTGTAAACCATTGAGCTCAGCCTCTCTTTATTAGCTTTAAACGTAATTGTGCTGAGTTTAAAGTGGTATTAAAATATCTTTTACATTTCATTCCATTAGCAATTCTCAGTACCTTTTTCAGAATATTAATTGGCTAAGAGTAACACTAATGAAGCAAGAGGCTGTCAGAAGGGATGAATAATGAGCCATGACTAAGGAGCTGTTTTTATTTAAAGTTTCAAGGTTCATTATAGTTTCAGAGGTTCTGTCTTGATTGAAGCATTAAATAACCATGAGAAAGTGAAAATGGATTTTTAGAAATGAATTTTGTACTGAATTTCATGACACTAATGTGAAGAGCCATTATTTTTATATGGCAACTGATCTTACCAGGTTAGATTAATTTAAATAATAAATTAGTTTTTAAAATTAAAATGCAATTGGAAGAATAATTCGTGAACATGCTGGTCATTGCCTTAGTGTCTGGCTCTGATGCTGCATTGCTGTCATGAGTGTGTACATTGTTCCTAGAGTCCCTCATTGCGGCACCAGTTGGTGCTGAGGAGCTAAAAGCATGACCTGTTTTCATTGACTCACAGATAACACAACCTCAAATATGTACTTTTCTCTGAGTGTATGTTGCTGTATTTGTTTTTCTTTTCTATTATGACTATATGATATACAAATATTTTATTTGAGTTTTTTTGTATCCATTCTTATAAATTGACTATTTAAAATTTTTGGCTGGGGCTGGGTTTGAACCCACTACCTCTGGCATATGGGGCCGGCGCCCTACTCCTTTGAGCCACAGGCGCCGCCCCTATTTACAACTTTTTTTAAAGGCAGAGTCTCACTTTGTCACCCTCGGTAGGTGGCATTATAGCTCACCAACCTCAAACTCTTGGGCTCAAGTGATCCTCTTGTCTCAGCCTCCTGAGTAGCTGGGACTACAGGTACTTGCCACAACGCCCAGCTACTTTTAGAGATGGGGTCTTGCTCTGGCTTAGGCTGGTCTTGAATCTGTGAGCTCAGGCAATCCACCTGCCTCGGCCTCCCAGAGTGCTAGGATTACAGGTGTGAGCCACTGTGCCTGGCCTACTGTTTACAATTTTGATATAAAGGTTATTCCATCTTTATAAAATGAGCTGTGTAGTGTTTCATTTAAAAAAATTTATGTAAGGTTAAATTTATCTGTCCCTTGAGGGTTCTGTAAAACTTGGCTATATAAATCCTTCTGTGTGTCATATCTTTTGGGTGCAGAGATGCTTTTAACTAGCAATTCATTTTGTTTTGTTTTATTGGAAGGGGGGTGTTGGTGTTTATTTTTTATTTCATAATGAGATTACAAACATTTTGGTTACGTGAATTGCTTTTGTGTAGTTTGAGTCACAGTTGTGGGCAGCCCCTGTGGTTCAAAGGAGTAGGGCGCCGGCCCCATATGCCAGAGGTGGCAGGCTCAAACCCAAACCCAGTCAAACACTGCAAAAACAAACAAACAAACAAAGTTGTAAGTGTGCCTATCTGGGTGATAGGCACACTATTGTACCTGTTAGGTATGAATTTACTTCCCACTTCCACCTGCTTAGTTTCCATTGAGTTTTAATTTACTACCATGTGTGCACTTGGGTGTTGATCCATTAGTTCTAATTTAACAGTGAGTACATGTGGTGTTTGTTTTACCATTCTTGCAATAACTCACTTAGAAGTATGGTCTCTAGTTCCAACCTAGTTGTCACAAAAGGTATTAATTAGTTCACCATTTTTTTCTTTTTTGAGACAGATTCTCACTTTGTCACCCTGGGTAGAGTGCATGGTGATATCATAGCTCACAGCAACCTCTAACTCTTAGGCTCAAGCAATCCCTTTGCCTCAGTTTTTTGTATTTTTAGTAGAGATGGAGTCTTGCTCTGGCTCAGGCTGGTCTTGAACCCAGGAGCTCAATCAATCCACCTGCTTTGGCCTCCCAGATTGCTAGGATTACAGGCATAAGCCACTGTGCCTGGCCTTAGTTCACCATTTTTTGTGGCTGAGTAGTACTCCATGGCGTACATACACCCCATTTTATTAATCCACTCACGTATTGATGGGCACTTGGGTTGATTCCACATCTTTGTCCTTACAAGTTTTGCTGCAATAAGCATTAGAGTGCATGTGTCTTTTTGATGAAATGACATTTTTCTTTTGATAAATACCCAATAATGGAATTGCTGCATCAAATGGCGGGTCTACTTTTAGTTCTTTGAGGTATCTCCACACTATTTTCCGTAGGTTTTGTACTAGTTTGCAGTGTACAAGTGTTCCTTTCTTTCTGCATCCCCACCAGCATCTGTTGTCTTGGGATTTGTTGATAAGAGCCATTTTCACTGGAATTAGGTAATATCTCATTGTGGTTTTGATTTGCATTTCCCTGATTATTAGAGATGTTGAATGTTTTTTCATTTGTTTATTGGCCATTAGTCTATCTTCTTCTCAAAAGGTTCTTTCTGTTCATGTCTTTTGCCCACATTTTATGGTGTTGATTTTTTTCTTGCTGATTTGTTTGAGAACCAAAATCTATTTTGCTGTATTTGTATATTCTTTAAACATTACCATAGATTTTTTCTTTATTTTTATGGCAAGATATTTTATTCCTAGTGTTTTAAGAAATTGCTTAAGAATTTAGAAAATATTCATGGTTCCTTTTGTAAAGTAGGAGTATATTATTGACATACTGGGAGATTAATTTGTCCATAAATTTCAGGATATGAGAGTCTCGATACTGGAAAATAAGACTTCTCTTCAAATGCACCATTGTAGTGTGGAAACAAAGCACAGTACTGTAAATGTCTTCCTCCTTCCCCAACTGTTGCCTGTCTTTATCCTACGTGAGGTTTGTCTCAACAGGTTTTTCATTCCAAAGTTAATATTTTCAAAAAATAATGTTTTTTGTTTTTTTTTTTTTTGCAGTTTTTGGCGGGGGCTGGGTTTGAACCTGCACCTCTGGCTTATGGGGCTGGTGCCCTACTCCTTTGAGCCACAGGCACCGCCCAATAACTGGTCTTTTTAATATTATACTTGAGCCAGGATTATTGTAGTAGGTTTTCTATATGGCAGATTTTCTTTCTGTGGCATGTTTTCTGTGGCCTGGCCACATTTCAGGTTGTCCTGGCTTGTTGGTGTACACAGTCTTGGGTATAAGGGTAAAACTGAAGAATTCCTGACTTCAAAATTGTAACAGATTATATAACTTTGTAAGTCAATACACAATATATATGCAGATCATATTTAAATTTATTGAGGCTTTTTATACTTAGCATGTGGACTTCGGAATATCTATTACTCTGTCTCTTACAGAAGAAATCTCTAAAAGCCAAATAGAATTCCACATTTAGAAATTGGAACACATTCGAACACTATAATAATAAGGATAGCATACCTGTAGTGTTTGTGGGTATGAATAAAGTTCAAGGAATGTAATGAAGTCATCTTAACAAAATAGTGCTTAAAATTTCAAGCAGCCGTTTTGGAGGTAGGGGAGAGTTTAAGGCAAATTGTCAGTTTTCTTTTAAATGTTTGCCACAAAATACTACTTTATAGTTAATCTCTCTGAACTTTTCAGAATACTTTCTTATAAGATCCTTCATCATAGTAGGACAGATACTGTAGTAATAGTTCATTTGGAGTGACTTGCTCAAGGTCGTATCACTACATTCTGTTATGTGATATATTAAGAGACAAGTCACATACACATTATCATTAAAAAGAATTATTATTATGTTTTTTTTTTAGACAGAGTCTCACTATGTCACCCTCAGTATAGTGCTGTGGCATTGCAGCTCGTAGCAACCTCAAACTCTTGGGCTCAAGCGATTCTCTTGCCTTAGCCTCCCAAGTAGCCAGGACTACAAGTGTCCACCTTAACGCCCAGGTATGCTTGCTTGCTTTTTTTTTTTTTTTTTGAGACAGAGTCTCTTTCAGTCATCCTGAGGTTGAGTGTCACGTGACATAGCTTATAGCCACCTCAAACTCTTGGGCTAAATTGATTCTCTTGCCTCAATCTCCCAAGTAGCTTGGACTACAGGTGCCTGGCACAACGCCTGGCTAGTTTTTATTTACTTTGTTATTATTTTTTTGCAGTTTTTGGCTAGGGCTGGGTTCGAACCCACCACCTCTGTCATATGGGGTCGGCACCCTACCCCTTTGAGCCACAGGCACTGCCCTGTTTTTTTTGTTTTAGAAACCAGTTCTTGCTCTTATTCAGGCTGATCTCAAACTCCGGAGCTCAAGGAATCCACCCACCTTGGGCTCACAAGTGCTAGGATAACAGATGTGAGTCACTGCACCCAGCCTATTTGCATTGTTATCAGGGGGCCAGGTGGAATAGTAATTATATGAAACTCCAAGTCAGGTGGCAGGCTAAAGCGAACAGCTCTCTTACAATTCTTCTCTACACACCTGCCAAAATGATCTTTTCAGAAGATTAATCAGATCATATTACTCCATTGCTTCAAACCTCCCAGTGGCATCCAGTTGTTCTTAGAATGTCCTTTTCCCGGCTCTCTCTCCTCTCTGGCCATGCTGGTCTTTCAATTCCTTCAGGATGCCAAGCTTATTCTCACCTCATGGCGTTTGAACTTGCATAAAGTTACAGCTTTATTGAGCTTTTTCTAAAATAGTTTGAGTAGAAAGTGCTGTTCCTTCTGCATGGGTGACTTATTCCTTGTCAAATTCAGGCAAATCAGATTGTGTGGTTATTATAGGCATAGGTTCTGAAGCCTGACTGCCTGAGGTCAAGTTGTTTAAACTCTGTTTCCTTAACTATAAAAAAGAAGATAGCGGCGCCTGTGGTTCAGAGGGTAGGGCACCGGCCCCATATACCGAGAGTGGCGGGTTTGAACCTGGCACCGGCCAAACTGCAACAAAAAATAGCCAGGCGTTGTGGCAGGCACCTGTAGTCCCAGCTACTTGGAAGGTTAAGGCAGGAGAATTGCCTAAGTCCAGGAATTGGAGGTTGCTTTGAGCTGTGATGCCACAGCACTCTACCCAGAGCGACAAAGTGAAACTCTATCTCCACCCCCAACCAAAAAAAAAGCAGATAATGTCAGTAAATACATCCCTTGGTGTTGTGAAGATTGAATGCATACACATAAAGTGCCTGATTTATTATAAACATTCATTAAGTGTTGGCCATTACTCAAATCTTGCTCTAATAGCACCTCTTCATTATGACCTTTTTTTTTTGAGACAGAGTATCACTTTGTCACCCTTGGTAGAGTGCTGTAGCATCACAGCTCACAGCAACCTCACACTCTTGGGCTTAAGTGATTATCTTGCCAGAGCCTCCCAAGTAGCTGGGACTACAGGTGCCCACCACAACACCCAGCTGTTTCTTTAGAGATGAAGTCTCGCTCTTGCTCAGGCTGGTCTTGAACCTGTGAGCTCAGGCAATCCGCCTGCCTTGGCCTCCCAGAGTGCTAGGATTATAGGCGTGAGCCACTGCACCCAGCCAATGAAACCTTTCTTAACTATTTAATCTAAATTAGCCACCTGGTCCCCAGGCACATAACACTTATCGTTATCTGAAATTATTTTCTTAATATATTTATTTACTTTCATCTATATGTTTCCCCCACTGTAAAGTAAGTCCCATGAAACCAGAGATGTTTTCTATCTGTTACAGTCCCAGTACCTAGAATAGTGCCTGATCAGTATATATTTGTTGAGTGAATTTAAGAAAGTCAGGTCTACCCCAGAAGATTGTCTTAGGTACTATAAAACTGAAAGATATTTTTGTGTTGTTCAGTTAAGGGAACATGTTCCCGTGTGTACCTAATACCATTAGGTTATGCTCTAAGTTATGGTGTATCTGGCAAGGGCTAGTGGGAATGGTGTAGAGAAGTAGTCAATAAAGAAGGGAGGCTGTGCACAGTGGCTCATGCCTGTAATCCTAGCTCTTGGGAGGGTGAGGTGGACAGATTGCTTGAGCTTATGAGTTTGAGACCAGCCTCAGCAAGAATAAGACCCCATCTCTAAAAATTAGCCGGGTGTGGTGGTGGACACCTGTAGTCCCAGTTACTCAGGAGGCTGAGGCAAGTGAGGCAGGAGAATCACTTGAGCCCAAGAATTATTTCTGCTTCCAGCTGCTTAGTTCTTGTTCCTTTACCTAAGCCTTTGAGCTTACTTGTATCTTTAAGTTTGGCAACAGCTGGTTGCCCCTCAGCATTATAAAGTTACAGCTTTATTGAGCTTCTTTTAAAATAGTGCGAGTAGAAAATGCTGATATGTAATTAGATACTCAGCTGTATATGATAATTTTAGGAGCCAGAGGGGTGGTCCAAGATCCAAAGTAGGTGATCTAAGAGTAGGAATTCCTGAGTTATCAAGTGGGTTAGGTTTGATAGTAATTTATCACTCCCTTATACTTTAACTCAACTTATTTCTTTCTTTTCTTTTTCTTTCTTTCTTTCTTTTTTCTTTTGTAAAGATAGAGTCTCATTCTATTGCCCTGGGTAGAGTGCCGTGGTGTCATACAGCTCACAGCAACCTCCGACTCCTGGGCTTAGGTGATTCTGTTGCCTCAGCCTCCCGAGTAGCTGGGACTACAGGCACCTGCCACAACGCCCGGCTATTTTTCTATTGGAGTTTGGCGGGGGCTGGGTTTGAACCCGCCACCCTTCGTATATGGGCCCAGCACCCTACCCACTGAGCCACAGGCGCCCCCCCTTAACTCAACATTTTTCTTATACTCTGATTTTTTTTTTTTTTGTCATTCTCTTCCTATTCTTGTAATCTTTATTGGTTTTTTTCATTCTGTTTTCATTTCTGTATTTTCTTTCCCATTTTTTGGTCTTGGCCCCTAGACCCAACATGCAAAATCAGATTTATCTTTTCATAAAATTCTTCTTCCTTTCCTTGTTTCTGTTAGTAGAATATCATTGTAGTGGTCACTCTGGCTTAAAACTTTGTAGTTATCTGTGGTACTTCTCTCTCCTTTATCCCCCACAACCAAACGTAAACATGTCCTATCTCATATAAATTCTGTCTTCATTCATTCAACATTCACACCTGTAATCCTAGCACTCTGGGGGGCCGAGGTGGATGGATTGTCTGAGCTCATGAGTTTGAGACCAGTCTGAGCCAGAGTGAGTCCTCATCTTTAAAAATAGCCAGGCTTTGTGGTGCACGCCTGTAGTCCCAACTACTTGGGAGGCTGAGACAAGAGAATCACTTGTACCCCCAAGAGTTTGAGGTTGCTGTGAGCTATGACGTCATGGCACTCTACCAAGGGCCACAAAGTAAGATTCTGTCTCAAAAAAAAAAAAGAAAGAAAAAGAAGTAGCTTTGTAACCTTCTCTCCCCCACTTTGTATTTCCGTTTTTCAATTTAGTATATACTCTACTGCCATATTAATTTTCTCTTTTAATTTTTTAAAAAAATTTCAGATTTATATAAGGGCACAGAAAATTAGGTTACATTGTTTGCTTTTGTTGGGTAAAGTCCAACTTGCAGTTGATTGCTTCCCACAGGAGGTGTGTCATATATCCCTACATTGTATCTGATAGGTGAAAACTAACCACACCCTTTCCCCATCCCTCCCTCCTTCCTGAATTTAAGTGTATTTTTCTCTCATGTGGGCGTATAGTTGTTTGTCTACTAGTTGCATATTAATATTGAGTACACTGGATGCTTGCTGTTCCATTGTTGTGATACTTTTCTTAGGAGGATGTTCTCCAAATCCTTCCAGGTAAATACACAAGATATGAAGTCTCTTTCTTTATGGCTGAATAGTATTCCATGGTATACATATAACACCGTTTCATATTAATTTCTTATACTTCAACCATGTTATCTGCCAAATCTAATTGCCCTTTTGAAACATAGTCCCCATTTTCTTTTTTTTTTAAGACAGAGTCTCACTTTGTTGCCCTCGGTAGAGTGCCATGGCGTCACATCTCATAGCAACCTCCAATTCCTGGGCTTAGGCGAGTCTCTTGCTTCAGCCTCCCCAGTAGTTGGGATTACAGGCATCTGCCACAATGCCTGGCTATTTTTTGGTTGTAGTTGTCATTGTTGTTTGGCAGGCCTGGGCTGGATTCAAACCCGCCAGCTCTGGTGTATGTGGCTGGCACCTTAGCCGCTTGAGCTACAGGCGCCGAGCTTACTTTGGTTTCTTGATTCAGCAGTTTTTGGCCAGGGCTGGATTTGAACCCACCATCTCTGGCATATGGGGCTAGCGCCCTACTCCTTTGAGCCATAGGTGCTGCCCTTGATTCAGCAATTTAAAACCTCACCATTTAACTGCCTATTAATAGTAGAAGAAAATTAAGTTGTCTCATAACTCTTTTTCTGCCATCTTCTCAATGAGGTTATATTATAATTTTTGGTTAAATCTATATTTGATGTTGACATTATGAATGTATGAGTATTATTTGCTATTTAGTCAAATATCATTTTATGATTTCATTTACCTTAATTTTTCTTTTACGATTTTTTGTTTTTCTGGAGTTGATAATAACCTGTATTAAAATTTTTGCTATACTCATTCTTCCTACACTCTGGTAGTCTCAAAGACAATTTTCTACACCTTTAAACCTATTAGGTGACTTCTCTCTGGTCCCCCCACCCCGCTGAGATTTCCCCCCTGTGCTCTCATCCTCCTGCTCTAATCTGGACTCTTGGCTTTCTTGGCCTGCTGTTGAGTAGTTGCCCTAGTATTTGTCTTCACCTTCATCCTGGAGATTGTATTTCTTTCTCTCCTGTGTTGGACCTCTTGTTACCTAGATCCCATGCCTTTTTCTTTTTTTGTTTATTTCCTAGTTGTGGTGGAATAGCTTCCTGACAAGATTACTTGAGAAGTTAAATGTTTAATCACTTGGAATGCCTCACACTTGAGTGATGGTTGTTAGGCTATTTAAGCAATTCTAGTTTGAAAAATTTCTTTTTTTTCTCAGAATTTGAAGGTATTATCCCACTATCATGTAGTTTCCAATGTTGCTTTTGAGAAGTTTGATGCCACTTATTATTTATCACAATTTTGATGCCACTTATTATTTATCACAATTTTGTGAGTGAGGAGTTAGGGCAGAGCTTAGCTTGGGGATTCTTCTTCTCCATATGATGTCAACCTGGGTGCAGGTTAACATCAGTGTTAATTGAGATCATTTACTGGACATTTAGCAAGTGACTGGACTTGTCTGGAGTGTTCCGGATGGGTTTGCTCACATGCCTGACACCTTGTTGGAAGGCTGGGCTCAGGTTGGACCCCTCTGCCTTTCTGTGTAGATGTGAGACCTCCTCCTATGATCTGTCAAGCAGGGTAGGTGGACTTCTTACAAGGGGTTCAGGGCGCCAGGAGACCAAGGTAGAAGCTGCTGATTCTCTTTAAGTCTAGACCCAGAAACTGGCATATCATCACTTTTACTATACTCCATTGGTCAACGCAGAGGCCAGCTCAGATTTAAGGGAAGGGGAAATAGATGGAATTTGCATCCATCTTTAATTTGCCTCACCACTTTTCCACGTGCTTTCCATTGTTTTGTTATATATTTTTGTTTCTTGTACTACTTGTTTTCAGATGATTTCCGCAATGTAGAGGGAACAAGAAGGCCTTTCATTTGCCATCTTTAGAAGTCTTTGTAGTTAAGCTGAAGATAATGGGGGTGGTAGTGACAGAGGTAAGGGCAGTTAGTTGGTCAAGACTTGATATTTTCCTCATCTTCTACTGTAGGCCCTAGGGCAGTACCTAGATAGTAATGTCTCAGGAAATAGTCAGTTGATTTGAATTCCTTCATTTCAAATTATATATATGTATATAATTGTATATATATGTATATAATTGTATATATGTATATTACATATATATACACACATACACACATTTGCTTAGACAGTAAGAATTTTCAAGATTTGGTTTATCAAGGAAGATAAAAATCTATCCAGCAATAAGGTTCATTAATTGATTGGAAACAATTTTCATACAGAAAATTTTTTTTCAGAAGAACTGTACCATTTGGTTGCATAAAACTGCCTCTTTGTCATGGGTCATAATAAAGAATCCTGCTGGTACTTACTTTTTAGAGTTATCAGTAGTTGTGTGAACTCTTCCATTTCTCTCACACATCTTGTGCTATTGCTTCTGGTTACATATGTTGCTCAGCACCAGCAGAAGGCATACAGCCCAAAAGGGGGGTGAGGTAGAGAAAAAATGAGGCGGAATCAGGCCAACAAGAGAGGGAAACAGATGGGTTGTGGGAGACGACCCTGCCCCAGTGTTGTTTTTGCTCTGTCTATTGATCTATGTGAATCAGCAGCCCAGAAATTAGAGTTAGTGATCCTTTGATGAACAAGAATGTTTGATCATATATGCAGTAGAATTATAAATTTATGGGCGGCGCCTGTGGCTCAGTTGGTAAGGCGCCAGCCCCATATACCGAGGGTGGCGGGTTCAAACCTGGCCCTGGCTGAACTGCAACCAAAAAATAGCCGGGCATTGTGGCGGGCACCTGTAGTCCCAGCTACTCGGGAGGCTGAGGCAAGAGAATCGCCTAAGCCCAGGAGTTGGAGGGTGCTGTGAGCTGTGTGAGGCCATGGCACTCTACCGAGGGCCATAAAGTGAGACTCTGTCTCTACAAAAAAAAAAAAAATAAATAAATAAATTTATAACACTAAAACATGATGAATGTTTTACAATAAATAATATTTTAGGAGTATTCAGGAATTGGTAGAAGGGACTTAATTTGTATGGCTGTACCTCCACATTTTAGATCTTTTCTCTGTGTTGTCATAGTTTACAAGATTTTCTCCTGTGGCTGTTTCAAAATGAGTAGAAAGTAGAGTGTTTGCTGGAGAAATAAATCTTTCCAATGAGTATATTTTTTTCTTGGTGTGGTGAATAGAGTTAAATTACTGCCACTCTTTACTTCTACTTGTCTCATCCCCATCCCCTGCCAACTAGCATAAAAACTTTACTTAGTCTCACAAGTTCAGACATCACGGATGTCAGTTAAGTCTGAAATAATGGGGTTTTCCTATTTGGTTAAGAACCTTTTATATGGTTGGGTGTGGTGGCTCATGCTTATAATCCTAGCACTCTGAGAGGCTCAGGCTACAGGCTCTCTTGAGCTCAGGAGTATGAGACCAGCCTGAGCAAGAGCGAGACCCTGACTCTACTAAAAATAGAAAAATTAGGCTTGGTGCCTGTAGCTCAGAGAATAGGACACCGGCCACATACACTGAGACTGGAGGGTTCCAGCCCGGCCTGGGCCTGCTGAACAACAATGACAACAGCAACCAAAAATAGCAGGGCCTTGTGGTGGGTCCCTAGCTACTCGGGAGGCTGAGGCAAGAGAATCGCTTAAGCCCAAGAGTTGGAGGTTGCTGTGAGATGTGACGTCACAGCATTCTACCAAGGGTGACGAAGTGAGACTCTGTCTCAAACAAACAAACAAAAAGAAAGATTAGCTGGGTACTGGTGGCAGGTGCCTGTAGTCCCAGCTACTCAGGAGGCTGAGATAGGAGGATCTCTTGAACGCAGGAGTGTGAGGTTATTGTGACCTAGGCTAAGGCCATGGAACCTTAGCCTGGGCAACTGAAGTTGTTGAAAAGATTTTCCCGTTGTATGCATTCTTTTGTCATGTTTAAAGACTTACTCTTCTTATGTTGCCAAGTGTTCTTTTCTAATTTTTTTTGAGATAGAGTCTCACTTTATCGCCCTCATTAGAGTACTGTGGCTTTACAGGTCACAGCAACCTCAAACTCTTGGGCTCTAGTGATTCTCCCAAGTAGCTAGGACTACTGGCACCCACCACAACGCCCAGCTATTCTTAGAGATGAGGTCTCACTCTGGCTGGGGCTGGTCTTGAACTCATGAGCTCAGGTGATCTGCCTACCTTGGCCTCCCAGGATTACAGGCGTGAGCCCCACACTCAACCTTTAATTTTTAATTATTATGGGTACATACTAGCTGTATATAAGTGTTCTATTTTTAATAATCCCAGTCCTAGGTACAATGATTACATATTCATGAAGGTTAAAATAATTGGGCTAATATCCATCATCACACAGACTTCTCTATTTTGACATTTCTTTATGAATCTAATGACTTGGGAATTGTTTTCCTAAAGAAATTTTCTCCCTTAGGTTATGCTGGTAAAATGTGATACTTGAATATGTTGTAGATACTCATTAGCTATTATTTCTCCAGATATTTTTCATAGTAGATGCAAAGTCACCTTATCTCATAGCTATTTTTCCTTGACTGCTGTTTCTTTTTGTCCCATTTTGTGTGTGTATGTTGCTTTTGTTTCACTTCTTGTCCTCCTGAATGATCTAGTTGGGGATAGCATCAGACTAGAAATCTTGTGCATTCTGTAAACATTTGATAACAATCCTAACTTA
The DNA here is from genome assembly GCF_027406575.1 of Nycticebus coucang. Classification (NCBI taxonomy): domain Eukaryota; kingdom Metazoa; phylum Chordata; class Mammalia; order Primates; family Lorisidae; genus Nycticebus; species Nycticebus coucang. The sequence goes on from NC_069782.1 coordinate 8,076,187, forward strand.
CTTTATAAAAAGCTTTTATGAATAAAAGTAGTTTGCTGTTGGCGGTGCCTATAGCTCAGTGAGTAGGGTGCTGGTCACATACACCGAGGGTGGCAGGTTTGAACCCAGCCTGGGCCAGCTAAAACAACAATGACAACTGCAACAACAACAAAAAATAGCTGAGTGTTGTGGCAGGCACCTGTAGTCCCAGCTACTTGTGAGGTTAAGGCAAGAGAATCACTTAAGCCCAAAAGTTTGAGGTTGCTGTGAGATTTGATGCCGCAGCACTCTGCTGAGGGCAACATAGTGAGACTGTCTCAAAAGAAAAAGGAAGTAGTTTGCCATTAATGTAATTTTAATATTAGTAATTGGCATATTCTAAGTGGAATAGTTTCTTCATGGTACCACCTAAACTTTTGTCTCTTCTTCCATTTCCAGGTTGCCATCACGAAAGCCAAAGTGGATTTCTCCAGTGTGGTGTGCCTGCCCCCTTCCGTCATTGCTGTGAATGGGCTGGACGGAGGAGGGGCTGGCGAAAATGATGATGAACCAGTGCTCGTGTCCCTGTCAGCAGCACCCAGTCCCCAGAGTGAAGCTGTTGCCAATGAACTGCAGGAGCTCTCCCTGCAGCCTGAGCTGACACTAGGCCTCCACCCTGGCAGAAATCCCAATTTGCCTCCACTGAGTGAGCGGAAGAATGGTAAGTAGACACGAAATTTTTACATTGCCTAATTTGAACCAGGATCTTCATGTTTATAATACACGTATTATAGATCCTTTATTTCCTATCTCTTGAAAGTTTCTTATTAATATTTCTTATAGAGAAATAGCAGTAAGTTTAAATGATCATTGTAAGCCCAACATTTTCTGCCTGGGTTACTATAATATCTTTCTAATTTATCTTCCTACTTCTCTGCTTCTCCCACCCCATTCCTTCCCTAAATTAATTAATTTGACATATATGTTCATTAACAGTAATGTTTTATAAACTATACGAAGAATATGGATGAAATGGTAAACAAGCCCCTGTCCTAATGAAGAAATACCCTTCCTGTATATCTTGTCAGAATAATCTTTTAGAACTTTGAGCTTAATACTTTTCAGAGATTGCCCTATGGAATAAAACAAAAGCAAATTAAATTTCTTGACGTGTTTTATAGGATTTTATAGGATCTAGTCTCTTTCTTTAGCTTCTTCTCTTATCATTCCCCCATTCCTAGCATTTATTTACTTTAGCCTATTTAACTACATTTAGTACCATTTACAAACCATTTACTCATACCTCAAACTTTTTTTGATTAAAAAATTAATAATTTGCTGTAGTCCCAGCTACTCGGGAGGCTGAGGCAAGAGAATCGCTTAAGCCCAGGAGTTGGAGGTTGCTGTGAGCTATGTGACGCTACGGCACTCTACCTAGGGCCATAAAGTGAAACTCTGTCTCTACCAAAAAAAAAAAAAAAATCAATAATTTGTGGCCAGGTGTGGTGGCTCACACCCATAATCCTAGTGCTCTGGGAGGCCAAGGTGGGCGGATTGCTTGGGTTCAGGAGTTTGAGACCAGGCTGAGCAAGAATGAGAGCCCGTCTTAAAAAAAAAAAAAAAAAATTAAAATTTGTTATATTATATTTAAGAATTGAAAAAAGGTATAAAGAATAATATAGCAAATATGTGCTGAAGTACCACCTGACTCATAATATTGGTTCTCATGTTTTAACCCAAATATATATACAGTAGAACCTCTCTCTGTAAGTTGACCACTCAAGGGACTGTAACAAGCTGGTCAGCCTACAGAGGTGGTCAACAGAGGGAACTAGGCCTACTGTACTGATAAGTACATGTGGTGCATGTCTGGTCTATGAAAATTAGGTCAACTTGGGCGGCGCCTATGGCTCAGTGAGTAGGGCACCAGCCCCATGTACCAAGGGTGGTGGATTCAAACCCAGCCCCAGCCAAACTGCAACAAAAAAGTAGCCGGGCATTGTGGCGGGTGCCTGTAGTCCCAGCTGCTCGGGAGACTGAGGCAAGAGAATCACCTAAACCCAAGAGCTGGAGGTTGTTGTGAGTCCCGTGATGTCATGGCACTCTACCGAGGGCGGTAAAGTGAGACTCTGTCTCTACAAAAAAAAAAAAAAAAATTAGGTCAACTTAAGGAGATGGTCGTTGTAGACAGGTGATCAACTATGGAGGTTCTACTGTATATGAGAGAAAACTGTGTATTCTTCCGCAACTTGTGTTTACTTTTCAGTATTTATTTTCCCTCTGAGTTATTCAATATATTCTATATTTTCTTCTAATTGAATCTATTATTTATTGAACAGTTCCACTTTTTCCTATTGATCTTTAATGCCAACTGTATTTTCTGTATGTGCATGAGTTAGTTTTTAGGCTGTCTATTCTCTTCATTAGTTTCTTTATCTCTGTGTCAGTACTACCTCATTTTAGTAACTATTGCTTAATAATTAATCTTGCTATCTATTAAGAAAGGTCTCTATTTATTATTATTATTATTATTATTTTTATTTTGAGACAGTCTAAAACTGTCGCCCTAGGTAGAGCACAGCAACTGTAAACTCTTGGACGTAAGCAATTCTCTTGCCTCAGCCTTCCAAGCAGCTGGGACTACAGGTGCCTGCCACAATGCCCAGCTATTTTTTTGTTGCAGTTGTCGTTGTTTAACAACCTGGCTGGCCCATGCCGGGTTTGAACCTGCCAGCTTTGGTGTATGTGATGGTACTGTAATTATTGTGCTACGGGCGCTGAGCCTATTATTATTATTTTTTTTTTTTTTGACAGAGTCTCAAGCTATTGCCCTGGGTAGAGTGCTGTGGCATCCTAGCTCACAATAACCTCCAACTCTTGGGCTCAAGTGATCCTCTTGTCTCAGTTTTTCTATTTTTAGTAGAGATGCGGTCTCACTTTTGCTCAGGCTGATCTTGAACTCGTGAGCTCAAGCAATCCACCTGCCTTGGCATCCCAGAGTGCTAGGATTACAGTCATAGCCACTGTGCCTGGCAAAGGTCTCTCTTTAAAAAAAATGTTTGTTTCTCTATTATTATTTTTTTCTTTTGTAGAGATGGGTATCTCTTGCTCAGGCTGGTCTCAGACTCCTGAGCTCAAGCCTTCCAAAGTCCTAAGATTATAGGTGTGAGCCATTGCACCTAGTCAGGACAGGTCTCTCTTCGCCTTTTTCTTTTTCAAACTTGTCCTGGCTATTCTTACCTTTGTCATTTTCCATTATTTTAGAATTAGCTTGTCAATTTCTGCAAAAAAAAAAAAAAAAGCAAAAAACCCATTGGAATTTTTCCCCCAACATTTTCTCATGAAAAATTTTAAACGTATAATAAAGTAGAAAGAACTTTATAAGGCTGTGTGCTCATATTTTAGATTCTGCCATTACCATTTTATAATACTTGGTTTATAAAATACATATCCATCTCTCTGTCCATTGATCCATCTTATTTTTGATGCATTTCAAAGTAAATCACAGACTTCCTGTTATTGAATAACATAAGTACAGAATAACACACAACTTGTACATGTTCTTGGTGAGTTATCACAAAGTAAATGTACCTATGTGTAACTAATGCTTAATGAAGAAATAAAACATTACCAGCACCCCAGAACTCTCCCCCATGTGCTTCTTCCTAATCAGAACTCTTCTCTTCTGTCCAAAGGAGACTATCATCCTGATTTGTAACACCACACATGTTTAGTTTTGCTTATTTTTAAGTTTTATATCAGTGGAATCATACTGCATGTATTCTGTGGGTGGCTTCTTTTATGTTTTTGAAGTTCATCTGTGTTGAATTGTGTGTGGCTGTAGTTTATTTCCATTCCTGTGTAATAATTTCATTTTATGGATATATGCCAATTATTCTATTTACTGTTGGTGGATATTTAAGTTGTTTTATTTGGGCACTGTTACAAATCATGCTGCTGTAGAATTCTTGTATATATTTTCTTCTTTTTTATTTTCTTCTTGTATATTTTTCTTTTGTTCTTATAAATTTAACCGAAATCTTTGCCAACAACTCTAACCTTCCCTTTATATTCACCTTGCTTTGATGTACTTGTTGGGATTTTGATTTGAAATATATCCTTTATGGGTAAATGGTGAAAATCACTTTTATTTTTTTGGAAACAGAGTCTCACTTGTCACCCTCAGTAGAGTGCGGTGGCATCATAGCTCACAGCAACCTCGCACTCTTGGGCTCAAGTGATTCTTATTTTTATTTTTTTGAGACAGAGTCTCACTTTGTCACCCTAGGTAGAGTGCTGTGGCTCACAGCAATCTCTAACTCTTGGGCTTAAGTGATTCTCTTGCCTCAGCCTCCCGAGTAGCTGGGACTACAGGTGCCTGCCACAAAGCCCGGCTATTTTGTTGTTGTTGCAATTGTCATTGTTGTTTAACAGGCCCGGCGCCCTACCCACTGAGCTGCCAGGCTCAAGCGATTCTTTTGCCTAAGCCTCCTGAGTAGCTGGGACTGTAGGGCCCACCACAACGCCCAGCTGTTTTTAGAGACTGGGATCTTGCTCTTGCTTGGGCTGGTCGCCAGTCTGTGAGCTCAAGCATTCCACCTACCTCAGTCTCCCAGAGGTGGCCCATGAGCCACCTTTCCCAGCCTGGAAAATCACATTTTAAAGTATTAGATATTCCTGCTCATTAATTATTTTTATCTCTCTAGTTAAATAGGTTTTATTTAAAGTCTTACACAGTTTTATGAATTTCTCCATAAAGGTCATACAGATGTTTATTAGATTTATTCCTGGGTAACTTTTTTCTTATAGACATTCTATATTAGAACATTATAAATGGTGTATTTTTATAAATATTTTCAGTTTGATGCTGGAATAGAAATGTCAAGCCTTTTCAACTTCCCTTTGTCTTTTCTACATCTGTACCCCTATTTAGGATACTGTTTCTCTTTCCTACTCTTCTTGCTCACTCTTACTTGTTCTTTGGATTCTATCCTGGCACCACTTCATTGAGATGTCTTTCCTAACTCACGTTTAGTGTTAGGTGCCCTCTTTTAGCTTGCCTAGTTACTCTTTGTTATCATACTCATCACTCCATACAGTGATTGGAATTCTGCACTTGGCAATGAGTGAGCCTTTGAAAACTGAAATCAGACCTTGGTACACTTCTGGTTTTCATGACATGGTATCCTCTCTGACTTCATTTCTTGCCACTCTACCCTAGTTCACTGCACTCTGTTCTAGCCACCGTAACTTTCTTGTTATTTTCTGACTACATGAAATGTACTGTTGTCCCAGGGCCTTGTACTTGCTGTGCCTGCAGTGACATTCTTGTATGCAGATCATTTCCTTGGGGAGGACTTCTCTGCCTGTCTTCTTTAAAATAGACCCTCCTGGTCCTCTCCACCTTCCTTTGTTTTTCTTCAGAGCACTCATTATTGTCTGTCACTCTGTGTGTGTGTGTGTGTGTGTGTGTGTGTGTGTGTGTGTGTGTGTGTGTGTTTAATACATTTCCTGAGGGGAGAAACTTTATTTTGTTTGCTGGTGTATACTGACTCTTGGGTCTTAGTAGGCCCAGTAAATGTTTGTTGAATGAATAAGATGATTGGTTTATTGTTTGTCACAGTAGATGTAAGAACTCTGCTTTTACATCCAAATAGTAGGTATGTCGGTTGGTGCCTGTGGCTCAGTGAGTAGGGTTCTGGGCCCCATATATGGAGGGTGGACGGTTCAAACCCAGCCCCAGCCAAACTGCAACAACAAAAAAATAGCCAGGCATGTGGTGGGTGCCTTTAGTCCCAGCTACTGGGGAGGCTGAGGCAAGAGAATCACCTAAGCCCAAGAGGTTGCTGTGAGCTGTAATGCCACGACACTCTACTGAGGGCAGCAGAGTGAGACTCTGTAAAACAAAACAAAACAAAACCCAAATAGTAGGTATGTCTCCAGCAGTTTTGGCTTTTTTCCCCTTATTTCTAAATTCTACTCCTTTTGTCACCCCTCAAGATGGCAGAGACTTCTGCTTACTTATGGGTTAAAAGGAAAGAGTTAATCTAGAGCAGGCATCCTCAAACTTTTTAAACAGGGGGCCAATTCACTGTTCCTCAGACCGTTGGAGGGCCGGACTATAGTTTAAAAAAAAAAAAAAAACAACAAAAAAATATGAACAAATTCCTATGCACACTGCACATATCTTATTTTGAAGTAAAAAAACAAAACGGGAACAAATACAAATCACACCGCCTCATGTGGCCCGCGGGCCGTAGTTTGAGGACCCCTGATCTAGAGGGAAAGAGAAAAGAGACAGAAATGGAAGGGATAACTGATGGAGAAGGCTTCCTGTGGAGATGCAAGAGGTGGGACTAGGGCACTTGCTCTGTCTTGCGCAGGAGAAAGAACCACCTTTCCTCCTGGGTAGGAGGAATGCAAGTAAAGGTAATGACAGGCAGCAAACGACAAACCTCCACTGTCTGGGCAGGAAATAAAGAAAGCTGGTGCTGACAGTGGAGTAGAAGCAGCTTTTGTCGTGGGGGCCAAGGTGTTGGTCTATCACCAGCCTCTTTCTCTGAAGTCCTCTTAGCACATAAATTTAACCAAAATCTTTGCCAACAACTCTAACCTTCCCTTTGTATTCAGGTGCCTGAAAGAGTTGTTTATAGTCATTGTCTCTACTCACTCGGAGTGTAGAGACTTCACTGCTTCTGGCTCTGTCACTAGCTCTCTTCAGAACATGCCATCTCTAAAGTGATGTGTATTCTTTTTATTGTAGCTCAAATGAGTCTTTAGTCTCTGGCCTACATAACCTCTGCCCCATGTGCATGACATGGTTGGCCACTACCTCAGACTTGAAACATCTTATCCACTGACATCTGTGACACTACTTTTTTCTGTCTTTTTTAAACTCTGCCTTTCCAGCCACTCCCTTTTCTGCTCACTTTGCTATCTTTTCTCCACCCCCCTCATAAATTTAGTTTCTCCCCTGCATTCAGCCCTGCAGGAAAGAGGCTTAATGTTGTACTGGTAAGGAAATCATTATATTTTACAGTAGGTCTTTGCATGGTCATTTGTAGGGAGGTGATGGTAGGAGCAGAAATGGAAAAATCCCTGAGAAGATTGTGAAATTGGGAGGTGTGGAATTCTATCTATAACAAAATAAACTCTGGAGTGAAAGGTGGTGCTTTTTCATGAATGGATATTCTGCATATTGAGAGAGTGGAGTAAGAAATTTACTTCTTAGGTCTGTTTCACTTAGAAGCTTATTTTGTATAAAGATTTAGTGGGTTAGCAATGGTCCTTATGGGGCAGTAGGCAGTCAAGATCCTGATACGACTATTTCTAGAAGAGATAGTTGGAGCATTAAAGAGAGGAGATGCCTTTGGCTAGCCTAATAGGAAAAAGTTGATAAGAAGTTTCAAGGTTTATATATAAGATAGGGTCCCACTGTGTTGTTAGGGCTAGAGTGCAGTGGCATCTTCAGAGTTCACTGCAGCCTCAAACGCCTGGCCTCAAGTGATCTACCTATCTCAACCTCCTGAGAATTTGGGATTACCATGCCCACCTAATTTTTCTACTTTTTCTAGAGATAGGGTCTCGCTATTTTGCTCAGGTTGGCCAAGTATATATAACTGGCCCAAGGTATATTTTTAAAATATAACTTCTCTGTCCTTCTCTAGGCTGAGCACTAAGATCTATTTTCTGTTTTCTATTTTTTTTTTTTTTTTTGTAGAGATGAGAGTCTCACTTTATCGCACCTGGTAGAGGGTTGTGGCATCACAGCTCACAGCAATCTCTAACTCCTGGCCTTAGGCGATTCTCTTGCCTCAGCCTCCCGAGTAGCTGGGACTATAGGCAACCACTACAGTGCTGGGCTATTTTTTGTTGCAATTTGGTCAGGGCAGGGTTTGAACCCACCACCCTCAGTATATGGGGCCGGTGCCCTATCCACTGTGCCACAGGCTCCCCCCTTCCATGTGAATTTTAAAGTCACTATGGGATTTTGATTGGAATTACATTATGGACTAGTTTGGGGGAGTTGATGTCTTTAGAATACTGCACTGCAAATGTGGTACATTTCCCCCATTTATTCAGATCTTCTCTCGGGTCTCCAATTGAGTTTTTATAATTTTCTGTGTGATGGTCTTACCCATCTTTTGTTACGTTTATTTTTAGATATATTTCAATACTGTTGTAAATGTTATAAATTTTTTTTTTTTTTTTGTTTTGACTGGGCGTGGTGGCTCACACCTGTTATCCCAGCACTCTGGGAGGCTGAGGCAGGTGGATTTCCCTGAGTTCATGGGTTCAAGACCCGTCTGAGCAAGAGTGAGACCCCCTCTCTAAAAATAGCCTGGTGTTGTGGTGAGTGCCTATAGTCCCAGCTACCTGGGAGGGTGAGGCAAGAGAATCACTTACGTCCAAGAGTTTGAGGTTGCCTTGAGCTGTGACGCCACTGCACTCTACCAAGGGTGACAAAGTCGACTCTGTCTCAAAAAAAAAAAAAAAACAAAACAAAACAAAATTATTTTTGGGCTACTGTTGCTGGGCTCAAACATTGTTCTGAGAGTTGTTACAGACGTGGTTTTTCTGTCTGTTGTTACCAGTGGTGCTGGGTAGGATGGGAAGAGTTCTATAAAGAGAAGTAAGTGAGAGAGTATGGGAGTGAAGAAGGACTCACCTTATTTGCCTTTCACAGTGGTCTTTCTCCTCCTTTGTGTAAGATTCAGGAGGCATGCACTTGTTTTTCACATGTGCAGCCTGGGGAAGAAAGAGCAGATCATGTATTCTTTTTATTTCCTGTAAGGGTACGAACTGTATCTTTCATGCTGTAGTGTTGCACAGGAGGTACAAATTAATTGCTGGGCTAAGTAAAAATTTTGAGTGGGCAGTTTCTGATCCAAATTACAGTATTTTTGAGGGGGGGAAGGAAAGAGATTTGTTAATTATGTTCCTCAGAAAGCCTGGTTTTCAAGGATTTTCTAGATTAGGTCCCCCAATTAAAAATGCCGGAATCTCAAGTATGTCAGCTCATTAAATGATTCTGTTTATAATATGATTTAGAGAATTTCATAACCTATTTAATCCTAGTACATAGAAATAATCAATTTCCCATTTTCACTTATTCATCACATATTATGCTAGACTCCTGAAGAATAAATACCAGGTAGAATTCCTGCTCTAAAAAGGCAAAATAAAAACACAAAAACAATTCCCAATGGATCCTATTTCCCAGAGAAAATGGTTGTTCCCATAGGTTTATTTCCCTCCAGTGTTTTTCCAAATTTATATTTTAAAAATGACCAAGCTAATACTACATACCCAGTTCGGTTATGTTCTTTTCATTTAGCATTATAGCTTAAGATTTTTAGTGTTACTGGAATATTTTTATAAGTGGCCTTTTAAAGTAAATCTCAATGAATATCAAGCTAGGGGAGGGAGAAGAAGGGGATGAGTAAATTCACACCTCTTGGGTATAGTACACACTTACATGTATAACTTTGACTCAATCTTTACAAAAGCAAAGTATGTAAACAAAACATGTATGTCTCCTCATAATCTGAAATCTAAAAAATGTAGCTTTTTTAGTGAGGTACATAGCATTCTGTTCTTTCTTTCTTCCTTTTTTTTTTTTTTTTTTTGAGACAGAGTCTGATTTTGTCACCCTTGGTAGAGTGCTGTAGTATCATAGCTCACAGCAACCTCAGACTCTTGGGTTTAAGCAATTCTCTTGCCTCAGCCTCCCAAGTAGCTGGTACTGTGGGCGTCTGCTACAATGCCTGGCTATTTTTAGAGACAGGGTCTCACTCTGGCTCAGGCTGGTCTCCAACCTGTGTGAGCTCAGGGCAGTCCACCCACCTTGGACTCCCAGAGTGCTAGGATTACAGGTGGGAGCCACCGTGCCCGACCATAGCATTCTGTTCTATGCCACCATTTATTTAATTTCCCCCTGAATGGACATTAGAATCATTTTCTGTTTTTTCCCACTTACACACCAACATTTAAACATCTTTTAAAACTTTGTTTTTGGTGCGTGTTTCAGATCATTTCCTTAGAAGTAGAGATAGTGACATAAAGAATTCGGCCATGTTAATATTGAAAAATTTATTTGGTGATGATTAAGTGCCAAATCTATGCTAATATCGGAGAGACAGTAATGAACAAGATAGATAAGGTTCTCATTTTGAAGTTATAGTTCCATGAGAGAGAAAAAGATGAAACAAAGATTTATACAAGTTAATACACAGTTATAAACTTTAGTGTTTTAAAAAAAACATAAAGGAGGGCGGCACCTGTGGCTCAGCGGGTAGGGCGCTGGTCCCATATGCCAGAGGTGGCGGGTTCAAACCCAGCCCCGGCCAAATTAAAACAAACAAACAAAAAAAAACATAGAGGTTATAATAGAATAACAGATCTAATAGTGATGATTCTAATGTAGGTGAGGGGGTTGGTCTGGAAATGCTTCTTTGAAGAAGAGACATTTAAGCTGAGAGCCTCGGTATAAGTAGTGGGTTTCTAAACAAAAAGGAATAGCACATATCAAGGCTGGAGGAGAAGGAGAAATGGACAGGAGGGATAGCAAAGGTTATTGTAGAAAATTGGCACAAAATACCTAAGAGAAAACCAGCAGAGGGAGGTTTTTTTTTCTCCCTCCTATGCCAGTAGGAGGGAGAGAAGAAGAAAGTTATGTGAAATGAATAGACTGGGGGCCAAATCACACATGCCTTTGTAGGCCTTGTTAAGAATTGAGGTACTTGGGCCGTGCCTGTGGCTCAGTGGGTAGGGCGCCAGCTTCGTATACTAAGGGTGGTGGATTCAAACCCGGCCCCAGCCAAACTGCAACAAAAAAAATAGCCAGGCGTTGTGGCAGGCGCCTGTAGTCCCAGCTACTTGGGAGGCTGAGGCAAGGGAATCGCCTAAGCCCAGGAGTTGGAAGTTGCTGTGAGTGAGCTAGGCGCACTCTACTGTGGGCGATAAAGTAAAACTCTGTCTCTACCGAGAAAAAAAAAAAAAAAAGAGGTACTGGAGAAATACATTGTCCAATTATTAATACATTCCACATTGACCTACTGGGTTCTACTTCTGTCAACCCTGTATGAGTACCTGATTTGCTTACTAATACTGATAGTCTTACTTGCTTTGAAAAAGAAAAGAAAAAAAAACTTTGCTAATTTGATTGAACTATTTTTATTTCAGTTTATGTTTCTCTGGTTACTAGTGAAGAAGAATCTTTCCCCAGTTGTTTGTAGACAGTAGGTATTTTATTGTTTTCGATTATTCAGTTCATTTTCTTTATTCACTAAAACATTATTTATTTATTTATTTATTTATTTATTTTTGAGACAGTCTCACTGTGTCACTGTGGGTATAGTGCCGTTGGCATCATCATAGCTCACAGCAACCTCAAACGTTTGGGGTTGAGCAATCCTCTTGTCTCAGCCTCCTGGGTAGCGGGGACTACAGGTGTGCACCACTACATCCAGCTAGGGGTTTTTCTTTTTTTTAAATAGACCTGGGACCAGCCTACCTCTTGCTCAAGTCTCAAACTCCTGAGCTCAAGCAATCTGCCTGCCTTAGTCTCCCAGCATGCTCGGATTACAGGTGTGAGAACCACTGCACTGGCCCTTAAAACATTATTTTTAAGATTTTTCCACAGATACTCTAGTAACAGATTGTGAGCAAATTGCCAGGAATTTTAGAAGAGTTTCTTACATGTTCCTTACTCTCAGTATTCTGGATAAGAGGTCAAGACCAGGTTTCTTTGGGTTTTGTCATTTTATGTTTGCTGGGTATGCAAATCTATGGAGTTGGGAATTTTGAAAAAAATGGGTAAACTCTGGTGCCTTTATTGTTTTTAGAGCCACTCACATTATTCCTCCTCTAAGAACCACTTTAAGACTCTTCTAATCAGAATTAATTGCTGTTTTAAATACTTGTTTGGGCTTGGCATCCATAGCACAGTGGTTACGGGGCCCGCCACGTGCACCGAGGTTGGCGGGTTCAAACCTGGCCTGGGCCTGCTAAACAATGATAACTGCAACAAGAAAATAGCCGGGCAAAAAAAATAAATAAAAACAAACAAAAAAAAGAGACAAAGAAAATAGCCGGGCATTGTGGTGGGTGCCTGTAGTCCCAGCTACTTGGGAGGCTGAGGCAAGAGAATCGCTTAAGCCCAAGAGTTTGAGGTTGCTGTGAGCTGTGGTGCCAGGGCGCTCTACTGAGGGCGACATAGACTTTGTCTCCCCCCCACCCCCCCAAAATATATATATTTGTTTAGCTTATGGTTGCACTTCAGTTTTTTCTTCTTTTAATTGTTAGTTAGGGATTTTTCTACCCTACTTCACTGTAAGGGTCTTGAAATCAGAGATAGTTATCAGTCTGGTTCATCCTTGTGTTTGTACCCCCACTGGTGTTAACATTGTTTATAAGGACAGTATTTCAGAAATTAATGATGCCTAGAATTTGCTTCAGAATGATCTGGTGCTGCCTAGGTAGGTGTGTGTGTGTGTGTGTGTGTGTGTGTGTGCGCGCGCGCGCAGTGTTGTGGGGTTTGGGGCCAGGGGACCATGATATTGTACAAATGAAACAGATGAGGCCGTGTGATGATACATTTTGAAGTTAAATGATGAATGCACAAACAGTTTATTTTGCTATCGTTTGTTACCTTTCTGTATGTGTGAACTTTTATATAGTAAAAATTTTTTTTTTGACAGAGTCTCAAGCTGTTTCTCTGGGTAGAGTGCCATGGCGTCACAGCTCACAGCAACCTCCAACTCTTGGGCATAAGCAATTCTCTGGCCTCAGCCTCCCAAGTAGCTGGGACTAAAGGTGCCTGCCACAACGCATGGCTATTTTTTGGTTGTAGTTGTCATTGTTTGGCGGGCCCAGGCTGTATTAGAACCCGCCAGCTCCAGTGTATGTGGCTAGCGCCCTGGCTGCTTGAGCTACAGGCACCGAGCCTATAATACATTTTTAAAAAGTGGTTCCTATATTCTAGGCAAGAAATACAAAGGACCTGACATAAAGCACCTTGTAGAAATGGAACAAGAATAATGAATTTGAGGAATATGTTGTGAGATAGTTACCTTTCATAAGGAATTCCCTTTTAGATATTTAGGGGTGGAGGGAAGGGAATCTAAGTTTATGGTTTGGGACTGGAATATTGTTACCCAAGATAGGGAAAATGGAAGGAGTATACCTTGAAGGGTTGGTGTAAGGTTATGACATTCCAAGTGTGCTTTTGGACATACTGAGGTTAGGATAGCTGGGTAGAAAGGCATCATTTGAAGCTTAAAGACGAAGTCAGAGTTAGATAAGGATCAGTCTTTACTGGTTGCTTCAAAACCTTGAGAAAGGATGAGATTGCCCAGGGAGAGCATGTAAAAGAGGAAAAGGGATGGCCCTGAGGTGACAAGAGAAAAAGGAGTCATTTCAGATTCTGAAAGATAGGAAAGTAAGATTTTAAGAAAATCTTGAAGAAGAATGTGGAAACTCTTAACAAATCCAGTGGGAATGTCAGCTGGGATAAAACTTTTCTGGTTCTTTTTGACTATGAACATTGAGGGCCTTTGAGGATTCTGTCAGGTTAGGGGTGAGAAATGTATACACCAGGTTATATTATTGTTAATTATTAAACATTTGTTAGTAACTATTAAAAAATGTTAGGCATTTAAAAACTATATTGGTATCCTACAGTATCACGTCCCTTTAGAGCAGTGGTTCTTATCCTTCCTAATGCCGAGATGTATTTTCATTGTTACAAAGGGGTCACAACCCACAGGTGGAGAACCGCTGCTTTAGAGTGAATTCATAGAGACTGTAGACTATATTAAATTTGTATTGATTAGCTAGAGTTACCATTAGAAGCAAAGCTTTTATTTTATTGGAAATTAAGAGTGTTATCCTTCATTCCCTTGATGCTATTAACTTGGAAATCATCTTCATTTGTGCAGAGGCCTTGTTAAAGCTCTTTTTCTATGAAGTGCTGCTCGTTTACACAAATAATAGTGGCACAAAAGCTAGTATAGGGTCTCAAAATTTTAGAATTGTGAAATCTGTTTTAAAGTCTGTTTTTACAATGACAGTTGTTGAACTGACGCTCTTCAGGGTAAATGCAAAATCTGAACCATAGGCAAAGATTACATTGCTTCTTGTTTTATTTTTCAACATTACTTTTTAAGATTTCTTTTTTTTTTTTTTTTTTTTTTGAGTCAGAGTTTTACTATGTTGCTCTCGGTAGAGTGTTGTGGCATCACTCACAGTAACCTCAAACTCTTGGACTTAAGCAATTCTCTTGCCTCAGCCTCCCAAGTAGCTGGGACTACAGGCGCCCAACAACACCTGGCTATTTTTTTGGTTGCAGTTGTCGTTGTTTAGCTGGCCTAGGCTGGGTTCAAACCTGCGAGCCCGGGTGTATGTGGCCGGGGCTGTAACCACTATGCTACAAGCACCAAACCACTTTTTAAGATTTCTTTCTAAAAAAAAAATTGTTTTTTTTTGTTTAGCTCCTTTTATCATAAAGTGCAAATCAGATAAGGGATGTGGAATTGCTATGAAAAAGGGAAATTAACTGAAATGTGCTGTTTTTTTTTTGTTTGTTTGTTTGTTTGTTTCTACCACCACAAGACTATCAGTATCTGGACAGTGGTAACTGTGACATTACAAGCACTCTTCTATGGCAGAGGGGAATTTTGGCAGGAGGGAAACAGCCCTCTGCCCTTCCTGCTATCTTCTGTGCAGGAATCTTACAATTTGTATTTATTTTCCTGTAAGTACAGAACGGTAAGAACTTGTTTCCTTTGAAAAAGCTTCACACAGCAAATTGTACAGCCCACATAGGGACAAAGGAATGACTCAACCTTGTAGGATGCATTTCCCTTAGTTGCTAACCTCTGACCAGACTACTGTGTAGTCTGAAAGTTAAAATTTACGAAGTTTTCATGAGACAGTTTGAGAGCTGGTTTGTGAGAAGGGGTAGTGAGAAGCTTCTGGCATCCCATAGCAGCGTGTAGCCCACACTGGCTGCCGCTCCGTTGCCTGTTGAGTCATTCCCACAGTTCTATATAGAGCTTTTCTGGCTTTTCTTTTAGACATGATGTTCTTGGAGTGAGAAAGAAAGGAACTTTTTCTCCCTTTCACAGAATCTCCCCCACCTCAAATCTGCATTGCTTTCTCTTTTCTAATAACAAAATAGTGCTCTCAAGCATTCTGAGACTATTTTCTCTTTTAAGGTCTCCTTAAAAGAGGACTGCTTTTTTTTTTTCTTTTTTAAATCATTTGTTTCACTGTGTAGATTAAGATATCATCTGGGCTGAGTTTATAGCTGTAGACTTTCAAGATATAGGCTAATACCCCAAAAGATAGAGGAATTCTAGATAAACATGGATTTCTAGTTTTAAATTTTTTAAGCCAATCCAATATACTGAAAGGCATCTTAATATCATTATTATGAATATCAGTCAGTTCTTAATAATGTGAAGGGAATGAATGAGCTTTTAATTTTGAGTAAATAAAAATTTGCTATTATTTAAAAGGATTTTGTTTTTGTTTTTGCAATGGAAGGTAAAATGCCTATGTTTGAAGATTTGCTCTGAACTGGCGGGAAAAGGATTAATGTTTCTAAAATATTAGAACTATCTTCCTATGTGTTTCATATATGTAGCATGATCATAAAATATTTTATAAAAGTCAAATAGCACCAGTATGCTATCTATTTGCAGATAACATAGGCTTAATAAGTAAAGGGCTCTTTTAAGGGATTGACAGATCTGAAAGATTATAGCTCTGGAATGTATTCAGTTGACTTTTTGAAACAGATATTTTAATTGATGTGGGGGTGGAGAAATAGTTGAGTTTCTGTAGTTAAATGTTCAACTTCCCTAGCCTGTTATCTATAAATATCAGAGATGAAAAAGCCATCGGAATTCTTTTTCAGAAAATTTACTCCGTTTACGTATTTATTTGTATGTTCATGTTTATATGTGTCTAATCCCTATCCTCCTCCTCATTAATGGGTAATTGGACTGCTTTCACGAGATTGAATTGTTCAGATTATGTTTAATCTGTTGCTCTAAACTGCATTAGCAGCAGAATCTCTTACAATACGGTTTTGAACAAAACCTCATCTCTTCTTAAAAAGAAAGGAAAAAAAGCAGTTAATCTCTTTTCTGAAAGTCTCTTTATATATGTCCCTCCTCTCCTCCCAGAGAGGAGCAGTGAGGGGAGGAGCTTACTCCCTGTTCTAACCACACTTCGTATGTCTTGAGTGCTTTCTGGTTTCCTGTGGGCTGTAATTCAACTCTGTGCCATCTTGACTTGCCCGAAGTGGGGATAAATAGGTAACTGCACTGAGAAGAGGAGTGAGTTCTCACAGTCTGGTTTGAACATAAGGCGTGAGATTGAATTTGTGAAAGCTTTCTGTAGCCTCCGAAGACATCTTTTTTTTTTTTTCTGTGACATTGACTTTCTTCATTGTATTTGTGGGCTGTTGTTTCTAAGAAGAATCCATCATGACTCTGCTGGAACCTGAGATGTTAATGATGGCTGTACAGTCAGGTAATTTCTGGATTTCCTACAAATAGGATTTGCCATAGACTTCTTAAAAGGTTGGGCATATTTTGCTAGGGGATGGACAGAGGTGGGGAGGAAGAAAAAACATGAATTATCCAATAAATATGCTGCATCTTCAGGTGTTTATTGTAAAAATATTAATAACTTCTCTAATCACAAATTTTAGTTGTTTGGACATAGCTTTGTATTAGATGCTTACTGATCTTAAGACTTGAATGAAGAGACCTATTAGAGAAGAAAAACTACTTGTCTTTTTTAATCAAGTTTTTTATTCATAGCATTGCTTTTAATGAAGGGCAGTTAAATTGCTTTTGCTGTTTTATGCATTGCTGTCTTTAATCACCAATCTGCACTCTATTTTTGTATCTTTTTGAAGCATCTTTTACATTTTTTTCTTAGCTATTCTTCTTTCATGGTATAACCTTCATATGTCATCTTTTCATTCTGTGAAATTGCTCTTGATAACACGTAGGATTGGGACTAAATTTTGGAGATGGGGAAGTTTGAGCAAGGAGGCAGTCAACAGAGAGAATGCAGGATTTAACAAAGCCTATCTCTAATAAATAGTTTTCCAGTTCAGAAGTGTCTTTTAAGACATTTTAAAATTCTAGGTAATTTTAAATGGTTTCTTCTACTTTCAGTGTTTTTAAACTTGTAAGTCAGATATCTAAAAATAGGGAATGTTCTTTAGTTATTTTTAGACTTTTACTAAAATGTAATCTGTAGTGTTTTCTTGTTTCAGTGCATATCTTAAAAGATTCATACAAGTGGCTTTTGGAAGCCTCTTCTTTATCTACTGGCCTTCACTCAGAGGAGAATAAGACTCCTTGATTCTGGCAGATCCTGTCTGGCAGAACTGGTTTCACTGTCCTCCTTGGGGGGGCCTTAGGTAGTATGTTGAAAGACACAGACATACATCAGTCAGAGACAGGGTCAGATGCTATCAGATTAATAGGCTTTATGGCCAGGGAAAGGGCAAAGAGGAAAGATACCACTACCATTTTATTGTTTCTGGTTTTACTAATAGGACCATAATGAGTCATTTATTAGTTGGATTTTTCTGTTGATACAGGCTGTGTTTTCCAGGTTGCCTTTCTTTTTCTTCCCACAGATCTGTTGGGCTTTGTGTTCTAAACAAGATAGTATGCTTATCTGAATGTTTTCCATCTGTCTTTGATGAAAAGTTCCCAATTAAACTGACTCAGTTTTTTTCCCCCTGTCTGTACTCCAGTTCTCTGCTATGTATGAGCAAGTGCATGTTTTGTTTTGAGGGGTAGGTTTTAGCATTTGAACTGTCTCTCCCTTCTTTGATCACCTTGTTACTTACAGATCATCTCAGTCCAGTAACTTTTCTTTATAAAGTTTAAAAGTTTGCTTGCTTTCCCCCAAGGTGATATCAGTGTTCCCAGCCCTGAAAGGGAAAGGGATATACTTGGTATTTTTCTTGTCTTGCCTAAGAGCTGTTTTTCCTACAGCATATGTTGGGTAGGCCTAACCATCCATCTGTTGGACCAGCTACTTCATAAAACTTTCAAAGGATAACAGTATGTAAGACAAGTATGGGTGAAATTGACAAGGGTGTTGGATACAGGTAGAAGGAAAGGTCTGCCAAGAATAGCATGTATATGGACTTCTTTCTTTTGCTTATGTTTGTAAAAGTGGAGAAACTGGGTATAGGAAAGAGTAGTAGCAAACTGATTTCTCAGTTGAAAATCTTTAATAATGTTTTGGTTTTGTAAAATTGTTACCATCTTGTTCTGAAATGCTGTAGTTATTAGTTGGATTGTAGCAGTAATATGAAAGGTATATAGTAACATATTGCAGTCATTTATGATAGGAAATGAAAGAGTATCTGTTATGAAACCTCAATGAACTAAAAGCCAACCATTCTGGAAATTCAACACATTTAGATTTTATATGAATCATAGGATTTCTAGTGATAAGAGTATTTTGACCACAAATATATGCTTTATAGGTGAGATTACTATTTAATGAGATTTTTAAAGGAATTAAAGTTCTTTGGACAGTATTCAAGATGCAAAGTTTTTTTGTTTTTTTTTTTGTAGAGACAGAGTCTCACTTTATGGCCCTCGGTAGAGTGCCATGGCATCACACAGCTCACAGCAACCTCCAACTTCTGGGCTTAAGCGATTCTCTTGCCTCAGCCTCCCAAGTAGCTGGGACTACAGGTGCCCGCCACAATGCCCAGCTATTTTTTGGTTGCAGTTCAGCCGGGGCCAGGTTTGAACCCACCACCCTCGGTATATGGGGCCGGCGCCTTACCAACTGAGCCACAGATGCAAAGTTTTTGTCTGAAGTCAAACTTTAGGATACTGAATACGATGGCAAAAACCAGGGTGCATTTATTTATAAAAAATAAATGCTGGCTCGGCACCTGTAGCTCAAGCAGCTAAGGCGCGAGCCACATACACCTGAACTGGCAAGTTCGAATCCAGCTCAGGCCCACCAAACAACAATGACAACTACAACCAAAAAATTGCTGGCGTTGTGGCAGGTGCCTGTGGTCCCAGCTACTTGGGAGGCTGAGGCAAGAGAATCGCTTAAACCCAGGAGTTGGAGGTTACTGTGAGCTGTGATGCCACAACACTCTACCCCGGGCGCCAGCTTGAGGCTCTGTCTCAAAAAAAAAAAATAATAAAATATAAATAAATAAATGCTGTATTTTGGGCAGTGCCTGTGGCTCAGTGGGTAGGGCGCCGGCCCCAGCTAGCTAAAACAGTAATGGCAACTGCAACAAAAATAGCTGGGCCTTTTGGCGGGTGTCTGTAGTCCCAGGTACTTGGGAGGCTGAGGCAAGAGAATCACCCTAGTCCAAGAGCTGGAGGTTGCACTTAAAATAAATGCTATGTTTATTAATAGTTTTCCTTCAGTATTTGGAACTTGGAGATTTTGGTGACACATGCTCATGTATGTATATAGGCTTTCATTGTTCTTACTGGTGGTGGTCTCTCACTGATCCTTTGGATCCAATCAGATGCTGCCTTTTTGTGTATCCTATCTCAGTAGAATCAGCACTTCCTCCTCTTTGTTCTTGCACTACTACTTTGGTAATGTACATGAATTGTCATTTTAAAATGTCTTCCTATTAATTTCTCAAGGGCAATACATTAATCTGTATATTGGCTCCTGAAGTTGGCACGTGGTAGACACTCAGTATTTTTGATTGAATAAGAATGATGAAATTGGTTTGGCATACTTCCCCTTAATAGGCATATGCCTTTAAATCAACTTTACCAAAGTATTTGAGGTCTGTTTTTACATTAAGAAATGAATCCTCTGAACCACCATCCTGTATTTTAGGCAGTCCTTGCCTGAAGCAGGTGCTGTTGAAAGCATGATCTTCATGATCTTCAAAGTTAAAATTCTTTTGTGTCTCAGAATGTACAGTGTGCACTGTCTGCCGACAATGTATATTGCTGTACCTTAGGTGTTCTGATCAAGTCACAGTTAGAGCCCTTATCACTATTATGGAAACCTATCTGGATCATCATGATTAGAAAGTAAATAATCTCAGGTAGACATTATGGAATTTCTGAAGCTAAGGCTAAGGGAATGTTGGGTCATAGCATTGACTCTGGTGTAGTTGAGAATGGAAGAACACTTGGGCTCAGTCTTGACAGCTGGTATACAGGGCTTTTTAACCAGGCAGGCCCTTTCCTTATTCCCAGCCAGTGCAGTCCTCTCAGTGCATCACTCCATGGCACAGAAAAGGATTGAGACAGTTCCCAAGGTGTGCTTTGGTCCATGAATACACTTCTGATCTTGAAAGGCACTGTTAAGGAGTCAGTTTGCTTTTTCTTTGTCTCTCTTGTGTGTATATATGTCCACATGTACACGTTCATGTATAGGATATTTCTGAAAGGACCAAAAGAAACTGGTAATAGTAGCTGCTTCAGGGAGGGGAGATGGGTATCTGGAGGAATGGATTAGAAGAGAATTTTTGTTTAACAAAAAATTAATAAAATTTCAAGTTTATTACAGGAGTACTCGATACATGCAAAAGAATTTATAGAGTAAGTATTTTTAATATATACATGTATAAATAATTTGATGCAAACTCATAGCTACTACCCAGCCTAACAAAGAGAGCACAGCTATACACTGAAGTTCTCTAAGTGTCCTCTTTGATTTATCTCTCAGAAAGTGGTTTTGCTTGTTTTCACCTGTATACCATTTAAATCTTTTGTTTTATATCATGTGCATTTTATCTATTAAAAAATATTTGTTAATTATTTAAAAAAATTTCTCCTCAGTCATTTTACTCTCTTACCTCTTGAGGTCTGTGTACTTAATTCCTGCATATTTCTTTAACTCCTAGTTGACTAGTCATTACAGTTTGCCTCTGAACTGTATGGGATACAGAGAGGGGGAGTGATAAAAATTTAGGATGGAAGGAAGGGTAGTGGGGCAAAAAGGACAGATTGTTGGAAGAGAAATTTTGCCTGTTTTTGGTGGCATGTTAACTCTTTAAGGACCACATTCCATTTGGGTTCACACTACTCAGAGATCTATAGAGCTCCTGAAAAACTCAGAACCTTTAGTAATACCTACTTTTAAAATTTCTTAATACTCTAAAAATTAATGCTTTTAAAAAACACTTTGTTGGGCGGCGCCTGTGGCTCAGTGAGTAGGGCACCGGCCCCATATACCAAGGGTGGCGGGTTCAAACCCAGCCCCGGCCAAACTGCAACAAAAAAATAGTTGGGCGTTGTGGCGGGCGCCTGTAGTCCCAGCTGCTCGGGAGGCTGAGGCAAGAGAATCATGTAAGCCCAAGAGCTGGAGGTTGCTGTGAGCCGTGTGACGCCACGGCACTCTACCGAGGGTGGTACAATGAGACTCTGTCTCTACAAAACAAACAAACAAACAAAAAAATAAAAAACACTTTGTTTACCTGTAAGGGATTTTAGAGCAAGAAGCAAACCTTAGGTATTTTCTTTCCCTTCTTTTTATTTAAGATGAGGAAATTGGCCTGTCGTGGTTAATTTATTTCCTGAAGTCACATAAATAATTAGTGGCAGAGATGGAAAGATAATTCATTTCCTTACTCCCATGTCAGTGTTCTTTCTGCTATAGCACACTTAAAAAGAAACCATCAGAGACCTACCTCTACTATAAGAGATTGTTTTTAATTTTTCCTGGAGGTGTTGGTTTTCCTTGGGTTTTTCCATTGTAGGTTTCTCTCACTACTCAGATTGGCACACATCTTCAGAGGTGGAGGTATGATGAAAACCAGTGCTTGGGCATCAGCTGCCTGCCCCCTGGAAAGTGTAGACAGAATGCTACAGACCTCGTAATTCTCTGGTGGACTTGCCTCTTGCTGTGTCTTCTCTGGCCTGGGTAATGATCTCATATCTTGATGGTGATCTCAGAAGACAGGTAGGCAGACAGAAAGCTGTTGTCATCAGTATTCTGGTTTCCATCTACTGCTCTTTCTCTGACTCATTGATTTATCTGGAGTCCCTTTAGAGTTAGGACCCAGATCAAAGGAATTTGAATTCATCTGTCTGTCTGTATCTCCCTCCCCCTCTTTTTGTTTCCTTTGAATGAGGCAAGTTGTCAAGACCATGAACCACAGTTTTAGCTTTATTAACACAGTGCCAAATTTAAAAAAGATGCGACTCATACAGTCTTGTTTTTTTGGAGCTTCACTTTTATGATTACCACATGCATTATTTTAAAAAGATTTTCTTTGTAAAGGCAACAAAAATAATACTAAAGACCCCCACTTTGCCATCAACAACAAAAAATCCAACTTTCTTTTCAAGCTAAAGGATAGCAGTAGGCTGAGCTCTTGGTGTCAGAGGTCTGTAGCATTCTTTTTTTTTTTTTTTTGCTTTTTTGTTTATCTGTTTAATTCAGTGCTCAGGAATGAATTATGTCAAACATTCTCTGTAGATGTCCAGTAAATTTAAGATCAGCATTTCAACTTCTTTAATATGAATACAAAGCCGTATGCAACCAGGTGGCACTCACACGCTTGTCTTTGAATGATACACTGTGCATTTGGTTGGTGCCTTTATAGTTCACATGGATTTCTGGTTTCATGTCACAGACCATGCTCAAAAGCTGATTCAGTACGCTTTCCACGCACTTGTTGTAGCGTCCATTCAGTTCTTGTATCTTCCCTAGTGTTTCTTCTTCTATTTCATCTGAGCGATTACTCTGGGAACCCATTATCTTAGCTTGTTTCAGTCGAAATTCCTTATCTTTCTGCATTCTGTACTGGTCAATTTCTGCCATGGCTTCCTCCTTAGCTTGCTTTAATCGCTTCCCTTTCCTCTTCTTGGCTTCCTCTAGCTTATCCTTGGCCCACTTTTCAGTCTGAAGAAGCTGTTGGATCCCCTGCGACTGCTGTAGCATTCTTAATCTCATGACAGAGTCACGTAAATGGGTAGTAGAGGCAGTAGTGTGAGTACAGGGGGTCTAGAAAAGAGGATTACATAGCACGTGGCAGTTACATAGTATAAATAAACTCAGTGTGAAATTTTTATAATGTCATAATTTTAAGTAATTTTATGTATATTAACTAATTTGATCTTCATGACAGCCCTTTGTGGTATCTATATCTTTACAATTTACAGAAGAACCTGAGGTTCAAAAGCTTAAGGACTCATCGTAAGGGATGGAACAAGTGTTCAAATTTAGGTTTTTGAGTATAAACACTACTTATATGATACATTTAAGTATCTTTCTTTCTTCCTGAAAGGACTTAATTCTTCAATAAATAATTACCAAAAAATTTAGAATGTGTTTTAGGTACCTTTTAACATGCTCTAACTGAAGAGATCCTATAGTATAGTTCATTTATTCTCAAAGTGTGGTTTGGGTTCTCTGACATTTTCGATGGGTGTGCCATTAAAACTTTTAATATTTATGAAAAAATGTAATTTACTTTTTTATTATTGTCCTCTCATGAGG
Organism: Nycticebus coucang; assembly: GCF_027406575.1. Taxonomy (NCBI): domain Eukaryota; kingdom Metazoa; phylum Chordata; class Mammalia; order Primates; family Lorisidae; genus Nycticebus; species Nycticebus coucang. The sequence continues at coordinate 8,099,641 of NC_069782.1, forward strand.
GTAGTTTTCTAGAGCTACATGATACACAGGATGAATACAAGATCAGATATGAAAATTCATCTTTTAGTAAATCTTGCATTAGAGATTTGCAAAAATAGTAAAATAACTTCACTCTTTTTACTGTGTTTTTTTTGAAAATAACATTTACTTTTCATAAATATGTTAAAATATTTTGGAATTATTGGTTATAATTATGACAGGTTTATTTTAAATGTTTTGTTTTAAATTCTAATATGATAAATATTGGTAGAGATAGCCCACATAATCAAAAGCTCTTTGAAGGAAGGAGGGAGGGTATTTGGGGGGACCTCACCTCATGTGCATGATGCAATGGTACATTTAAAAACTATTAAGAAAAGAATATAATTGTGATGGATGTGTTAATCAGTTCAGCGTAAGCATTTCACATTGTATATCAAATCAGTACACTGAAACCCATTAATGCCTCAATATACACAGTTACGATTTAATAAAAACAAAACAAAAACAAAATTCCCCCCCAAAACTACAAAAGCTCTTTGAAGTCTTTAGTAACTAAGAGAATAAAAGAACCCTGACACCAGAAGTTTGAGAAGTATAGGAATAATGTTTAAGAGAATGGACTTTGGAGTCTAGGTTTTCTGGCTTTGCTGTGTGACATCAGGCAAATTGCTTAACATCTCTGTGTCTGTTACTTCACTATAAAATACTACTACTAATAATACCTACCTCAAGAACTTACCGTAAGTATTAAATAAGTTAATATATGTAAAATGCTTATCATAGCTTCTGGCATATAGTAAATGCCTTATGTTTTTTGATGTTCTTGTAGTAGTTTATTGTTGCTGACATTTTGAATACTATTAGATAAAGATAGTTTTTCTATTTTTAGTAGAAATGGGGGTCTTGCTCTTACTTAGGCTAGTCTCTGACTCGTGAGGTCAAGCAATCCACGCACCCACCTTGGCCTCCAAGAGTGCTAGGATCACAGGCATGAACCACAGCACCCAGCCTAGATAAAGATAGTTTTTAAAAAATATTTCTTTGTTAACCTTAATATTTCTGAGAATTTGTTCTAAGGAAAGTTTAAAACATATACGATTTATATATAAGATTGTTCAAAGCAGTATTTTTTATAATAGTAAAAAACCAGAAACAATTGGAAACAATCTAAGTTTTAACAGCAGCATATTGGTTAAGTCCCTTCATATGAATGAATAATATTATGTAGTCATGAGGTATTTAAAGATGTTGAATGATGTTTATCATTTGTCTTATAATTTTAGGAAAGTGGCTGTAAGACTGTATATCAGAATACTAATAGCTGCCACTGGGCAGTGGGATTTCATAGAGGATTTAAAAAAAAATTTTTTTTTTTAATTTTAAATTTTTTAATACTTTGGGTTTTCCAGTAAAAGTGTCTGGAAGCATACTGTCTCAGGTCAGGAGTTAGAGCTATTGATTTGGGACCTCAGCAGTCAAAGCCTCCACTGACCAAATAACACGATAAGGAGGCCCTCCATCCCATTCAGCTGTTTCCTTTGACCCGTCTAGTTTGTATAAATCTCTTTCTTTTTTGCTTTTGTTTCTATTTTATAAGATTTATTGAAATTTATCTTTGCAGTGTTTATTCTGGGCTATGTTCTTGGCAGAGTAGTAGATCCTTCCTGTGCACACTAATTTACCCTCAATTTGCTGAGCCTTTCAGAAGTTTTTATAAGCTAAAACACTTTACTTTTTTTGTTTTTGGTGGGTAGAAACAATTGGGCAACTTTTAGGGATAAAATGGTACTGTTAGTGTAACATGTTTTAGTTATTTGAAGATACATTTCCATAATTTGTTTGTTGACCCTATATAAGTGTGAAAATCCTCTTAACAAGCTGTGAAATACTACTCAGTAGCTTAAAAAAGGGGAGGTGAACTTTTGATAAATAAAACACCCTAGATGACTCTCAAGAATTATACTGAGTGAAAAAAGAAAATCCTAAAATTTACAAAGCGTGTGATTCCATTTGTGTAACATTTTTGAAATGACAGAATTATAGATATGAAAAACAGATTGATGGTTGTCAGGGGCTAAGGACAGTGTGGGGATGGGACCAAAGGAGGTGTGGCTGTTAAAGGTCAGCTGAGGGATCCTTAGGGTGATATATTGCATATTGACTGTATTAATGTCGGTATACAGTATACGACCAGTATGCTGGTTGTAATATTGTACTGTAGTTTTGCAAGATGTTGTCACTGGGGAAAACTAGGTAAAGGATACGTGGTATCTCTCTGTATTATTTCTTATATCTTCATGTGATTCTATAATTAAGGATCTGTGGGATCTCTCTGTATTATTTCTTACAGCTTCATGTGATTCTATAATTATCTCAATGAAAAGTTTAATTTTAAAATGCAGACATACTTTTTTTTATAAAAAGCTAAACATAGGGGCAAAGGTGGGAAGGGAATGAGGGATCAAAAATTACTTGTCAGGAACAAAGTACTCTATTCATGTGACAGGTACGCTAAAAGACTGATTTCACCACAGCACAATTCATCCACGTAACAAAAAAGTGCTTGTACCTCCTAAATCTATTGAAATAAAAAAAAATTAAATGTTAAAAAAACACCCTGTGACTTAGCAATTCCACTCCTAGATAACCAAGAAAATTAAAAACATTTGTGTAAAAACTTATACATAAATGTTAGCAGCATTGTTCAAATAGCTAAAAAGTGGAAACAACCCAGATGTCCATCATGATGAATAAACAGAATGTGATATATATCCATGCAGTGGAATATTACTCAGTCATAAAAAGGAATGAAATGGTGATATATGGTATAAAATGAATGAACCTTAAAAATATTGTACCAAGGGCGGCGCCTGTGGCTCAGCGGGTAGGGTGCCGGCCCCACATGCCGAGGGTGGTGGGTTCAAACCCGGCCCCGGCCAAACTGCAACAAAAAAAAAATAGCCGGGTGTTGTGGCGGGCGCCTATAATCCCAGCTACTTGGGAGGCTGAGGCAAGAGAATCGCCTAAGCCTAGGAGTTGGAGGTTGCTGTGAGCTGTGTGACGCCACGGCACTCTACCAAGGGCGATAAAGTGAGACTCTGTCTCTACAAAAAAAAAAAAAAAAATATTGTACCAAGTGAAAGAAGATGGACATAAAACGCCCCATATAAAATGATTGCATTCATATGAAATGTTTGGAATAGGCAAATCCATAGAGACAAGATGTAAATTAGTGGTTGTTAGGGCTGGTGTGTGTGGGCGTGGTGGCGGCAGTGGTGGCAGGGGTTAGAAGTGTGCGTTGGTGGACGTAGAATTTCTTTCTGGGGTGCTCTGGAATTTTATAATGGTGATGATTGCACAACTTTGTGGATACACTAAAAAACTACTGACGTACTCATATTGGGTAAATTGTATGGTATGTGAATTTTATGTCAATTTAAAAAGTTGAAGGCTAGGTGTGGTGGCTTATGCCTGTAATCTTAGTACTCTGGGAGGCCGAGGCAGGTGGATTGCCTGAGCTCATGGGTTTGAGACCAGCCTGAGCAAGAGCAAGATCCCGTCTCTAAAATAGCTGGGTGTTGTGACAGATGCTGATAGTCCCAGCTACTTGGGAGGCTGAGGCTTGAGCACAAGAGTTGGAGGTTGCTGTGAGCTGTGACTCCAAGGCACTCTACCAAGGGTGACAAGGTAAGACTCTGTCTCAAAAAAAAAAAAACCCAACCCAAAAAACCTCCAAAACACGAGACACATTTTTAGAATATAGTATTGTAAGTGGATTTTCTAAGAATTCCAGCAAAAATATAAAAGTATTTTAAAATATTTAAAATAATAGTAGCTAACACCTAAATAGGGTTTACTTCGAATGAAGAGGAAATACTCTTTTTTTTTCCTGTTCTGCTAGTTGTACTTCATTTCTGATGCCATCAGATGTGTAAGTTTATTTCTCCACCAACACCAAGTTCAAACTCTTTGGACATGAATGGAGTATCCTACAATTTAACTTAGTTTTGACATTTATTGCCTAGAGTTAGTGTAGACGCCACAGATTCAGAGTTTAGTTCGGGCTGGGCACCCTTAGCTCAATGGGTTGAGTGCTGGCCCCATGCACCGGGACTGGCGGGCTCAAATCCAGCCTGAGCCTGCTAAAAAAGAAAAAAAAAAAAAAAAAGCTTAGTTCCACAAGATTGACCCCAGCCTTAGATGCCAATCCATAGTGGTAGGTTCCCAGATTTCCTGCAACCTCTGTCTGACTTTGCTACAAATCAGAAGTTCCTACAACCCCCTTCTTAGGTTGGATCATTTGCTAGAATGGCTCATGGAAGTTAGGGCACTATACTTATACTTACCAGTTTATTATCAAGGATACAACTCAGGACAACTAAATGGAAGAGAAGTGTGGGGCAGGGCTTAAGGGAGGTTGTATAGAGCTTCGATGCTTTCTCTAGCTGTGCCATCCTCCTAGCATCTCCATGTGTTTACTAACCTGGAACCTCTCTGAATCCATCCTTCTTTGGATTTTTATGGAGGCTTCATTATGAGGGTATCACATGGTTGGTTCACCTGATAATAAGCCTTCTCATCCTAAGGGGCTTTCCAGTTTCACCTCACTAACATACTAAGGTGTGGGTGAAAGGGGCTTGTTATGTATGAACAACAAAAGACATGCCTTTCACATTTATTGTTCATATTAGGAGATTGCAGCTTCAATTTTAGGAGATCAGTGTCAGGAAGGAGGATGAAGACCAAATATGTATTTCTTTTCTTTTCTTTTCTTTTTTTTTTTTTTTTTTTGGGAGCAATGGAGTCTCACTTTATCGCCCTCTGTAGAGTGCTGTGGCGTCACACTGCTCATAGCAACCTCCAACTCCTGAGCTTAGGCGATTCTCTTGCTTCAGCCTCCCGAGTAGCTGGGAATACAGGTGCCTGCCACAATGCCTGGCTATTTTTTTGTTGCCATTTGGCTGGGGCCGGATCTGAACCTGTCACCCTCGGTATATGCAGCCAGCGCCCTACCCACTGAGCCACGGCACCGCCCATATATATTTCATATTATCACAGTATCACAGTGTGTCAGACAGTGTTCCAAGCTCCTTACGTGTATTGTCTTTCTTAATCTTTGCAACAACTGTGTAAGATGTATGCTCTTATCCCATTTACAGATCAGGAAATTGAGGGAAAAGTAGATATGAAACTTGTTCAGTGCTACTTACTTGGAAAGTGGTAGAGCTAAGATCACACTGAGGTAGTTTGCCTTTAGAATCCATGCCCTTTTCCCTACACAATATCACCATTCATGTGAACTGCAGCCCCTTTGTGAGACCCTGTGTGTTAGCTCTTGATAGACTATCCTAACTTGTCAGGTTTCCTCTGTTCCATTCTCCCAGTACCTGGCCTGTCTGTCTTTTTTGATCCTCTTTCCTCCCTGTCTTGTCTCTCCTCCCAGAGCACTACAACTGTTAAAAATAAACAAACCAAAACCTCCCTAACCTTCTCTTCTTTTAGAATATATATATTAAATTCTGTTGTCCAAGACGTCCTTTCTGCATAGGGGTGGCCTTTTTTGTACATTTGACCTTTAAAGAGGCTTTTATGTGGTGAGCTTTAACCTTTGCATAGAAGCTTCTAGTTTTTAACAGGGACTCTTATACCTGTTTACAAGGATTATAGGGGATATATTTTGAATTATAGTGTAGTAAGATTTCTTACTCTACACCCATGGCCAAAACCAGCGTCATATGTTTGAAACTAAGCAAAACTTCTTGAGTGTCTTGCCATAAACGTGCATTAGAAATTTTTTCCGATGTAGCACATAGTTTCTGTGGGTTGGAATTAAATTTAAACCTGTGTATCTTTAGAGTAGGAACATTTGCCATGTGAAGGTCTGTGTTGGCTCTAGTAAGAAAAAAGGTCTCTTGTTTCCTCTCCCTTCTCTTCAGAGAAGGCTTTGAGAAACTTTAACAGCTGAACTTATGTAGCTGCTAAGTCAGTCTATGAGATGTTTGCAAATAATCTTCCATTAGCTTTATCCTGAAGATCCTCTTGTATTTAGGCTTTTGGTCAACTGACTTAGTGTTACTAAATTTATGTTTAATTCCAACTAAGATAGTCAGTATGAATGATTTTAGAGAGGTCTTTACAAATTTCAAGAAAAAAGTATGTTTTTGTGCCTACGGAATTTGTCACATCCTACGTATGACATAAAAGGTATTTGGGAATCTAGAAAAAAATGTGGTCCCCACCTACATTGGGATCAAATTCTAGTTTAAATAGTTTAGAATAAGAGTTTAAGTAATATCTAGTCCTGAAATTGTCCTTAGAGACTGGGAGGCCGATTTCCTGGTGTGTGTGGTGGTTTCCTCTGTTCCTGCCTATCTCTTCAACTGCTGTTTTTTCCCATTGCTTTCCCATTGCTTTCTAGGGGAAAGCAATGGGAAAATTCCCCTCTCCTTTCTTCCTTCCTTCCCTCTCTCCTTCCCTCCTTTCCTTCCTTATTCCCACTCATTCTTCAGGGCTCCAAAAATGCCTTTCAACTCCAGTTTTCATACTTTCTCATTCATTCATTCTTCATTGCACATACGTTTTGAGATCCTGTATCATGTTTATTTATGGGATTTTGAGGGGCTTGCTTAATGTGTATTTCCCTCAATAAATAGTAAATGATACAAAGACAGGTATCTTATTTGTTGTCGTTTTACCAGTTTATACCTAACATCTGTTAGAGTGCTTGATACAAAACATAGTAAATGCTGAATAAATGTATGTTAACGGATGAATGAAGTGAACATGAAATATTGGGGAAATTGGGTCTTCCAACCCAACGATTTCTCCCAAGAAATATTTCTCTGAAGAACATGTACAAACCATCTTCCTAAGGATGACTCTTTAGTTCATTCATAAGATATAGAGGGACATTTTTTTTTTGTCATCTCTTCATTTTAAGAATGTGATTTTCAATTTTCGTGCAATTGTAAAGGTATATAAACTACAGAATATTTATATCTATATCTCTAGATATACCTCTGCCCAGGGCTGAACCAAAAATTGTCTCTTATTTTAAGTAAGGAGCTAGTGCATATTTGGAGGAAGTGCTACATAGTATTTTAGTTTATTGATTATGGATTTAAATATTTATCTTTTGGATATACTTTGTTTTGTTGAGGTTTTGGGAGATCGTTGTGGCATATTTAAGTCAAAGGACTTACCAATTTTTATTAAAATGGCAAGTGTTCTTTTTAAAGTGTAATAGCCAAAACTGTTACTGTCTTAATACTTAACTACTCCTTTCTCTCTTATTTTTTTTTGGAGACAGAGTTCAACTATGTCACACTGTGGCCAGAGTGAAGTGGCAGCATCATAGCTCATAGCAACCTCCAACTCCCCAGCTTAAGTGATCCTTCTGCTTCAGCCTCCCAAACAGCTGAGACTATAGGCGCCCACCACCACACCCAGCTATTTTTTTTTTCTATTTTTAGTAGAGAAAAGTCTCATTTTTGCTTAGTCTGGTGTTGAACTCCTGAGCTCAAATAATTCTACCCCCTTGGTCTCCCAAAGTGCTAGGATTATAGACATGAGCCACTGAGCCCAGCCTATTTCTGGTCCTTGTCCACTGATTTTTACCTCCTATATCTCAGAGCACTTACAAGATTAAGATTGATAATTTCATGGAATTATGTGGTACTCTTGAAAGCTATGGCTTAGTGTACTTGCTTCAAAAATTGTTTTCATAAGCTCATCGGATGGCCTCCATCTTGGTGTACTGGTAGTGGGATCAAAGTGCCAGAAACAGACTTTATTCCTTAGAAACTTCCCTTGTACTTCTTTCTTTTGTTACTTTAAGCTAGTTCTAAATTGTCTTTGTTCTTTTGAGATGTCTAGAAATTTCTTTTCACAGCAAGAGAATTACATAAAATAAGATTTAGAAAGTTATATTTTAACAAATATTCTTGTAAACTATTCATTATGAAGATGGATTGGTTAAAGTTTACAAATCACTTTTAAGATGCAAACTGCTAACTGGTGGTGTTACCAGTAGAGTTTCTTAGCTTTTCAGATGTCATTCTTTTTAGCCCTGTAGCTAAATAGCAAGAGGCTACATGTTCAGCTACAAAACATTAGCCTCTGCCAACATTACATCAGTTCCACAAAACCTCACTGGCTAATTATCCCCTGGGACTAGGACATGGATTTGGCAGCTTGTGAAAGCTGCTTTTTCCAATTTCTTCCTTCCTGGCTGTGACATATCCCAAAGGAATGAAGTTGAGAAATAATCATCGTTTTTTGAAAGTTCTCACCCTCTCATTCCCACAGTGGTTCTCATGGTCAGGGATAGAAGATCCCTTCTTCCACTTGAGGAGTCCCGTTTAGCTGCTGATGTCGTCTTTAAGTAATGTCCAGAGTACCCTGAGTGAGACATAGAGGGGTGATGGCAAGGAACCTCATTATGTATGTTTCTGGGTGATTATCGAGAAGGAATCTAGTGGTTTTATTAGGATCCTTTTATTATTGCCAAAATTTAAGAAGCTGGGAGACCAGAATTGGGAACCATATGTGATTATCATCTGTGTCAGTTGACATTTAGTATAAGAATTATATAGGCAATTCACATCTCCTTTAATGAGCATCTATAAAACAACTTTGAGAGCAACCCAAGAATTCTATGACCTTAATCTCTTTCAGCCTCAGTTTTTCATCTTCAAAATAAAGACATAGTACCTGCCTTGACTTCCTTACTAGGTTTTGTAAGTATGGAAAGCAGTAATACAGGTGAAGTGTTTTACCAAGATCACCAACAACCTATTAGTCACCCTATCTATTGGGCCCACTCTACGCCACCTCTTACTTGATCTTTCTTTATCATTTGAACCTATTCAATGTTCTTTCCTCATTTTATAATAGTCTGGGTTCTTTGCATAATCTTGGTTAACCGAGGCACAAAATAAACTTATTGGAAGAGTATTGGATAATAAACAGCCTTGATAGGAAACCTGAATAACAAAGTTCAAAAAATGAGCAGAGGGCTGGGCCTAGTGGCTCACGCTTATAATCCTAGCACTCTGGGAGGCCAAGGAGGGTAGATTGCCTGAGCTCATGTGTTCAAGACCAGCCTGAGCAAGTGTGAGACCCCATCTCTAAAAAAAAAATAAAAATAGCCAGGTGTTGTGGCAGGCGCCTATAGTCCCAGTTACTTGGGAGGTTGAGGCAAGAGAATCACTTGAGCCCAAGAGTTTGAGTTGCTGTGAGCTATGGTTTTGTGGCAATCTAGCCAGAAAGTTAGGAGTCACTCTTGATTCTTTGTTTCCTCTACTCCTCAAGTCTATTTGACTTCGGAGTTCTGTAGCTTCGACCTCTACTTTAAACTCATATTTTGTCTCACTGCCCTAAACCATATTCTGAGCATTTCTTTCTGTGGTTTCAGTGGCCACCTTATTTGGCCCCTGGCCTTTAGCTTGAATGTCCTCTAATCTCTCCATACAGCTGCCAAGATACTTTTGCTAACTATCAATTCTAATCATTTTATTCTTCTACTCAGAATTCTTCAATTTATTATGGAGTAAAATTTAAACAATATTGTCTTTTTGGTCTCTGACTAATGATTTGGTTATCTCTTGTCATATCCAACCTCACAGTCCCCAGCAATACTGACCAGCTTTTGGTTTCCAGAATACTTCATGCTCATTTGTATTTCTCTTCCTTTGCAAATAATCTTTCCTCTGCCTTCATCATTTCTCTCTCTGTTTGCCAGCCCTCTAACTTCTACTCATACTTCAAGTCCCAGCTCAAAAGCTACCTCTTCTGAGATGCATGCTGTCTTTGATTCCCCCTAGAAATTTAGGTCCTTCTTCTGTGTTTATATATGGTATGTACCACCACAGAGTGGTTATTTTATTGTGTTATTGTTCCTACAAGGCCTCACTGTTAGAAGTAAGCTCCTTGAATGCTGGGATGACACTTAATTTCTATAACCCCAGTTCCTGACACACAGTCGGTATATAATAATTTTCATGTAATAACTCAATAAGCAGAAGCATCTTAGGGAGTAAACTGTTTACATGAAATGATATTTTCTTTTCTTTCCTTCTTTTTTTGAGAGCCAGTTTGTTGCCCAGGCTAGAGTACTGTGATGTCTGCCTACCTCACAGCAACCTCAAACTCTTGGGAAAAAGTAATCTTCTTACCTCAGCCTCCTAAGTAGCGGGGACTACAGGTACCTGCCACAATGCCTAGTTATTTTTTCCTTTTTTAGTAGTGACTGGTCTCACTATTGTGCAGGCTGGTCTTGAACTCCTGAGTTTAAGCAATCTACCTGCCTCGGCCTCCCAGGCATGAGCCACCACAGCTGGCCATGTAATATATTTTCATCTTTGGTATTTTCTTGTAAGCATAGGTACTTTTAAAAACTCTAAAGTTCTGGCTTAGCGCTCATAGCACAGTGGTTACGGCGCCAGCCACATACACCAACGGTGGTGGGTTTAAACCCACCCCGGGCCAGCTAAACGACAATAACAACTGCAACAAAAAATAGCTGGGTCTTGTGGTGGGTGCCTGTAGTCCCAGCTACTTGGGAGGCCGAGGCAAAAGAATCACTTAAGCCCAAGAGTTTGAGCTTGCTGTGAGCTGTGACGCCACAGCACTCTACCCAGGGCGAAATAGTGAGACTCTGTCTCAAAAAAAAAAAAACCACAAAAAACCCCAAACTCTAAAGTTCTATGGCCAAAGGTCCAAGAAGTCTCCCCAGTCCCTCAGATGCGCTTGCTTTCTTTATGATCAGCCTTATTTTCTTTCTTCAAGAAGTTGATTAAATATACTCTCTTTTAGTTATCCCAAGCTCCCACCTAATATACGTTTTAATTATGAATAATGATCTGCTTCACATGTTAC